>NC_046292.1:41111735-41713192 GCF_004115265.2 Rhinolophus ferrumequinum
ATGTGCGGTGGCCTGGCTTAGCCACTTCACTGGGCCACTAGCTGCTGGCAATGAGAAAGTGGCAGGGGAAAGCGGATGGAGGAGTTTGAAGGCCAGGTTAAAAACTGGGGTAGCGAGCATAAATTGGTAACTACAATATTGCCACGGGGACACGAAAGACAGTTTTTTGGGGAATATAATCAATAATGTTGTAAAGATTTTGTAGGGTGTCATATGGGCACATATCTTATTAGGGAGACCACTTCATGGGTGGTGTAGATGCCTGACCACTGCACTGTACACCTGAAGCTGAAGCTGAATAATATCGTATGTCAACTATAATTTAATACATATCGTCACAGGATATGGAGTACAGCATAGGGAATAGAGTCAATGGAATTGTAATAGATATATATGATGTCAGAGGGGCTCCCCCAATAGATTGGGGGAGGGGGTTGTCACTTTGTGGGGGGTGAAATGTCTAACTATTGCATTGTTTTGTACACCTGAAACTAATAAAAAAAATAAAAAAATATTGGGGTGGCAGTGAAATTGTTCAGCTCCTTTCTACTCCAACTGCTGTTAATCTTAACTGTAGTTGATCCTTTCAACGGGCTGCAAAAGGAGTCCTTCTTCAGGCTAGAGAAGGACAGAGAGCTGAGCCTCCCCTCCTGGCTCAGTGGTTTGGGATGGAAGCCATGAACACAATGTGCCAAGGGGATGCACAGCTGAAGCGCTGCAGAGGGTGGCTCACAGGTGTAGATGGTGACAAGTGAACCTGTCTGTCCTGCTGGAGAGGAGGGCCTGAGGGCCCTGGTCAGACTGCAGCTGGACTTGGACCGCCACCCTTCTGCCCCGGGCAGACTCTCTGGTCTGGGGACAGTCTGGCAAAATGTTTGTAAGCAGAAGATAAATCCTACCTTCCTTCATCCCTGCTTCCTGACACACAATCCATGACCCACAGAAGTTTGTTAAAGTTCTCTGGCAACAGAAGACGGGGGTCTGCATTATGAAACAACCCGAATGGCCCTGTTGGTCGTGGCAGCCAAGATGGCAGTGCACCTCGTGGTTTAAATAGCTCCCCTGGAGTTTTTGGAAACAACTGGATATGTTTCCTACCTCAAAGCATAAAGCTTTAGGTCACCTTATCTATAAGTAAGCATGGTCTGTGTGCCAGATGGGTTGGGGTCATTCCTTGGCTCTGCCACTTTCTTCTCCATTGTATGACCCTAGGGAAGTCACAGACCTGTAGTGGCCTTGGTGTGCCCGTCGGTGAGATGCTGTCTCAGAGGGCCACCGTGAAGACTGGTCAGTTGTCAGGTTGTTAGCAGGTGTAAGTTACAGGGGACATGGGAGGGCCAGAAAGCACACTGGCCACAGAGCTAAGTAACCTGGAATCCTGCACCGGTTGTCCTTTCAGAGAGTACTCACTGAGGACCTGCTGTGGGTCGGACGCCCTGGAGGCACAGGTCACCTGAGATGCACAGGACCAGAGGCAGCCCCTGCCCTCTGGGAACACAGTCTGTAGGACACGCCCAGGCGCATGGACAATTGCAATGGGATGTGGTAAGTTCTCAGACAGAGGGAGGTGCTGCACTGGGCTGAGGACCATCATAGGGGCAGTTAACCCTGCTGGGGCGGGCTGCAGGGAAGAGGAGGCATTCAGGCCAGTTCACAAAATATAAGAAGTTACAGCACAGAAAGGAGGACGAGGACACTCCAACGCACAGGCAGCGGCACTTGCAAATTCCAGGGCAGAAGAGGTGGCCTCGGGGAATTCTGGGGATTCTAGGGTTGGGTGTTCGTCAGCTGTAGGTGTGAGGTCATCGGCAGGCCTTTCTGTGTGCCCCAGCCACAGCGACTTCCCAGTGCAAGCTAAAGGACACATAGGCCAGGGCCAAAACGTGGAGGCCTGTCCCGTCATTGCGAGGATTCTATTGAAATTTCAGGGCTCAGCCACTGAAGGACTAGTTCCCGGGACTCCTGATAGGGTTTCCTTTCCCAGCTAGGGTAGCTGTCTCCCCCTCTGTGCTCCCTGAGCCTCTTGCCTGCAGTTGCTGGGCTCAGAACACTTAACATTCTGATTCGCAATGACCTATTATCTAGACACCTGTGTAACCTGTCTGGGTGTCCATGCATGAATCCGCACATACGTGGCAGTGGCTTGCCCACTCAGCACAGCTGGTGTGAGGATCCCGTACACCGGCATGAAAAGTAGAACACACCACTGAGAAGACTCTCCTTGACCAAACCCTCGCCAGGCTGCTCTGAGCCCTGTTCTGTATCAGGCCGCAACCTGGGCCCGTAAAGACTCAAACAAACACTAACACAGTTTCTAACAGCTCAAGGTCACATCACGAGGATGACCTTAGCCCCCCTGAAAGTGCCTGCCTGAGAAAACTCAAGGCTGCCAAAAGAATTTACGGTCTGTTCCAGCCGACACCTGAAGATTGCGCCTCTGTCTCTGTGGGCGGGGAGAAGCCTGAGGCTGGGTAAGCGCCAGTCAGTAAACCTAGATGGGTTTCATGTGGACTAATCTCACCGGCCCACCTTTTGTAATTTTTTGAAACTTCCCTGGGCTGACTGTTAGTCCCTGCTCATTTCCCTCCCTCATTTTGCCTTTAAAATGCCTAGTCACCTCTGCACAAGTCAGAAAGGAAGGTCAGCTCTTACCCCTACTGTCAATAGTTCCTGAATAAAATCTGTTTTCACCACTTTAATGTCCATCTGTGTTTGTCTTTGACGGCATACTGGAGGTACAATCTCTACCAGCATGAGGCCCGGCCTGTCATCTAAGTGCATTGTATGCACTATCTCATTTATTATGACCCTAGCACTGGGGGCAGTCTGGGGGGAGAATGGAGAGACTATGGCCCAGTAGTTAATAGCACAGGCTCAGGAGCGAGAGGTCTATTCACAAGCTGTGACAACTGGGCTCGTCACTTACCTTCTGTGACTTTGCTTTCTCACCTGTATAATGGGAATAATCGGTGCATCTCACGAGAGTTGTTATGAGAATTATATGAATAAATACACATGACATGCTGAGCACGGTTCCTGGAATGTAGGAAGTGCTTAAAAAATGTGATATTGCTATTTCAAACTCATGCAAAAGATATCCCATCAGGGAATAGCTTTCCTGTGTCTGCAAAGTGTATGCCTTCACCTGGCACACATCCTGGAGCACAGTCAACATTGAACAAATATTTGTTGAGCAAATGACTTAATGTTAGAAATGTGTATCCTTGCTCTATTATTCACTCCAAGGCTTTTCAGTCTTGTCCTGGAGCTGTGCTGTGACCGCTGGGTGTCTATATAGGACACCTGTGGCATCCTCTAGTGCACCTCCACACAGCATATAATTGCACATTCTATAACATGAGGCAGATGAGGGTGTGAGTGAGTGAGTCCTCGTGACGCCCAGAGTGGAGTCGTAAGTGGACGTGGCGGCCAGAAATCCTTGAGACTATGGACTCAACTAAGCAGAAACAAAACTTGGCTGGAGCCTGCTTCGTTCTCTTCTTCCTTTGTGTATCAGAATGGAATAAGGGGACAACGTGCTAGGAGTTGTCAAGTTTTGAAATGAATAATAAGATGTCTTTGGAGTGAGGCACATAAAAGAGATGAGCTAAAAATATAGCAGCTCTGAGAGCATCTGGGAAGCAGAAGGATTAGCTGGGTGCCTGGAATTGCAGCAGAACAAAGACCTCTGCTGAAGCAAATGTTTCCCGTGCCAGTTGCACCTGCAGGCACAAGGAGGAAAACCAGGGTGTTTTTTCTGAATGCCCTCTCCCTACTTCAGGGCATTAGTTCCAATAAATAGGCATCTAGCAAGTTTTTCTCATTTGGATACAATGGGAAACATCAAGGGACTCAGCCAGTGGTGGAGGGGACATTTTGGAGCACCTCCTACATGCCCGATGCTTATCTTATGCGATCAAATTCGATTCTCATTATAAGCCAATGAGGAAGGTTTTATTATCATTTATTTGACAGAGGACATTGAGGCTTAGAGAGAAGTGGCAGGTCTAAGTTCACACAGCTAGAAAGTCGAAGTCCTGGAATTGGACCCCTACCCCCACCCCAAATGTCTAACTTCAAAATCCAAGAGCCTGATAATATACTGCTTACACATTTCCTTTCTTATGTACCTTCTACTGGAAGTATGTATGTCTCCTAAAATGCTCATAAACCATCTCTACATCCATCCACCAACCTTTATTTTTCCTCCTTCCTTTTCTCTCTCCCTCCCTCCCATTTTGATTAAAGAAAACAAAACTGCTTTTGTAGGCCCACAGCATACAAGGTAAGCACCTCATTATATCGTTCAAGGCTCTTTGGCACCTAACAGTCAATATCAACTTCAGACTTAGGTGTGCAAAAACTTTATAGATTTTAACACTCTATCTAATTTATTATCTCATTCATTATCTCCTTTTATTATCCCCATGGTAAAAGGAGGAAGCTACTTAGCCCAGAGAGGCTAAGGATCTGCCCAAAGTCACATCTAATAAGCAGCAGATCTGAAATCAGCACCCTGGAGGAACTTCTGAGGCCTAAGTCTTAGCTCCTTCTGTATCGTCTTGATAGAAGCAATACAGAGGTGAAGAAGATGGACACTGGAACCAGACCGCCTGGGTTCAAATACTGGCTCTTCCACTTACTAGCTACGTTGTTATTTCTCTGGCTTACTCTCAAAGCTGCTGAAAAGCAGCACAGATGACATAAGTGAGACAGAAGTTCAGGTAGAGGTAGGTGGCTCCCCTTTCCTTCCCTCTTTGTGTCATGGAGGTGTGCCCAAGCTTCCTGTCGGGGCGCCTTGTGGAGAGAGCTGTCTTGCTGGTCAAAAGGTGGTGTCCTTTGTTGGTCTTGAGCCTTCTCAGCACTAGAAACAACACATATCACCTACAAATCACCTTCGTTTTCTCATCTACAAAATGGGGATAATAAAACACTTTCCTTGCAGGGTGACTACATGGAATAAAATGGATATTGCATATAAAACAGATTATCAGGCTCACAATAAGTTTCCAATAAATGGTGGTGGTGAGTGAATCCCAGTCTTCAAATAACCAGTATAATTGTACTTGGAGCTTCCTCCGTTTCCTGATCTGTAAAATGGGGATAATAAACTGCACATCATAAAGTTGTGAGTTAAATGAGATGACTTCTGTAAACACCCAGAAGAGGGCCCAGGATGTCCGACGGGCTCAGAGACCAAGAATCTTGAAACTGACATCTTCAAGTTTTCCTTTTCTTTTCTGATTCAACTGAGTGTGGTTTCTGTCTTTCACTTGTTTCTTAATTTTTCACTCCTTCAATAATATTTATTGAGTCCCCACTATCAAGCAGGCACATAGTAGGGCAGCTTCGGCCGTCTGCATCTCCTCTTCTACAGCTATTTTCAAAGAAAAGCCCAACCTCAGCTTGTAAACCTTCACAACAGTCTCCTTTCTTCACGAATCTGAGCAATTCTAGCAGCAAAATCCAAACTTCTTTTTCACTTTCCTGTACATACACAGAGATTGGGTTCCTAGACGCACCTTCTTGGTTAACTATCTACCAAGGTTGGAGTAGGAGAGAGGGTGGGAGGGGCACTTTGGATGCAGTCACGGTGGAATCAGCCAATCCTAGCCCTAAGTTACCATTCACTTCCTTAGGAGGAGCAGGATTTCAGTGGGATCCCTTTTTTTTATGTCTCCTAAAATTATTTTGAAATGGTTGCCAGAGAGCATCTCCCGTGGGTAGACCTCTTTGTTCACCTCCTGAAGGACCTCATCACTGCTTTTGCTCAATCCTGTCTCTCATTCCCAGATCCCACCAGGATTGTTGGATGGAAATCACCAGGAAGCCAGGCTGGTTGGAAGTCAGAAGATGGGGCTTTGTGGATTCGGTGTCTAGAAAGTAACTGATGGCTAACATTACCTGGCCTGTCCTACTTCTGTGCCACAGAGAAGTGTCTGCTAACCACTTTGGCTGGTACTGAGTGTTTACAGCTTCTACCTCAATCTCTTGCCCTGAATTATTTGTGCTCTTCATCCCCACTCACCCTAATTTTCCTCGCTTTTGACCTATGGATGGCTTCCTGCTAAAAGCCCTTCTCTGGCTACCGCTTTCCAAGACTGACCTATAATTTCTCCATCTACGAAAATGTACACCCTTTTTCATGCTGAGTTGACTCAGTTGGCTCTGAGAACACTCTTGGACCCGTCACTGAGTTCATCCTGGACGTTACAGCAAGGCAAGGACATAGGACAGGGCTCCATCTAGAGCTGAGAAAATTCAGGGATAACCTCCAATGGCTCCTCACAATGGATGGGACTCACTGAAGCAAGAGTCTTTGTCTCTTTAGAGTGCCCTGCTGGTTTGTCCCTCTGCCCTTAGGTCTATCTTCCTACTTTGGACACCATGGACCGAGGCCAACTGAGGCTGTGCACACCTTACTTGGATCAGACAGGTAGAGAAAGTAATTCTTTGGTCCTACCTTACAGGACGGAGTGGATCTGCGTCGTTATCACCAGTCCTCCTCCACTACTTCCTAGCTACCTGGACTTGCCAAGAACTTCATCTCTCTGAGTCTCAGTTGCTTTCAAGAGGTGACAATTAATGACATAACGTATGTTAAGTGACCACCCCAATGGCTGGTACAGAATAGAGACTCAGCATATTTGATTACAGCTAAGAAAGAGGTGGATTGGGGCTCGAAATCACTAATAACATTTGATAGTTTAATAAAGTAGTACGTCAGCTTTTGATGAAAAAAAAAAAAAAGAGGGCGTTCCATGTTCAGTGGGAATAGACTTGAATGAAAGTATGGAGACTGACTCTGACGACCGAACTCGGGGTGTGAGGATGAGTCGGGTTCATAATAGTGCGAGGTAAGGTGGAACACCTTTGGTTAAAAACAAAATGAAAGAGGGCCTCAAATGCCAGGATGAGACTTTGAGGCTTGAGATACCAGGGACAGTCTAATGTAACTTGTTAAATACATGAAAGCAAAGCCCTTATTTTAAAAAAAAAAAAAAGAAAGAAAGAGAAAAAAAATCATTGCAAATACAAGGAGGAAAAATCCTCCCCACCAAAATTGATAGAGTGATGATGCTGACAGCAAAGACAGAGCTGAGAATGATGGCAATCACAGCGATAAAAACACCGTTGAGCGAGTGTTTTCTTCTTGCCAACCACCATGCTTAGAACTTTCAGGCATTGTCTCATTTGAGCCTCATAACCAGCTACGGGAGGGGTGCTATTATTATCTCCAGTTAATTGATGGGGACATTGAAACTGAGAGAGATTGTCCTTGGTCCAAGCTTTGTCAGCTGGAAAAGCAGTGGAGCTGGGACTCACACCCAGGTCTTTCTAACCCCTGAGCCTGTGGGTTTTCCAAATCCACAAAGCACACCAATTTTCAATTTCAACTTTTTTGCTTAAAAGCTTACTGCTCATTCTCTCCTGGTTCCTCTCAGAGTACTGCTTTCTGAGATGCCTAAAATAAAAACACACGAGTCCAATAATAGATACCTCTACCGAAGAGATCTGTCTAAACTCTCCATTTCAAGCAAAGGAACTTAAAAAACACACTAAATTCAGCATAAGAAAAATGGAGTGTCCCAGCAATATCTGACATAAAATTGAGCCTGTATGTTCTGCTCCACGAACCTGTTTCCCCTGAGAGCTTCATTTCCCACCATGTCTCCTCAGGGCCCTGAACGCCCTGGGCCCTAGCAAACTCAGCTCACGGGTCACCTCCTCACAGGAGCCTTCCCTGACCACCCAAGCTGAAGTCCTCCCCTCAGTTAATCCATATCATGTCTCCCTTTATCATGGGCTTCATACTATTTATTACTCTGAAATTAATTTGTTCACTTGTGTCTGTATTTATTATCTTGCCTGCTTTGCTTACCACTACATCCCCAGTGCCTACAACCTACCATTTAGTAGCTGCTCAATAAACATTTGTTGAACAAGTAAAACTCCTGCTCATCCACCAAGGCTCAGATCGTAGATCCTCCCCACACTCGCACCCCTAAGCTGGAATCAGTGTCCCTTTTTTTGGGTTCCCATATCACTCCCATTACCTATCACAGCCATTATCATATTATATCATCAATATAGATGTGTCCTGTATGTTTCTCCTGCTACATTATGGCCACAAGAGGGTAGGGGTGATGGGGACTTTTGGTTATTATATCCTCACTGTCCAGACTTTTATCTGGTGACGAGGTGTTAGAAAAATGTCTGTTGAATATCTAGGCTGATGAATGCATGGATGGATAAAATAATAAAGGAAGTAAAGAATATATGGACAATAACTTTTTTTGAGTTGTGGAAATTAAAGTTTACAAACACTGCCTGATATACCATACCCTCAAAGCCCTATGGCTTAATATATTAAGATAGGTTAGGTTAACCACTAAATCTCAATGATTTGTTACATTAACGGTTCATCTTTAACTGGAGCTATATGCCCAACCGGGGTCGGCAGGGCCTCTGATGCACAATCAGACTAGGCGTAGGCTGATGGATGCTTCCACATCACAACCCTTATGGTTGTCAAGGCAGGAGAAGAAGGAGCTAGAGGGTTGCATCCAGTGTATACGAGCTTGGACTAGGGGCAATGTATGTCACATCAGCTCACAGCCCACATGGATTCTAACTGTAGGAGAATATGGAGGAGCCATGGCTAAGAAGAAGGGTAGCAAAGTCTCTTCTATACCGTGTTTCCCCAAAAATAAGACCTAGCTGGACAATCAGCTCTAATGCATCTTTTGGAGCAAAAATTAATATAAAACCCGGTATATATTATATTATATTATATTAATTATATAAGACCTGGTCTTATATTATAGTAAAATAAGATCGGGTCTTATATTAATTTTTGCTCCAAAAGATTCATTAGAGCTGATTGTCCGGCTATGTCTTATTTTCGGGGAAACACAATACTTGGGGATCAAAGAACTCCCAAAGGACATGCCAAGTACTAATGCTTCAGTGTACTCCAGGTTTTGAGAACTGTCACCCATGCTACTTTAAATATTACTTCATAATTGTCTAATTTTTATTTATCAAGGTTAAATACCAATTGGAGCTTTATTTTTCTTCAATAAGCTGTCGAGTGTGACTTCTTAGAGTTGATATGACTCCAACCTAAGATAGAAAAATGTCCATTTTCCTTATTCTTTACAACTTTACTAAAGGCAAAATATAGCTTCTTCAGGCTTTTTGAAATAATAGCTCACATTTATTTACTGTCTACTTGGTCCCAGTGTGGTCGGCCCTTTATTTATGTAACATCTAATTTTTACAACAACCATGTAAGAGAATACTATATGTAATTCCAATTTCAAAAATGAGGAAACTAAGGCTCAGAGGAACAAAGAGTCTTGGCCAAGTTCACACAAATCAGAAGCATTCAACTGGAATTTGAACTTAGGTCTATCTGAACACAGCTCACAGACCCATGATCAACTAACTGGAGGCCAGGGTTTCTGGAGGACCGAGAGAGGGATCAGCTGAGACTGATTCTTTCTGCTGTTCCCTTGCCCTCTAACATCCTATGAAAGCATTTTATAAGCCCCAGTGGGATTTAAAAAAAAAAAATCAAATTGCACCTTATAAAAGTATCCAATTTATCATGCATAAATTATGGCTTGTTCTTTGTTTAAAGATGTGAGAAGAAAAATGGAGTATTATAACTTAAGGATTGATGTCCTACCAGAACATCTATGAGCAATCATGAAGCCCGTTTAGAAAACTGAAATAATAATCAACAAAACTTGGGGCAATGCTTAGGCTTATATACTAAATATAGCTAATGTTGACTGCCCTGGGGGTCTTTGAGAAAGAAAAAAAGGACAAATTATAGATAGGTAACTCTACCTTATAGACAGTTGACGTGGTAAAATTATCTTTGGGCTAAACATTGTTGTTCAAGGATGGTCAGCTAGACCTCAGTAGTGTCGCACCTCTGCTATTTCTTAGTTGCATGAACTGGGTCAATTACTTTATTTCTCATAGTCTAAGTATCCTCATCTGTAAAATAGGGTTGAGAGAGAGTCAAGATAGCATAATAGTGATGACTGACGACTCTGGGGACAGACTGCCATTTTAAAAATGGACTCATTGGTTCATCTATTGACTCAATCGATAACTATACATGGAGGACCTAATAAGAGGCAGAAACTGTGGGCGGATATAAAAAGGAGCAAAAGTAAACTTAGTCCCTGTGCTCATGGTGTTTATAAGACATAATATTTAATTTCTCCAAGCCTCAGTTTCATTATCTGTAAATTGAAGACGACAGGGTTCTAGTAAGGGATTTGAAAAAATGCTGCAGATGCTGCTTAGCACAATGTCTGAGAAAAAGCAAGTGCTCAATAAATGTCAGCTGTTATTATTAGTAGTAATAGTAGCTGTAGGGGTAATAATAACTAGCTCAGTTCCTAGAACAGCACGGGTACTCAAACGCTAAACATTGTTGAATGATAAATGAATAAAATGTTAATGCAGTAGGTTGTATAATACAGATGTAGTTTCTTATAAGAAATCCATCTATCAACGTATATTTATTTTGTCCTTCCTACTTCTGGGGCTCTGAAATAAGAAGGATTTGGGGGCACCCTAACAATATTTAAGATCTACCCATCCCCTCAAGTAGCTGGCAGTCTAAGGTGGAAACGGGGTGAGCAAAAGCCAACACAACATAATCTCTGACACAGATTCATCATAGATACATAAAATGGCACATATATAATTTTCAAAGGTTACTATAGCCAGTGAGTTACAAGGAAAGGGACTTCCCTGTAGGGTGGCGCAGGTTCTGAAGACATTATGGGAGGTTGGACTGGGATGCGCTTTGAAGCCAATTCTGTATTATGAATTGATGGTAAAGGGAAAGTAGATACAATTTCTGGCAAAGACATGATATTAGCAAAATATAGAGAACGGCACCTGTCTTGACTGAGGAAGTGAGACCAGGGCGTGTTGGCTGGGGAATACAGGTTGTCCAGGCAGATACTGAGTGATAACCTAAGAAAGACTTTGGATGCCTGATTAAGGAGTCACACGCAATACAAGAGCGGCGGGTAAGATGATGATTTACACGGTTAAAACCACAGCTCCATCATTATAAGCGATAGGATCGTAGGCACGTTTCTTAACCTTCCTGAATCTCAGTGTCCTCATCTGTGAAATGAAGATGAAAATAGAATCTACCTCATCAGGTTATCAAAGATGAAGCGAATAAATTAATGCATGTAACTGCTTTGAATGGTTCCTGGCACATACGAAGTACTATATTGTTGCTGTTATTGTTACTTTTCAGATGTCTGCCTTTATCCGAAGAGAATGTGCTACCCCACGTATCCGGCACCCAGCTCTATTGTTTGCTCATTTATTCTCCTATTTGTTTAGCAGCACTGACTGAGTGCTTACTCTAGGCGCTGGGGAATACAAAGATAATACATCATAGTCTCCACCCTTGGGTTGCTCAGACACACAAATAATGATACTAGATGTGGGACGAGCTATAATTCAGGTGCTTTATTGCACTGAAGCTAGGATGCTATAGACCGTAAGCCAAATCCTTGTTGCAGAGATGTTAAAATGTAAGGAAAAAAAGTATCTTAAAATCATTGACACGTAATATATTCAAGAGGTAAAGCAGCACAGGGGAAGGAGTACCCAATTCTGCCTGGCTGAGGCACGCGTGCTTGAAAGATTTAGTTAGGCTAAGATTTGCAGGCTGAGTAGGAGCTTGCCAAGCTGGGGTAGGGTTGAGGGTGGGTGGGTGAGTGAGTGAGCGAGTAGGGGCAGGAGGTTACTGAATCTCTGAGACCCAGGGAACAATATGAGTGGGCATGGGTCACTAGGGGCAGGGGGCATTTGGGAAATAAGATAGGGGACAATGCTGGGACATGAGGCTAGAGGGAAAAGCATAAGGTAGATCAAAAGCATAAATATTTTTAACCCCTGATCATCTGCCATCCACTGTTAAGCATCTCAATCCTTCCAACTTCCCCATGAGGGAGACACTATTAGGAACACCATTGCCAAGGGTGAGCACTGTAAATACTGTTGGTCAGCAGTAGAGTCAGGATCTGAACACAGGCCGCCAAGTCCACTGCCCCTCCACAGACCTACTCACCATTCCAGACTCTGGTTCTTACCCTGCCAGGGCACAGGGCCTGACTTCTACTGGGAACTTGTAAATTGCTGCCAAGTCAGGCTCAAACACAGGGCTACGTCCAAATAGGATGTAGAACCAACAGAGTCAATCCTTTGTGCATCTCTTTTGTACACTGACTTTCTAGCAACTGTCCTTTAGTGATGTAATTACTCTGGTGTTTGAAAACCAGTAACAAATTAAGGGAGCCACATAACCAACTGTTACATTAATTAGTCGCTCTTTGTTGAAAGGCAAACATCCTGTTAAATGTGTGAGTTAATAATGACTTCTGCATCAATTCTCAGTTTTGCACATTCGCGGAAGGCTCGACTTCAGTCCCTGATGGGCAAACCTCTTTGTCTCTCCCGATAGCGATCTGAACCAAGTCCAATCATCTCCGTGCAGCCTCAAGTTCCAACAAAGAAGAGGCCTGGATTCTGGCAGAGCCATTGAAATACAAAGAACGCCACACATTCAGACAAGCGAAGCATGCCGTGTGTTACAGCTAGGCTGTTTATTCACCCATCCACCCGTTCATCTTTCCACCCCTTACACATTGATTGGTCATCTAGTCTACACACCTGTAATCATACAGGGCGCTCGGGGTACAGAGATGAGAATAACAGCTGACATTGAGTGAGCATTTTTCTGTGTCAGTCATCTTTCTCGGGTTCTACCTACTTAATCTCTATAACAACTCTGTGAGACAGGCAACTGAGGCACAGAGAAGTTAACTACCTATGCAAAGCCACCGAGCTCGTATGTTGGTGGAGCTGATGTGTGAATCCAGGCTGTCTGGCGGCAGAGCCAGTGCTTTTAAGCACTATGCCACATTGTCTAGTATTTCAGAGATAAATAAACAAGGGCCCCTGCTCTCAATGAGCTCCCCATCTGGTGAAGCCACAGACATGGAAGCAATCAAATACCAACGCAGTGTAGCTCTGCAGTGGCAAAAGCATGTTTATAGAAAACTGTGGCCAGAGGATCTGCCCTTCAGGGACTCAGTCATTCTCTCTCTCTCATCACAAACAACCGCCATACACAATACTAACAGCAGAACCTAAGCTGCATTATTTCAGTAACAAAGCTCAACCGATGTTAAGATGGCTTGAGATAAGCTTAAACTTTTGAGAAGGGCTACAGCCGTTGTGATCATGTTGGAAGGATATTATACTGAAATAGGCTACAGTGCCGTCTTCATTATATTAACGCACTGTAATGATTCCGTTCTGTAAATAGTGATTGGAATCAACTGACATATACCAAATTTGCACTTGCATATATGGTTCTATTTCATTATTGAACACAGCTCACAGATTGAGGGCCAGGATTTAAAGCAAACAAAAATCTATAATGACAGCATATGATTTTTTTTTCTTCTCATTGCCAGGACCTGTTCAACTATTTTCATTGAGGCGGCTTTTATGCTCCTCTCTTTTCACAGCTTTCCTTGCTTCCCGTGGAGGCTGATGACACAAAGTATAGGATATCATAAAGTTGCAAAGTTCAGGGGATTCTCTTTCTCCTATTTTAAGTGAGGGGAAAAAAAATGTCCTTCAACTCCTGAATAAGTTCATTTATGCATGTAAATGGCCTTCTCACTGCATATTCCCATGTGTTAAGAGGCCAGAACATGCTGGGGGCCTCCTGGAAATTGTCAGCTCAGTAGCTTTCTGTCTGGTACCCAAGGAGGCTCTTATCAGGAAGCAGAAAATGACCAAGCCCTAGATGTGAGTAAGGCGGCTCTCTCCTCAAAATGGCAGGGCCCAAATAGGGGAGGCGAAGGTCCCTGCCATTATGACTGGGTCTCAGAAACCCACAAACCCAGGCCTTTCCGGAGAAAATGGACAAAACGGGGCTAGTTTTAGCTGTTCTTCAGGCTCTGCCTAATCGGGACCCCCTGGGTGCCAACAGCTGGGTTGTAACATTATCTCGTCAATGAGATGAGATACTAGAAAGAAGGGTCAGCTGGAAGGGGGGAATGGTAAGAAGCAAAAATCAGGGACGCACAGGAGGGCCGGTCTCACGGTGGTGACGGGGCAGGCAGAAGGCTGTCACCACCCCTGCGTTTCAGCACGCTGAAGCTGCTTCAGGCCCAACAGTGGATGAGGCAGCTGGGCCAAGGCCTATTGAGGGGTCCCAGGATCATGCAGGCTGGGGGTGGTCTCACTAATTAGCTGTTTGTCCCACCAGACGCAAGCTGCTTAACCTCTCTGAGCTTCGGTTTTCTCATTTTAAAAAAATAGGATTAATCCTATCTTATAGAGGCGAAGATTACATGAGATCACACTTTGCAAAGTATCTAGAATAGAGCCCTGGTCTGGAGTAGCTATACATACTGGGAGTGTAGGGAGATATTTTAATCCACAGGAAAAGCAGGAGCAAGGGCCCTGAAGGGGTTTTGGCTGGGGAGGCAGAGGATTCCTGAGGAACTGATGAAGGCCAGACAGCCTGAGAAGAGTGGGGACAGGCATCCCAGGGAAGCGAACAGGTGCCCTCCTACCCCACCCCTTCCAGGTCACGTCCAGTGCTGTGAGGTTTAGCTAAGAAGCCACATGCTCTGTGTATATTTTAAAGAGGTTGCTGTGGCTTGGTTTTGCAGACTGGATTGGCATGGTCATAAGGACTACAGAGACACCAGGTAGGAGGCCCGCGCAGTAATCCAGGTGAGGTGGTGGGAGCTGAGATCATAGTCAAGGTAGGTGAGATGAGCAAAGGTGGGTGCATCGGAGAGATTGGTTAAGTGGCAAACCCAACGAGATATTACAGTTAGCCGTGGGGATCCTGTCTGACCTGTGCCACTGGATGAACGGTGGTGCCAGAGGTGGGGGCCCTGGCGGGTACCAGTCTTCCACGTCTGGACACTATGTGCTATGGGGAGTGAGAAGTGGATAATGTCCTGAGCACACATTTTGTGGTCTGCAGACTAGGACTGGTCTGTAAACTGTTACTAATCTGTGACAGGAGAAGTACGAAAATAGTAGTTTAGAAACTGCTAAAGCTATGTTGCTGCAGCGTCCAGTGTGTGCTCAGTGGACCTGTGACAGCAGGGAAGGGGTGAGCGGGTCACCGCGGAGCCCACAGGGTAAGTCACACATGGCACAAAGCACGCACAGTCTTGCTCCTTGGTGGGTTGGAAAAGAAAATAACGAGCCCTTCACCACAAATAGTTTAAAGAGAAACACCACTTTAATCTAAGCCTGACGATTTGTTTTCCCAATTAACTGTTGCTGATTTTAACACTACAGGGGGCTGACATTAAGAGAAGGTGTGCTGGGAATTAGGCAGGGATTAGGCTTAAATGGATTTACATAACAGCCTGCTATTTGGATCTATGCCGTGTGGTTGAATAAAGCTCTGTATTTCAGGGGAACTGGATGTTTCAGGCATAACCTTGATGGGGAAAGATGAAGTGAGAAGAACAGAGCTAATGTGCTGCCAGCACCTCGTGTACCTGTAGGATGGGGCTGGTGATGGCTGCACCAAGACCACCTTGATTTGATGGCTTTTGGTGGCGATACAGGTGAGGAAATGGGAGCAGGAGAGAACTGAGATTGTGAGATCATGAATGGGTATTAAGAGAAAACGTTGGACGAGAGCTGAGGAAGTAGGCTGCCTGGTATGGTCATAACCAGACACAAATCCTGCAGGGAAAGGTGGGCTGGGACTTGGGGTAATCAGGTCAGAGAGAAGACTGGTGATCCACCCTCCAGTCCTCGGTCACTTCACTGCCTCCCCTGATAAACACGTGTCCTCGAGGCCTGAGCCCATCTCCCAGTGTTGCCTCTTGGTCAAGTACCCTTGCAATAAACTTCAACACTTGCGTACACTTGAAAATGATCATAGCCCAGCAGAGATGGAAGGGAAACTACAGGGGGAAATGAGAGTGCCGTCCAACTCATCAATTGGGTTCAGACTACCGTGTTTCCCTGAAAACAAGACCTAACCAGAAAATAAGCCCTGGCAGGATTTTTCAGGATGACATCCCCTGAACATAAGCCCGAATGCGTCTTTTAGAGCAAAACTTAATATAAGACCCGGTCTCATTTTCGGGGAAACATGGTAGCAACAGATTTGCGATCTTCGTAGGCAAATCTGGGTATTTTACAAATTCTTTTTCTTCCATTTAATATACAACAAACACCCTAATTGATGCAAAATACCTCTATGGCAAGAACATGCTGGGAATGGGGGTGGTGTGGTGTGGATTAATTGGACCCTGGAGCGAATGAGAAAAAAAGATGCATTTTTCAAAAAACAAACCTCAAAGAGCCTGGAAAAGAACAAAGCCCTTTCAAGTGCTTCTCTCGGTGTGTATTTTTTTTCTTCCATCCCCCTGTTGTTTGCTGCTTAAGGGAGAGGTGGGAGCAGCCGCTATCCTGCTCCATAGGTACCTGTCACATTGTGTTATTACATTTCTATATTTCAATTAAAGCAATGTAGCCAATTTAAAAGTTCCGCCGTGCACCACTCATGAGGCAGACATCTAAGGATTCAACTCACACATTTTAATACCCCACTTTTTCCCCTTCTTCTCATTTTCATGTAAATCATGTTGAACACTGTCTTTTTTCTTCTTCCTCTAATCTAACCCTCAAAATATGCCAATTAAACAGTCTGTGCAAAGACAGCCTCCAAAACCCAGCGTGATTTCACTGCGCCACTTTGATTTTCCTTAAACTTTCTTTCCTTTTCTTTTTCTGTTTTCATATTCTAATTGCAGGAGCAATGTCATTTCGTTCTAGGGCATATGTGGGATTTGGAGCCAGGCAGGCTTGGGTCCTCTTGCTAATACTCCTTCGACTGGTGTGGAAGGAAAGAGCATGGGCATAGAGCTGGGAGCCCAGATTCTGAACCCAGACTTAGATGATTCCTATTTGGGATGACCTCCGGCAGGTCTCTTAACCTCTGTGAGCTTCCGTATACGATTTGTCAAATGCAGACTGAAACCTGCCTTGCTGGCTTGTCACGTCTTAGGAGGCTCCTCCTAGGTGTTCAGCTCCTATTGTTTCCTTTCCCCTTCTCTTAGGCAACAATAATTACGCCGGGTTAACCTTTCCTAAAACAGAACTGAGATCTTAAATGACACATAGAGCTCCTGCTATTTCATTTAATGTTTTGAAATCTCTCTTCTTGTTCATTTATTCCACCCCCCCCGCCATATTCTCTCTTTACACTGAACGTTTTAGGGGTGGGGAGGTAGTGGACTTTTTAGTTCTTTTAATCTCAACAAGACTCAGGCTCATTAAGTCCATCTCTACACAGGGGGTGGGAGGGGCATGTGTTCTGTTCGCCCAATTTAGATGCTTCATCACAAATTTAGGTCATGTCTCGTGTTCTGCAGGGTGCACAGCTCTTTTACAAACAACGGGCAAACCCGTCTTTGGTGTCTGAGGGCCTAGAGCAGTCCCAAAGCGATCCAGTTGGTGGGGTGGAGCTTCCTCTCTGTGCCTTGTCAAGGGAGGGCCGTGAAGGATTAGAGATCATAAAAATGTGAATTTTCCCTTATGTAGTATGAGGACTTCAAAGCTATAAAAGTGTGTGAGACATACAGAGTGACTTCCTTTTGACTGAATGGCAGAAAAAGGGAGGTACGTTGAAAGGCAGAAAGTTGATAAAGGAAAAAAGGAGCCATATTCACTCACCCTTCATTACCTGAACACCTTCTAGGTGTGAGACTTGGTAGAAACCAAGATGAATAGGATCCTGTCCTTACTCTCAAGATTCACAGATTGATAGAGAGACAAAACCAGGAAGAATGTGCGTTATAAAATATAAATAAAAACAGACACAAAGTAAGAGACAGAACAGAGGGAGAATGACCAATTCTGCCAGAGTCTCAGGGAAGCAGGCATCTATCTACCTAAAGGTGGTTAGGGTATCATGAGTCCAGAAAGGGTTTCAAGCATCATTTTACATGTTATCACTGGATTTACAGATAAAGTAATTTAATGAGGTAAGTTAAAAAAAAATAAGGAAGAAAAGCAGCTCTGCAATGAGAAAATTCAAAGTATATCGTAGTGACTTTGCTTTTCCTCATTATTCAATTATTGTCATAAATTGATGAACATACTTATTTTATAAATACTAGCAAATATTTTGAGGAATTACTACATGCTGGGCAAGGTGTTTGGGGTTCTACATGTCCTGTTCTCATTTAACTCTCCTCCAAGCAACCGTGTGAGGGAGGCATGGTTCTTTCCCCCCACATTCCTCATGAGGACAGGAAAAAGGATCTGGCACATAGTGGGGTGTTCTTCTATGCTTGTTGAATGATTACATGAATTCTAGCCCATTAAATGATTTCTAAACACAATCTGCTCTGCTTCTGAAATCAATCACCCCAGGTGTTGTTTAAATGCTCACAAACCTTCAAATCATGGATGAATCAATGTATATCACCTCCCAGGGATGCTTCTGTCATCCTTCTGTCATCAGATGGGCCACGGGGAAAGGGCGAGGCCTGAGATTATAAAAGTTACTCTGTAACACAGGGAGAATAACTCCAAATTCTGTGTTTAGGCCGACCTCTAGATTCCTTTGCACATGAATACTTGTACATTACTGAGCTATAAGTGGTGTGGCCACGTGTCCATTCATTCATCACGTGTTTATAGAGCATCTGTTCTGTCCAAGGGTCTGAGCTCTCCTAGGGATAAAAAAAATAAACAAGGCCAGTCTCTGCCACCATTTCCAAATAATAAAAAAAAAAAAAAGAAAACTAGGCCAAATGTTCAAGAGATGCAGTGTTCTAATGAGAAAAAAATATTCTAAATGTGGGCTCATCGTGGAGAACCAGAGCTGTTACTCTCAGAGCTCTCTATAACCTACTTCTATGTAAACTGCTGTTCTGAGAGGAAACAGACACTGTTTTCAGATCTGCCACCAATGGTAACTTGGGCTTAACTCTTTAACGTCTGTTGGCCTCCATTTCCTTTCGTTTAAATTAAGGAGTTGAATTAATTCAGTGACAGCTAAGGTTCATTTCAGTTCGGAAATTCTATAATGTGGTAGTGTTTACATCTATAGAGAAAGGAAGATTTCATTCATTCACTGAGAATATTTACTGAGCACTGCTTATGGTCCAGGAACTCGGTTAGAACACACAGATACAAATGTTTATGATATACCATCCTTGCTCTCAAACCCAGAGGAGAGTGAACCACGGCTTGTGAGGCATGCAGGAACAATAACTACAACAATAACTACAACAATAACTACAACAATAACTACAACAATAACTACAACAATAACTACAACAATAACTACAACAATAACTACAACACCTATGGAGTGCTTACTCTGAACTAAGTGCTTTATGGGAGTCATTTCATTTTTGCCTCTGAATAACCCTCTTCTATAGGCACTGTAATTAAGGTCGCTTCTGGATAACGAAACCGAGGTCCAGGGAGATGAAGCAGTTGCCTCAAATCACACATGAGAAAGCTGGGACGCAAACCTGCAGCCTGTCCTACCTCCAGTGTCATGGTCTTGGTGACTGTGCTATACTCCCGTCTTGATGTGTGGACAGAAATATGTACAACACAGAGAAGAATATGCTTAGGACAAACACAGAGGAGTGAAGACAAAGGGCTTGGGGGAAGGAATACTCCGCTGGGGCCTGGAACCAGCGAAGGTTTCCGAGAGAGAAGCTGTCTGACCCAGGCCTGAGGATGAGTGGGCTTTGGATGTGGGAGATGGGGAGAAAGGAAATTGTCAGCAAGAGGAATGGAAAGCTGACCAATCTGAACCCTGAGCCCCTCAGGAGCTGATGATATAGTCCTTGTAACCACCACGGCTGGGACACAGTCCCCAGCAAGGAAAAGACCACGGTTTCACCTACATCTGTTTAGACATGTGAGCAAAGTAGCTGCTCTCACTCATCCACCTGCAACACTCTTTCTTCCCATGTTTTCATTCATGCTTTCTTCTACATTGTTCAAGGATCGGCTTAAGTGTCCCCTCATCAGAGATGCTGTCTCTGACTTCTCCTAGCTCATTTTGTAATCCCTGCCAGTTAGTCTATATCACATCACCTTGAATTAAACAAACAAACAAACAAACAAACAAGCAAACAAAGGAGTACTTATTGCCATCAGAAATTATTTATTTACTTACATGATTATTGCCTGACTCTCAATAAAACAGAGGGGAATCAGTGTTGTGGCCTCATCTGTCTTGTTCACTCAGTACTGAATCCTTGATGCTTATTAAATAAGTGACAGAATAATCTGGGCCCTGAATTTAGGATGCATCTGTGGTGTGGTTGGGTTAGGTGATTAGCAGTCGAAAGATTTAAATTCTGCTCCAGGCTCTGAAAGGCTCTACATGTACAACCTCGACCTCTGAAACCCCAGTTTCCATGTCGACTAAGTAAGAGTAATAATGTTCCCATTACACAGTTATGGATCAATTAAAAAATTCCAACACATAAGAGTCTGTGAGGTCATTATGACAGTTTTGCGGTCGCACTTTCTTTTATTCTAGGGTCTAACCTGGAAAGTCGAATTTTCTGTTTAATTTCAGCCTTCCTCTCTGCCTGCCTAGAAGTCTGCTTCCAGTCTAGCAGATTAAGAGCATAGAATGGCCTCAGAGAACTGTGTTCAGACAGAGGACAAAAGCATACTTCTGAGTAAGGGCTGCGTTCACCCCCGCTGTGAATCTCCAGGCCTGAGCCAGGACACGTAAGCAAGGTCAGCCGGGCTCTGTGAAGGTCTCATATTGCATCCCCAAGGGGAATCATCATTAAGACGGGATGGTCTGATTCCTGGCCTAGCAGGCCCTTACACCATCTTCTACGTGAGAAATCTTGCAAGTATGAATGGAACTGCCAAACGGAGATAGAAGGCAAGCTGCAAATGACTTTTTCAATGAGAAGGCGAATATGTTTTCTTCAATTTCTTGTAAGCGCCAGGGTCCCATCATACATATAGGCTCCTACTATGTAACGGTTCCTTTGCACATGCGCTCTCACACCAGCTACATGCCAAATGCTTTGCAACACTACACATCACGCAAAGAAGCTCAATAGGATTAGAGTAAGAAACTTCACAAACGGTATTGACAACGTCATATTATTGCTCATTAGTTGATTTCTTCAGACAATTAGCAAACATTAACTCAGCCCAAACAATGGACCAGGTACCATGCTAGACATTAGGGTCACAGGATGATAAGATATGGTTCCCAAGTTCAAGAAAATCATGTTCCAGGAAGGATGGCAAAAACCACATGTGGCCAATCATAAGACAGTTGTAAATGAATGCTTGAGACAGAAACGTGAAGAAGTACATTACAGGTAGAATGACAGAGTGACAAACAGGCACGTGGAAGGTACCACTGTAGTAGCAAGGAGGAGGAAAGGATGGATATAGCCTCACCCCCTGTCAGGCACCGAGGTCAGAGGACAGTTATTCAGGCAGAACAGGGGGCTCCGGGGATGGCCTGTTTCATCACCCCACTGTCTGGGTGGGTAGCGCAAGTTACTTAGTGATTTTTTGGTCTCATTTTTCACATCTGTCAAGTAAGTGTGAAATAAAAATTGGCCATTACGTTATTGATAAGCTACCCCATTAATCCTTTTAAAAATCCTATAAGGATCTATTATTATCTCTGTTTTACAGATGAGATCGTTGGAGCTCAGAGCGTTTATGTAGCTTGACCAAAATCACGTGGTCATCAGCTGGCATTTCTTGTATGTCTCCCGTGTGCAGTGTGCAAGAGTTGTGCTAAATGAGTGACCCGTACCATCGCATTCGGTCCACACAGCCACCTGATGATGTGACTGCTATCACTAACCCTACTTTTTAGATGAGGAAATTGAGGTACAAAGAAGTTAAATAGCCTTCCCTTGTAGATCTGGGGTCTAGATTGTGGGGTGGGGTTCAGCAAACATCTTCTATAATGGGCCAGACAGTCAAAACCTTTGGCTTTGCAGGCCATACTGTCTGCTGTAACTACACAACATTCCAACCCTCAAGCCTGAGTGTGTGGCAAAGAACTTTTATTTATGGACAATGGAATTAAAATTTCACATACTTTTTTACCCATCGTAAAATGCTATTTTTCTTTTGATTTCTTTCAACCATTAAAAAATATAAAAACTCTTTTTAGCTTGAGGCTGGACAAAAACAGGTGGTGGGCTGGACTGAGCCCACAGGCCACAGTAGTGCTGCCTGTGACTCTAGATCCCATTCAGTTTGATTT
This sequence comes from Rhinolophus ferrumequinum, assembly GCF_004115265.2. Lineage (NCBI taxonomy): Eukaryota > Metazoa > Chordata > Mammalia > Chiroptera > Rhinolophidae > Rhinolophus > Rhinolophus ferrumequinum. Next base: position 41,134,087 of record NC_046292.1, read on the forward strand.
TAAAGCCTGTTCTCTTCACGATTAGGTATACAGCCTGGACTCAAATCCAAACCCCCTTCCGTCCAGAACACAAGCGCTTTCTCATAAATGCTCCTACTCTTGAGAAGTATCCGAGGAGGATGGTGACGAATTCAGAACACACACACGCTCTAGTGGAATTCCACTGGAGGCTGCAACACTTCCCTGCTGCTGTTGGTGATGTCTTAGAGTCACCGTACGAAGTAGTTTCTATGGAAACTGACCTGGCCCCCCTGCCTTGGTGATCCTTGCTTAAATTCCCCTCCCTGACCAAACTCTGAATGTAGAGGTGGGGACCACTCACGATGTTCTCATCTATCCTCCTAACCATTTTGAATTTGGGATTTCAGATACGTACACCAACTTTACACATACAACGTACTTGTTAACAGGTCACTATAGATGTACAAGAAAATGGAATAAACTATGTTTATGAAGTTCATCTTTTTTATTAGGTTCAGAGTTCTTAACGAATGAAAATGGAGTGCAGATGGTACTATGTTTTCTCCTTTGCTATACCTTCAAGTTTAGTTACTGTTATTTAATACATTAACTGGGGGAAAAAAAAGAGGTTGGCAAAGAAACCTCCTTGGAAATGGATTGGAATCAACCAGAAAAGCTTTTGCTCTCTCCTAAAGAGAAATTCCATTTATGTAAAAGGAAAAAAAAACACACACACACACACACACACACACACACACACACACAGCAAACCAGGATTGCAGCTCTGTAATCAGTTTTCAAATTACAGAAGATGTTGTCCATTGTTGCAAAATGGGGCTCTGACAAGAAGTCAATCAGGTGTATTTGCTGCATCGATTAGCACTTCAGTAGCGGAGGGAAAGGGCGAGCCTTTACCCACAGCCAGCTCTCTTGGGACTAGATAAGCTCCTGCACTCAGAAGCATCCACTTCACTCAGACATTTTGCTCTGTTGACTCTCCCAAAACAAGCAGAAGATTCACTGAGGTCCTCCAGGTTTGGAGAAGAGGCCGAGAACCCTTCTGTTGGGAATGAGCCTAAAATCATCACACTGAGGTGAGTGAAAGCAGAGAGACCCAATGAACATGACAGGGGCTTCTGGGACCAGACCACCTGGGTCCCATTTCAGGCTCTGCCATTTACTGACCACCACATTGCGTAACTTTTTAAGTGGAAATTTTTTTCACATATTCAGTAGTGATAATAAAAGTATCTACATGATGGGGTTATTAGGAGAACTAAACATGATGCATGACGGAAAGTGTTCGGCACAGTACCTCACAAGAAAACGTGTTCAGACCCTAGTGCCTGCATCAGCCCAGCCTCATTCGGCAGCTTACCGTCCCCTCACCAGCTCATGGAAGATGCCGCACAGGAACTAACACAGGAGATAACCATATCTACTGCAGTACGCAGGCATCGACAGTCAGAGTAGAACGGTAATTCAATGAGTAGGTTTCAGAGCGGACAGACCCAGGGTCCAGTCCTAGCTCAGCCATGGGCAGGTCAACACCACTGATCCTTAGGTTTCTCGTGTGTTAAGTCACATCCAATTTTAAAACTGTTTTGGGGATTATAAAGTACTTAGCGTGAAGCTGGCATAGAGTAGGAACTCAGTCAGAGGAGGGCATTTTCAGCACGGGGCAGAGTGATATATACTCTAGAACAGCACTGTTTGACAGAACTTTCTATGATGGAGGGGTATTCTATATCTGTACTTTACAATAAGGTAGTGTGCAGGAAACACACCTCCCATGTGTTTCTCTTTGACTCTCAAACTACTAGCACACTCACAATACTTCTAACACCAAATATGTGGGTCCCCCCTCACACACACACACACCAAGCGATTCTCTGTGATACCAGCTGGGTGTCCTAGAGTTTCCCTCAATCCTGACACATGTGCCTGACAATGGCAGCAGATCTCACAGGTTAAGGGCTCAGTCCCGTAAGATTACCCCCTGAACTTCGATGCCAATTGCCAATTCCACGTTACCTGTGCTTCTGATAGGTTGCCTACAAATCAGATGTTCCCATGACTGCCTCCTCAGGTTTGATTAATTTGCTAGAGTAGCTCAAAGAACTCAGAAAAAGAGTCCACTTACTACATTACTAATTTATTATAAAAGGATACAACAGGATATAAAGGATACAAAAGGATAATTCAGAAGCAGCCAGATGGAAGAGATGACAGGTCACGGTGTGTGGGAAGGGGGCGCACAGCTCCCACACCCTCTGTGCGATCTACTCTCCCTGAACCTCCACATGCTCTCCATCTGCAAGCTCTCTGAACCTCATGCTTTTTATTGTTATGGAAGCGTCCTTATAGGCATGATCAATCATTAACTCAGTCTCCAGTCTGAGAAAAGGGGGGTGGGGCTTAAATTTCCAAGCTTCTAATTGTGGTTTGATCATTCCAGTGACTAAACCCCATCCTGAAGCTCTCCAGGAGCCCACCCAGAGTCTCCTCATTAGCACAAAAGACACGCCATCACCCAGGACATTCCAAGGGTTTAAAAAGCTGTGTGCCAGGGGCAGAGACCAATATAAATACAGAGGGTGCCAAAAAAAAATGTGCACATACTTAAGAAAGAAAAAAACTATATTAAAATTACACTGATGGGAACCACTTTGAGCACCGCTTGTAATTGCAGAAGTCAAACATGACTTGTATTCATCTTTTGTTATTGGTATTGTATGAAGGTCTGACAAGTTTGCAAACTCATCCTAGAAAAAGTGCTACATACCTCATTGCTGAATATCACTACGGTCACCTTCGAAGTACTCCCCTTGGGAAGCTATGCACCGATGCCAGCGCCTAGTCCACCCTTCAAAGCAATTTTGGAACTCTTTTTCTGGAATGGCCATCAGAGCTGTCATTGTATTACCCCTGAAGTCCTGAATGTCATCAAAAGGTCTTCCTTTCAATATTTCCTTTATCTTTGGGTAAAGAAAGAAGTCATTGGGGACCAGACCAGGTGAGTAGGGAGGGTGTTCCAATGCAGTTTTTTGTTTACTGGCTAAAAACTCCTCACAGATAGTGAGTGCTGTGTAAGCTGGTGCATTGTCATGATGCAAGAGCTATGAACGGTTGGCAAAAAGTTCAGGTCGTCTAACTTTTTCACACAGCCTTTTCAGCACTTCCAAATAGTAAACTTGGTTAACTGTCCAGTTGGTACAAGTTCATAATGAATCATCCCTCTGACATCAGAAAGGTTAGCAACACCATTGCAACAAGTTTGTGAACTTAATTGTCACTCCTCATACATTGAGTATTACAATTTTAATATAGTTTTTTCCTTTCTTAAAATGTGTATACATTTTTTTTTGGCACCCTCTGTATATTTCTCCCATTATGTCACAGGTAGCCACTAAGCTTATGTGGCTTTTGAGCACTTGAAATATGCCTGGTATGACTGAGGTACTGAGTTCTTAAATTATATTAAATTTTAATTAATTTAAATTTAGTTTTTAAAATAACTTTGTTTCAATTTTTCAATTACAGTTGACATATTAGTTTTAGGTGTACAACATAGTGATTAGACATTTATTTAACTTACGAGGTGATCACACCAATAAATCTAGTACCCATCTGACACCATACATAGTTATTACAATAGTATTGACTATATTCCCTATGCTGTACTTTATATCCCCATAACTACTTTTGTAACTACCAATTTGTACTTCTTAATTCCTTCCCCTTTTTCACCCATCCTCCAACCCCTCCTATCTGGCAACCCTCAAAATGTTCTCTGTATCTATGAGTTTGTTTCTGTTTTGTTTGTTCCTTTATCTTGTTCTTTAGATTCCACACATAAGTGAAATCATATGGCATTTGTCTTTCTCTGTCTGACTTACTCTACTCAGCAGAATACACTTTAGGTCCATCCATGTTGTTGTAGATGGCAAAATTTCATTCTTTTTTATGGCTGAGTAATATCATTAATGTAAATTTAAATCTAAATAGCCACATGTGGGCTAGACGCTACTAAACTGGACAGCACAGTTCTAGAAGGATGACCTGAAGCTTCTAGGTCTTCAGGAAGCAAAGGGGGTGGGGTTCAGTTGGGCTGGGGAGGAAAGGTCGGGGCGAGGTGGTCTTCTCTGAGCTCGTCACTTAAAAGGTGAACAGAGTCTGACCTGTGGAAGGCCTGGCTTTGCTTTTGGTGATGAGGGAATGCTCTGTTTCTAAGGAGATAGGGTTCTTGTAAGGAAGGGATGTGAAGTTGGGCTGGGCCGGAGCCTCTTTTCAAAGAGGATGATTATCAAGCTCCTGAGGGAAGTCCGTTAGGCCACGGGGAATGCTATTCAGCAGGAAAAGGTGGTGTGGAAACAGGAGTTCCTGCCTCCACAGCTCAGCTGTTGCATGGGAATTCCAGCCCATATCCCTTCACTGACCTAATGTAGCATGAACCTGCCAATGACGTGTAACTACTGTTTCCACAGCTCAGCAGACTGTGCTCAGGCACCACTTAGGGACACGGTTCTCATCTTGGAGGGCTGGTCACGTGTACACAGATTAGCTCAGAAGGCAGGTTGGGACCTTCACAGGGTCCTTTAGTCATATCACATACACGAATGACAATGATTGCCCTCATTTTCCAAGAGGCCAAACGGATGCCAGCAGAGGCAAAGGGGACAACTCAGCATTTCACCACTCATACAAGGACAAAGGGAGCCCAAAGGTGCAAATGGTTCTTGGAGCCAATATTCTCTCACAGACTGAACTGATGGTTCCAAGAGGGGGTAAAAAAAGATTATAGCCCAGTGAGTTCAATGCCAGACTTACCTTGAATCTACTAAGATACCTGCCATCTTTGAAATACACAGCAGGCAGAAGTAATTAGGTGGCTTTTTACAACTCTCTAAACTACTGTGAATTAATAGGAGCACCATGGAGAGGATTCTTTTTATGTCCTGGCATATATCTTTTGGTACAAAGCAGAACTAGCATTTATCCTTAATAGAGATCTTAGTTATTAATACTTCATCCCAGGACTGTGCAAAACGTTGTCCGGCAGACAGCAAAAAAAGAGAGGCAAAGACAGTCACAGCTCTTTAATTCGTACCTACATGGAAAAAGCCCAATTCCTGGCTCTGACTTCTGTTTCCTCTCTATTCTCTGTCCAATTAAGGTATAAGAAGAATCATTTGGCTGAGAAAGCTGGAAACCTTCTTGCAGTGAAAAGTAAGGGTTTCTCCATGGGAAATTTACTGCATTTACAAAGGTACCCTTTGGACTTGCAAAGACAAAGATGAGACGCTCCACTGGCTGGCCATCCCAATAATAAACATGGTGACTAATAGGTGGAGAATACTTTAGAATTCAGTTTTTAGACAAACACTTTCATTTACATCATATTGGAGCCTGACAACCACTCTGTGAAACATGCGTGGAGTATGAAGATTATTTTGCCCATTTTTACAGATTAAGAAAATGTGGCTCAGAGAGGTTAAGTGGCCAAGATCACAGCTGCAGAGGCTCACCACTTCTAACTTTGGTTTTAAATGTCACTCTCTTTCCACTTTGGCAGCAATTAACATTTTGCAGGGCATTTTGCAGTTTTCAAGGCATTTCTGACATATCTAGTATAATTCAATACACAGTGCAGTGTATATTATTATTTACAAATGAAGAAATTGAGTTCCAGAGTATTTGTATAACCGGCCAAGATAATACAGGGGGAATTAGAATCACATTTGTATTTTCTCCACTGACCCTTTATTGGTTCCAGGTACTGCATCTGTTTCTAAGCTGTTTTATTTGTGCCCTCAAACCAAAAATCCTTGTCAAATGTTGAAGTCCACTTCCTTGCCAGCCCTAGTTATAAAAGTTTCATGAAGATGGCTGGATTTTCAAGGCAGTGTGGGGGACGGACACGGCCTCAGAGCATTACTCTGTGACCTACAGTTGGCTTGGCGGATCTGCAATCCGCCAAGATGAGGGTACAGCATGACACAACTGGGGAAACTGGAGCACAGTGACTTTGGAGGAAACACAACTTAGTCAGAGGAAGAGCTGGCATTATTCTTTTACTGCAAAGGATATAGATAAAGAAACATTGGGGGGATGTCTATATCCTGGATCTGACTCCTCTAGTATTTTGTGCAGCTCACAAGACCAGTCTAAGCTGCAAAACAGCTAGAGAAGAAAAATACAGCCATGGCTGGGGGCAACAATGGTTAGGCATCATTTAAACAGACTCTCTAGTAAGAGTGTAGAGAGCTGCTATAACAATGTCCAACACATTTTCATGGGGCAAAGGAGGTGTAGATTGTATTGCAAAAAAGATTAGCAGTCTGAAGGGGTCACGTTAATTCACATTTGGACAAGATGCAACATGTACTCAGGTAATAGCAAATTCAAGTTGGAGGTGAAAAATTCTACCAAGGAAGGTTGCTCCATCCACTCTGTCAGCTTTGAAGAGTGGGAGACAGCCTAGGGATGTAGAGAACACAAAGCTCCCACCTTCCAGGCTCAAAATTCAGAAAAAGGACCAAGGTGTGACATTAGCGTGGAGAACATGTAGCCGACAGGCGGCAAGAGCAGAATGAATTCAGGCTTTGGAATTAAAAAAGACTCACGTTCACATCTTCCATCAGTCACCTTGGGCAAGGTTCTTAATTTCTCTGTGACTGGTTTCTTTATCTTTAAAGTGAAAAATGGTACGTCAGCTCATACTTCTGAGCACTTACTGTGTGTCAGGCACTGCCCTAGGCACGCGACATATATGACTTAATTTAATCCTCTCAACAACCCCGTTAGGGTTGTTATTAGGTGGGTGCAAAAGTAATTGCAGTTTAAAAGGTTAAAGATAATTGCAAAAAACGCAATTACTTTTGTACCCACCTAAGATCATTATTTGCATTTCCGAATGAAGAATCTGCGTTAGAGAGAAGTTCGATAACATGGTCTAGATAACTGGTAATACCCCCCACGTAGGATTGTTTTCAGGATAAAAAGCCAGTGTATTTAGGTAGTGCCACTTAGTAGAAGTCCGATAGTGATAGTGTCAGCTACAATTGTTATTCATATTATTATAATGGCCTGCTACAATTCACCTACGAGGATAAAGTACTGAGCCTCTCATTTCTTTGGGTATTTTAAACAGGCGAGGTAGGTGCTGGTGGACCATTTGTCTTGACTGGATCTATATCTTTTCCAGCCACTTGGTTCTCTTAAACTATTTACACACAAGGGCAGCCTCCTGCCAGACTTCTTCCAGGGCCAACACGTGCTTAACATAAACAATGCAAGATTTATGGCATTTCTTTATTTGAGTTGATTCCAACGTGTCAGCAGATATGAATTGCAACGTAAAAGAATTACACTTGAAAGTGAAATGCAGGCCTAAGGATTCTGGTTGGTGATTTTTTTTTTCCTTGAATGCCAGCAATTTCTGAAAAGACTGGATTTATTTAGTGCCTTTCCCCTCTCCTCTCGAGCACTTAGAGACCTCAGCATCTAGGAATGCCATTCTAGCTACATTTATTACAGACTACTTTATCAATTACTCTGACAGTTATTCATACTACACACGAATGTTCTTCCTGGTTGTCACATGCGCTTCATAGACAAGGTAATAAAACGTATAACACATCGTTCTTATTGGTAAATCCTAATGGGTGGAATAAGCCAGGGATTCTTGAATGGGAGCCTCTTAGACGTGTGACAGAACCAAAGTAGCTTGAATTTATATATAAACAAATTAATGGAGTCTTTAATGCGCACGAGAAGGGGGTTCCCACAAGGAAGATTAGCAATTACAGCAGGAAGAGCCTTATTAAATCATCTTGTCTATCCGCAACCATGTGGGCTGTTCCCTATAGCAAAACCCCCTTCCAGGTTAAATTACCTAAGAGATTCCCTTACGGCCCCTGGGAAAGCACTGATTGCCCAATCAATCTCCCGTTCCAATTCTTTTGGTTACATGGCAAGAGGTTGGGAAAAATAAAAAGCAAATGAAAAGTGACTGTAACCCAGGGGAAGTCTTAGATCAGCCTTGTTTTCTCCCCTTCCTTTTCCACCCTCTTTTTAGTCTTCTAAAATAATTTTTAATTTAAAACATGGCATTTCAGTTTCATTTATCTGCCTCTACCTTTTCTGGTTTTATCTAACTATGTGTATAAAGTGATGACAAATAAAGCCTGGCAGAAAGAAAATAATAGTTTTGGATGGGGGTTGACAACATCTGGGTTTCCATCCTGACTTGGACATCTACTACTACTTGTGTAATTTTAGTGAGGTCACTACTCCTCTCTGAGTCTGAGTTGCCTTATCTATAAAATTAGGATACATTAGTCCAATGTGGTAATAATAGACAACTTCTATATTTATTCAACTTTATTTTAAGTGAGTACCTACTGTCTGTAAGCTGTGTGCTTAGCACTGAGAGTACATAGTGAAAACACAAGGTCCCTGCTCTCAAGGGAGCGTGAGGTACTGGAAGGTACTATCATGATCGATCCAATTATCACACAGTTTTTATTGTGATAATATGTACACAATCTAAAAACTACCAATTTCACCATTTATAAGTGTAAGTTCAATGGTGTTATGAACATTTACACTGCTGTGCCACCATCACCACAACTGTTTCATCTTCCCCAGCTGAAACTCTGTCCCTATTAAACATGCCGCCACAACGTCCCCACTGCCCCTGGAAACCGCCTTTCTTCTCTCTGTCTCTATGAATTTGACTACTCTAGGAAGCTCAGATAAGAGAAATCAATCGCGTATTTGTCCCTTTGTGACTGGCTTATTTTATTTAGCATAATGTCTTCAAGGTTCATTCATGTGATAGCATGTGTCAGAATTTCCTTCTTTTTTACGTCTGGAAAATATTCCATTGTGCGTGTGTGTGTGTGTGTGTGTGTATATATACACACATACATGTGTATGAAGTGATGACAAATAAAGGCTGGCAGAAAGAAAAGAATATTTTTGGATGGGGGTTGACAATATCTGGGTTTCTATCCTGTTTCCCCTTTCAGAGATCAGTTATGTAATTCTGTTCTCTGTACCATATCTCTGTATTACGTCTCTATTTCACCAACATTTCTGTAGGAATCAATTAAACATCATCTGCTCGCTTAATTAGAATGATTCTGTTTGCTTTCCTTTTCAGGTCATTAATACAGAAGCACACGTGTGTGCACTTGAAGTGAGGCGACCATGCCATGATCTTGCCTACTACACTGTCGCATGACTGGTTGTTTACTCGGCTGCTAGATCATGAGTCCTGGGCAAGAAAGGGGTTTCTCTGATTATTCCTTGTATCCCAGGGCCTGGTACACAGTCAGTGCTCGGTAAATGTTTGATAGAAGAATTTAATTTTACAGATGAGAGTTTCAGGAAAAGAACAACAAGGGACTTCTACCGGGTGCTAATGGGAGCTCTGGCCCTTAAGGATGGAATTTCACACTCCATGGAAGAGTTAACTTGAACTTTCCCAATGATATTCATATAGTTTCATAAAAAGAAATACAAGCCATGGCAGATTTGTGCAGAAAGGTCGCTGAGGCTAGAGAAATGGCCTCAAGAGGATTAAGGTGCATCCCATTCTCCGGAAGACCTTACCCAAGCAGCAGGAAGACAGGCGCTGTGGGCAGAAAAGCAAACTGATGACCATCCTGAAGGAGGCCACGGTCAAAGCTCATCATTTCAGATCCCACTAATTCGGAATTTGGACAGAACCTAGGCTGTATTCCTTTGCTCGATAAACCTGGTCTCCATAAATTATCCAAAGTGATTCCCATAATGAAGCACATCAAGGAGGAGTTGATTCACGCATAAACATTTGCTGAATGCCAACTTTACCTTCTCTTATGACAAAAACAAAATACCTCACCAAGGAGCACTCATTTGTAAAGAACTTGAACATGCATTCTCTCCCCCTGAATGATTGCAACAGATGTCTGAAGAAGGCCAACATGGTGCCAATGTCCATCTCGTAACTGAGAAAATGTAGGTTCAGAGTGAAATGACCTGACTAAGACTGGAGAGCTTTCTGTGTAGGAATGAATATATAAATAGATTTTATTCTGCTTAAAAGTCAAAGATCAGAAATCTAAAGTTATACTAATAAAGACTGTCACGTTTTCTCCTCTTGGTGACATTGATGAATACATGGAGAAGTCATAATATTGCCCTAAACACAGGCCAGAGAAAGTGTAATGGGGGAAATGGTGGCACAGACAGCCAACACCTGGAGAACTGGTAAGTCAAGCTCTACGGGAAATCCAATTTCAGCCAATTCTCAATGCCCTGTGGCATCGTTCAGATCGGTAGCTAAAGCCAAAGAACTATTAGTCTCATCAATATAAAAGATTCTGCGGTTATATTGCTGCCCTATAATGACTGCTATGAGCAGATAATGAAATTAAGATGGAGGCATGAAAACTAAAGTTCAGCATCAAAAAGTGTAAACTTTTATCTTTTTAAAAGAAATGGTAATACTCCATGCTGACATTTATGTATAGTGAAACAGACGGTATTGGTATGTCTGGAAGTAAAACTCTCTAGAACACAGTTTGACCAAAATTAAAAAAAAATAAAATAAAAGCTTTAAAATATACATAGGTGTTGACTCAGTAATTCTGGAATGTAACTGAAGGAAATAATCATATATGAGTATAAAGATATGCCCAAAGATGCAGAGGCTAACAATATGGTGTTTATTATATTTCACTCATATGCTAAAATGCTTTACAGTGATTGAAAATGACGTTATAGGAAAATATTTAATAAGAGAAAAAAATATGGATGAGCAAAAAAGGGTGTTACAAAACAGCAGGTATAGTATCATTTCAATTTTGGGGAAAAAGAAAAAATACAGTTCCGTAAAGAAGACTGGTGGTTTATACACCAAAATTTTGATTGGGTTCATGTCTAAATGGTGACATTTCAGATAATGTGTATTTCTTCTTTATGACTTGTCTATACTTTGTAAATTTTCTATAATAGACATACTTTCATAAATAGAAAGGTATCGAATATAAATAAAGATTAGGCTCCATTAATTATCCCTGTGTGACTTTGGGCTGACAATTAACCTCTCTGAACTCCAGCTCTATCAGCAGTAGTACTCCAAGTGTAATACGAATCTTGTAAGATTAATGTGAAATCAGTTGTAAGAAAAAAAAGTAAAAAAACTACAAAGAGATTCTTAAACATAAGAAATCGTTTTTATCATTGTATCAGATGAAAAAGTTTTTGTTAAGGGTTAGGGTAGTTGTACCATAAGCTACTAATAAGTTAAAAAAAGAAAGAAAGAAAGAAAGAAAGAAAGAAAGAAAGAAAGAAAGAAAATCCACATAAGCACAGACTTGGACAGTGCAGAAATAAACATGAAAGAATATGTGCGTCTATTCACATGGGTGAATATATCATCCTGCGCAGAGTCACGAGATGATGCATCTCCATATCTGAGTCTCAGACACTCTCCTTGGACCCATTTATATTGAAGATGAAGTCTCTTCTCCTCAAAAGTGAGGTTATGACTGTCTTGAGTTGAGACAATTGGCTGTGCAATCTTTATTTTCAAAATTTTAAATATCTAATTTCAAAATAGTCTGCATGTCTCTTAGGCCTCATGAAACATTCAGACATCAGTCTCTGGAGGTGCAGCAGTTTGTATTTTAAATACAAAATGTGCTTCCCTGGTAAATTTCTTACAGACATGAAATCCCCTGATTTTCTAAATAGTGTCAGAAGTCAAATCCATTCCAGCAGGCACATCCCCGAGCTATGTGACTGAGGCAGCTGGAAGAAAGGTGAGTACTGGGGTGATCCCAGTAGAAATACTTGGCTGAAGCCATGGCAGAGGAGCTGCCTACACCTCAAAGAGCTGCACCCTGCATCTGACGTTGGGCTCATCACACAGACAGTGAGGTCCTGGGCCTGAGTCAAGTTACTGGCCTTTTGCCCTCAGTGCCTAGAGCATCTCTGTTCTCCTCCGAGCACCACGTTCACGGCTTCGTCCAACAGACTGGGCTAAGACCTAGTCCACAGGTTGCAAGGGCCTAATGAGACCGCGTGTGTGTGATCACTGAGCAACGTGGATGTAACACTCCCAGGACACCCCTCACCACCTCACCAGCTCTGCTAAGCTAACGTCTCTCTCGTCCTTTGGATCACAACATGCTTGCACATGCTCCAGGACTCAGGGTGCCCAGGCATCAAAATTTTGAGATGCAGCCGCATAGGAACCTGAAGGACCCCCTGTGGTGGGGGGCTTCCTGCTGTAGCAGGCGGGTCACGGGATGGATAGAAGAAAGCAGGAGTTTCTGTCCTCTAGGAACTTACTAGTATAGTGCTCAACACATAGTAGGTGCTCAATAAATATTAGTTCCTTTCCTTCCCCTCAGTTAGATCCTACCTCCCCCTGAATTTGCATAATATATTACACTTCTTTTATAGCAGGCTATACTGTATACCTTATACATAGCAAGTACTTGATAATGTCTTTGGAAAATATATAAGCAATACATAAAAAAAAAGGGTGACTATATCTACATGCATAGAAGTAGGAGAAAAGGGATGCTGAAAAAGAAAAAAGCAAGATAGATAAAATGGGGAAAAAGAAAGAAAAATGGGAGAAAATGAGTTATCTATGCATTAATGTCATTAGTAACACTGGAATGTGAGATTTAATACATATGCGTACATATGGCATTTAATACATTTTATACAACCTTCTATTCATCTAGAGGTTAAAGGAACCCTGTGAAGGACAGATATGGCTAAAGTAAAATGGGTGGCATCATTGACAGCCACCAGCAAATGAAATGCCGCTCCCATTTTCTTTCTCAAGGAGATGACCGTTGATAGAACTGAGATGCCATTCACAACGGCCAAAGGTTCTAGGTGAACACAACTGGACAAGTCAGAGGCTGCTTGACTTCTGCAGCGAGGAATTCAGTGCAATTCCACAAATAGCTACTAGGAGCTTACCACATGCCAGAAGATGGGAGATACAAGAAGGACTAAATCCTGGACCCTGCCTTCAAATTAGCCTCGCACTTTTGTTTGTTTCTTTGTGCAGTTCTCCCCACTCTTCTTATTTGCAAGTGATCAGGGCATGCAAATGTTCCTCACTCTAGAAAGTGGGACAAGGTACAAGAAAGAAGGAATATGAGTATAATATATAAAACTGTAAGTGCATTAGATTCATCTCACTGTTAACGCAAGAATTAAAATATATATAATCAGTAACTGTAGCACAAAAGAAGAAATGTTGAAAAAATAAACCAGGAAATCACTGACATGCTTTGCTCCAGGTCACATCTAGCAATCGCTGCAAGACATACTCACACACTAGTGTCCTTGTTTTGGCCAGCAGACTGGTGGTATGAAGTAACGCAGAGGACAGGCAAACTCTTACTGAGACACTGTGTCAGTTCACTGCCCCTCTCTGAACCTCAGAGTTATCTTGTACAAAAAAGAGATAATACCTCTATTTTGCAAGATTGTTCTAAAAATTGGTTAATTACTACTCTCCTACTCCCAAGGAGAACACTGAGCCACTAGAGAGGTTCAGTGATTTATACCAAGTATGAAAAGAGATGTAGGTAAAGCGCTTACAAGCTGGGAAAGCCATCAGTGTTTACAGTATTATCGTCATTGTCACCATTATTGTCACTGTTTTCATCATTATAGTTCGACCTGTCCTTTTTGTAACTGAGTGACAATTCAAGACCAGGCCCCGGACAGCAAACCCAGACCTCTTTCCATGACGCTGGTCATCTCGGCAACAGGCTCCACTATGAACATGTCCCCAGACAGAACTCTGTTGGTGGAGAGGTGAATTTTCCCAGGCTCTCACCTTGATCCAATCTCTCTCTTTCTATGACACACAATCCTTTATTGTACCCAGAACGATTAATGCTGCTCCACCTCAGGCTGCCACTGAGAAGTACTTGAGAGGCCCACAGAGCCATCATATCAGTGTCCCACCTAATTACAGTGCCACCGTTTCAATACAAACAGCTCTGCTAAGGAGTGTCTTTGTAAAGACAGAAGCACCTATTAAATAACCGAGGCACAGTCGTGGAAAATGAGTGCTAAATGAAAATTTACAATAAATGCACGAGATAGAAAAACAATAAACGGCAGACCTCATATAACGCAATCTGTCGTCTAAATAAAAGCAGAGACACCCAAACGGACAGCTCTGATTTATCAAGTGTAACGGCTTCTAGAATTTGGATGAGGATTTTTCAGAAGTGTCTTTTTCCATTACTCAGTTGACCCTCAAAACTACAGGATGCTGCCGGAGCATGTTAATATTTGTGATTTACAATGCATGTATGTCACAGGCCCTTTTGCAAGGACAGAGAAAGTACAGTGGAAAAATGCCATGACCTTGCTTCATTTTTCTTTTTTTCCAGAGCACTGTTACTTCCTAAGTCTATTATTCTTTCTATGTCTCCCTATATTAGAATGTAAACTCCACCAGGTAGGGAAGGACCTTCTTTTTATTCATCAGTGCGTACCTATCCCTGAGACTACTCTTTGACACATAATAGGTACTCAATGAATATTTGTTGAATGAACAAATGGATAAAAATGTTAAGAGTGGTCCTGGCAAGTGACCTAATGTCCATGAGTCTCAGTCACCTAATCTGGAAAACGGGGATAGTAATATATAACTGATAGATAGATTACAAGAGTTCAATGACAAAAATATATGTGAAGTACTTAGCACAGCATCTGGCATTTAGTGCTCAACAAATGGTACAATAATGGATACAATTCTTTAGAGCTGAACACTTATCTTCAAGGTTTATAAAAAGTACTTCGATACCCATCCCAAAAGTCAGCCACCAAAGAGCAGTGAACAAAGGGCCCAGAGATGAAGAACCAGAGATCTGCAGCTGGTGCTCACCCTGTTCTCCCCCAGGACTCATCATGGGGTCAGAATGAGAAAATTAGAAGACTCCTTAATGACCATCCAGGACAGAGCCAGCAAAATACAGACCGTGGGCCAAGTACTTGTCTTTACAAATAAAGTTTTATTGGAACTCAGCCAAACTCATTTGTTTGCATAATTGTCTCTGGTGGCTTTCACACCACAATGGCAAAACTAAATAGCTAAAGGAGACCACATGGCCCACTATGTATACTATCTGGGCCTTTAAGAAAAAGTCCCAGAGAACAAGCAGATGAGCCATACCCAAGGTCTCACTGCATATTTAAGCTCTCTAACTCTGAGGCCACTCGCTCACACGTGCCTTCAGAGGCCCAGAGAGTAGCTGACAAACCTTCAGTCACAGGGCCAGTCTGCATGATGACAACCCTAAGGGCAGTTTGACTTTTTCCCTGAAGAGCAAATGAATGGTCCCTTGTTTGCCAGAGGCCCTAACGACGCCCTTGAAGGGGAGAGAGACCACCACCTGGAATTGAAAAGAACATGGGCCTAACCATTGTGCATACTGAAGTCAATTCCCAGCTCTGCAATTTGTGGGATATTTGGTCTTGTGCAAGTCCCTTAACCTCTCTGGGTCTTAGTTTCCTCATCCGTTTAAGGGGAATAATAATACTTTCTTAGCTGCGTTCTTAGGAGGTTGGGTTAAGTGAGGCCAACCAGGTGACAGCAGCTAGCACAGAAATGATGATCTCTTTACCACCTTGAAGATCAAAATTAATAAAATCATTCATAAAGAGAAAGATATTACATTTCTGAGTTTCCCACATCTGCTTGAAACCTTTCGTGGTCTCACTTCCCAGGGAATATGAACATCCTTTTCCCCCTGTCATGAATTATCTATCCCCTGTCTAAATGATCATACAGAGGCAGCTTCCTGACAGGTCCAATTTCTGAAAATATGTTGGTTTTGAGCTATAAATTGATTTTTTATTGTGATAAATTAGAATCCAATATCATACAACAAGACACTAAACATACAGAGACCCAATTTTTCCCCTTAGATGTTCCGTCTCTTTGATATTAAAATGGATTTGGGGCTGCTGGCAGGCCTGTGGGGGCTTGCACACTGAAGAGAATGAACAAAGAATATAGAGATGGGATAGAGGGAAAAGATGGTGCAGAGCAGAGAAAGGCAAAATAAGGATGGAGAGGGAAGAAGGAAGACACTTCTTACTTCCCGTTTTGTGAGAATCAGAGAATGATGTACAAGCCAAGGCATGTTTCATACAATTTGCGGGGGGCAGAGGAGGGGGGTTATCGTGGGCGGCATTTCTCGGGTTCTAGGTTTCTTCCTTCACAAATGAGTGGGTCAGTGGACAACCAAGGGACCTTCCCCCCTGACATCCTAGGACTGGGTACCTCTGAATCACGTACATGATTCATTCTGTACTCACTGCCTGTATGGCAAAATTAGCATCTTTGGTATGTAGCATCTTGGGCTCCAATATCTGGCCCAGACAATCAGCATTTCAATAATAAGACAACTTACTATTTCCTTGTTTCTTCCTTCCCACTTTTTTGTTCCATCCCTCCCTGACTGCCTTCCCTGCTTCCTTCAGGGTCCAAGGAGCATCACTGTCCCATGACAGGGCCTCCGCGATACTCTACAGATACAGCAACGGATGGGACAAGGTGCCTCCTGGAGCATGGAGGCTGATGGGAGCGTGAGTCAAGTCATTATGATACAGATGATCACGTGCCATGATAAAGGTGAGCAGACAATGCTCCCCTTAGGAGCATTATAGAGGGATTTGTTAATTCTGCTGAGAAAGTGTACAGAGAGAAGACAATACCGCTAATAATAGACTATTATTTAACACCTACAGCTTTGTATTATACCAGTCTTAAGGGGTTAAATACTCATTTAGCCTTGCACTAACCCTAAACATAGGTACTTTTATTATCCCCATCTTACAGATGAGTCGAAGAGGCACAAAGTCATTAAGAAAAATCGTTTTATGGCCACACAGCTGGTCGGGTAGATCTGAGGCAGTCTGGATCCTGAACCCATGTTCCTTGTACTACGTCCACTGTCTGGTGCCAGTGCTATACTGGCAAGGGATGTGGGCTGTGGATTCAGACAGACCTGAATCGTATGATTCAGGCTCAGAGGATGAAGTGTGTAACGCTTAGTTAGTAAAGCAGCTGGCCCAGAGAAAGCGCTTGATAAATGATAATCGTTCTGCTGTACTGCCGTTGTTCACATTACTCAACCCTGAGAAATGAGGACGTGTTTAACTGGGTAACAAGGGCAAAGGGCATTCAAAGTGGAGGGGGTCATCTTGAGCCAATTATGAAAGCTGGCCAGCGAATGGTGTGCGCAGGAAACAGCAAGACCTTATAGCCCGCTTTCTACTCATCCTTTGATGATACTCCCGGATCTGCTACCTACAGCCGGGTAGGTGTGCACCGCATGGCTCTAAGCGGATCTAGTCCTAGTACCGTCACCAAAAATGTGTATTGTTCCTGCAACAGTTTCCCAGCAAATAGCAATGAGTCACAAAGAAAGGAACCTTTTCCTGATTTACACAAAGGCATTTTAAAAGCTAAGGGTGGCCTTACGGTCACTGCTCCTGTCCCTTTGTATATCTAGTGCAGCTTCAGGGCCACAGAGTACACTGAATAATAACTGGGGATGTAATAAAGATGATTCTATCAAAAATCTTTGGCTTGACATTCCAGGCCTAACAGTCTGGCCTCTGCCTACCTGCTCCGTTTTATCTTTCACTAAGAGCAATCACACATCTTCCTACACAGAACCAGTGGCATCTCAGGCTCCTGCCTCCTTCATGACTTTCCCATTGTAGAGCCTTAGTAAACACTCCCTGGGATTCCCTTTGCCTGGATACTGGTCCTCATTTCTCCAACTTCAAACCCTGCCCATTTTTTCAAGGTTCAGCCCTTTCTTCCTAAGTTAGTCTATATTTTTTCAGATAAAAGAAATCATCTCTTCTTTTGAACTCTCATGATAATTTTATATCTTTCTCTTGTTATAGTCATTATCCTTGCTTTGGATTTAGTTACTTATATAAGTCTTATCTCTTCTAAGTTATGCAAAGCAAAGGTTTCAGGCTGGTTCACCCCTATCCACCAAGTACAGTGCTCCTTTCACTCAATAAGCATTTGTGGAATGAATGAATGAATGAATGAATGAAGTGAATGAACCAATGAAAATGGCGGCATGGTCTAGAGAGGGGTTCTTTCTGAGTTATGGTGGACATGATAGCTACACATGAAACTGTATTATGTCGGTAACTCAACTATGAAGAATATCACAGTGGTGTGGTTTTCTAAAAGGATGAACAATACTTAATAAAGTTCAAACAAAACCAAGCACATCTTTCTCTCAGTTTAGTTGCATTTCTGGAAAATACAGTATTACGGATATAGTACAAAAATACTTACATGTAAAATAGAGTTAAGTTTTCGATTCAGGTCGTCATAAACAGATTTTTCATCTGCAGGGATATCTGGTAAGACATTTGAGTCACACAGCACACAATACTTTTGTGTTGTATGTGACTGTCCTGTATATTGCAGAACGCTTAGCACCCTGTCACCTAATAAATTCCTGCATTAATACTCTTTCCTCCAAAAGTTGTAACCACCCAAACGGCCTACATAAATTTCCAAAACACTTACTATGGGGACAGAAGCGGTCAAGTGAAGAAACTCTGGAGTAAAAGAGACAAAACAAGTTTAGGAGTTTTTATAAAATGTGAATTCGAACTCAGTTCCTGCTACACATAGCAGTCATGGGCAAGCCACTTATCCAGTGACTCACAACAAAAAAGTATCCTGTGCTATGTGACTCAAATGTCTTGCCAGACAGTCATGTAGATGAAAGAGTTTATATGGAACCATAAACGACTCCAAATAGCCAAAGAAACCATGGGGAAGAACAAAGTGGGAGGTACCAGGCTCCCCAATTTCAAACTACAATGATCAAAGCTACAATGATCAAAACATTATGGCACTGGCATTAAAAGAGATATATAAATCACTGGAAGAGAATAGAGAGCCCAGAAATAAATCCTCACTCATATGGTCAATTAATCTATGTATGACAAAGGAGGCAAGAATATACAATGAGGTAAAGACAGTCTCTTCAATAAGTGGTGCTGGGAAAACTCAATAGATACTTGCAAAAAAAATGAAATTGGACCTCCTGCTTATACCATACACAAAAATAAACTCAAAATGGATTAAAGACTTAAATGTATGACCTGAAACCATAAAACTCCTAGAAGAAAATATAGGCAGTGATCACTTTGACATCAGTTTTAATAATATCTTTTTGGGTATGTCTCCTTGGGCAAAGACAACAAAAGAAAAAATAAACAAATGGAACTACATTAAACTAAAAAACTTTTTGCATAGTGAAGTAAACTATCAACAAAATGAAAAGACAATCTACTGAATGGGAGAAGATATTTGCAAATGATACATCCAATAAGGGGTTAATATCCAAAATATATTAGGAACTCATATAACTTAACACCAAAAAAATAATCTGATTAAAAAATGGGCAGAGGCTGTCTTTTCTCCATTGTATGTTTTTTGCTTCTTTCTCAAAAATTATCTGTCCATGTATATGTGAGTTTATTTCTGGGTTCTCAATTCTATTCCATTGGTCTGTGTGTCTGTTTTTCTGCCAGTACCATGCTGTTTTGCTTATTGATGCCTTGTGTGGAGGTTCCTCAAAAAATTAAGAACAGAATTACCATATGACCCAGCAATCCCTCTTCTGGGTATTGGGTACACGTGTGCTCCAATGTTTATTGCAGCTTTATTTACAGTGGCCAAGACATGGAAACAACCAACATGCCCTTCAATAGATGAATGGATAAAGAGGTTGTGGTATATATACAATGGAATACTATTCGGCGGTAAGAAAAGATGATATAGGAACATTTGTGACAACATGGATGGATCTTGAGATTATAATGCTAAGAAAAATAAATCAGACAGAAAAAGTAGAGAACCACATGATTTCGCTGATATGTGGTATATAAAACTGAGAACAACAAAAGAACAAGACAAACAAATAAAGGAACAAAAACTCATAGACATAGACAATAGTTTAGGGGTTACCAGAGGGTAAGGGAGAAGGGGTGGCTCTAGAAAAGGGTAAACAGGATCTAATATATGATGATGGAAAGAGAACTGACTCTGGGTGGTGAACATACAATGTGAGATATAGATAACGTATTACAGAATTGTACAGCTGAAATCTATGTAACTTTACTAACAACTGTCACCCCAATAAACTTTCATCAAAAAAAAAGGGCAGAGGACCTAAATAGACATTTCTCCAAAGAAGACATACAGCTGGCCAACAGACATGAAAAGATGCTCAGCATCACTAACCAGCAAGGAAATGCAAATTAAAACCACAATGAGATATCACCTCACACCTATCAGAATAGCTATCATCAAGAACATCGGTAAATAACAAGTGCTGGTGAGGATATGGAGAAAACGGAGTCCTAGTGCACTGTTGGTGGGATTGTAAATTAGTGAACCCACCATGCAAAACAGTATGGAATTTCCTCAAAAAAATACAAATAGAGCTGCCATACAACCCAACGATTCCACTTCTGGGTATTTATCTGGAGAAATCCAAACACTCATTCAAAAAGATAGATGCACCCCCACGACCCATCGTGTGTGTGAGTCCTGTGTGCTGTTTCCACAGCTCCCAGGATGACAGGGACAGCCCACAGACCCCCAGGCCCCAGCATCCTGCTCTACGACCCCTCCATTATCCTCCCTCTTTCCCTCCCTAGGACCAGTTTCGTTTCATCTTCGTCAGCCGCTCTCCCCAGACCCTACTCAAAACATCCAGTTAGAACTGAAGGAAAAACAGTCTTGTTTTTGATGACACACAGATAAAATGACATCTAGTTTTCACTGAAGAATAAATTATTAAATCAGCCCTGAAATTTAGTGCAGCCATTGCATTTAAAAACGCCATTACCCTTCTACCACGATGGACAACATTCAATCCCGGGCCACTCTCCACCTCTGCCCTCTATGCCCTAAGTCTTCTGTGTACATTTGCCAATTTTCAATCACTAAGTCAATTTATTTTTTGTGCAGTATCACTGAGCACCTACTATGTGGGAGTCGCTGTGTTAACTAGATAGATAACAGTGATGAACAAGAAGACATCACTTATTCATCTGTGCGTTCATAGAGGTGTTCAGTGAATATTTCCTGAAGGGAAGAATGGATGAGCACACACATCTTTCTCTTTTAGACATTTGTGCATTTAGAAATACAGTTTTCTCTTCCTTGACTTGCTTATCTGGTCCTCTCCGATTCACTCCTCCACTGGTGAGTCAGTGAAAACCTTCGTGAATATTCTAGGCAGAGCTCAGTCTCGATGTCCTGAGCACTGACAACTCATTTCACACCTGTGTCTTCTCAGCTGTCAGTTCACTTGATTCCCCAGAAAACAGAGCATCACATGGCAGAGAACAGGCATCCAATGTGCTGCTGCCTCACCATGTCCTGGTTCTACTGCCAACATTCTGTCTAGCAGTAACTCCACCCCTTTCACCTTCACACAGGAAAGCTCATCACAATGAAAGGAATAAGGTGACAATAAAGCAGGGATAGTGTTGAATCTGTTCACATGCATATGTACACATATAGAAACCATTTATAAAATCTGTTATTGCTGTGGTCTGCGGGTTTAACCCCCCACCTAAATTCATATGTTTGAAATTCTAACCCTCAGGATGGTGGTACTGGGCGCTGGGACCTTTGGGAGATAATTTGGTCATGAGGGTGGCGCCCTCATGAATGGGATCACTGCCCTTATAAAAGATACAGCCCTAGAAAGCATCCTTGCCCCTTCCACCAGGTGAGGGAGGCAAAAAGGTGCCATCTGTGAGGAAGTGGGCTCTCACAAGACACCGAATCTGCGGGGGCCATGATCTTGGCCTTCGTCACCTTCAGAACTGTGAGAAATAAATGTTTGTTGTTTCTACGCTAACTATCACAGTTTATGGTATTTTTGTTATAGTAGCCCAAACAGACTAAGACAGGTATGTTATTATTAGTAATATCTTACTAGCATCAAGGATTCTGGACCGGACTACCTGGGTTTGAATCTCAGCTTTGCCATTTATTATCTGGTGACTTAAACTACTTAGACCTCAGTTTTCTCATCTGTAAAATGGTGATAATAATAGCAGCTACTTCACAGGACTGTTGTAATGTACCTAGAATGCTCCATATAGTAGTGCCAAATCCATCATGGCTAAACCAAAATTCATATGCGACTGTGGCAACAAGATATTGCACTATCGTGAAAGGTTGATGCAGACCACTGCATCTATTCTGAGGAACAGATGTGCCTCTAGGGTCCTGCAATACTTATGATTTTTTATGGTATAAAATTATAATTCTATGGAATAAAGCTATAAATAAGGAGAGAAGAGAGTCAATGAGTTTTCCTGGAAAAACACAGGATTTGGATTTGGAACGTCTGTTCTGAGCCTATAGTCAATTTGGGGACACTCCCAACACCCGTTTCCTTATCTGCAAAATGAAGATGACATCACCTGAGCCGTGGGGTCTGCTGGTCTTGAGGACCCACTAAAATACTGATATGAAACAATGTCTACTCCACATTTGCCACTGCTCCTTCTATTACTAATCATGATGAGTTTACATATGACATTTTCGGCATTCTAACTGATTTCTTTGACATATTACTAATATCTAGGCATCTGAAAATATGAACGGCTTTCGATATTGATTTATTCCCTGCAACATGCTAATAATAAAATAAAATTTACTTATATAAGGACTGAGATCAAAAACCCTTCTAAATTCAAGACAAGGTGTCAACTACTGCAAAGGGTCTTTTTAATTGGGATCAAAACATTTTTGACAGCTTTTGGATTTTAAAATTCTAGCTACTGTCGCGTTTTGCAAATGTTTCTTTTCTTTCTTTTTTTTTTTTTTAAAAAAAAAGAAGTGCAGTCAAGCTTGAGCAGGAATGGTAAACAACTTTAGACATGATAAACAATTAATATTGGTCATTCCAAATGACAAAGACCCAGTTTTCCATTTCTTTGATAGTTAGGACAAAATACTTCACTTAGACTCTTATCCTGTACAATTCAGTCGGTCACCTGCTATGCAAGGACAAAAGTTTAGTAAATTGTTCTTGCTCATGCTCTCCAGTGAAGGTTTTGAAAAATCTCCACTTATCGGAAGACAAATCATATCGATAGGGATGACTTTTTAAGGGAGACACAGGATCTTAAAAATCATCTCGGTTATCATCTTAGATACGACTTCATTCAACACCTCATTTCTACTTGACTCCCTTCCACAATTTCCCCATCACACGGCTGTTGCTTGACTACTCCCAGGGATGCTGAACTCACCTGCACAGAAGGTGGCCCACCTAACTGGTGCACGGCTCTGACTGGTAGAAAATTTTTCTTCCGCATAAACTGAAATTTCTTCCTAGAAACTTCTATCACCTGACATTGGTTCTACTCCTTGAGTCACACAGAACAAATCAGCACCTTCTATCCTCCACAACTCTTTGGAGAGATGACTGCTATTAATATGGGGTGCCCTCCCCTCTACCGTCTCTACCTCAGGCTTAAACATGTTCGGTTCCCTCCACCAGTTTTGTGTGCAGGCATATTAACAAGGGAAGCGTGCAGAAGCGGCACTCCCCAGGCCTAAAGCTCGCTACTCAAACAGAAGCGGAGTACATGAAGCCAGACAGAAAGTATTTAACTCTGCCTTCATCCTGATTCTCCACTAGGAATCTGATACCTTTTCCACAAAGCCAAATGGCTTTGGGCTGCAATAGTGATTTTACTGTTGTTCTCTCTGTGTCCAGCTTAAGAATCAAAATAGCGTTACAAGGTTCGATGGTTATCTTTCTTTGGGGCCAGCATAGATACCTCTGAGTGAGGATTTAGATAAAAGCACAGAATATAAACTATCTCTCCTCTTAGTTAAAATTCAGTGATTAGGACTTTAATTACCTGGGCACAGCCTATTTGTTGGTGGGGTACATGATGGAACAGCAAAGCCCAAAACATTGGCCCCTGGAATGAGATAAAGAGTCTGATACTCTGCCTCACTCCAGTCCCTTTGGTCCCATGCCAGTTGTCATGGTGATGGGCAGGGATGGAATGGAGAAAAGACTAAAGATGATTGGGGTATGTAGTTAGGCTTGATCCCCATTACCTGGCTCCCTCCCATTACGAGGTATTCAGGGGTAACTTTTCTTCAAGAAAACCCACTTTTACTGTTAAATTATCATCCTACCGCATGTATCTTATCCTGAGCCAGAACAAAGGGGAGAAAATAGTAATGCAGAATGATTAAGGTTAATTAACTTGGCTAGTATTTTTTATACAGAGCTTGATACATTAATCTTGTGAAGTTCAAAGGAGGTGATAGATGTGGAGGTGAATAAATGAGTAAAAGGAAAAGACATGCCCCTTTGACTCTTACCCTCTCAACAAAACAGATCACAGGATATTTTTCTGTTTTTCCCTTATGGTCAATGAACAGGACCACAATGTCAGGTCAGCCCTGGGGACAAATCTGGGAGCTAATTGCCTGGGAGGTTGATGAAAACACAAATCACTTCTTTGGTTCATTCAACAAAACACATCAGCCCTTACATTTCCCGGTCACGCAGGGATAATTTTTTTTTTTAAGATTGAAAACTCCATTTATTCTTTTTGATTACAGCAACTACAAGGTTCCACAGGTTAAACTCAAGAGAGTCTGGATGCTTTGACCGAGGTAAAAGACCACCATGTACCTCTCCCTCTAGGGCGCGTGTCATTAAAGTTGCCAACACACAGAGAAATTTAACTTAAACCGTCACATTACCCACCGCTCTTCAAAGCTCATCAATCTCCCATTAGATTACCAGACTGTGTGACACTTTTATCACAATTACACTATAAGAAACAGGGCGCAGTCACACTGTGGCCAAGTCAGGGGAGAGAGCCTCTCTTTGATGGACGATCACAGTTGATCAAGTTTGTCAGTTGCTTTCAATGTTTTCAGGCTTGTTTGATATTCCTGCCCACTGAGTAGAGGCTTTTAAGGGCACATCTGTCAATGGATTCAATTTCATGATGCCATGTGATTCTTTTACTTACCCCTGTCTTCTCATCAAAGATTTTGATTCCTCCAAAGGAGATGGTTAAAAAGATTTTCTGTTTGTGTTCTCCTTTGGAACGAGCGCCAGCAACAACGCCCTGTTGAAAGGCAAGACATGGTTTTTACTTTAGTGTTTTCATTTGAAAATTCCCTCCAGTCCCAGCGGCATGTCAGATACCATCAACCGATACCACCTATCATGCACACTCCTTTCTCTTCGCTCCTTCCCGGCTTCTCCACCTGATGTGCTTGCCTCTTCTTGATGTTTTAGGGGAATACTTATCCTGGCTGTTCTAACACGATATAAACAGATATATGAACACTAATTCATTTGACTAACCAAGATTTATAGAATGCCTAGACACTTGGCTTAGAATTTGAGATCCCAAAATAAACACAATATGGTCCTCTTATGAATATCTCTGCTGGGTTTTGAATCGGATGTGGTTTTAATCTTTTAAATAAAGACAAGTCGTGGAATACATTCGTAAATGTGATCTTATTTTTATGCTTCTGGAAAAAGTTTTCACGTGAATCAACTGAGAGATCAAAAATAAAATAAAAACTATTGTCAGACTGCACGTTTCAATTTTTGTTTGGAAAAATATGATGATCACAGTTTATGCCTATGGTTTGTAATTTTTACCCACAGACACTTTGCATTTTCCCCTACCCCTTTCCCTATCCTTCCTGCGCTTTCAAAAAAAGTACTACCAAGTGCTTTCTGTTTATCAGTACATCTGTTTCCCTACTTTTCCACACTTCTTATAAACTGAAGATACATATGTGAGTCAATCAGAAGATAAATGTCACCAAAGGTAGAGATGTTTCTCTGCTCACTGCTCTCTCTCTCTAGTGCCCAGGAGAGTTCCTGGAGGGCAGGAGGTTCTCACTACATTATTGTTACATGAATGCGCTATGCAGCATCCCCCAAAGTTGACAGGATACAAGTTAAAAGTAAAGACACTTCCTTTTAAAATTAGCCTTTGTGGTGGCCAATTACAGGTGACCGTGGGTTTCATACTAGGCTACAACTCAGAGGGTAAGGACATGTCAAAGGATTTTTACACTGAAGAGCTGCTGCTGACTCTACATTAGGAGTTCCAAGACTTCCAGTCCCTTCATCACCATTAGCTTCTGCAGAGGGTGAGAAGACGCCCAACTCTCAGCAGGCATGGATCTGGGCTTTTAGGAGTAGTAAGTCTAAAACAATTCTCATTTCCTGTTTCCAGGAGATAAAACTGGTTGTGCTGTTCTCAGGAGAGCTCGTGCCCACCATCAGTCTCGAAGAATGACTGGGGTTAGAGAGCAATAGATATGACCAGAAGGCACAGTAAGGGGCATTCGTTCTCTGGAGGTTGTTCGATTATCCTCACTTTGGGTATTGGAAATACTCTATGGAATCAGAATATCTGGATTATACTCCTAGCTGTCCATCATCTTGGACAAATTACTTACCTCTCAATTCTACTTCCTCAAGTGTAAATAACTTTCTTACATGGTTGAGAGAATTAAATTTATTTAAAGTACCAAGCACAACGTCTGGTACATTGTAGGGATGCAACAAAAAATTAACTTCTAGTAAATGGATGGCTGCTCTTAAAGTTTGTGTTCCAGGTCCTGCTTGGGTACCTCCAAGTAGAAAAATTCACTCCCTCACGAGTCATCCACTCCTTCTTAAGTGCCTCCTACACACTCACAGACATGCAGGATGTTATAGCCAGAGAAAACCTTCATCAGTCCAAATTTCCCAACTGACAGATGAGAAAATGATGCCGGAAAAGTTGGGTGGACGGGTCCCAAGAGGGCACAGAATTGGTAAAAATGCTGAGACTACAACTCAGCTCTCCAGACTCTAGGTGCAGGGAGAAGTTATTATTCCTTTATGCTGTGTCTTTCTAGCAAGCCGACATCATTCTCCTGTAACCTTACCCGGGGTTCTTTAGCCTTTCTGGACGGCTACACATTTACATAATAAGGTCCTTCCTGCAGTGACTGCCCTCTAAAAAAAGAGAATGACTCACGCTCAAAGCTAAGTCCTCTGTCTCCATCCTGTTCAAAGGTCCCTAGATGCCTCAAAGTGCTTCTTGCTTTCCCATGAATTCACCGAGGGATGACTTTAAGGACGTCCGGGAAATGTTAAAGTATATCTTTGCGGTCCCAGGGGAATACTATTTGTGTTCAGTGCCACCCTATCAGAGACACTGACCCCTTCACCCTCCATAGCAAACTGCCTCTCATTCTTTCTCCCTCCGTCTCTTTTCTCATGGCACTTACCACCATCTGCCATATGTATTCATTTGTTGACTGCCTGCCTTTGCCCACTAGAACAAAAGCTCAATTGTTCATGGAACTTTGTTTTGTTCATTCTATTGCCCAGTGTCCAGAACGAAGCCCAGAATAAAGCAGGCACTCAAAAACGGTGAGTGACTTTCCCTCATTAGGTAGTAGACAAGCCAGGCTTTGGACCTAGGAAAACTTGACTTTGAAATCTGTATTCTTGGCTGGATTTGGAGTAAAACAACTTATGCTACCAGCCCCATTCAGCCTAACCTTCAACCTTAGGTATCCAGACATACACAAAAGAAAAAACAAGAAGTAGCCCCATGATAAATGGAAGGACGGGAAGAACTGTGTCAAAGGAGAGGGGAAGCCCCTCCTTTCTGTTTAATTCCTTCCTACAGGAGGATATCATGAGACAGGGGGAGAAGGTTGTACCTTTGGTCAGGAAGAGTAGCTTTAATGTCTCTGTCTCTAAAAAGCCCTAATGGTCCCCAGCTCTTAGAATTTCTGAAACATCCAATAGCAATACTTCCTGGCACAGAGCAGCGCTGACCAGCTAATGTCCCCCATTCCTTCCTGGTTCCATGCAGCTATCAAAGAACTCTCTGGTAGAATATGGCTGCGTATAAAACAGGATGGAAAGAGTCAACGTTCATGTTCCAGGAGCATTTCTATTTGGGGCTGCTGGTGTTGGCTTTACGTGACAACTGAAAGAGAGTAGGACTAGCCACATGGTGCTGTCTTTGGGGAAATAAAACTCCAATTTTATCAAGTATGCTTCTCCTGTGAGATAGGACTCTAAGTCAAGCTCTGAAAAACTGCACCAAGTGTAAGCATGCCTGCCACCAGACAACATGCTTCAGGGTCTCCTTTCCCCAGAAGATAATTCATTGCTATTATGTAGCACTAATGGAGGTCCAGGGGACAGCTCTGGTTGGAGAGTCAGAAGATTTGAATGCAGGTACCTTTTGGGGCTCTGTTCCTAATATTAGCCCCCTGACCTAGCAAGTCATTGTTGGAAACCTGGAAATGAGGAAGTCAATCATTTTCTTGGATACCTACTACTGTGTTTCTCCGAAAATAAGACCTAGCCCGACCATCAGCTCTAATGCATCTTTTGGAGCAAAAATTAATACAAGACCCAGTATTATATTGTATTGTGTTATATTATATTATGTTATATTATATTACATTATTAGACCCAGTCTTATTTTAATATAAAAATAAGGTCTTATATTAATATTTGCTCCAAAAGGCGCATTAGAGCTGAAGGCCCGGCTAGGTCTGGGAAACACAGTATATCCTAGAAGTTCTCTTACATATCATCTAATTTAGCCTGTACCACAATCCTGGGAAGTAAGAATTATCTCCCTTATTTTACATATAAGGAAACATAGGTCAGAAGGTCAAGTGACCTCCCCAAACCTCAAGGAACTTGTAAGACACAGAAGAAATATGAACACTGATCTTTCAGATTCCAATGTTGGCGTTCCTTCTATTATAACACTCTGTAAGAGTTTTTGGGTGAAGCATAGATTTAAAAAAAAAGAAAGAAAGAAAGACTACACAACATACTACAGATGTGTCAAAAAATGTTCTGAAAAGAGATAGGTGGAACCACCAGCTCCTAAACAATGTAGTGAAGGAGAACTCTAAAATGAGAATAATGGCACGTCTTCCCTCATAAGAATATGAGGACATTTAAATAAACGACGCACATACTGCACGTAGCAGGGTATGTAGCACGCAGGGACAGCTCAGTAACTAACAGTTACCATCAGCACTCGTACTAATAGTAGTATTATTAAGCCATACCATGTGCTAGACACTGTGTGGACTGGCATTCCTAAGGGAGTCACACATACACAGCATCTTGATGAAGGAATCTATACACAGAGAAGGTGTCAGGCATTAACGGGCTGCCCTGTCCAGCTCAAGGGTTGCTGTGAAAATCCTCTGAGATGACGTACAGGAAAGGGCTGTGAGAAACCTCAGCCAGCAAGGTGCATTACATATGAGGGGATGACTGCGACCTCCAGGGAACACCCAGAGCAGGTGTGAAACACAGCGGGCTTCAGGCATGAATAGCTGAGAACCAAGAATGCTATTCCAGAAAGCTCCATGAAGTAAACCTGGTCTCCAATCTCAGCCCTATGAGTGGCCAGCTGTAAAGTCTTTGGATAAAAACTCATTGTAAGTTTCACTTTTTCCCAGTTTAAAAGAGGAATGCAAATATGTTCCTCTGCCCTGCTTTGTGCCCAGAGACTGTGGACTGCATTCTCTGGTCCCCCGAGCTTCCGGTTGGGTTCCCAGACACAGGCAGGAGAAGAGAGGATGGAAGGAGAACTTAGGGTATTTCATGCCATCTCCGTCCTGCCCTTATTCCACATTTCTGGCAGTAGCTGTATTTTTGCTTGATGAGGGAGGGGGCTTCATCCTTCACCCTTCCTCCCTGGGTTCCAGTAAATACATTTCTTCCTGGGGTAGTAACAGCTTCCCACTGAGGCTAGTTACTGGGTGACTTATCAGCCCTTGTTTGTTTCCCCAACCTTGTCTACTCTGTAAGTAATTCCTTCATTAACGCGTCTTCATCTGACTCAGTGGGGTGGGCTCTGTTTCCAAGGCCCTGACTGACATATGTAGGACTCTGTAATTAGCCCTCCAGGCACTGCCTTTGGGAGAGCTCCTCCCCTCCCACGACCTCATCTCTGAAAGTTGGCTACTTTGGAAGTAAATAATATGTGCCTGTCGAATGGTAGCTTCCTGGTAGGGGCTTAAAATCTAGTTGGGGATCCCAGGTAAATTAAATGCAGATCAAAACAGAATATTGTTAAGTTCTAAACTATGTCTCATGAAACACTGGGCTTCCGGAGAGCTAGGTTTGAATTCTGGGTTATTACAGACTAAATGAAGGTTCTGGGGCAAATCCTGTAACTTGTATGAACTGCCGATTTCTTCTTTACAACACAGGGAGGCTAAGTAATATCTCTCTCACAAGATCAAACATGATAATATATGTGAAAGTACTTTGTTGACTCGAAATTAAAATACAGTGATGACAGTGCTTTGCTGGTGGACAGCAAATGGCGCACTCATACTCACAAAATGAATCCCCTCTCAAACCTCTACCATCCTAGAAAAAAACAACTCTCTAAAACAGGGAGAGGCACCAGCTTCAGAGAGTTTAGCAGAGAAAAACAGAAAAACAGATTTTTTTGTGTGTGTCTCATATGGCCTCACGTGAACAAGTGGGCCTTTTTGCAAGGCTCTGAGGCACTTTGTACTTCTCTGTCTCTTTCCTGGGCAGGTGGCCAGATGAAGAATCGATCATTTATGTTTCTGTGTTTCCTAAAGAAAAACCACTGGGAGCAGAAATGTCAACATTCTTCTTGGCAACTTGCAAATAATGAAGCACAACTGTCTGGGAACCAAAACCGCTCAACAAGTTCAGGGCATCTGACAGAATTGTGTTATGGAAGAACAGACTCTCAGGGCTTTGGGAACCTCACGGCTATAAGGAGTGACAGATGGGGCACTTCACTGCAGGTAACACACACACACACACACAGAGACACATGCGCACTCACGTGCATGTGTGTGTGTGTGTGTGTGTGTGAGTGAGTGTGTCTGCACGTATTCAAGGTTGGCAGTCATCACCAGGTCTGGTCCAGCAAGCACGGCTCAACATTAATCCTGAGGGAGAGGCTTCAGGGAACATAGGCCAACTCCTGCCTCATATCCACACTGACCTTGGTGCTTCCATGCAGGCAGCTGGCCAACAAGGCACTCTGAGACAGACGTCAGCTGAATGGCTGTCTACTAGGATGCTGGGGAAAATGCATCAGCCCCTTTCTCCACCTCCACAGACTTGAGGCTCTCTGGGTGGGAACCACGTAATTGGGCATTTTCTTGATGTCTTTTCATTAATACTTGTCAGGAGTAAATCTCCATTTACCTGGCCTCAAACTCAGCAAGGAGAGACTTCAGCAAGAGTCAACATCCTGGCCTTTATCCCCATCCTTGATTAGGGTCTCTTTGGGGAGCAGGCGTGGCTCTATCCGCCTAGGGTTGGGGGAGAACTGAGTACACACGGCTCAGTCTCTTCTGCATTCTCTCTGTGTGCAAGCTGCCCGTTGGTAGTGAGGCTGCAATCTGGTGTGACCTCATTTGTGACTCAAGGTCCTGCTCTGGGGCAGAGACGGGGATGAGGGGACAAGGAGGTTGTGGTTATCCAACTTCCCTATAAACCAAGTGGAATGGCCTGTCTTTTTCAAGGATACCCACTGTGGTCATGCATCTATATCATGTCCTCCAGACCAGAATTTATCAGTCGTAAATTCTGGTCTGCGGGACATGCCAGATTCCTTTGTCCATTTGTTAATCAGATTTGAACTTGGTAGAAGAAAGGGCTCATTATTGGATTGCCCTAAAACCTCCTAACATTGCTTAGTTATAAAAAAGGGCTGCATTAGCCTCTTCCAAGGTGACAATCAAATTTTGAATTCACAATTTTGATGTCTTTTATAACTTTTGCTAGTATACCATAAGAGATACATAACTACTAAAATAACATTTGCTTATGAGACAGCTAAAAATTTTTTAAAAAAGTAATGGATATACATTTTAGAAAATTATGAGTTTTTACAAATGATCATTCACAGTCATACTAGATTGACTCTCAGCATCTAATATACATGTTCAACTGCTGAGAAAACGTGTACAGTAAACAAAATTAATAGCTGTGATTTATTAAGCAAATATTAAAGAAAAGGCAATGTAGAAGGTGTTCTGCAGATACTGTTCTTTTAATACTTTCAAGCTTTTGGCCAGCCATGTTTTTTTTCTTTCCTGCCTGCTTACATTTCAAAAAATTACACTACCAAGTTGTATCCTCAGTGACTATTTAAAAATAATGAAAAAAAATGTTCATAATATATTATTAGATGAACAAACAAGATATAAAACTATATAAATAGTAGCTCCAATTATATTACATATGTATATAATTCATATCACATATATAGAAACACAGAGAGATTGTAAATTACACACTTTAAAAATGCTGACACTAATTTTCTTTGTGCGGTGGGATTGTAGATTATTTCAATTTTCCTCATTAGTACTTTTCTGTATTTTCAAAATATTTTACAATGAACACTTTGTGAATTCTGTAATCAGTAAAATAATTAAATTATATGTTTTAAATACGTAAGAATATTTTGTAGACTTCATGCTAAATCATTTGGGTTTCTTTCAACATTTTACATCAATTCTTTTAAAAATAAAAAAAGAAAAACACAGACTACATGGAGACCAGAATCTAGGAACAAACAATTTTCTTTTTTGTATGTTTTTAATAGTGATTTCATATCATAATTTTATTATTTTGTATATGGAAATTTTTTCCAATTTCTTTCTTAGATTTCTCAATGAAAAGGCTTCTTTAAAGCATTTAAAATCAGAAACCTCTCTGTGATATCTCCAAATCTCAATATCTAGTTAAATATTACTTTAAAAAATATTTTTCCTTTAGAATGAATAAAATCAGCTTTTATCTCAACATAGCATCTTTTACCATATTTATCATATGGTGAAATATATAAAATTTATTTAAAAATAACAAAGTGGTGAAAATTCATAAAATCTAATGGACTATATAATTCAATGATATTACTTGTATTTTTGCAGGCATTGCACAATGAAGATAAAATCGAATAAAATGTGATACTCAAAAATGATCAAACAGAGCCTAATAAAATACCTCCACCTAGGAGGCACTCGATAAACATTTGTTGAATGAAATCTCTTCCCAATAGATAAGTAAAGTGATTAATCAATGACCCAAGAAAATTACCAATAACTGAATCAAGAAATTTTTTTCATAATGATTATATAATCATTTTTTTCTCCCAGGCATATTAAACCTCTGATATTTAAAGTAAAATGTTTACACAGCACCTTGAGTTTCATCATGGAATCTTGACATAACTTGTCTCCCCGAGCTGCGGAAACCTCATCAATCCCAATCAGTTTGGCCTTGTACCGGACGCCTTCACCTTTAAACCTCTTTATCAAAGTGGCTTCGCTGCGATCCTGACCTACAAACAGAGAAAAGCAGGATTCAGGTATGTTAGTGTTCGGGCCACATTGGCTTTGAATATCCACAGCGCTGAGATTTATTCTCGTGCTGTTTCTATATTCTAGGAAAGTCAAATCATTGGACCAAGTAGGAAAATCATGGTAATACTCTTGGATGCAAATTCTCTCTCTATCCTTTTAAATCCTAAGGCAAATTACTTTTCCTCTCTGAACCTGTGCTGTATAGGATGAAAAAAAAAAAAAGTTAAAAACAACTAACCCCAACGCGGCATCAGACACCATGTGTCAAGCACCCAATGCAGTGTTTGATACACACTAGGTAGTCAACAAATGATAATCACCTACTGAGAGTTCATGTCTGATATTCTTATTAGAATAGTATTAGCATTGAGCCTCTTTGGTATTCCTAGCATTTAATATGACTTTGGCTGGGGTCCAAGACCCTCCTTCCACCCAATTCCATGCGCTGTTTTATAGTGAGACTCCAGAGTAATTGCTCTGTATCAAGTAATGACCCGGGGACAATTATCAAAAAATGGTTTTACAATATCTCTTCTGCTAACTCACGTGTGTACAGAAATAGCCTTCCACCCTACTTGGTATGGGGTGTTCGTACCTTGCAACAGGCTTTCTCTATAATTATTAACATAATGTTTTGCTAAGACATCAAGCAGAAGTTCAAACACATCCACATAAATATGGACAGTAAAGTTACTGTGAACTGAGTACGTGTTTCATATGAAATGTTTCACAAACTTTATCCCCATTCTTCATAACAACTCAACCATACATACCCTTTTTCCAGATGATGAAAGTGAAGGTCACAGAATTCAAACAGCTTGTCCAAGTTCATATAGAAAAAAATATGAAGACATAGAAATTCAAATTTCTAACCTTATCAAACTAGTCACAGGTTGGGGCATTGCATATGTGGTTCTTAAAACCTGGAACACCGTAGCCTTCTGACAGTCATTTCCTGGGGCAACATTCATTTCAACTTCTGATACCTCTTCTATCACGCCTTCCCTCGTTGGTCAGAAACTTAGAGCTGAGGACATTAGGTATAACTCAGCGCATTTTGATCTATCGTTTGACGTGCAGACTAAGGCCTTTCTATAATGTGGTGTTGAGAATTACTTGAGGAAATGCTTAAAATAGACGAAAAAGAAAGACAACAGCAATAGCTACCCATTGTATAATACTTTTTGATGACAAAACGTGACTTGAGTTTCGTTCATTTATTCATCCCTTACTGAACATCTCTTTTCTGCCTGCTGCTACAACTCCTGGCAACAGCCAAATGAGATAGAGTCTGTGCCCCTAGAAGCTCAAGGTTTTGGTGACTGCAAATAAAAATGTGCAGAGCTTTAAAGTCAGATATCCTCATTTCAAATTATGGCTCTCTTACCTGTAAACCAACTAAACTAGCTGCTGAGCCTCAGTTTCCTTATCTGTTGAATGAAGATTAAATCTCTACTGCAGAGTCATTACGAACAGTAACTTAAATGAGATAGTATGTGCGAAGCATGTATTCACATGGTAAGTTTCCTGTAAATGGTGGCTGTGGCTTTCACCACAGTTATCAGCCCAGGAAAAGCATGGGGAAGATACAATGCTGCGGGTGGGAGGGCACCAAGGAGAAATGTCCGCAGACCCATGCCTGGACCTGTGGTCCCCAGCTGCCGGTTGCTGTTTTTCCCGCTGCCCCCTCGCTAACTGCTAGTATATTAAAGCTTTGGAAAATATGCCATAAAACAAATATAACACGTGGATGATTAGTAAGAAATTATAATCAATGTAAAAATTAAGCCTCCAGGGATCCGTGAGGGCAGATGTGGGAGACTCAAGCTAAGAACAAAGAGAACAATGGGGCTCCATATTACTGGTCCCCTTGCTCTGCATTATTATGCCCTGCTTGGTAGGAGTGGCTTATGGCTTGGTCCATTTCTTGGGAAGGTCATCTTACTCTACTGTAAATACCACTTCTGCCTGTTGAACACATGACACTATTTCAGTCACTACTAATATCCCTTTCACTCTCTGGGACTTCCTCCAAGCTTTAATTATAACGGCAATACCAGGTAGCATATATCATGTCCTGTACAAAGCATATTATATAAAACAACTTGTTTAGTTCCAGAAATCTTAGAGGTGGCACTATTACTCAGGGTTTATAGACAGTGATCTAAGTTGAAAGTTGGAGAGGACAAGTAACTTGTCCCAATCCACTGAGTGGGACCGAAACACAGATCTGCCTGATGTCAAAGCCCAGACCTGTGGTTTGCTTGTGTTCTGTTTTCACGCCTGTTCTCTTCATCGCCATGAATCATTTTTTCTCATGTACCCAGCTTCCCTATAAAGCCCCATCTCTTACCTGTCCTCAATCTGTTGATACTCAACACACTGACCGCATTAATACTCCATTGGAGAGACAGCTTGAAAATGGAACAGTTTCCAGCCTACATGTCATGTCTAAAAAATGTCCATGAGTCAGATACAAAGGCAGCCTTAAGAAACATTTGTCAGGGCAGAGGAGCTGTGCCAGGAGGAAGCTCCCTAAGAGGAGGCAGAGCCAGATCAGGTGAACAAGGGCAGAGATTAATAAGAAAATATTAGGCCATTTAGAGGAAAGTAGGGAGCCCAATTTAGATTAGGACCCAGGGCCAAGCTAATTTGTGTGAAGGGCACTTATGCAGTAGATAATCCAGTTTCTCATTAAATGCTCCACCATTAAAAGGGTAATTTTTCATGAGCACATCTTGAGCAAGGTCTCAGTTATATCAGTAAAGAAATAAATAACAGATATCAGAGCCATAAGGCTGTTCCATCAGAGGCACATACCATTTGAGGGTGTCAATTTTCAAAAGAGGGTCAAGTTTTCATGAATCCTAAGTCATCATGAATCTCCAGCTTCTGGTGCTGAAAGCACCACTGACCCTGTGCTTCAGGATGGACAGGAGAAAAGGCCATGTATTTCATAGAAACCATTACCATCCTCACCATCTATTAACAAGCATTTATCAACCCGTCGCTGTGCCAAGAGTTTTACATACGATCTCTCATTTAATCCTGACACCTGCTCTGGAGTTAGACTCTGTAATGAGCCCTTTACTATAGAAGATGACACCAGTGCTCAACATCAACAGTAGAGCCTGATTTTCTAAATAACAGCTTTGTTGGGATATATACACATATATATATATTTTTATATATATGTGTATATATATATATATATATAGTATATATATTACTACTAATATATATATATATATATATATTACTCTCATACCATTCAATTCACCCTTTTAAAATATACAGTTCAGTGGTTTTCGTACAGTCATAGAGTTACACAACCATCACCACTAGCTAATGTCATAACATTTTCATCATCCCAAAAAGAAGCCCTGTACCCATTAGCAGTCACTCTCTGTCTCCTCCAAACCCACCAGACCTAGGCAACCACTAATCTCCTTTCTGTCGCTACAGATTTGCCTATTCTGGAGGCAAGTTACATTTCATATAAATAGGATCATATGATAGGTGGCCCCTCTGTGACTGGCTTCTTTCACTTATTCAAGGTTATCGTCCGTTACAGCATGTATCAGCACCTCATGTCCTTTTTTTTTTTCCCTAAATAATATTTCATTGTACGGGATGTACCACATCAGTTGAAGGCCATTTTGGTTGTTTTTATTTTTTATTTTTTGGGCTATTATGACTAACGCCGCTATGCATTATGTGTCTCAGTTTTTGTGTGGGCATATTTTCCAACTCTTTAGTATTATACCTAGAAGAGTAATTGCTGGGTCACATGGTAACTCTATGTTTAACTTTTTGAGGACCGACACAACTGTTTTTCCAAAGTGCCTCTACCACTTTACAACATCACCGGCAAAGTAGGAGGGTTTCAGTTTCTCTACTGGATCTTCATGCCAACATCTCTTATCATCTGTCTTTTTGGCTTTAGCCATTCTAGCGATTGTTAAGTGATATTTCATCATGGTTCTTCTTTCATGTTTTCCTCAGGACTAAGGATGTTGAGTATCTTTTCATGTGCTTATTGTTCACTTGCATATCTTCTCTGGAGAAATGTCTATTCAAATCCCACAGCCTGAATTTGAACTTAAGTGTTAAGCAAAGTTTCGCGCTTTTAACCATTAGAAGATGGGGCCTCTGGTGACCTCCTGAGCTACTCTGTTACAGCATTTACCACTTTTTACTTTGCGTCACAACTATGTGAGCAGCTGTCTTACGGAGGCTACAGTAAAATGGCAGAGGACAAGTCCGTGGCAAGCACACACACGATGCCTGGTCTTCCCATACCTTATCTCACTCAGTCCTCCAGGGTTACTGGAAATAGGCATTATCTTCATTCTGTGGATGAAGAAACTAAAGCCAGAGATAGGTAACTAAAGTTACTTCGGGTTGAACTGGGACAAGAACTTCATCCTGTCCTACTCCTGAGGTCTTCCACTGGGAGGCAAGAGGGCTTCATGGCCCAGAGGAGGTCCAGATTCAGAGGACCTGAGTTCAAGTCCCACACCCCTCATTGTGTTACCTTGCGTAAGGTCCTTTACGTGTGTGCTCCAGTGTCTTTCTCTGTGAAGTACGGATAATAAATCCCACGGGGGGTGGGGTGGGGGGAAGGGTCACTGTGTAGGTCAAATGATGACACATAGACAGCACGTAGGGGAGTGACGATTATCTGGGTAAACATACTTCCAGTGTGTCTGAGATAGTCCCTGTTCGCACCGTTTTTCCTGACACTATTATTACTAGTTCCCTCATTACTCTCAAAAGTACCCCAGTTTGGATGATAAATTATGTGGCCGCCCTGAGTATACTATCATCATTTGTATACTGCACTGCCGCAGAGTGTTCTTCCTGCTAGGAGGCACTGTGCTAGATTTCCGTGGTGCCCAGGTGGCTGAAAAGTGTCTCCTCTCCTGTCTGGAGGAAGCCACATTTCACAACCGGACACACAGAGCTTTACAAAATATGACCAGGACGGTGAATGTCATATAGGGTAGGAGATGTTGTTTCCCTTTGGTGGAGAGAGGAATTGGGACAGCTGCAGAGGTGAGGTGACATTTCAGGAAGGCTTGATGAGAAAGCAGGGGTTCAACAGGTAAAGAAGCAAGGGCTTTCCAGAAGGGCAAAAAGTACGATGATATTCAGAGAACACAGAGAACAGTGAGTAGTGGAGTTAGTCTGAGTGTTTCTCAACCCTAGCTACATTTTAGAATCCCAGATACTACCCCACAAATTATGATTAGATTGGCCGGAGCTGAACCTGAGCCAATCAAGGTGCTTGGGAAACACTGTGGTAGAGGACATGGTGATGCTACAGTGATGCTGGCAAAAGCTGGAGGGGCCTCATCACGGAGGGCTTTGGGAGTCATGCCTAAGCTTTTAGGCTTTGTTCTTTACGCCATGAGAGCAATTAATGATCTGGTCTGTTGTGTGGATTAGATTTAAACAATGCTGTGGCAACATTTGGGGAAGTGTAAGGTTCTCATTGATTGATTGGTTGACAGACTATTCATGTATTCATTCATTCACTATATATATATTATATATAACATATATATAATATATATATATGTTATATATATATAAAGAGTGTCTGCTGTAAGTTCTAAGATGCTAGAGACACTGCAATGAACAAAATACATAAATATTGCTACACTCATGGTGCTTACATGCTAATGAACAAGTCTACAGATTAGTGTAGTCATTGTCTAATGCTAGTATAATGGGGAATCACCTGTAAAAATCAAACTCAAACAAACAAACAAAGTATATTCCTAAATCTCTCCCGTTGAGATTCTGAGTCTAGTGGGAGGACCCAGGAGAGTTGGTTGATTCACATACAGGTAATCCTCGAAGATGAGCAAGGGTCGAATAGCAACTTGCTTATGTAGACAATTTCTGTAAGGTGCTATTTCTCAAACTGGGCTCCTCAGAATGAGAATTTCAAAACAAGGTTTGATTTGCGGATTTCAAGTGAAATGATAACCTTTAAAACGTTTGACCGGTAACGAAGGATAAAACATCTGTTCGTAATAACATGCACCTTGCCGGGTTCCGAGGACACAGAAGACCCCGTCCCAGCCCTCAGCCCCGTGGAGCTCAGGTACAGAGAAGGAGACGCCTGTGAAGACAAAGCCAGTGACGGGCCCGGGATGCTGTCCTTCCTCTCCTATTGCATATCTGCCCCCGGGTTCCAAACCCTGTAAGCTCCAGTCCTGCGAGGCCAGGCTCCTCCATGCCTTATGCCCTTGCTATTGTCCTTTCTCTAACTTGCTTCATGTTCTTGACAATTATTTCAAGTATTCCCTCAGATCAAGTATACTGTCTTATAAAGATGTTTTTGAAGCACTTCTCCCTAGCCTCTACTCCTTGCAAATTAAAATTCACCTCCTGATGGATCCTGTAAGGCCCCCCGTATCTCGTCCTTGTTTAAATCATCAGCTTCATTTTGAACCACCTTCCCCCTTACTTCTCACATTGTCACCATAGTGGCCTTGACTCAGCCTCCAACAAGCCGTGCTCTGCAGTTTTGCACCTGTTCTCCTTCGGGCCAGGAAGGCGTCCCCATCCCTACCTTCCCCCATCCCGCCATCCCCTCCCATCCCATAGCTGAGGTCTCAGCACAATGTCATGTGCCCGGGAGTCCTCTGATGCCAGAGACCTATCTGGTAGATCCCCTCTGAGATGCATCAAGAGTTTTCTCCTGACAATCGCGCTGCACTCGTGCAACGAATTGATCTCATCTGTAATAATCTGCTCCATATCCAGCCTTCTCATTAGTCTGGAAGCTCCAGAAAGCTGGGAATGATGTCAGCTTGGTTGACCAAGGTATCCCTAGAGCCTGGCATTTTCCTAACACACAGACACATTTTTCACTCTATTCCCTCACAGCATCTGCCACAGCTCCCTGGCCTCTTGTTGACCTTGTTTTCATGCGCGTCTCCTTCTCTTCACTCGAGCTCTATGAGAACAAGGGCTGGGATCCAGTCATGTTTTCTCTGAACCTAGCATGGTGCCAGGCATACAGTGGACCCACTGTGCCCGGCTCTGCCGAATAACTGAATAAATGAATGCATTTCTGTACTTATTCAAAAGAGGCTAGTGGACTCCAGGAGTCAGGATCTCTGTGGGAAAGTGTGAGGGGTCACTTAAAAACCCCTTCCAGACCGACCTTATTTCAAATCCATTCCATGAACGTTTCTCAACCTCATTTCAACCTGCTCACCTCATAACCCTAGAAATGACTCTCCTCTGAATTGAAGTTGAGGCAGTCCTCAGGGCACTGAATAAATGTCCTGTTTTGAGCAGGCCTCAAGGATGCTGTCAGGAATTACACCATGACCCTGCCTCGGAGCCGAAGGCACCGCCAATGCGGAGGTCTCACCTTGCAGAAGCTTCAACAAAAACAAGCACCTCTATCAGGAGTCAGGGTCTGAAGGAAGCCGGCAATTAGCATGTTTTTTATGACACTGAGACACAGAGCCCACAGAATCTACTGCAGTCATAAATGGCCTCTCATTCCAGGCTGTTTGCTAAAGACTGTTAACAACCAAATAAAAGACATTCCACACCCAAGATCGTTCTCTTTTTTTATTTCCCTCCTCCTCACAGATGATAATGAATGTGGCCACAGAAATCCACATAAGAGCCACATTAAGTGTTTTTGTTGTTTTGTTTTTTTCCAGTGGGGTCAGTCTGGCTGAGAATTCGTTTAACTTTTGACCATTACAGTATGCCCCTATCTGGTACAGGTCAACTTCAACATAGACCTTATATGGAGCTGAGTATTCACTTCTGTGTTTTAGATGCTTAAACAAGTAAGGAGGTAGCTCAGTTACGAGAACAAAACACCATTGACTGGGTGGCTTAAACAACAGATATTTATGTCTTCCAGTTCTGAAGGCTGAGACGTTCAAGATCAAGGTGCGAGAAGATTTGGCTGTGGGTAAAGGCCCTCTTCCTGGCTTGCAGATGGCCATGCTCTGGCTGTATCCTCACATGGCAGGGAGAGAGCCCCTGAGAGAGCTGTGGTCTTTCTTGCTCTTCTCATAAGGGCACTAATCCGATTACGAGGGCCCCACCCTCATGACCTCATAAAAACCAAATAACCTGCCAAACGCCCCACCTCCAATACATCACATTGGGGGGCAGGGCTTCAATAGATAAATTTGGGGGGTGGGAGTGACACAAGCATTCAGTCCGTAACAGGGAGGGCTAGAATTAGGGGGGGAGGGTCAAAAGCTGGACGATACCCGATAATGACCATGCCTGCACCGTTTCCTTAAACTGTCCTTTTAAAGCTTCATAACAACCCTGGAGACAACGCTGCAATCCACTCAAAAGAGAAGGGGACTGAGGCACAAGGAAGTGAGATCACTGGTACAGGGCCACACTGCTGGCGAGGGGGGCATGGTTGCCTGACTCTTTGGAGTCAGAAGGCACTGCAGTAGTTCTGTGACTTCCTGTGTACGCGTGAAAGTCATTTAACTTTTCTCAGTGTTGGACACTCCACTGCGTAATACTGTAGTTATTTGCAGTTAAAAGGATTATAAGAGATACTACACGTTTTTCTCTTAGCACACTCTCTGTATGTGGCAGTCATTCAGTAAATATTTACAGCCTTCCTTCTCTCCACATAATATATTTCACATTACGCACCAGTGGCCCAAAGCTAACCATAGCAAAGGCATGCTGCAGTAGAAGCACTGATTCCAGCTGTTGGGGAATTTTTTTTTTTTTTTGGTTGCCTGGGAATAAGGGTGCAATTAGGAACAGGACGTTCCTTCCTGAAGGTAACAGGGAGAAGGTAACCTTATGACTTATTAACACAGTGTCCAAACTGAGACATCCTCCCTCCTTCCGCATATCTATCTGAATCACCACGCCATCTGACTGGATGATAAGAAAATTTTAAAGAGTTTCTTTTTTCTCAGCGTGCCCCACAACATTCTGTCCATCAGTGAATGTGCCCCATTGTGTATTAGGCTGTCCAATTTAAGAACACATTATGAGGAGAATTCCAGGGCCCAGCCTCAGCGATAACTTACTTTCCTTAGAATTCTCACTTGCAATTATCCAGGTGTTGATTTGCAATGGACAAATAATTATGTATGCTGGCTACAGAGGAGAGAATGCTGATTTGGTATAATTACCTAGCTGGGTAGTGAGCAGAATAAGGAGAACGACACACTTAGAGGGCTGTTAAAATGTGCTTTTATGAACATGGTTGCTGTCATTATTGCTAAGAGGTAAACTAATTAAAGAGCTAAAACCATACCCAACCTATGATTCATGGACACATTTTCTATAAAAATGTTCTTCACTGGTGCTTCTGAAAAGAGCTCTGAACAAAGGACATCTGGTATCCACGGGCACCTCTCTGTATGAAGCCAAGTGCTAAGATTCCAGAGGCTAATTTGAGGGCCTGGGAATTTGCATTTTCAAAGCTTACCCCATGCTTCTGAGGCAGAGCTGGATTAGGAACCTCTGAAGTATAAGGCAGGGTCCTTTGGTGACCCCATGGAGGTGACGCAATTCTTATACTCTGATATTTGGTCCTCTCATTTCCCTCACAAAGGTCTACTAGTATTTACTTGTTTTGTTTTTCCCTGCTGTGTCTCTTGGAATTTTCATTTTAACAATGTATTGTAAAAATTGTGTAGCATCATTAATAAACTCTTTATAACAAAAGAAAACAATCATAGGCCGCATGGTGCCACTCCAGCAAATCCTTAGGCCAACAATTTCTTAGCAGTGTTCCTTCAAACGCCAGTACAGGTTTCTCTGAAGAAAAACTAAAGAGATGACCATGCCAAGTACGTTTGGGGCGTGCTTCATCTGCGTCCTGGGGACTCCCCATGCACGACAGCAGGTCAGGCAGGAGGAAGCCGGGCCTGGGACTCTCCCCTCGCTAGACCGTGGGCTCCTGGCGGGCTGACATGTGCTCCCTGCACGTCCCAAATGACTAGGACAGAGCCTGGCACACAGTGAGTACTCGCAAATATTTGCTGAATAAATATATAGAGTAAAGGAGGTTGTTCTAACTTTCTCTGCCCAGTTTCCAACATCCCTCCTCCAAAACACACAGACGCAGCATCTTACAACTTTGGAAAACCAAGTTTAAATTTTAGTGCCAACGTCTCAGGGGCTAATCATCAGGGTCAGGGGCACTGCAACTCCCAGCACTTTCTTCCCAGTACGAGGCAGGCATAATGGAAAAATGGCCAATCACATCTTCATGTATGAGGAAGAAGCAGCGAGATGGAAAAGAGGAGAAACCTCCCTGTTTTAAGACTGTAAAGACATCAGTAACCTTCTGTGGCTGAGTCCTTCCAGGAAGACCGAGGAGCTTGGCATAGCCTGCTAACCGGGGCCTGTCAAGGACTAACCAGTCTGGCTTCTAATCATCTTGGTTTGCACAAGCTTGCTGACCGGGAGTCTGAGGATGGTTCACACCATTCACACCCCCGGTCTTGTTATGGCTGAGCTTGTGTCTGTTTCCTGGTGGCCAAGGGGCAAAGAGCGCAAAACTGGTGTGTGTTGCCACTCGGTGGAAGGTAATGCAGTGGGTGTGAAACACTTTGTCACGTTGATGTCACAGTGTAGGGCACAGAACAGGCTTTGAACAATGTGTAAGTTCTTCTCCACTGTCCTCTTATTCCTTCAACAACCTAGCAGGGTGGGCATTATTCTTCCCTTCTGATAGGTGAGAAAATTGAGGCTCCAAGAGGTCTATGGCCCAAGACCATAGACCTAGGAAGAGGCAGAGCCAGGGTTGCTGAGAAACAAATGGAATCAATCAAAAGAAGTTTTAAGGGAGAGAATCTGAAGCTTGAGGGTGGGTACAAAATAGGACTGCAGAAGGCAGGGGTAGGACAGGTCTGAATCCAGTCATCACCATTATTTTTGTTTCTGCCACCTGCAACCAAAAGGCTCATGTTATGTTGCAGTGCTGCATGGATGAAGGTGAGGCAGAACGACATATAAAATACAAGAGGAAACTCGGATCCACATCCAAGGAAGGGGGGGTGTGGGGTGATGAATGGGAAAGAACAGCGTCCAGGAGCCGCCTCGATTCTCGGCCCACTGCCACTTTGG
The DNA here is from genome assembly GCF_004115265.2 of Rhinolophus ferrumequinum. Lineage (NCBI taxonomy): Eukaryota > Metazoa > Chordata > Mammalia > Chiroptera > Rhinolophidae > Rhinolophus > Rhinolophus ferrumequinum. The sequence goes on from NC_046292.1 coordinate 41,178,695, forward strand.
GGCTTCTGGGCACGGAGCAAGTCACTTCATCTCTCTGTAAATGAGGACGATAATGCTCGTCCTGCAGGATTACTGTAAGGACTGTAGGCAACTGTATGTGGGAAGCACTCAGCACAGCAGCGCAACTCTTGGCCAGTGCCACAGGTTGACGATGTTTTCACTTCCTTTCCCATGAACTGCAGGCTACATGTACTATGTCTCCTAGACTCGGTTTCAGGTCTGAAGCCCCCCCCCACCCCCCCGCCCCAGCCAGTGAAATGCTGGCCAAGGACAGCTCTTGGGGCCGGGTGGGGGGGTTACTTTGAGGGAATTGCCCTCCCCCAAAGAGAATCATCTCACCCAAGGCCCTGTTCCCCTCACCTTACTCTCTCTCCCCTCTGCAGCTCACACCCAATCAATAACTGGTAGCTTAGATAGGGCTAGGTGTACAGGCCAGGCCCCAAGCCTCAATCTGAGACAATTCTGAAAGGCTACTCACGAGCTCCCCGTGGAACAGTGGGGTCAGCTACGGCCTTGTTGTACCTGCATCACCGTTCAGCTCCTCCCTCTGCCCAGGCCTGCCACCGGCACTCCCCATCGGGGTTCATTTGGAGGGCACCTCCCCGATAAACTTCCTATAGCAAATCTCTGTCTCTGCCATTGGTTTCCTGGGAACTCAATCAAAGACAGTACAAAAGCAATGCATTTGAGGGAGAGTGCTCTGGAAGAGAGGGGCTTGATGTGGAGAAGTGAAGCCAGTGAGTGGCTGCTATGATCTAAGAGAGAAGGGAGCAGGGCTCAGAAGCAGCTCAAGAGCCCAAACAATGCAAACTGATACTGATACTCCTGGAGGCTAAGCCTGATCAAGACGGTATATTCAGAGCTAACATCCTCTCAAACAAATGCAACTCAGAGGCCCCTGGCAAAACTACTGAGTGCTTGCCAGGCTTCGTGGGCAGCCGAGTCTGCAGGAGCGATCGGGCTGAGCACCCGTCTAAGGGCACCTCGCTTCCAGCAGAGGTGGGAGGTACAGTGTGTCTCTAAAGTTCACCACCTGTCTACCTTTGGCAGAGGCAATGATAGCAGGCACCAGGCATCTACAAAGCCCGGGAGCTGACGACAAATGAAGACAATCTCGTTTGAAAAATGAAAAAAAATGACAGAGACATTTTACAACTTTTCTTACTTATTTAAAACAACTGCCTTTGTTTTTCTTGCTAAGTATAAAGCGAAATGAGCTCGAACCTCAAAATTTGGAAAATGCAGGTGAGATAAAAAGGGGAAAGTCACCCCTAACACCGTCCAGGAATATCTATGGTTGCATTTGAGTATATGCTCTGCCAAACTTTTTCCTAAGTGTACAACACACACGGCCGTACATTTTTAAACAATGTTTTCATACCATAAGTCTATAGCTTGCTTCTTTCTTCTGGCAGTGTATTATAGATTCTCTTCCATATTGGCATTTTTGGTAACCTGATCCTTAGGGGCTGCATACTATCCCATCATACATGAGGAGATGTAGCGTAATTTATCTAATCAATCCCCTATTATTGAACAGTTAAGATGTTTCCAGTTAAAACTGTGCAGAGAAGGACAATATTGAGAATTCCTTTGAAAGACAGTAGGAAGATGGATTTTCCCTGTGAGGACGCCTACACGGAGTCTTTCTACACTTATCAGCGGTGACACTTCATTATTCCCCCTCCCCTCCTTCCACTCCAGAAAAGTGTGGACTCAGAATAGACAACTGTGTGAAAACCAATGTAACATTTCCTTCTTTCAATGTCTTTCTTTAAAAGAAACACATGAGCCTGACGGGAGGATGACTGTATGATTTGGAAACAAAAGAACCTTGCACGCTCTAGACGTGTTGACTGTGAAAGCCGGGTGATTGAGCAAAGTCGAGAGAAGCAAGAGAATCAGATGTACTTGGTGAGCTGGGGTCGCAGGGTAGCACAGAACAGCCAATCCCCTTTTGGAGTTCCCACCCAATGGGCGTGGACACTGGACATTTGAAAGCCTGCGCTTAGACTCAGACAGAGGTTAATTAAACCACAAATGAACAAGGGTTTCCCTTTTCACGTGCAGCTGCAATTGGCCAAGAACTTTCCTCCGTGGCAGCTACAACTTTCAGGGGGTCATCTCTAGGAGAAGAAACAAGAGGGTTTAACTGGGTATCTCTGTTTCCATTTTGTTTGCAGACTATGTTTTAAAGGAGATTATTTTGGTCCTGGTATATTCCGGTTTGAGCAAGAATCATGCTTTATCTTCCATTGGCCTTTTAAACAAGAGAGCTGTGTATACTATCGACTGATTATATTATTTCTTTAGAGTGCAAAGAAGTATTCGTGATGAGACAACAGAGAGGGCAAATCAATTATTTACTGAGGAGGCTGTGATATAAATTAGATTTGATTAAACTCAGAGATAAATCTCAGTGATCCAGGGTTTAAGAGGAAGGGGCTGGAAGAGACAGTGACTAAGTGCCCCCCGACATTGCTAGTAACGAATGCCGGGGCTCAGGCCCAGCCCTGACACCCCTAGATTTCTAACAGTCAGCCTCATCGTCATGCATGCCACAAACATGTGTGGAAAGCCTACTATGTAGCCCTGGCTCAGGTCCCAGGGTACAGTCATGAATAAGAGAAAGAGCGCTGGTTCTCCTAGCGCTGCTGATCTAAAAGGAAAAGAAAAATAATAAGCCAGTCAACAACTAATGAACAAGATCGTTCCAGATAGTGATAAGTGTTATGAAGGTGATAAAATAGTTTGACAAAATGAAGAGTGACTGGGGCAGGGTGGGGAACAATTAATTGAGACAGGCTGGCCCATGAAGGCATTGCTGGTAGAAATGACATTTGAAAGGAGAGGTGAAAACACAAGAAAAGGGCAGTCATGACAGGCGGGAATGTGTTTGGACTATTTACAAAAAAACAGAGAGAAGCTATTGTGATAAGAGCAGAGAAATCAAGGGGGAGGAGGTGGGAAGTGGCAGCAAAGAAGGAGGCAGGCGCCTTCATGTGCTGCTTTAGAAGTAGGGTAAGGAGTGTGGATTGGGTTCCAAGTGCACTGAAAAGCCATTGGCGGACATTATGCAGGTGCATGACTCTCATTTTGTAAATTTTGTAAAGATTTCTCCAACTGCTCTGTGGCCAAAGAAGGGCAAAGTCAAAGCAGGAGTTACTGTACTAATTCAGGTAAAGAGGAGACGAGGATGATGGCAGTAGATGTAGAGAACTGGGCTGAATCAAAATATACAGTGGAGGAATAGCAGATAGGACCTAGTCATAGTCTGTCTGTGGAAGAAACAGGAAGTGGAAGGAAGCTAGTATGACTCCTGAGTTCAGCTGAAGGACCTGAGTGGAAGGCAGTCACTTCCTGATACAGAGTTATCCCACTCAGTGATGGAGACAAAGCCAATGGACTCTGGTGACTCAATGTTTCATTCAAGGCCTTTCAAATTCCAGCTGGGTGGAGAGTGTGGGAAACAGGGGCAGAGAAACGCAACTTCCAAACGCCTGCTCTGCCAGGAGAGTTCCAGTTCTCATTAAGTCACTGCAAATTCCTTATTTACAATAGGGAATAGAAAAGACCTGCCTTGAAGTTTGTGAATGAAATAAAGATGGGAGAAAGGGGCCTGCCTGGCACTTTGGTGCTTCACAAATGTGAGTTCCTTTCCCTTCAGGTTAAATTTAGCAACCTAGTTCAGACTGAACTATGTCAATGCTGACAAACCATGGCTGTTTCTTAACATGTCATCGTATAAAAGCACCACTTTTTTTGCTTTTTGATTGCTCCTATGTCATTGAGTGTGTGAGAGCTGGGACCTTGTCTCATTCATCCAGAGTAGACCTTTTTATTATGTTGACCCAGATCTCAATGATTAAACCCCAGCTGCCCACCCTTTCCTAGTGACAGCAGTATTGTCACTGTGGCCATGTTTGTACAATACGACCTCACCCTCTGGCCTCTCTTGATTGAACCAGATGATGACACCTGGTCCACGTTGTGTCGATTAGAGCCCCATCCTTGGGAATTGAGGATTGAAGCAGAGAGAGGAGTCAATCTCTCCTTGTGATCAGAATAATAACACGGGACTGTAGAATTCTGGAGGGTGGGGCACACTTTCCTGCTATTGGCCTGGGTAAGGGAAAGGCCATCTTACGAAAAAAGTAAAGGGAAACAGTGTCCTGGAAGAAGTAACCACAGAGAGGAAAGTAATGTTGGGGACTTTACTGATTCCAAATTACTGGGTCATCTTTCCAGAGGCTCAGCTCACACATGCCCTTCCTTAAGTTCTGTGACACACCTGTGGGTGCTTATGATATGTCCCCCTCTGTTATATTTAAGTCCATTCAAGATGACTTCTATTACTTCCAACTAGAAAACTTTCATTAATGATGGATATGAATTTCTATCTCTCTGGCCCCTCACCCATTGCTGGGTGGCAAGGAACACCGAATGCTTGCTAAAGGGAAGGACAATGGACGGCCACACCCAGTTCACTGCCCCCATGTCTCTTGCTTTACCTCGGAATCTTTCTCCCTAGTTTCTCACCTGCTAATAAAACGTGAAAAGAGAAAGAATCGGGGTTGAGATGATCTTTCCCCTGCTTTCATCACTAAGATTTTAAACCTCAAACTGTCTAAGTTTTGTAATTTATCTCCCAGGATGGCTTAGTTTTCAAAGAATTTAATATAAAAGAGCCAATAATTTAAAGAACTTATTTTGGCCTCCTTTCTGCCAACAAGGAAAAATACATAGGTCTTTTTGATCAGGTAACAAAATTGTGAATATCTGCATAGCCTTGCTGATTTCAAAAAGCACCTCCCTTTCAAAGAGCTCAACATGGTCGCAAGCATGATCTTAACACTTCTTAAACCACTGTCGTAAATGCCAGGCAGAAAATGAGACACATTTTCATAGTCAGCAATAGGAGGATATAACCGACCAATGGAAAACAGAAATAGGCATTAAATCCCTTTTACTTTAATTCAGTCAACATCTTATAAGCATCTCTTACATGACTGATGTCATGCCAGGGGCTGGGGCTACCATTTATTAAACACCTACTAGGTTCCAGGTACAGTGATGGATATTCACAAACATTCCTTTTCATTTAGCCCATACTATAGCCCTCAGTGGTATTTTGATTTCACTTTGTGCAGATGAGAAAACAGACTTTTTGAAGTCAAGAAACCTGCCCAGAGTTCCCACAGCTAATAAGGAGGAGTGATTCATCCAGGATTCACTCCAGCTATGTTTGTTTCCACATTTCTATGTGTTTTCCACTCTACCTAAGTCGTCTCCCTGAGATGAGTAAAAGGGAATTACTCCTTTTAAAAAGTCCCCGGTCTAGTGGAAAGAAACACAGTTTCCTGAATGGCAGAATTGAATATAATAAATAGAGGGGCTGCCAAAGTGCAAAGAGAGCACCAGGGAAGAATCACACATTCTGATGGATGAGGCAGAGCTGGCAACACAAATGGGGTGGCATTTCAATGGGGGACGAAGGGACGCAAAGGACTGCGGAGCACATCGTTTAAAGGAATCCTGACACGAGGGAACTATTCATGATTGCACACCCACTCAGTAAGGCCCAGGGAGTGGTGACAGACATCATAATCGAGGATCAATTATGAAATGTTTAAGGCCATCAATGACCCTATGAGGCAGGTATTACTGGTTTTTCAATTTTAGAGAGGATGAAAGTAGAGGTCACACTGGATAGGTAACTGTTTCCATGTCACACACTCTTCATTTGTCTGCCAAGTTTTTCAAACCCAGGTTTTTCCTTTTTGACTCTATATAATGTATTTTCCCTGCTAGGCCAGGTCTTCCAAAGAACTGAAAGACAACAAAAGAGAAAAAGAGCTACAGATTATAGGCACAATAAATTATAAGGCCTTTCTCCACCCTCAAGGGATTTACAATCAAGTCAGGGAAGTAATACATAAACCTCTGAAAACTGAAACAGGAAATCAAGAAAGAAAAACAAGGTAAGAACACTAGAAGTCATGGCCTCGGTTGGCCCAGGAATAACTAGCATAAATATTACACTGAGGAGTGTCCCAGGGGCTTGGAGGGGAGACAGAGGACTCTGAAGCAAGATCCTAAGAGGAAGTTTTCCGGGAAAGGAGGGACTGAAGCCAGGGTTCAAATGATGCGCCCAATTTACATGAAGTGGGGGGCATGGACGACCACCCGGGGCCAGGGTTCAAGACAAGAGCAGGCTCAGAAAAGCTGTTGCAAACGAGTCTTTCTCTAACTCTGCCCAGTAGTAACTGCTCCACATTATCAGGCATCCCTCCTGAGCCAGGGATGGGACGGGGCACTCGTGAATGGTGCCTCTGTGCAGAAAAGAAACAGTGAAGCAGAGAGTGACATGGGCTGGCCAAGTCAGACAGCCAGGAATAGGGCGGTCTGCATTCCCACGTGCCTGTCTGACTCCAAAGTTCACGCTCTTTCCAGGACACTCCACCACCTGTGCAGTCTGGGCTCAGATTATGGACGGTGGTGAAAGCCAGCACAGATTTTCTCTGTGGGTGCTAGGCTGTCTTTGTTCAAGGGCATTATTATGACATGGGCAGAGTTGTGTTACGGAGAAAGTATGTAAGCCTGGTTGAAGTAAGGGGAACTGCAGCCGGGAACGCGAGTCTTCACCCCCTTTTAAGGAAAGGAATCAATGAGAAGTGAAGAATCGCAAAAGCAACCGAGATCTTGACAGTCCACCAGCTGCCTAATCTGGTTCCAAAATCACTGAAAATGAGACAGCTGCAACAAAAGGCCCCTGTGGACAGATGATACCATAGGACATGCTCTCGTGAAGATAAAGTCATCAAGGAATTATTTATTGCAATAGTCCTTTCTCCACGCTCACTCTCCTTGGTTACTCCCCACAGCTGGACATCTGATTGCTCCTCTCTCTCTTTCTTGAAAAAGTTGTTTCTCTTATGCTTCTGTGACTATCTTGGTGCTTCTTTCCTGACTTGTGCGTCCTTTCTTTCCAGATCCTTAATGGACGGATTCTGTAACGTTCTATCCATGGTCTTCTTTTTTTCACTTGATAATCTCACTCTTTCATAGATGACATGTTAGCTCCAACTAGTTAGCTCCAACACCTCTCCTGAGCGCGGTGCCCACATTTCCATCTGCCTTCTAAATGCTCGCATCTGAATTTCTTACAATGACCACAATTTAATATATACAGAACTGAGAAGACCAATTTCTCCTTTATTCACATAGGCTCTTCCCTCTCAATGCCCAGTTCCACTGCCACCCCAACCCCGTCCTCCCCCGTGAAGCCTCACCAGGCCCAGTTAAAGTATAGTCACAATACTAGAATCTAACAATTAATTTACGGCAATGTTAACAACAGCACCCAGCACACTGTGTGGTTATTTGTAGGTCTAGTGCACCAATCGTGATTCTTATTCATCGTTGACTCTTTAGTATCTAGGAGAGAGCCCAGCACAAGGCAGGTAACATGTGTCAGATAAATAAATGCCAAGGACAGTGTACCCTTCACCATTTTAAAGAGATTTGTGATTTCCCCTTTTCCTTGCCATGTTTTTCACACAGGTTCTAAGAGTTATCCATAATATTCCTAAAATGTCCTGGTGTCACTACACTTATTCTGGTCCTCCAATCTCACCTTGATGATTCCATAGACTACTGGTTTTCTTGTTGGCAATTTCTCCCTACTCCAGTCCACTTGACAGAGAACTACAAGGTTGTTCTTTAGACAGGATATTCTTACGTCATTCTATTATTTATAAGTCCTCAGCGGTTCCACTTCCCATCAAACCAAATCAAACAGAAATTTCTCATCCATGGAATCGGTATTTCATCAACTACCTATCATATATCTACTTGCGAATCAACGAGGGACTAGAGGTGAACCTGACAGAAAAATTCCCTGCCCTCATGAAGATCACAGTCTTTTCAATTGGAAAGAAAAATGAATTTCTTCTTCCTCACTGCTAATTTCCCCAACACATTCTCTTTGCTTCAGCCAAATGAAGTCAAATAAAACCCAGGTCCCAGAATACATCTTACGTGTCTGCACATCTGTGCATTTTCCTGCACTGTTTTCCCTTTTGGAAACAAGAGCTTCTGCTACCCGTCTGCCAGGCCACTTGTGCAGCTGTCACCTTCCTGTTCCACCTACTGCCCATCAGTCCAAATGTTGGAGAGTCTTGCCTCCCACTTCTCTCTTAATGGATACATTTAGTTTCTTCCAAAATGATATTTTCCCCTTGCTCTCTCTCCCATGATCTACTAATTCCATTCCCGGACATTACCAAATGCCCCTTTGTCTTTAGTTCATACTGACAAGTTTCTTCAGAAATAATGATAAATAAAATGAAATAGGAACACACAGAGATCAACCAGTTTACAAAACACATTTTCTAACACAATTAAAACCTAGTCATGGATGAAGTCATCTACAAACTTAATGGGATGTGTGTCCCTTTAGAGAAACTCAATCTTCAACAAGTCCTTACGTTCACTAATATTTACTGAGCACGTACCATGTGCCAGGCTTTGGAAAAGTATTTTACAAGTATTTTCTCATTTTATTTCTCACAAAAATCCTATAACGTAGACACTGTTACTACCCTCGTTTTACAGATGAGGAAACCAAGGTTTATAAGAGGTAAAGGGACTTGACCAAGATTATACAGGCAACTGGAATGTGCAACTCAAGTAACATTATTTACCATTAACAATTTTAACCTTTAACAACACAATGCCTCCTTTAGGTATGCAATTAATGGATATAATATACTTAGCAAAGTTCTTGACACATGGTAATCATGCAATAAATGTGATAGGAAATAGATGGGAAGAGAGAAAACAGGCTGACAGATACACACCTAAGTGTAAACCATATTCGCATACACTCCTACACAAAGTCCTGGCTACAGACCTGTCAGGAACTTATTATTAACCTATTTTACAAACAAAGAAGCTGAGATTCTGGCAGGTGAAGGTATTTTGATACGTTTTCCCACCTAGTAACTCAGCAGGTGTGTGACTGAAATGCATGTCTCTGAGTCCAGCTCCAGTGCCCTCTGATATAGCCCCATTGTCTCTCTTCTCTTCTGAACCCATACACACCTCATCGTCTTTGTCTTCCTGCCACATCTAGGAAAACAAAAGAGATTGCTCTTTCCTCAAAGGGTTGGTACAGATGTATTTTGGAGAGGTCATACGTTGGCTACTCTTGCTCTCAGTCTCTGCATGGAAATCACCCACAGGTGTGAAGCTTTTGATACTTCAAAAATCCTTTCTCTGCTGGAATTTTGCAGCCTGCGGGCGGCTCGCTCGCTCGGTGGGATCCTGGCTCCTTCACTGCTGTGTGGAACACTTGAAGGGGCTGAGATCCCAGGTTCTCAGATCAAGGCGAAGGGTTCAATATGGCTCGGTAGGAAAGAGAAGCGTGTGCTTCCTGTTGTGGCTGGAAAACTCTCCTCTGAGTCACTGGATCAGTGCTGCTCGTACCTGGAGTCTGAATCTCCTCACAATACAGCTGCTGAGAGTGGCGATACTGATCTTAGTGCCCAGCCAGGCAGAGGTTTTTCCATACACCATCGAATAGAAAGCAACACTGAACCAAATAGGGCCAATTTCAAGGAAATGCCAGTGAAGCACTGGAGCACAGCCTTGAACATGAACCCAGGTGGAACTCCATTCTAAATTTTAAAAATGCTCAGTTAATATGAATGACAAAGTGAGGTGGCTTGCGCTCACTTAAAACGACGCAAACCACTCAGGGTGTTCTCAGGGAAGCTGTTCTTGTTACCTTCTGCTGTCTCCACAGCACTTGCAAATTGCGAATAGCTTTTCCTGGGAGAAGAGAAACAGGAGGCCTAGAAGAAAAGAATCCCTTATTTCCCAACTCTCTGAGATGCCTTAAAAAATGCTGCTGCAAAATGACAAGAACAGCAACGTGTTTCTATCTGCTGTCCCTTGTGAGGTCGGCCTCATGAGGCAATTCTTATTGTCAAATCTTCCACAGCACCATGTGTGTGCAGACTATGTGTGTGTCTTCTGAGGGCGGTAAGACAATCTGTCCCAAGTCTCTCGCCTAGCTTCTAGTGGTCTGAAGACTATTACTGCCGGCACAACCCAGAGGATTAAAAAATACATATTACATATTGTAGAAAAAAAGGACAGCTCTTCTATCTGCCATCTGGAAGATCAGAAGTGGGATGAGCCGCCCAGCTCGGTGCTCACCTGCACAGAGATCCCGCAGCACACTTATTTGAATATATTTAAAGAGGGAGGATGGACAAGGGATAAGCAAGGTAAAGAACAAAAATTTAGTGACAAGAGGGTATTAGCGTCCTGGGGATGTTGGAACAAAGTACCACAAACTCTGTGGCTTTTACACAACACAAATGTATTGGTTTACAGCTCGGGAGGCTAGAAGTCCAAGATCAAGGTGTCTTCAGGGGTTGGTGCCTTCTGAGGGTGGTAAGGCAATCTGTCCCATGTCTCTCGCCTAGCTTCTAGTGGTGCACTGGCAATCTTTGATGTTCCTTGGCTTAAAAATTCATCACTCCAATCTCTGCCATCATGTGCATATGGCATTCTTTGTATGTGTCTGTCTCTACGTACTGATGTCAACACTTTTTGGAAGGACACCGAACATTGGATTAGGGCCAACCCTAACGACCTCATCCTGACATCATATCTGCAATGACCCTATTTCCAAGTAGGGTGACGTTCTGAGGTGCCAGGACTTAGGACTTCAACATAACTTTTTTTTGTGGGGGGGGGGGGCACAACTTAATCTATAATACAGGTGCTTTATCCATGATAGCTCATTTAATCTTCAAAACAATTCCATGGAAAAAGAAAAGACATTATGCTTCCCTTTCTACGGATGAAGAGAGGCTCAGTAAGGAGAAACCATTTGGCCAAACTGCAAAGGTAGCAAGAATAGAGCTAACATCCAAACCTGAGTCTGATGACCCATACAGTGCCCCTTCTGCTAGATGAGCTGCAACCAGAGGTATCAAGGCCATAGTATAACACTCGGGGTACCTGGTCTGCCTGCTGCCACTGATGACTAATCCCACGTATCAGTCCTTTCTAATGAGCCCAAGCATCAGAAGAGCGGACCTGTATGTTACAGGTACAGGGATCAGAAACACGCAGCTCTAGGTCCAGCCACTTACCCCCGAAACAGTGTGAATAGCAAATCATGGGGTTATTAAAGCCTGAAACAGCCTCGAGGTGAAGAGGGAGTCTAATCGCCAGACAGAGAAACAGATGAGAGAGGAGAATACATTCTGTGGCTTGCACTACAGAGAGTTTTCTCAAATTAAAGGAAGCTAAAGCAAAAATGGTCTTCCTCTCGACATTTCATAAAGGCCATTTCATTTCTTTTCTTTGTTACTTGGCACAGGGCCCAAAGAACATTTTACTGTTTCGATACGGTTTCGATAAAGAGGATATTAATTCTTTTTAACAGAGTTGCCAACAATTGGAGAGTACATTTTTTCACCAGGAAGGAAGAACTGCAATAATTTCAGTCCATCCGGAAAGGGGGTGGGAGGATGGGGCCTACGAGGGCTTGATAACTTTATTCAAAAGTCTAGAATTTCATGGAATTTCCAAATTAAATCTCTAATTTGTCTTTTTTTGTAGATTTAGATCTAAAAATGAGTAGGATATGGTCACTGCCCTTAAGAAGTTCCCAGGATTAGGATCATGTTTGGTTCCTTTTGCAAGCATCCTCTTGTCTGGTAGCAAACGTCCGCACAAGAAGTTTCATACATTGATTTCAGCTGGCAGCAGGGAGGACTGAAACAGGAATGAAGGAGATTCCCTGAGGGGTGCTGGAGAAAATTAGTCTGACTTAGAAGTTTTGGCCCCGCAATCCCCACCATCAGGATCCTGTCACTGGCCTGTTAGACTTGGTACCTACGGGTATTTCCACACTTAATCCTCACCTTTCCATACCCGTCCTTCTAATACCCCTCCTGCTCTTGGTACCCTAACCCCAGACACGGGCCTCTTGGCCAGCATCCTCTTGCCCTCCCCTCAGAATTACCGATCCTCATCTGACTGCAGTGAATTAAAACACATTTTCAGAAGGACTAGTAGATGCTGGGCAATATAGGAGAATGAGAAATGAGTATGACATGTTGTTTATCCCCAGCAGGCTCCGAGTCTAGTAGAAAAACGAGAGATTTAAGCCAATGATAATTTTCCAATAAAAAAAGTGTATTGATTGAATTGGTGGAAGTGAGAAAAGAGGAAAAATGTAAGCGACAGTTCTCTGAGCTCCGACAGTGTACTCGACCCCTTTTAATGCTAGTTGCTTTATTTATATGCCTTACTTTTCCTTATCTCAAATCCTCAGAAGGACTCTGTAGGAGAGGTACAGGGGAAGGTCTGTTAAGCTAGCTGGCGTTTTGGATCGACTCTTCACATTATCTGATGCTGGCTTCACTTTGAATACCAATGGCATGTAGGCTCCTTGATTTCTGTTTGAGTCCGTTACATTAGATGTTTACCAAGGATCCTATACATTTGTTCCCAAACCTGATTATGAGAGTTGTGACTGTTATGATAAGTACATCATTATTAAATATTACATATGTCAGTGAAACGTGAGTACAAAAAGAAAGGGAGTTGTTATTTCTATGAAAATGAAGTTCAATATTTAGAATAAACAAAAAGGGCAAGTTGTAAAAAGAAAGTGCTACAAAACAAGTTAAGTGAAAAAACAACACAGGGACCCGGAAGGAGTCTACACTCCAGTTACTTGGCAAGTAATATATTTTAAAATCTTTATGCCACTTTAAAGAAACTAAAGCTGGAAATCACAGAAGATGTGTTTTACGGGTGTAGATTTTGTTATGAGTGAACAGCATTCAAATGAACAAAACTGTACGCCAAAGCCAAGAAAAGTCCTTATACTGACATCAAAAGATCTGCAAATTGATAAACATTTATTACCTATTTTCAGTTGAATTAAAATTTAAAATGAAGGCATGAACTTCTTTTTTTTATGATTCCAGACTTAATTTTTTTTTTTTTTTTTTTTTTTTTTGGATTACCTGACCAACTACTGGTGCCAGTCTTTTGTGGTAAGTGCTATTAGCAGAAAGATTTCTCTATTGGGTTAACATCCTATATTAGCTAAGGAACTCTGGGAAAGTCTTCCTGAAAAGTAGGTCAATTCCTTGCAATGTAATTCTGATTTTGTCAAGGCATTTATTCATGAGTTTTCTAATTCAGCTCACTTCAAATAGAGTCATATTTATATTATCACAAAAAATTACATCCCTTATAGCCTTTGCTTTTAGCTCTTTGGTGAACAATAGGAAAATATTAACCATTTACAAAGCATATCCGCTCTAAAAGAATGGGGCCTCAAAATAGTTAACAATGGCCCAACCTGGAGAATTTCTCAGAAAGATCATAGTCTTCCTGTACAAATTCCAGGGGGGACTGGTGCTTGCACTCTGCTAACAGAATTCCCTTCAATGCTATTGGACAACACAGAGAGTATCAAATACTGGACACTCAGTTCAAAACCCATGAGAAAGAGAGCCCGAGAAAAGCCAGATTCCAGGCTGATATTCTGAATAGGCTACATTTTCCTTCTTGAATTTTTCTACCTGATTGGAAGCATTATAGCATGGTAGTTAAGAGCAATATAGACGGGCCTGGATTCAAATCAGACACTGTTACATTCAGGCTGTGGGATTTGGGGCAAGTTAGTTACTCTTTCTAAAGCAATGTTTCCCCATTGATAATGTGGTTATGGTAGTGTTTACTTCATGGGATTGCTATGAGCAATCAAACAAGAGGATGCATGTGATGGAAGAGGTATTCTCGGATCCCCTTGGAGGTCTGTCATTTTATTTTCAGCAGTCACCACCGTTAGAGAAGAGAGTCCTTCTGTGTTAAACAAAAAGCCCTCCACCATAATATGAATCTTGTTTCAGAGTAGTGTATGCTTTCCTTAGTAGGTGATATAGAAAATCTATATTATTGGGACTATTTTTTCTACTTCACTGACATGGGGAGGGATGGAGTGTCAGGAGGTCTGGTAAAATCCAGATCCTTCTGGTTATGGGCAAATATTTTCAAGAGCTCACCTACAGAAGATAGGAGACCTCCCAGGACAAACACGTACAAATGACAAGGTCACAGGGGCAGGATGAGGAAAGGAAGGTTATCTTTCTAACGTGGACTTTGTCCACAGTGTTCATTTAGAACTGGGCAATAGACACACAGGCCCCGAAGCAAAAATAAATGTCCCCAAGACTCTGCAAACCCAGGCAGTGTCTGCCTTCGCTCACATCACTCAAGAACTCTAAAATAAAGCACAATCACAGAAAAGTGAACTGATAACAATTTATGGAACCTGCTCAGTCCAGTATCTGCTCCAGAATCTGTATTCAAGAAAAGGCAAGCAGAGGGATTATCATCATCATCGTTTTTATTTTGTGTCAGTTTTGTTGTTTTCAATGCTTATTTTCCGATCCTGACCAAATGACACGTCATTTTAAGATTTTTCTTTTTTTCCCCAAAGGTTGTTTACCTCCAAAGCAATAAAAGATATCATCAGATGTTTGGGTACCACAGATTAGAGACTTCCCTGAAATCACAATACAGATAGAAATTAAACTTTAGGTATTTGCCATTCCTTGACTTTCCATTCACTTATGGACTCAGTCCTTTTTATGTTTCCTTCAGGTTTTATGGCGTCTTTTTCTACAAACAAAATATGGCTTCCTCATGTGTAAAATGGGGCTTTGACTATTTATTTGCCTTAGAAAAATATTACAGGAATAAATATAATCATGGGTGAAAAATATTAAAAGTCTGAAATTAGAAAGTGTTGATAGGACACAGAGCCATATGAACTCATTGTTGCTAGGATTGGAAATCAATTTGGAAAAATTGGGTTTTATACAATAAAGCTGAAAATATACATATCCTACTCAAAGCTAAACATGTACACACCCTCTGACCCATCCGCCTAAGTGCAAGCTTACGTGTACCCGAATACATGTAAAAAAATGTTCATACTAGCACCGTTCCAAGAATTCTAAACTCGGGTGGTATGGAAAGGATTTCCTAAATTGTGGCATATTCATGTGATGAAATACTCCATATCAATAAAAATAAATGAACTACTATACAAATTATTTCATTATAGACAATAATGTGGATAGATCATAGAATTTTAAGTGGTGCAAAAGGAGATAAGCAGGATAAGATCCACACTGTGTGCTTGTATTTACATGAAATTCAAAACAGGGCAAAAGGGAAACTAGTTACCGATTTATCTATGGATGAAGCTATGAAGAAAAACAAGGCAGTAAGTATATACAAGACAGGAGAGTTTCTGTCAGAGGGGAGAAGTTATGACTGGGAAGGGACGTGGGGAAATTCTCGGGTGCTAGTTTTGTTATAATGTCTTGATTTGGGTGTTTTATGGGTGTTCATTTTACCGTTATTAATTAGGCCGTCCACGTATGTTTTATTCAATTCAATATATTTTCTCTATCTTTATTATACTACACAATATGAACTGGGGGAAAAGCAAGGTATATGATCACATACAGTATAATACACTGTAAAGAGCATATAAAATGTATTATATATGTTGGATTGAGGTTTGCAAAACAAGTTGTTTACTAGTAGACACAGGACTATGGCTGCATATGTGTGAGACTGATAAGAGTGAAGTAAAAAACATGTTTTTGTGTCAAATTGAGCATCACAAAATTGAGTGATAAACACCTTCACCAAAACAACTTCTGGTTATCACCTAAGAGATAAACAACTCCTGGCAAACAACTTCTGGTTATCACCTACGAGGTAAACAAGTCCAAGAACAAGAGGATAAAAGCAGAACTCCAGAGCAATGTTGTGAGAAGTCTGCCTGGGCGCTCTGGCTAAGACCCTCTGCGAGGTGCAAACCACTATACTCCGAGGCTCTCCGAAGTTCTTCCCTGCAAGACCAGCTCGCCTCAGACCCCTCGTGGGCCTAGTCATCTCTCCCGGACAAGGGACCTTTTCCATCTCGATTGACTCTGGGACTTGGTTCGTTATTAAATTCTATTCTATTCTGTATAACCTTCTGTGCTTACCAGAGCACTGGCCTCTGGAGGGACATTGGCTCCCAAATAAAGCTGTGTTACTCTATCTGAACTGGCGTGCCGGGACTTTGTTCCCCACTCGTGTCACAAATACCACACAGGGACGTAGGGCCCTACGGAGGGGTTAATGTCCCCTTGGCTTTCAGGAAGAGACTGAAGTGTAGCAACTGCCCTCACAGGCGCTCGCAACATACACCTAACATAGTGTGTGATACCTACTGAGTGCAAAAAAGGACAGCAGCTCCCACCACCCTCTCTCCACCTCTGAGAGATGAAAGGATGGCTAAGAATAAGGCACAGAACATAACACTCTAAAAGTTTTCTTTAACGAAAAACAATGAACTTACTTAGGTTACTTTTAACAAAGAAATTATTATTATTATTACTATTATTAATTTGGGGAGGAGCGTGTCATCAGAGTTCAACCTCATTTAGAAAGCCAGAAATTCCACATTCAGACTCCACGCAGCAAATGAACACCTGGGGTTTGGGGAGGATGAGAAGCGAGGCCTAGACAACCTGTTTAATGACAGGGAGCTGCTCCTCCAGGCTCTGGTGCTCAGAGGCCCCTGCTGTTTTTATTTAAAGGGGATCCTAGCTCGGCCCAGGCGCATGGGGATCCTGGCCTAAAGCAGCAATCTGCTAAACATCTCAGAGACTGGAAACCTCAAAGGGCTGCATTGGGTCCTTTGTACCTGCAGCCATTAATGACTTCCGGAGGAGCAGAGCTCTGGGAGGGACAACAATAGGTGAGGCGTGGGTTTCATTCTCATTCCCGGCCTGCTGCATTCTTAACAGGACCCTATGAGAATTTATGTCTGATGCAAATTGTGTATTTGTCCCAGATTCCAATGGCAGATCTAGTCTCTGTTTCAGGCTCATTCTTGGGCCTTTCGCTGCATTTAATGAAAAGTGGCTGTGTTCACTATGAACCAATTTTCTCCTTGAGTTTTATTACTGAAATAGTAAAAATAAATCACCTTGAATCCTCAATCCTACCCGCTTTAAAAGCCGGGGG
Organism: Rhinolophus ferrumequinum; assembly: GCF_004115265.2. Classification (NCBI taxonomy): domain Eukaryota; kingdom Metazoa; phylum Chordata; class Mammalia; order Chiroptera; family Rhinolophidae; genus Rhinolophus; species Rhinolophus ferrumequinum. The sequence goes on from NC_046292.1 coordinate 41,195,834, forward strand.
GGAAAATGGTGAAATCTTCTTTAAAGAAAATACATACTTGAAACATTTTTGTGCACTTGAGACAATGATTAGCTATTAAACTGAAGTGTTTTGTGTGTGTGTTTTTTTTTCCTGTCTTTTTTTGGGGGGAGGCGGGCAGGCAGTGTGATGTTTAGTTTCCTGTAAGTGTACAGTAACTTACAATGGTTTGTTTTTATATGTAGTAAGGAAAAGTACTATTTAAACAAGAAAAGAATTGGGACAGATGGTGAACACTGACCCGTAGGTATTACTCTGTCATCCAGAGGATTACAGCAGCACTCCAGTTTTCACATACCAGTTCTGGTGTTTTAGAATTAGACTTTCTTTTCTGCTTGTTTCATCCTATTTGCGGGGTGGGTAGGGGGCGAGGAAAGAAAAAGAATACTGCAAGCCTGCAGGAGCTCCTTCTCTAACAAGAGCTGGTCACACCCTGGTTGAAGTGTTACTCCTACCAGCCAGAGAGCTTTACTTCTGCTCTCCCATCGACTCCAAGAACAACTTCGTTGGCAAACTTGATTTAGAAAGGACAAGGCCAGCCTTAGGTGACAGCACAGCAAAGGGGACCAGCAGACAGTGCCTTCGTCCTCCTGCCCCAAGACTCCACCTTCCCTAACCAAAAGACCTTCTCACTCCATTTTCTCAAATATCCAAACCTCATGTTGGCTAATAACAATTTCTACATCACCCCTCTACCCCAGTTCTGCAATTCTGATATGTCCCTAGGGGTACATGTCCTGAAGGTTAAAATGGCTGCATTGCTGATGTTAACGTTTAATGTTTCAATGTGTCAGCAATCCAGGACTTTTTGTTTTTCAGCTGCGAGCAATGGCTTAAACCAAAAGACAGAACTTGGAAAGATTTCAAGGTTTATGGACAAGTGGGCAAAGTTTTTCTGAAGCAAATTAGTGAAGGCCCTGGAATCATATCATACAGGACAAATTTTACATTAATTTTGGTCCTTGGTAACAATGATAAATTATGTCACCAAGCTCCTACATACACTTCCACTGAAATTCAATTAATAGGTTTCTTTCTCTCTCTCTCTCTCTCTCTCTCTCTCTCTCTCTCTCTCCAACCCCAGCCCCCAGAGAGCCTATTACCCTCCAGCCACGATAAAGCTTTATTCCCATGGAAGACACCAAGCTAACTAACCACTGTTCAGCTTTTAACACCCAGTTCAAATAAAACTCCTCTTAAGACCTTCTCTTTCCCCATACCATTTTTCTGCAGAGGAATTATCTTTTCTTTTACGCCTTCATTCACAGTGTCACATCACTTGGTGCATTCTTTTCTCATGGTAGCGATGCCCAAACCTGGCCTGCCCTATAAATAAATCATTTGGAGATTTTTTTTTTTTTTAAAGCACCTAATTTTCTAGGTGCTCTCAGGAATTCAGACTCAGCAAGTCCAGGACGATGTACCGCCGTGGCCTTTATTAAAAAGCTTCTTGGGTAATTCTGTGATGCAGACTCGTTTGGGGACCACCCATACCACTTATCCCACCTGACCTCCTGTTGTCATCAGCTGATAGTGGAGATGCAGGATAACACTGTGGTTAGGAGCAAGGACTCTGAAGCTGAACTGCCTGGGTTCAACTCCTACCTCTAACACTTATTAGCTGTGAGATCACGGGCAAGTTACATAATCTGGGTCTGTTTCCCCAAATACAAAATGGAGCATCAGTACCTAATGCATTCGATTGTGTGTGGATATTTTATCTTTGTCCTCAACTCAAATGTCAAACATCTAGTCCTATCTCAGTGACAGGTACCTTTCCAGAGCAGGTATCGCAGTGCCCTGCATGTACTAGACACTCAACAAAAGTGGCAGACAGGGAAGCGACATTCAGAAATCCAAAAAAAAGCTCCAGGGGGAGGGACCCAGTGGTATTCCTGAAAGGGCTCAGAAAACAGGCCCCAGTTGAGTCTCTTCCAAAGCGAGGCTTATCGTACAGATGACGCCCTGGCGTGGTGCCCCTGTGAGCTGCCTTCAAACACTGAAGTCTGAGTCCTCGCAGGATCAGATCCTCACTGCCTTTCTGAGTTACACACACCTGATAATCAATGAGCTTCAGGCACGCAGCTGATCAATGCCCTTCACGACACTATCATTGAACACTTATCTCGAAAGGCCCATGACAATCTATTACACCATCTAATTGAGAGAATGGATTAAATGTTTCCTTATCTCTTTACCTAAAAGCTGCAAACAGGGAATGGAAATACTGTGCAAGGACTGCAGTCTCCCAAATCAACCAGTTCAGGGAAATTCTGTTGCCTGTGTTAAAATGACTTCCGCTCATGATTTGCCTTGTTAATTGAACACGTGCACTGCTACCTGAATTAAGTACAAAGGCGTGTAAGAGCGGCAGTGAGGAAGTCTAGCATGGGCTTTGAACGCAGGCAAACTTGGATTTGAATCCCAGCTACACTGTTTCCTAGCTGTGGAGTATCACTTCAACTCTCAAACCGACAGAGTAGTAACTGCCTGATGGGAGTTATTGTAAAAAGGAAAGGTTACATTGCTCAAGTGTTTCCCACACTGACTAGCATTCAAGTACTTGAAGAATTGTAGTGGCGAAGGCTCAGATATTTACAGAACATCCAATAACAGCAGCTATCAATTACTGAGCACCGGCCCTGCCCCAGGTACTTGGTGTATAGCTTCAGTAATCCTCATAACCTCTTGAACAGTGAAAGAATGGTAATACTCCATCTACAGGTGAAAACGCTGAGGCTCAGCCGGGTGGGCTTGGCCAAAGCTGCAGAGCTGGTAGGGACCAGAAACGGGGCCAGAATGAAGAATTGTCTGCCTGCTGTACCCTGTACCATCACCACTCGCTGTGTGGGGGGCCAGCAGGTACTGTGTTATATTCTGGAGATGCCAGGAAGAGAGATTTAGCCGCTACTCTGAAGGAACTTACTTCCTAATGGGGGAAATGGAAGTACAAAGACAGAGGCAAGGGATGGTGTAATGTGAAAGTAAAAGGTACAATGCGTTCCATGGTGGAGATGAGGACAATGAGGAAGCAGCACCAAATCCAGTCTCAGGGTCAGGAAAGGTGTGTTGGGTGAGGGGAGCAGCTGAGCTGATTCTTATAGGACCAGTGGGGATTTTCCTGAAAAGAATTCAGGGATGACCATTCCAGGAAGAGAGAAACACATAAGCCAACAGACAGAGGTGCAGGATAGCTTGGGATCTTCAGAGCCTAGAATTGTGCTGTTCAATATGGTAGCCAGTAGTACATATGTCTATTTAAATTTAAATTAATTAACATTAAATGAAATTAAACATATGATTCTTCAGTCACACCACCCACCTTTCAAGTTCTCAACAAGCACACGTGGCTATTGGCTACCAGGTCGGACAGCACGAATATAGAACGTTCCCATCATCCCCGAGAGTTCTGTGGACAGCACTGGAGGTATTTAGTGCTGGATGACAAAGTGCAAACGGTTCGAGTGCAAACAGAAGAGGCTGGAGAGGGAGGTCGGGGCCTAATCATGAGGAATCCCAAAATGACAGGGAGCTGGGGAGGGTTCTAAGCCAAGAGTGACATGAACATGTCTGGGTTTTAGAAAGGTCATCCAGGCTGCAGGGTGGAGACTGTACGGCAAGGTGGGAAAAGGCTTAGATAGTATGAGAAATACAGACAGTTAAACTGGTGCAAAGACTTTTAGAGATGGAGACGTGGGAACAGGAGGAGAAATATGGAGGAGATGGAACCAGAGAAGTGATATTGGGTGCAATGAGAGAGGGAAGAATCCACAATTCCCAGGATTATGGACTCCAAAAAGAAACCCCCTCCCGAAAAAAAAAAATGTGTACGTATAAGGTTACCATCAGCTGGGATGTGAAACAGAGAAGGGAGGAAGTGATTTGAAACGGAGTACTAGAGTTGAGTTCATTTCTGGTCAGGTTTACCTCTTTCCGGTGGTACATTCTGACGGAGACGCCTACTAGGCAATTGGGTGCTGGAATCCCAAGGCCCTAACATCAAACTATAACCTGTGAGTTATAAAGCAGCTCACCGGGAGCAAGGCACTTTTTATGCACCAAGCATTCTACTGTGTAGGAAAAGAATTAGAAAAATGAGTAAGTCCTCTGCTCGGAGGACTCATCGTTTCTAGCGGACAGAGACAGTGCTTTTATAAGGTCACCATGCCACTATCTGGAACTGAAGAGGAAGTTAACAAAGGGCGGGGAGATTGTAGATGAGGGTGAGGACAGGCGGCGGGGAGGTTTCATGGAGGAGGCACTATTTTCGTTTAAGGCCTGAAAGGGTATCATTAGACAAGAGTGATGGTGAGGAGGGGATCTATCTATGAATGGATCCATGTTCCTGGCTGCTCTCCTCTTTTGCTCACCATTATTAAAAAAAAAAAAAAAAAAAAAAAAATCAAGATAGCTTTTCCAAAAGGAGCTAAGACGCCATCACATACACAGAGGTAGAGAAAGTACCAGAAATGTTGCTTCCCCACATCCAGGCACACCCTTAGGATAACAGAAGGGACTCGGGACTAGGAAAGATTGTTCCCTCCCACCTCAGACAGGAGAATGTGGTGAAAGCCCCTTGTGAACCACAGATGTTTCAGGCCAGGGCAAATTATGATTGTTTGGTTCAAGTAGAAAGAATCTTGTTAACACATTTTGGAGAAAAACGACTCTTGTAATGAGATGAGAGAGAAAACAGGTTAGAGATTCTCGTACCTCCCTCTTGCCCTCCTCTGATTCTTCTCTCTGCGGCTAGAACAGCATGTTGAAATGCCACCGTCACTCCATTCCTGCCCTCTGCTTCAAATCCTCCTATGGCTTCCCATAGAATAAAACTGCAAAGCCTAAGAATGACAGGTTTCATAGTAAAGAATGCGAAGTTACCAAAAATACACTAGGCGAGTCTAGCTCATTCTCCATGGTGAGGGCATTTCCATGTCTCTTCACCACCATCAGAAGTTCACTCGTTTTGAGGTGGACCTCCCCCATTTGTTACTTACCATTCGGCCTAACCACACCACACCTGGATTGTGTGTTCCACTAGTCCTGGGCTAGTGGTTGCACTTGGGCTTGTGATGTGCTTCCAGTGTCTGGTGCCACACCCCAACACACACCCTCACTCACACCTGTGTTCTTTAAAAGCTCACCCACCCTTCATGGCCCATTTCAAACGCCACCCATTCAAGGACAGCTTCTTCTCCCCATCTCTTCTAGCTATGCTCTCATCCACTGAGCTCCAAGAGTGCCATAATTTAACATTAAAACTGAGCACGTAGAATGTACTAGGTACCAATGGCACAGAGACAGATGCAAGGTGTGATCAAATAATACTGTGTTTAAATAAAAAGAAATTATTACAATAAAAGACATATTGCCACTAATCCCCCTCAAAATACTCCATCTCGCTTCAAACACATGTATCCCATCATTCTTGCCACTTTCTGAAGCAGTTCTGGAAGTCCTCTTTCTGAGTGTCTTGAGTTGCCGTGGCTGCCTCGATGTCCTGAATCATTTTGAATTTGGGGGAAAGCCTGAAGTCGTACAGTGTCAGATCCAGTGAATAAGGTGGATGAGGACACACTGTAATGTTTGAATTTGACAGAAATTCCTGTACCATAAGCGATGTGTGATATGGAGCACTGTCATGACGGAGGATGAAGTAAAGACACTCACGAAAGGGGACTTCCCGAACTGCTTCAGAAAGTGGCAAGAACGATGGGATCAGTGTGTTCGAAGCGAGAGGGAGTACTTGGGGAGGATTAATGTCAATGTGCCTTTTACTATAATAATTTTTTTTTTAATTTAAACAGTCACCGTATTGTTTGATCACACCTCCTCATAAGCAGGAAAAATAAACATATGCAAGCTGACGGTTCTCTTTCAGAGACTGTCCCAGCATCTTGTCCCACCCCAGGGTCCTGCCGTCTTAATCCTTTCAAGCTCACCAAGCTCTTTCTCACCCCTGGACCTCTGCTCAGACTGTTCTTCTGCCCCAAACACTCCTTCTCCCTCCATGTACCAGTCTAACTCCAAAGAAACCTTCGGAACTCAGTTGAGATGGCTTTTTTTTCCAGGAATTTTTCTGAGATTCAATGCCTCCATCCCTGACCGAGTTAGGAACCTCCCAGAGCACCCTGGGCATTTCCTCTTCTGGCACTTGTCATGCTACTCTGTAACTTCATTTTAGGACTGTAGCACTGGCTACAAAAGGAGAATCTGGAGAACAGAAAGTCTGGAGACCGGTTATAAGTTGGCAATGGACAGAGGAGGACAGAATTTGGAGGAGGTTAAGTTAACATGCCTCTGAGGTGGACACCTGGACCCAGAGAAAGGGATACTTGGTGGACAGATTCTCGGGGGAAATATTCAAGAGGTACATGAGAAGAAGAGAGAGAAACAAAGATGAGAGGAAGGTATCCCAAAGGAGGCAAGGACTGAGAATGGGACTAAACCTTTATGAACAACCTTCTCAAAGGAAGGGCCCTTTACAACACACTCTTATTCAGATCAGCACAACAGCCTTGGGAAGGAACAAGTATCATCCTTTCGTAGCAGTGAGTCACCTGACATTCACCAATATTAACACAGCTAGAAGCTGGTACCTGGGCATTGAACTTAGATGCTGTCTCCCGTGTAAGCAATTCCAAATTCACGATGAAACAAGGTTTCTGATTTTCCTCCAGAGAGTGAGGCAGATTCCCCAGGGTCTCCCAGCTAGGAAATACCAGGACACAAACCTGTATTTCAAGGCCTCCAAAGCAAGCCCTTTCTCCTGCGCCATAAAAGCCTCAGCAGACTCCCTGAGTATGAGATTCCAGAAGAAGAAACCATGGCAGAATTCTATCCTCAGAGACCCTTGTGTGGTGCTGGGAGTCATAGCTCACGGCCATTAAACAGAGTTTGTCCTCCTGAAAGCACAACTCGTGACCCTCAGTCCTGGATGCATGTCAGTATCACCTGGGGCAGCCTAGTACAGGTGAATCCAAGTTTCTGGAGGTGGGGCCCAGGCAATGACGATTTCAAGGTTCTATGTACGTTTAAGGTGCAACCGAGTGGTCAGACTTACTAGCCGAAATCCTAGTTCCTCACCGAGTTGATTGCATCGGAATACACATCCTCTCCAATACATACAGTGTTTCTCCAATAAGAGCCCCAACTCTCAAATCCAGGATTAATACAGGAGAAGCAAACACATGAAAACCCACACCGGATATCCAGCTGACCACCACTTGACGGAGGCGCTACCCTAATCCATCAGCATGACTTGTGCTTATTTATTCTCACTTCTCTGGCAGATAAGGATTATGGGGATATAAAAGAGTCCAGTGTAAAACATTATTTATTAGTGGGCAAATAGATTTTCATGCAAATCGGATTTTATATGTTCCATTTTCCACTGAAACAATGGAATGTTACATAGCTAATAATAAGGCGCAGGCCTTGATTAAATACCCAATCCATAATTCAATAAAGAGGCTGTGCTGACATAATCAGCAAAGAGGGACCCTTATGAATATCCAAATAAGCCAACACCTGAAATGCACGAGTCAGCATTCACCCCACAGAGGCATATTATTTGTAATGTGTGCAAAACAGTTTTCTTCCAGCACCCAACTTCAAGAATTTTGTAACTAGCGAAATTTTGTTAGTAAAGACATCCTGGATTCTTAAGATGTTTTGCTGGGAAATCAACTACTCTGTTTCAATTCCATTAGGGAAAATATATGCTCTTTAGCTGAATAACAGGCTGTCAATTGAAGAGGTCTGAACAATTCCTGAAGCTTAGCTCAAGGCTGCTTAATTTCCATTTTGTACCAGAGTGCCAAATTTTGATGGCTATTGTCATCCCCCAAAAAGGTGTGATGTGAAAGATCCCAGGATGTAAATTTACCTCTTTTAGTTAGACTAGTATAAACACTTCGTATTGCACATACAATTTTAAAACATGTATATACTTTAAATGCAGCACATACCGCCCGTGATTTCCCAGACCAACTTGTTTGTTTGTACTTTATAGACACTGTGAATATTAAAACTGGTTGTTTGTCTTTTTCCCTTGTCCACTAGGAAGGTCAGAACCGAATCTGTAACCCTACACTAAATAAGCATTATAGGACCTATCGTATAATTTTACCTATCATCTATTTCCTTGTTTTCATCTTCGTTATCTAACTAAAATCCCTTATAATATAGGCTTCTCTATAAATACCTCACATCACCTTTGTAACAAGGTTGGAATAAAAAAAGAACACACACAACATTTTACTATCAGGTACCACATGTTATGTAGCAAGTTGCATTTGATGCTGGAAAGTGCATGAGCTCTGACAATTAAGTTCCTGAACTTGTCACAACCATGATGCTAACCTTTTTTGATATCAGAGGGATCATTCATTATGAATTTGTACCAACTGTTAACCAACAGTTAACCAAGTTTACCATCTGGAAGTGCTGAAAAAGGCTGCGTGAAAAAGTTAGACGACGTGAACGTTTCGCCAACAATTCATGGCTCTTGCATCACGACAATGCACCAGCTCACGGGGCACTGTCTGTGAAGGAGTTTTTAGCCAATAAACAAATAACTGTATTGGAACACCCTCCCTACTCACCTGTTCTGTCCCCCAATGACTTCTTTCTTTACCCGAAGATAAAGGAACTATTGAAAGGAAGACATTTTGATGACATTCAGGACATCAAGGGTAATACGACGACAGCTCTGATGGCCATTCCAGAAAAAGAGTTCCAAAATTGCTTTGAAGGGTGGACCAGGCGCTGGCATCAGTGCATAACTTCCCAAGGGGAGTACTTTGAATGTTACCATAGTGATATTCAGCAATGAGGCATGTAGCACTTTTTCTAGGATGAGTTTGCGAACTTAATTGTCAGTCCATGTATGTACAGAAGATGTAAATATGTTCATTGGCTGATAGAATGGGACACTGAAAACTTTCCTAAGAAATCTGGGGAACATGGCCTCTGCTAGGACAGTGCACCTCCCTGGGGGCAGACAATGCCCTCAGTTATTTGTTTTCTTTTCTTTTGACATATCCAACCTAAGACAGGGGAGTACTCCATAAACTCTCACAAGGAACATTCGGTGGAGGATAAAACCATTAAATTAGTTTCTGAACACGTTGGGGGAAGGGCTAGAAGCACAAAACTGTGTTTGAAAAGGAGAAAGTTCTTCTTAATTATCCCAGGTACATCAGTAACCACTTCCAAAACAAACAAACAAACAAAAAACAAATGTATCACTTTGATTATGTTGATCTCTCCTGAAAGAGGTGGGTCTCCCTGACGTCTAAGTCTGAGGGCACTCTGCCTACTTAGGTTGAGAAGCACTCCTACACCGTGTGTGACGACATCAACTTGGTCCGTGCAATCAATACAGAAGTGGTAAAGATTATTGGCAGGAAAATCAATGGAGATGAATCTAAGTGTGAACCCTGAAAGAGGAATCAGGAGAGGGAACATGGAGTCCAAAGAACATAGACTGTGGAGTCAGGCCAGCGTGCATTCAGATCGCAGTTCCTCCACCTACTGTGTGATTATAGAGACTACACCTCATCACTGAGCCTCACTCTGCCCCTTCGGCTGTATAAGCCCTGGCCTGCGTCCTTCCAGTGATGCCCCAAACAAGAAAAAGCACTGGAAACAACAAAGAAGTCAATAAATTCAAAGGGCTATTGCCAGAAAAATTTTGTAGAGGAGGAATCTCTTCATGGGCACTAATTGGGGTTGTAAATGATTAATAGGCACGTGCTGGGGGAAGGGCAAAGCGATTTCTCAAAGACATACTATCCAATTCACCTCAGTCAATATTCACTGAGCATCTACTACATCTGGTCACTCAGAAAGCAGCTGGGGATACAGTGATACCCAAGATAGATACGTAATACTGACTGACATATCAACAGTGAATATGAAACACCCATGGAAAAGGGAAGTCTACGGGGCTGTGGGAACACAGAAAAGGCGCATGGAACCCAGACTTGGGAATCAGGGAAGACTTTGCAAATATATGGCACTCATGTATGTTCTTGGCCTTACTTTACAGCAGACAAAAACAAGGCTAGAAAAGAAAGTAACTTGCCCCAAATTACTTGCCCAATAAGAGGCAGGCTGGGATTCAATCCAAAGTATCTATCTGGTTCTTCACCAAAAGGAGGGAAAAGGATGGGGGCATTTAGATTAGTTAGAAAAATACCTAATATCCCTTCATTTTCTAGACTATTTTGCATCCACTTAAGAAGTTGTAAACCACGCACTGACTGGATCACTCCTTCACATTGTGTGAGTGTGTGTGTGTGTGTGTGTGTGAGAGAGAGAGACAGAGAGAGACAGAGATGGAGACAGAGAGACAGAGAGATTGAGATTCCCTTCGGATTCTTTGCATGCAGCAATCTCTGTCCTGTTGCCCGGGCCAAACCAGGCAGGCTGGCCTTATTTACACCAAAGTCTTAAGGAAGTGTGCCTGTGTCCCTGTGCTCTGCCTGAGTAGGGAGCTAAGACCTCTCCGGCAAACTATCTCACTGACAATCCACTTCATGATTCATTCAGAGTTCTCATCCAATGAAATGCATTGACCACTCCTGCTCTGAATTGGAAACTGTCATCATGAGTCATCATCTGTCACAATGGTTCAATGTGTGTGATCTATAGGAGGAGGCAGGGCGAGACAAAGACATTTGGGGGAAGCGTCCTAGACTAACGAAAATAAGCAAGTCCAGAATTTGGCTCACAGCTAATTGGAGAATGTTTCATGTTTCATAATGACCTAGAGAAAAGGCACTGAGAGCTACGGTTTGGGTATTCTCACACCTCATTTTTCTGATATTATCATCAAGAAAGGGGTGTGTGTGTGTGTGTGTGTGTGTGTGTGTGTGTGTGTGTGTGTCCTGCTGAGAAACAAAGTCCCAGTGCTTTTATATCACATCTCCATTGCTTCTCCTTGTTACTTTCTGGTCTTTGGGCTTTCTTCAGTTTTGATTCTCTCATGATCCAAAACTGTTCCATTAACCAGTGACTTGAGAAAGAATTCAGGAGCACAGACTTTACTCTTCGCCTCACCCACCACCTTAACTTATCACCACTACTTCCATAAAAATAATTAGAGTCAACATCTGTTGAGTATTTAGTAGGTACCAGGTATTTTGCTAGACTAGATCATCTTAAACAATTTCTCAGGGCAGCCGGTTAGCTCAGCTGGTTACAGCGCGGTGCTCTAACAACAAGGTTGCTGGCTCCATCCCCACGTGGGCCCCTGTGAGCTGCACCCTCCACAACTAGCTGGAAACAACTACTTGACTTGGAGCTGATGGGTCCTGGAAAGACACGCTTAAAATAAACAAAAGTTTTTTTTTTTTGAAAACATTTCTCACCTAATCTTCCTAACGATGCCATAGGAATATTTCTTTATTTTCCCTCAGTTTAGAGATCAGCAAGCAGAGCCTCAGAAAAGTGAAGTAACTTGCCCAAGGCTTCACAGCTCAGACGAGAGGTGACGGTTCGGGGGCAGGGCAGAAATGGCACCCCAATCTGTTGGACTCCACTTGAACATCTCACTCTACTGCCCCAATCACGGCCCTCCTTACCTCTTGTCGGGATGACCACGGTCGCCTCCTACTCATGAATGTTTTCACCTGCTCTCCTGCCCCTTGAGATCTACTTTTTCTACCATAAGACTTTGAGGCTTATGTCACAGGAGCATCACTCCACGTGGTTGGACCACAAGACATAAGAGTTGACATTTGGGAAAAAACAAACGTAGTCTTTTATCAATATTTATCAGAGAAAAAAAAGAAGAGCATGGTTTCCTTTGAATCAAAATGCTGAAACCTTGATCTCAACAGATCTTTCTTTACCCCAGGGAACGCAGCAACCTAGTTATCTACTCAAATTATTCTGACCTTCTGAGGTCAAGGCCTGTTAGCCCTTTCTAATCCAAAAATAATTAGTGGATAACAGACCCTGGCTTGTTGAGACAGTTATTTGTAAGCAATCTCTTGTCTGCAGCAAATGGTTTTGCAGGAATCACTAACCCTAATAGATTCTCCCTAGTCCCGGCCACCTGCTCTCCTAAGCCCCGTCATCTCTGACAGTAAAAGGGCAGGCAGGTCGTGACGTTGAGCCTGGAGATACAAAGTTGCCACCACATTGTCACTGATGAGGAGAATTAGGCCCATCCACCCACCATCTGGAGAGGGGACTGGATGAAAGGGCACGGGCATTCCACGGAGATAAACAGGACATCAATTAAAAAGACAAAGAGGTTTGTCCAAAATGGGGGTACTTGGCCAGCTCTCGGAAGGGTTTCAACATTTGTTGGTAGAGAATAGCAAAGGGAAGGAAATCAAAAAACAAAAAGAACTAAACAAAACCACCATAATGGCCCTTGATGGCCCGAGGGATCCTGCAGGAGGCCTAGGAGTGTACAGCAGCTGATGTCAGAACTGAGCAGAATTCAGTGTTAAGGAGAGGGCTTGGAGCCTGAGGCATTATGTTCAAATCAAGGCTTGTACCCGCTCAAAATCTGGAACCAAGAGCACACCCCAAAAGGGAGGTCACTTTAGAGTAGTGGTTCTCAAAATTGAGTGCATACCAAAATCACCTGGAGGGCCTGTGAGGAACAGATCCCTGACCCCGTCCCCAGAGCTCCTGATTCAGGAGGTCTGGGTTTGGTGCCTGAGATAATGAGCTTCTAACAAATTTCTGGGTAAGGCTGGTCTGCTGGCCCAGGGAGGGGCCACACTTTGAGAACCACTGCTTCAGAGAAAAGAAGAAAGATAATTAGGGAAGAAGCCAGGATCAGGTATAATTAATAGGTGCAAACTGCTTCCTGGTCTATAAGGATGGGTATAAAAGTGGGCCTTATAAACCCCATTCTATAGATGAGGAAACTGAGGTACACAGAGGTGAAGTGACCTGGTTGAGATCACACATCTAGAAAGAAGCAGAGCTACCATCAGTAGCCAGGTCTTCAAGATCTTAAAACTTCTCTACTTGTTCTCAAGAAAAGGCTCCAGCTATGGGTGAATCTCAGAAGACCGGTTAGCTCCTGAGACTACTCTGTCTTCTGTGAAACTCCTATTCAGACCTTTCCTCCAATAGGCAACGATTCAACCCACCTCCATTCTGTCTTTACTGACCAAATCCAGCAGCCCTAAGATGAAACGAGCAGAGGAATGTGGACCTACCACTCAGAGATCATCCCAAAGGGAGGACGCAGAAGCAGAACCACATGCAACTCACAGCTGGACTCTCTGTTGGTGGTATGCTGCCTTGCTCACCGAGGAGCTCCTGTGACTTAATTGTCTAAGTGCCAATTTGGGGACCCTTTAGAATTACACATCGTTTTGGTACAAAGGACTGTGCATCTGATCTCAAGGTGAGAGTTCGGATATGGAGATAAGTACTTTTTGCCAGAGGGCAATGGGCAAGTCCCTTAACTTCCCTGAGTTTTAGTTTCTTCACCTGAAAAATAGAATTATTCGTGTCAGCTATTCTACCTCACAGGACTCGTGAGAACACGAAGTGAAATAATTCCACTATATATATATATATGTATGTATATGTGTGTGTGTGTGTGTGTGTGTGTGTGTGTGTGTGTGTGTGTGTGTATTTGGTGAGTTGTTAACTGCCATAGCAATGCACAGTAATGTAGGAATCACAAGTATGCTTACTGCAGGCTAATGAAAAAAGAACTTGAAAAAAAAAAGATATTCTTCATTGAGGACCTGACTCTGGCTTCCCGACTTCAGGATTTTGCAATTTATTAAAATCCATTGGCTTTCTGGCCATGGTTTTATCATCTGAGCTGTGGACATGCCAGCACCTGTGAAACCTCAAGGTATGGTAGTGTCTTCTCTCCGGGTACTGTGGCACACTCCAGATCTTAGCATTTGTGGGGAATGCCTGAGTGGATTTAAAGACTCCAAACAAAACAAACCAGCAATAATTACTGCCTGATCACTCTACAGTCTATATGAGGTCTCGTTCATTAGCCTTCCTCTACCACTGTCTGGTTTCTTTTTGAAGGACCGCCCTGACAGTGTGTGCCCTCTCGGATACTCCTGAGGCCAAGCTCTAAGACCCATGTCCTCCTTCCTAATTAATGGTTTAAGCTCATCCTCTGCGTCTTCCCTCTTGCTCACAGCACGTTAAACGGTGCTTTACAATCATCATTCAATGGACGCCACTCAAAGTTCTGTGCCACAACCACTCCAAAAACGTGGTGGGAAATGCATGTTCTATCTTGGTCAAAATGTTGAAGCACCCCTATGGAAGGCTGAGCGTGTACCACGGTGCCTGGGCCACTGGTGCAGAGTAGGAGGACAGGACACCTGGTCCTCCAGGGTAATGACTCTGCCTGGGTCACTGAGCGCCAGTTTCCTCATCTGTAATATGTATTCACATATTGCCTACCCTGCTGATCTCAGGGTTGTTGTGAGAATGAAAAGATAGGATGGATGTGAAACTGAACAGGAAACAATACTGTAATAACAGTGCAGGACTGCAAGAGCTAAAACCATAAATATAAAGAACTGCTCTGAGTGTCAGACAAGTAGGGCGGCCAGTGGCTAAGGGCGCAGTGGTTAAAATACGGGCACGGGACCTGCATCTGTGGCGTTGAATCCCTTTCACTTACTAGATGTGTGCCTTTGAGGAAGGATTCTCATTTCTCTAGACCTCAGGTTACCCATCTGGGAAAGAGAATCAAGTGAGTTAAAACACTGAGGACAGTGGCTGGCACATACCTAGTAAGGGCTCAGTAATGTGGAGCTGCCACTACTGCCATCACGGGCGCTTTGGCCAATTCTGTTCCTTATCATAGCACTGCCATTCCATGTTCTCTACCTGCGCTGTGGTGGTGCTCTATGGGGTGCCTTCCTGTCCCCTCCCCACTGAGGGCCACAGCAGTGTCTGTGATTGTGCAGGTGGGCAGGGTATCCCTCCCTGTTCCATCATCATGTGTATTTTTAAAAGTGCCAACTGACTTTCCCTATATGGACCTTAGAAACATTTCTTAATTTCCTCTTTTAATTATTTCTTGAGTTAATAAATTTTTACAAATAAGTCCATTTGAATAGGAATCACCACAGTGTGGAGTAAGAACAGGGTTGCTGGAACCAGACCCTGGTCCCAATCCTTGATTCAGCAGTTCTTAGTGAGATGAACTTGGTCAAGTTACTTAACCGCTCTTTGCCTCTGTTTCCTTATCTGTAAAATAGGTATAATAGTAATTCTTAGTTCATATGGTTGTGAGGGTTAAATGAGTTATTTCATGTAAAGTACCTAGAACAGCCTCTGGTACACTTAATAAGTGCTGGGTATTTTATTATTTGATGCTTTTCCGGATGCCTCAAAGACATTGATAAAAGGAAAAGCTTTCATGACTAAAGCAAGAGGAAACAGTAATCCTGTTCTGTGATGGCCAGAAATGGATCTTCCTTTTTATGATGTGTCACTTTGCAAAAGCCCCTTTCCCTCTTTGGGTCTTTATTAAGGAAACAAAAAATCCACTAACATTTTTAGGTGAACACAATTCTTTCTTCTCACTGAGCCAGCCCCTTTAGCATACCTCCAAGTCTCAGTGCCAAATTCATATTCTCATACCACCTGAAACCCACTGGCCTGTGTGCTAGCAGCAGTTGTGAGCCATACAGAGAACCCAATTCCATGGGAAATGGGATGGAAGCATCAGAAAACTATGGAACACAGCCACACCCATTGATGTCCCCAGTAATTACCATTTAGGATGCAACCAACACAGTACCCAGGGCTTTGCCTACAGACAGATGGCAGGACAAAATGGCTTGTTATCTTCCATGTGCCTATTTGTACATATGATACCTAGGAACAGTGAAAAGTGTCATAACATTTAGGTGTTAGGTCTTAGGATAATAAATAGAAATGGCTAATGGATAAAAAATACCTTTCCGTGTTCTACCTTCAATGGCATGTGGGGACATAATATACTCTTGCCAGATTTGGGCTTCTCTATGTCAGAATCACACTGGTGCGTCAAAGCACATCCATTCCTTCATCTGCCCATCATTTAGTCATTAAGTACCTACTGTGACTGGTACAAGCCAGGAAATAACCCACAGGGTTAAAGCAGGAACATAAAGTTTAACATCCCAGCCTATCCTTTTTCTTGCTCTCACCATTTGGAACACGCCTCAATACGGGTGTCCACGGATGCTAACAGGTTGTCTGTTTAATACTAAAGGGGACGTTTCTGGCCTTGGTTATGGAGGAGCCACGACACATTAAGAGAAATAAAGAGACCTAACATTCATCGAGCACTTCACGTGTGCAAGGCTGAGCTCTTAAACGCACTATCGTATTTCTTTCAAGAACATGCGAGCCTTATACGTCCATATTCCCATTTTACAGTGAGGAAACTAAGGCAGAAAGCAGTTAGGGAACTTGTGCCACGTCTCGCTGTTGGAGGTGCTGTCGCCTGAGATTGAACCCAGTTCTAAAATCAGAGCCAGGCCTGTCACCAGGGCCTGAACGGCCTCCAGTCCAGGTGCAAATAGTGAGATGCAAAGAACATAGACTTTAAGTCTGACTATCTCTTAAATGTGGGACTTGGTGCCACCAGCCTCAGCTTCAGTTTCCTCAGCCACGAAACGGCCACCAGGGGTTGTTGTGAGGCTATAGAGAGGGGCGTGCGGGGGTTCCCAGGAGTAGCGCACACACTCACTAACTGCACAGTCCAAGGGCACAACTATGGAGGTGGGCAAGAGGGCTTCAGATTTCCCTTAAAAACATAATGATGCCACGTCAAATAAGCCAGGCCAAAAATATAAAGATCCGTGTTGTATGAATTCATAGATATAAAATTGGAGGAAATGCAAGCTAATCGACAGTGATAGACGGCAGACGAGTTGTGACCTGAGGATGAAGAATAGGACGAAAGGGTAGGAGGGAGTGATGACCAAGGACCAGGAAATTTTGGAAGCAATGGATGTTTAGTTACCTTGATTGTGGTCATGGTTTCACAGGTGAATGCATATGTCAAAATGGATCAAATTGTACGTTTTGAATACGTGCAATTTATGGATATCAATTATACCTCTATAGAGTTGTTTTTTAAAAAGCATTTCTGACACACGAGTGTGTACTCTCTGTTTAAGCAGGGGCCACTTTTATCTGCGGGAGCTCAGGGAAGTCCTGCTCCCCATGGCACCACACCCAGAGCTGGAGCTGAGGTTGCTGAGCTCAGGTCTCAGCAAATCTCTCTTTGCTTTCTCAGTTTGTCATGTGGCTTGGCAGTGACAGTGGGAGGTGGGTGGGTGGGTGTATGGCAAGCCAGGGAGCTTAGCAAACATTATTCGGTCATTTGATGAAAACGTAGGCAACAAAATGAGGAGAAGTTTTTGTTCGTGAGAGGGCTTTCATAATTTTCAGGCTTAGCCCAACCCTGATTTAGACAATTCTGTTTAATTCAGGTATTTTTGTCACTTGAGTTATTGGGCATCTTTGAATGGGGTCAGCCAAGCTAACTGACGATGGAAATCCCAGCCTGTTATAGTTACCACCACAAAGGCAATACTTCAGATAAATTAGAAATTGAAAACACTTCTGACTTGCAGGCACATCACAGTTAAGTGAGGAATCCATCTTGTCTCATAAAGTCCTTTTATCTCGGGCAAAAGTTTGCCTTTATGGAGTCTGAAAATTCACTTTTATTTGGTGTTTGAAAGCAGGGAGCAACAATACGTGATAATAACTGATATTAGTAATAAGAGAAGCTGATAGTCACGGAGGATTTACCCTATGCCAGGCACTTCCTAAGCATTTCATGAATATTGGCTCATTTGATCCACACAACAAACTTATTACGTAGACTGCTACCATTATCCCCATTTTAGAGATGAGGATATAGAGGCATACAAAGTTCAGTAATTTGACTGAAGCCACACAGCAATAAGGAGCATTTTAACTATTCACAATAACAACTACCGATTTTTTGTTTTGTTTTGTTTTTTTATCACTTGCTATGTGTTTGGACTTTGTCAGCCACTTTATACGTTTTCTTTTAAAAAATGGATGTTAAAAACCACAACATGAACTAAGTCTGATTACCCCCATCTTACAAATGTGGAAAGTGAAGCTCTAAAATGGTAAATAATCCATTCAAGATTTTACAGTATTAATTCGTAGGGGAGCTGGAGTTTAGAACCAGATTCACCTAATTCCCACCCACAGACCACTCATGGGGGCACATAGTTTTAAGTCTCCTTTGAGTATCTTCCTGTTCTCAAGTTAGGAACTTCCATTACTCAAATATGAGAGACAGACACACAGATACCGAAAGGCACAAAACACCTGTTTAACAAAAGGGACAAAACACCTGTTTAACTTCACATGTATAATTTAGAGTCAATTATTTTTAAAACCCAGGAAATGTAATCTTACAGGAAATGCTTTGGAAAGCAATAAAGTGTATTAAATTAAACCATGGTTTGAAGGTGATGATTTAGCAAACTGCAGTGCTGTTAGTAAAAATGAAATAGAAGATCTCTTTGCATATTATCTCCCCAAAGAGTATTGAATAAGAAACAGTCTTTGCACATAAAATAATGAGAATATAGTACATATAATAAACATAAACTACAATAAATGAAAACTTGCTTTTTCCCCATAAACTCTGTCTGCCAAACCTAGACCAATAAGGTACATGGTTAATAAAATATGAGCTGGAGGATGGATGTAAGCAACTTCTAGCAGGTTTGGGTTCATTTACATATCCCTCTCTCCTTTTTATGTATTCTACTAAATACTAAACATTTGCTAAACACCCAGCGTGTTATAGAGTAAGGAATGCGGAGTTGAGGACTTATGCTGGCCCCTAGGAATTCAGTCTAACAGGGAGGGAAGCCAGACATGGTCCTAAGGAGAGTATAACGAAGTCTCTCAACACCTTCCTAATATATTTAGAATAAAACCCCAAATACTGAGCATGGCCCCCAACACCCTAAGTTTGGAGACTCATCTCCTACTACTCTCCCTACATAGCAGGAACATTGGCTTCTTTCAGTCCCCCAAGTACCCTAATCTCTTTCACGTTTGTATTCTCTGTTCCTTCTACCTGCAGTGCATTCTCTCCATCCATGTCCTGGCTCAACACACACACAGACACACGCGCACATGTGCACACACGTTAAGCACCACCTTTTCCTGGGAGAATGAAGGAAGGATTTCCGGAGGAAGTGACACGTGAGCTGGAATCTGAAAGAGGAGGTCAGGTATTTCAAATTGGAGAGAGAGGAAAGGCAAAGGTGAGACAGAAGACGCAGCAGGTAGAGGTGCTGACCTATGAACAAGGGAGTATTAGGATGGAGGGCATCATGGAGTGCTGCAGTTTGTGAGGTGCCAAATAAGACAGGAACATCAGTTGGGGCCCAGTTCCCAAGGGTCTGCCATCAAGGTCAGTACCCTGCAGTGGGTTGTGTGTGCTGTGGGAACACTCAGAAGGGGAAGTAGGGCATTGGTCTTCTGAACAAACGTTTGAAAGACAAAGGCTCTGGCAGCCATGTGGAGGAGAGATCAGAATTATCCAGACAATGAAAGTGAGGCTGGGGGAAGAGAAAGACTTTCTCAGGTTTCACTTAGTGAAGCTGGCACCTGGACTGGAAGCCACTGGAGAACCTGAGTCTCCCTCCAACCTCGTGGGAGCCTCTGGCTAGCTTCCTGGTTACCTTGTAAGAAGTCCCTTCTGAAACAGAATAAAGAAAAAGAAAAAAAAGAATGGGGCTCCTGCAGCTTTTAATACCTTCTTCTCTTTGCAAGTTAGAACTCTAACTACCAGTAGTTTTTAAAGGGGGATTAACTAATGGGTATCTTTTTAAAATCCCTATATATAGGGTAGTGCAGCAAGGAACAGAGCAGCAGAAACTGCCTGTGCAGCCAGCACAAGCTATAGAGGAGTGTTCCAGAGAGATGTGCCAAAACCTAGAGGGAAGGGGTTGCTTTGTCCCCTTCACTTAAAGGTTTGGAGGGAAGCAACAGCCAGCTTTCCTCCTGATGGCCTCGCAGCCACCATTATGGGAAAACGTGTCACGCTGGGGGAAGATAACCGCAGCCATGACAGCTGTGAGTAAGCGAGAGGACTGCGGGCTATGCATGGACCATTTCTCCCATGCCTCCTTGGGACGAGAAGAACTCTGACTGCAGTGAAGTCATGGGTCATTGCCAGGGCAACTGTGGATGTTTGGGGAATAAAACTGTTGCTACCAAAGACTCAGCAACGTGGGAAAAAATGATGATGGGATTTGGAGTCAGAAGTACAAGGTCTAATTGCATTCCATGACCACCTCTGTGACTTTGGGTCAAGCAGACTCGTGTGTCTGAGCTGACTTTTCCTTGTCTGTCAAATGAGGAGAATGATCAGTCTTTCACGGCATGGTTTTTAGGAATGAGTGACATAAATGCACTTGAAAAGGGTCTAGCCCAGTACCAAATGGTGCTATAAAAACAAGTGGCAGCATATTGAGGGGTCTGAATTATTCTCAAATGCCAGACAGAGTCTCACAAATCCTCTCAAGGGGAGTCCAAGGTCTGAGAGGGTGTCTGGTCAGGTTGAGCATCAGAGCTCAATGAGTGTAAAAGGTACAGGAGTATCAGGGAAAGTCCACTCATCTGAAGAGTCCTCAAGAGAGGGAAGAGAGAGATGAGACAAATCCAATTGTGATTTGCCCTCTAGCAGCTTAATTTGTTATGTGTTTGTTTGTTTGTTTGAATAAACATGCATTACATACCGAGTGTGTGCCACATATTGAAATCAACTCTGAATTCACAGAACGATCCAGACTAAAACTTCTCTCAAAAAGTTCACAGCAGATATTATCCCCAAGCAAGCACCATGTGGTATGAGGGGGGAAAGGCAAGGGCATTAGCCTGAAAAGCTTGAGGAGAGGAAATCAAGGACGGCTTCCTAGAGGAGGTGATGTCAGGGCTGAGTTTTATAATCTGAGCAGTTGACAGGGTTGGAGAGCCCAAAAGGAAGGGAAGCAAGAGGGAAGCCAAGTGAAGGTATGGTAGTGGGGTGCACCGAGGTAAGTGTGGGTGCTATGGGTAGGGCATAGCAGACAATGAGGTAGGAGTAAGAACCCACAGCGTCTTCCTGTAGAGGAGCATGGGAATCTTCGTGTAGGATCTGAGCAGCCAGCGAGAGGGTTTAAAGCAGAGAAATAACAGGATGGCTTCAGTTCCCGAAGGAGGTGACTATCAAATGGGAACCAGAATGAGAAACCCTGGTGCTGTGCCTTGTCCTACCAATCCCCATATGAATTACCTAACTGATCTCCAAAGCTATCAACACTGAAAAAGGGGGCAACACGTGAGCAGACACTAAAACAGCCGTTCTAAAATTCCTGGGCATAACAGACCATCACTGTATTTCCTGAGTGCAAACCTTGGGTTCGAGTCCTGCCTCTGCCATTAGCAAGCTGTGTGCTCACGGGCAGGTCACCGAAAGTCATGGAACCTGTGAGCACAGCTGCAACCTGCGGGCAAGTGACCAAGAGATCTTGGTTTCTTGGTGATCATCACTGCCAATCCTCTAGTTCTACGACGACTATGGGAGTCAATACTTCATTTAATCAAGTCCTTATTTCAATTAGATCGGAGAATAACTTTAGGCAAGGACCTCCACCTCCTTTTCAATACTGTCTCCTAGCAGATCTGAAATTACTGGTGACTACGCCCCTCTTTCCCTTTCCTATCTTTAGTCCTTTCAGAGCTAAAGGTTCTGCTGTACTCTGGCCTGAGGTCAATCCATTTGCATTAAATAGCGTGTTTAAGCTGCTAGAGAGCATTCATTCAGCATTTATTTATTGAACACATACTATGTGCCAGGCGCCCTGGGTAAAAATCAACGTGGTCTCAGCACTCAGGTAACATGTAATTTAGTCTGTGATGGGGAGGAAAGACAGTACATAATGATTAATCTCACAAAGAAATAAAAAGCTAGCCTTGGTGCTTGCTATGTGTTATGCAATGGTTTCCAGCATGTGGTCTGCAGGCAGAGCACCGGGGTTCAAATCTGAGTCTGCTGCTACCCACAGCACAATTTGGCACATACATTTATTTCAGAAAGCTTAGGTGATTTTCTCAGGGCCACACAGCTAAGCAACAGCAAGGGCTGGGTCTTAAACCAGAAGCTACTGCTTCTTCTGTGAAGCCAACTGAAAAAAAATTACAAAGAGACTCCCTTGCCATCACATTTCCATACCTTTGTCAATGAAATCCCCTCTTTGTTTGGCACATGGTGGGCACTCATGGTAGACATGAGTAAGCATCCATTCATTCATTGTTAGTTAAATAACTATGTGCCAACCACGCTCTCCTGGACCTTAGGTGTGTGTGTGTGTGTGTGTGTGTGTGTGTGTGTGTGTGAGATTCAGCACTATCTTTGCTGAATAATAGTATCCGTCAACTTCCAAATGCTTCCCAGGAGTCAGTCCTTTAAGACCCAGCACACATGATGCCACGACCCAGGAGATTTTTCTGGGTTCTATCAGCAGGACTATCCCACATCAGAATCCTTTCAGCACTTCCGCGGCGTGTTGGTCATAACCTTCCACCTCCCACATCATCCGGCTCCTGCCTACACCTCCAGATTCACTCCTCACCCTTCTTCAAGACCCCAGCCTTCTCTCCCTGTGCCTGAAGGGCTCAGAGCTCTGTCTTCCTGTGAGGTCTTCTCACAAACTCTTTCCTCTCCCAGAATACTCTCCATCCCCCACTCGTGCCCATTCTTAATCAGTTGATTCCTAGCCACTCTGCAGGTCTCACCATAAATTTCACTTCCCTGGGAAAGCCCACTTTCCCAAACTCAAGTATGTTGGGGCCCTCTTCTATATGCTCTATGTTTCACACTATATTTCAAAATTAATTAATGCTCTTATATATGCACATAATATTTCAAAATTCATGCAAAAAGGCATGCCGAGACTTTTGTAGGAACTGGGAATTCAGCATGGGCGAAACAGACAAAACTCCCTGCCCTTAAGGCAACTTCCTTTCCAGGGGAATATGGCATTTTCTCCTAGAACACTATCACAAGAGTAATTATAATTATTATACAATTGCAATAACACATTGTGATAACAATAAACTGTATTTTTGTAATTAATTATTTGAATGATCATTAGCTGGTTAGCTGTCTTTCACACTCCATTGGAAGAGCTATAGGAGCATAGAGAAGTGTCTGCGTTCACCACTAAATCCACAGAGCTTACCACAGAGCCTGAAACCCCGCAGGTACTCAGTAAGTTAGTTCTATGGAAGTTCAGAGGAAAGACGAATGTGTGCATACATGAATGAATGAATGCGGTTGAAATTTCCAAAGCATCTTGTACAGACTGATTTTAAAAACAGGTTAAGGAAAAGGAAGGCATTCGAGCAAGCTGCCATTGTCACAAATTCAAGTAATCTGCCATATTGAAGGATTCCCTTCAATTTCTGCTTTGCGGTACACATATTTCTGCCAAGCAGAGGTATTTCAGAACAAGCCGCAAGGTAGTAATTATCTCCCCCCAATATGCCTATAAATAGTTTTATAGGCAGCCCTCCACCCCATCCTTGTTTCATTTCTGGGTTTCTGGGCTGAATTTGAAAGGCAGATTTTCTTTCTTTCTTTCTTTTTTTTTTTTAAAGCCTTGGCAATTTGGAGGCTGTAGTTGGCTTATAGAGACTGTACTTGCAGGTGTGAACAAATACATTTTGCATACACAGAAAAACACAAGGGGGTCAGGCTGAATCCTTTGAAAATGTGGCCTTACATTTTTTTTTATTTTAATTTCCTGAATTTTTGATGAGGACAGATTTTTGTTGGTGTGCTGCCCATTTTAATAGCACAGTGGAATTTGGCAGTTCCACTTGGGATCCCATTGAAATGCAAAAAGAGGCCAGGTCTATAAGGAGGATCCTTTTACCTGCATTCAGTTTGGAAGAAGAGAAAATATAAAGAGAAATTAACCAATGAATTACCAGTTGAACCAGAATTAGAAATTGGAGGATGGGGGTGGGTGGTGGAATTCAATGACTGAAAAACTGAAGAAAAAAAAACTAAATAAAAAAGGTATAATAGCTACACCCTTCATTTGGATAAGCATTTAACAGTTTACAAAAGCATTTTAAAAAAATCCATCTATTATCTCATTTCATCTTCATTGAAACCCTGTGATTAACTTATCACACTGGTACCAATTATCTTTTTTTTCTGTACAAATCAGATCATGTAATTCCCCTACTTTAGTAAGTTCAGAGGGAGCCTGTTGCTTTCAGGATGAAGTCCAAAGTCAGGGCTCACCAAATATGAATTTAACCGGCTTTCACAGCTGTCTTCTATCATTCATTCATTCTCTGGTAAACATCCAGACACATTGCTTACCAAGATCTTCCAGTGGGACAAGGGAAGACAGACAATCAACTCAAGCAAATGTGGGTTAGGATGTCCCATAATAGGAACTCCTGATAGAAAGAAGGTTTAAATTGACCTCTATTAGGTGAGATCTGAGTAGGTGGATGAAATATGGAAGAGCAGGTTGGGGTGGTAACGAAGAGATAGATTCAGGCAGAGGAAACAGTGGCTACAAAGCAGTATAAGAAAGAGCATCACTCCTCCCACCCCACACACACATCACCACCATCACCACCACCACCACCACCACCACCACCACCACCGTCACCACCACCACCACCACCATCACCACCGTCACCACCACCACCACCACCACCACGATCAACACCACCACCACCACCACCGTCACCACCACCACCACCACCGTCACCACCACCACCACCACCGTCACCACCACCATCACCACCGTCACCACCACCACCACCACCGTCACCACCACCACCACCACCACCACCACCACCACCACCACCACCGTCACCACCACCACCACCACCATCACCACCACCACCACCATCACCACCACCACCACCACCACAACCACCTCCATCACCACCACCACCACCACCACCACCACCTCCAGCACCACCACCACCACCATCACCACCACCACCACCACCTCCAGCACCGTCACACAGAACAATTGCCCCACAATTTTCCACATCTCCAAGTTGTAGGCGATCTAACAGAAAGATCACTTCATTCTTTCTCCACTAGATAAACTCTTATTAATCCTTCAAGTCCCCTCCCACTTCTCATTTTCCTCTCTGCTTTCTCTGCTTCTCCATTAAGCTTTCCTTATACATATGTCTCTTCCTACTAATGTGTAGGCTGTCTGACGGCAAGGAAAGTAGTGTGGGAGGTGACAGTGGGTGAGCTGAGCTGGGACTCACTGCCTGAGACAGTAGGGGGCCTGGGTGAGAGAGGAACCACTGGCTGTCACCTGCTGCCCATGTTGCTCCTCTCAACGGCACACGTGACAGCGGCAGTGGAAGCTAGAAGACCCTCTGGGCCGGACTTTAAGCTAAACTAACCATGAATAAATTGACGAGGGGGGATCTTTCTACAATCCCTGCCTGACAGCTGAGAAAGGCCTCATGAGTGAATCACCAATGGCAGGCTTATTGTGTCCTGTCTCCATTCCAACCCAACCCCATGATTTGTGTGTTTGTCATCTCCTCTGTCTCTCAATACCTATTTCCTTGAAGGACATTACACAACCTGTTCTAGTTCTGGAAAACTGAGGTAGGCAAGGAGGTATGTCTTGCTAGAGTTGGTTCAAACTCTTCTTAGAGCAGGGCTTTTAGAAAGATAGCAGGAGACTTTCTTTTTTTTCCATATTACATAGTACTTGGAAACCCAGCAATTTAAAAAAAATAAAACAGAGTTCTTTTGAACTGGGCATGGCTAGCAGTGGGTGCCATTTCCTCAGGCTCCCCCTTGATCCCCCACTCTTGAGGCACCTCCACAGACCTTAGGGTTCCCCAGAACAAGAAATGCAAACACCAGTCTACAGAAACACCCCGTGTTGGTTGGTATTAGCAGGTCTATCAGGTCAGCACTCATTCCAGATCTGAACCATCAAAGGGAAAGACCTAGATGTACAGTCACTGCCGTTTGACTGCTGATCTGGGCACTTACTTGATGACATGACCTTAGGGAAGTCATCTCAGCTTCCTAAAGCCTTAGTTTCCTTCTAAGTATGTTGGGGATGATAATCAAGGCTTTGCTGTAATTGCCTTGAGGATTAGATGCGTGTAGAATGTGTGTAAAGTATTTCCTATAATAGGCAAGCAACAAATATAAGCTGAATTAGCATTTGTGATTAAGGCTGATGTGCTATTTATTACTGCCATTTACAATTACCAAAGCAGTCTTTCATTCACTGTGATCAGATGGATATATGCCTAGAAGGCTCTGAAAAATGGCAATAATTCTTCAACTCCCACCCCCATTAAAATACAAATGGCAACACTAATTTTAAAGAGCTTTCAAATGCAAAGAAAAAAAAGATGGTTGAAACAATTTCTCATGTGAGCTTCTCACCTTTGGAAAATGAGGTTGCTTTGTGGGAAATTAAAGCCCGCCCATTTGAGGTGTTAATGGAATTTCAGAGAAAAGGGCTCCTCTCTGAAGGCATTGGACCCCTTCGTGTATTCTCTTATTATTGCAGCGTTCCTCAGTTATCAGAAAGCACCAGGGGAAAGCCCACCTGTGCTCAACACAAAGGAGAATTTGTGAGACCATCTAATGAGAGACAGAATCCCTATGAGCCCTGGAAACCAAAACTGCCCACAACATTGGGTTTCTTGGCAGTCCTACCTCAGTAGTAATTGGCTAGCTCAGGCTGTCACTCATTATTCTTTCCAACAAATATTTTTTGCACACCTCCAATGGGCTAGACATTTGGGTATGGAGCAATAGACAAAAAAGATGCAATGGTCTCCACCCTCTCTGAACTTAATTAAGATGCAAGTAGGGGATAGGTTAACAAAGTTCTCCCCACCAGAGCCCAAAGAATCAGTCTTCTGAGAAACCAGCAGCTTTTCTTATCTGGAAATAGAGCTAAGAGTGAGAGATCGTCTACTGTGTGTCAGAGACTGCAGGATGCATATAGATGTGATCTCATCTAATTTTCACAACCACCACAGGAGATTTCCCTTGTATTACAGATGAGAAAACTGAGTCTCAAAAAAGGCAAAGTCCTTGCACAAGGTCACACTGTTATTAAGTAGCTTACCTGAGACTGTCTGATCTCAAAGTGCATGATTTCTCACTACAACTTGCATCTGCAGCACACTGGCTTCACAAACCTGATTTCATTAATATGTACAATGTCTCCAAGTCCATTCAAACAGCTCACACCAAATGACTGCTGCAAAGAGAAATGAGTGGACCTACATTTAGAAACCACCTGCCTTTATTGGCCTCGCACACTCTCTCTTTCTCTTTTAATGCTCTCTCCAATACCAGTTCGCTTTACTCTTTACAGTGAGCATTTATCCAATTTAAAGTCGATGAAAAATAATGTACATTTTTCAACAAGTTTACATTAAGCACTGCAAAAGTGCTTATGTGCTATTTAGTGCTGATGGTGCTGGAGCAGGGAGCACATTTGAATATGTCTTTAATTGAAGTCCAAAGGGGTTAGCAGGAAGCTGGTTTTGTTCTGTAATTGAAGTAACTAAGAGCTTGTTAGAAAGGCTTTGAGAGGGGCAGGGTGGGAGAGGTAGGGGAAGAGGAGGAGGGAGAGGGAGGGATGCTTATGGCACAGAGTGAGAGACTTTGAGCTGCAGGACGCGATCTCCTTCATCTCCACCCTCCTCCACAGCGTGGAGGATGAAATGACATCTCTATCTCCCAGGCAGCACTGAGCTTGGCAGTTCAAAGGATGCACTTTCTGTTTCCAGCTCCACAAATTCCTAACTCTGCCTCATCGGTAAGATCTGTAACATGGGAACAGATTCTAAGATTCTATGAAAAAAAGCAGACCTCAATGCCAAGGGGCTTATTTTCACCTCTCTTTTGTATTTAAGTTAAAATCCGTTGTCTCCTCCCCAGTTCTGTCTCTTCCCATGTGTCGTTCCTCTTATTAGACAAATTAGAGCCCTTGTGTGCTAGGCTGTGGCTTGCAGTTCTTTCTTTTCCTCCAAAAATTGTGTTGAAGTTCAGGTGTGAAGTTCACAGTTTCTCTTGCTTTTAAAGGCACATGTGAAAGTCCGCAATCCTTTTCATTCTTCTGCTGGCTTGTGTCTACAGATCAGAACTGAGTCCCAAGCAAAGGGCTCTATCAAGTGCTGGTATAAACCGGAATCTTATTTTCCTGAGTTGTTCTAACAAAACAAGAAAAAAAGAGCTGGTATGTAGAAACAGGGTAATATACCGGTGTTGTGAAGTCAGAAACACCTGGATTTAAACTCTCCTTCGGCCCTTCTGAGTCTCATGTGTCAGATAGGGCGTTGTAACAAACAAGTGTCATGCTGTGTGTACAATATCTGACAAGACGGAGCACTCCAATGAGAGCCACACTTAATTTTTATTATTAGCAAATACCATTTGCTCCAGACATCACAGAAATACAGATGATAGAACTTTGAACTTTTCAGTTTATAAGTTGCCCCCAAAGGAGAGTACGAAAACAAACAAACAAACAAAACTTTAATATCCCTTTACAAAAACAATTTATTTCATTAACTTATAGCCTCTCTCTTTCCAAATGGTGCTTAACCTGACTTTGCTAGATATTTATTTCCTCTGGCAAGGTTTCAAGTCTTGGGGTGGACAATGTATTTATATCTTAAAAGGCTTGGTTCTTAAAAGTTTAATAAAGCCACAGTTCAAAAGAAGTTGATAGCTGATTTGTTAGGTCCCATGAAAAGTGTCTAAGAAGGTCAAAGACCTTAAAATAGGCATATGACCTGCTTGGAAACCAAGCTGGGAAAATACTCCTTGTCTTTTTTTGAGTTTACCTAAAGCCGACCCTGAACTAAGGACTCCAGTGTAAGTAACTGACTTAAGAGATGCAAGAAACACTCTCCAAGAACTAGGAAAGTAATACATGGTAGAGAAGACGGCCCATACTAAGTGCATCTCTTAAACCAGATGCCGGGAAACTCTAGAAAACAGAGGAAAACACACAACCTCAACGATGCCACCCAAAGGGTAAAGGAGCTGGGGTATTTATACACAAACTCCCAGAGTCATTGGTTAAGGACTATTCCGGAGGGATATCATCAATGCTGATCAGCAGAATGGTCTTCCTCAGTTCCAGAAAAGTCAGCACAGAAATGCAGCTATGGGCAGCTGGCACCGGAACGGCAGAGAGCAAGGCATGTGGTGGGGCCCTGCGAGCATCTGTCCTACTTCCTAATGAGATTTCTTGTCTGGATCCGGGGATCATACTGTTCCCTTCGTCAGGAACAACCCCCTCTGGCCCTCCTCACCTGGCCTACCCCTTCCTTCTCCTTCTGCAGCGGTGTGCTTAGGCACACCTTCCCTAACACCATGTACAGCCTTCTACTGCCACCATCTGCACCTCAATCATCCCTGGAACCGAGGCACCCAGAACACTGTCTGCCACATGAGAAAGGCTCAGCACATGTTTGTTCAAATAATGAGTCCACTCTTACCTGGGTATGTATTAAAGTCCATGGACTGGGACAGCGATTTCACAGCATTTTATTCTTCTAGGTTTCAAGATATCCCTACTTATTCATTTTCATCCCCATTTGATACATAAGGAAAGTGAGGCCGAAGGGAGTTGAGCGATAAAGATTGAGAGCTCAAATGTGGCGAGAATGAGATTCAAATGAGGGGTGTCTGATTCCAAAGCTACGTCTTTTCCTAGGCAAGACTATGAAGCAGGGCAATTATAACCTGGGAAGCGATAGAGGGGATGTTCAGACAGGCTGCAAGGAGTTTTACGTCCACTACAGGCTCAGAAGACAAATGTACAGGGCGTCGGGGTGTTGCTGGGGCCACGTGGGGAATACAGGTCAGCTGCCAGCTGCTCCTGAGGTGAGCTCCACAGGGCAGACCCCTTTCGGATTCCCACTCCCATGCCCTGGACATCGCACAGCGACTGGCGCAGTGATGTCCCAGGGGAGCTCAATGAGTAAGTGACTAGGAGATAAACAGCAGAACGAACTGAAGGGTGCGGCAAGATGAGAGAAGCCATGATGGATGGGGAGTCAGCGTGGAAGTGACATTATGGCCCTCGGTGTCTCTGAATTGGGTTTTTATTCATCGGAGCAGCATGTACTGAACATCACTATTATTAAGCAAATTTTGGAAAGTCCAACCCCTATACTGTACTGTGAACACATTTTTTATTTTTTTTGTCTGCTGAAACACATGCTCTCCCTCTGCTGCAGACAGTTACATGAATTGGGAGAGGTTTGTACTTTGCAAGGCAAAACGGGTATGAGCAGTAGTGAAAGCGTCTACTGAAACCTGTCCCTCTATTGTAGGAACACTCGTTGCTGTCAATAATGCCCTTTACCTGATCACAAGGAGAGATGGATGCCTGATGGTCAGCTTCAATTCCACTCCACACCTTTGTTTTGAGAGCGAAAGGGACCACCACAGAATACAGCTCACATCTCCTGTCGCTGAGCTGAACAGATCTGACAGCCAACATTTTACTGCTTTCTTTGACCTTAATCTGCTCTTGAACTTTGACTACTGTTACTGGATAACCAGCAACTGTAAAGTGGGACAAACCAAAACGAGTAATGCCTTATTCCAGCATGATTGCTCCTCTTGCTGTTGTTTCATTCAGTGCCTCTCAGTTGCTCCTGTCCTCCGATCCCAACACCTGCATCCTCCATCTTCCCCCCACACACACCCCAGGCACTCTCTCCACCTCCCTGGTCTACTGCAATATAAACATACCACAAGTTTACAAGAAAAGATATTTATGTAATTCTAGAAAAGCCACACAGTAGGTTGGACTAAAGACACCTAAATTGAAATCTCAGTTTAGCTTCTTGCAAATGGTATGACCTTCGTCAAGTGACTTTATCTCTTTAAGCCTCAGTTTCCACGTTAGGAAAACTTGAGATAATACCATCTACCTTCTGGGATTACAGTGAAGAGTGAGTGGGAAGGTAGAAAAACTGTCTGAACCAGGGCTGAGAGACTTGACCTGTGGCAGCTGCTCTCATTGGCGCCAGTATTAATATTAAGCAGCGTTGTGTTGCTAGAATCATCGTCACTGTGTGATTTAAAGACATAAAATTTCCATTAATCTTTTAGAGGATAATGCCTATTGCTATGATTTTAAAATAGATCTGAAACCGTACTTGAACATGACAACAAGAGAGGACATTTAATATTTTCCTGTCATAAAACTTGAAAATAAACTGTCCTGGTGCATAACGATAGAAGTCAAACATAATAAAACATTTCCGCCTATGTCTTGGTGGAGGAAGTCAGAGGGAGCTTGCATAGCCCACCTGTCGGGGGGCATAGAGATTAAGGGGTAGTGATTTCTTACTAAATGGTATAAACGCCTCGTGTCTCCTAGACTGCTGTTTCTCCTCAGTGGTATACCAAAGAGCTCGTTCATCACCTTGCTGTCTCAAAAAATAATCTGCATTTTGAGGGACCTTGTAAGAAAACGTAGCTAAACATACACATACACACACACACACACACACACACACACACACGCAGATAAAAATTCATTTCAAATCGATAGGCTTATCGGTAAATTGGATGAAAACCACCATGTGGCTGCAATCAAACTCACTTGGTTTCAAAGGGAGGGCAGACAAAAGCATTTACATTTTAGCAGTTACCATGACTGATTATCTATAGAAAACAGGTAGAATTGAAAAATGGGGCCAGACAATACAGTTTCCACTGCGTGTGCAAGTATAGGCATCCGTATGAATACATGCATATACAAACGATACATTTACTACCTACTTATTAAAGTTGAAACATCAATCTTCATCCCGTCAATTTCATAACATTAGATTCTGCCATTCTCATCTGGTATTGATAAAAATGAACAAGGCCTGGAATTTTACACCTGGGTGCATTTCATTTTGTTTCTCTTCAGTGACAGAATTCAATATGACACAGCTCAGTGTGACAGCATCAGGCTAGGACTGTCACCTTAGGGGCTTATACATCTTTAAAATTCTCACAAAAGTGAAATTGACTGACAGCAAAGCAAGATGATGCTTTTAACTTGAGTTGGAAGATCAGAAAAGTCAATGAAAATACTCAAGAGTTCGTTTAGGCTCTTCAGTGAGGGCTCTTTGGGTGGAAAGAGCTGTAACCTCTCAAGTGCTGCCCTGTTGCAAACAGGTGGGACCCCTGTGGACCTTCTGGGGCGATGCTTCATCCAAAGGCTGCAGTATTGAGGTGAGTGGTGGACATTACACCGCAACTACTTAATCAAGTAAGTTTTTTCTCTTATACCAGATAGAACCTGATAGATTGGGAAGCAGGAGAGGTACGCAGACAACCCAGGGGACGTCATTTAACCACTGGGTGTCTCTATTTAGTCATCTGCAAACCAGGGCTACAGAAATACTTACTTTAAAGTGCTATGGAAATGTCAAATCGAAAACGTGTGGTGTGTGGCCCTCCTTCCTTCTTTCTCTCCCTCCCTCTCTCCCTCCCTCCCTCCCTTCCTCTAGGGGCTCTGTTGCCAGGGCACACTCTTCACTGCATTTAGCCACTGGCCTGGGGCCCCAGGCCTTGTCTGTTCCCAGCCCGGGAGGGCCCTTCGATTTGGGAGCAGTCGTTGATGGTGGTGAAGCTAGGTGGGGCTAAGCAGCAGCTCCTGGGGACGTTATCTAGCGCTCTGAGAGGTTGGCCTTCAAGCTAGGGGGGAGGAAAGAGCTGTAGGCACCAACGAGCATCCTTGCTGAGCAGTACGATGACCTGCGGAGGAAGCCCCCTACCAGCCCTCCCCAGCTTCCGGACGTCTGATCTGCTGACGGTCTGGGAAGGTCCCAAACATGGTCCACACCTCAAGGGCCATGACAGAACACATCAGCTTGGATGAGGCTGCCCCCCGCCCCCAGCACCACCTGGGGACACTACAGCGTGCACATCAGCAGGAACATCACCACTCTAGTCACTCCACGGCAGGACCCAGAGAGAGGTCCAACTGCGCTGCCAGCAGTCAGCTGGTAATTCCCAAACTTAGGTTCTCTGCACCCTGAATCCTGCACCCTGCCGTGAAATCAAAGACCTGGAGGGGAGCCTAGCCATCCCCTTATTATGTAAATGACCAGACGCCCACTGACAGGAACTAAATGGTCCAAGATCAGGGGGTTAGAGGCAGGGGTTGGATAACGACAATAATGATTATGATATAACAACTAAAACTTAATTACTGGCAATATTACCTGTGCATGCCATTTTGTTATTTATAAAGCACATTCAAATGGACTCTTTTTGAGTTTTATCTTGACAACTTGACAACACCCTATGAGACAGGTAGGGTAAGACTGTTATTCCCATTTTAAACAAGGGGGACCCAGCATTGAAAGAGGTGTACTGACCTTCCCAAGGTTACGTCGCTAATCAGTGGCAGAGTTGGGACTCAAGGTTGGTTCTGGCCCCACTCTCAGATCACCTTCTGCCCTGCTACACTGAGCTATAAGGCACGGACCAAAGATAACCCTGAGGGCCTGACGATTTGGCCAGTGAAGGGTGGCAGCCAGAGGGTGGGGCAGTGGCTTGCCACAGCCTGGAGAACAGAGGGCAGTAGGGCAGCAGATGAGAGATGCGTCAAAGACCTGGGTGGACGCTGCTGCCAAGGGCCAGAGACGGATGACTTAGAGAAGTGCTGTCCAAAAGGAATAGAATGCGAGCTGCAGATAAGGTTTGAAATTTTCTAGTAGCCACATTTTAAAAAGGTAAAAGGCAACAGGTGGTGCAGCTGGATGGCTCGGTTGGTTGCAGTGCGAGCTCTGAACAACAGGGTTGCCGGTTCGACTCCTCCACGGGCCAGTGAGCTGCGCCCTCTACAGCTAGACTGAAGACAACGAGCCGCCGCTGAGCTTCTGGATGCCTCAGTTGGTTAGAGCGCGAGCTCTTAACAACAAGGATGTTGGGAATGCCCTGTTGCTTTACTTATAAAATGAGATGGTTTGACTAACCCAGGAACCCTTTTAGTATTTCACCTACTTTTTTCTTTCCTTTGCTTGTTGTGATGGTTAGTTTTATGTGTCAACTTGATGGGGCCACCGGGTGCACCGTTACCTGGTTAAACATTATTTCTAGGTGGGTCTGGAAGGATATTTCTGGAAGAGATTAGCATTTGAATCAGTAAACAAAATAAAGCTGATTGCCATCACTAATGTAGGAGGGCCTCATCTAACCCACTGATAGAATAGAATGAAAAGGAGGAAGAAGAGAGAAGTCACTCTCTTTGCCTGACTGAAGGAGCTGGACACCAGTCTTCTCCTGCCCTTGGACTAGAACTTACATCATCAGTGACCCTGGTTCTCAGGCCTTTGGACTCAGATTGAAGCTGCAGCACCAGCTTTCCTGGGGCTCCGGCTTACAGATGACAGATTGTGGCACTTCCACTCTCCATAATCGCATGAGCTAATTCCTTATTAACTCCCCCCACCCTTTCCATTAAGATACACACACACACACACACACACAGACACACACAGACACACAAACACACACACAGACACACACAGACACTCACAGACACACACACAGACACACACACACAGATACACAGAGACACACACAGACACACACACACAGACACACACACACAGACACACACACACACAGATATGCACGTAATGCTTTCTCTCCTTGGTGACTTCATTATACATTGAATCCCTCTGCATTTACCTTTTTGTACATCTGCTTCCCCCCACTCCACTGTAACTACTAAGGGCAGGGACTCTGTCACTCATCTTGAAGCCCCCAGTGCCTAGCACAGGGCTTGCCAATAGTACACGTTCAATGAGTGACAGAAGTTTATAGAGAAAGAGGACCAGAGATATATGCATATACAGAAATAAGATGTGTGTGCGTATATACATACGCATATATACTATATCATACATGTATCTATATAAGATACACATATATATACATATATATATATATTTATAAATGTGAGACATTTTTGTCTGTCATATTGCGCTTACTAAGTGATCGTTTCTTTGCCTAGTTTCCTTCACAGTGTAAACAAGAGCCATCCAGTGTGGCACAATGAGTTGATAAAATTTCAAACCAAAGCAAAGAAACTTGACATCGTTGTTGTTGGGCCACCCAGCCTAAGTGAGAGAGGGCCTGGTTTCTGTTTCAGATTAGAGAAAATAAATGAAACAAAATACATACTGAAAACTGCTTGAGGATTCATTAGATTTTAGCATGAAGAGAATTGCAGGATTTCAGACTAGAGGACAATGAACTAAATCATCACCTGGGTATCACTGGCCTCCCAGGGCACAGTAACGAGCTCTTTCACAGCTCAGATCCGACCTGTGAGGGCCCAGCTACCCCAAGGAGACTGTTCTATTTGGGGTTTAATACTGAGCTGTGATCTCACAGCTTCCCACACCGTGGCAGATGCATAATATTAGGTTGATGGAAAAATGGAGTGAAAAAGCAATGTGTTCCAAATCAGATGGATAAGAAAGGCAACCAGGGAAGAATCTGCAAGTAAAAATGTAACCAAAACAAAAGACATGTATTCCCCGTGAGGACTTGCTAGAACAAACCGACTGTTCCCACGTTTGACACTGTACTCAGGACATGGGAGAAGATGAAACAAACGTGCCACCCCAAGAACGCCACCCTCAGCCTGGATAGCCCCACATGAAATCTCTGCACCCGGAATTATATCCAATATCACCTTCCTGAAGCCAGAAACTTTCTGAATACATAGCCTTTGAGGTTTGAAAAAAAAGAATGTCTTTGTGTTGGCCCATGAATTTTGCGTTCAACTGCTCTTTATAGAAATCTACCAAATCCCCATTAATCCAGTGACTAGTCAGCTCTGACGATCTCTAATAATGATTCTATAACCTTTCTGAGAGAAGGTCATCCCACTCCTAATGGAAACACAGTGATCACTGAAAGTAAGAAATTACCTCCTTCCCTCTCCCTTAGTCCTCCGCAACTAGACCTAGCCAGACACTTGGTTTCTTACTTACTTTTCTTTCTTCTGCACAAATTCAGACTGGTGCTAGGGAATGTCTGTGTGTTTCAGAAAGGCCCTTCCCGAACAAGAACAAGCCCAGACTAGCAGCTGTGTGTGAAAAGGGTGTGGGGGGGGGTGAAACAACCCCGTTTGTGATCAGCATGTCCACAAAGGGCTCTAAGATCCCTCAAGGATCTGAAGGGCAGGGCCAAACTGATTGGAGAACCAGAAAAGTCCCATGGCAGTTGGTAGATGGAAAGGAACTAATCAGAATTAATTCCAGAAATAGATGCCCTTGACTCACCCTTAGCATTTTATGATTTCCCACTGCTGTTTGCATGGGGAGATGTGACCACTAAAAAAGAGGCTAGGACATGAACAATGACCGTTAAAAATCTAATACATGTGCTTAAGTTTTATTCTTTAGTTTACTAGCTGTGTGACCTTGGAAGGACTACTTACCCTCTCTGATCCTTTGAGATTCCTCATCTATAAAGTAGAGTTAATGTTCCCTCTCTGGGACTGCTGCAAGGATTAAATATATGTAAGGCCTCCAGCATGGTACCTAGAGTTACCAGACAGTCAAGAAAGTGACTCTTTTGTCTACTTATATACACCTCCAATTCCACCAATACTCATTAAAATAAGTGCATGATGCCAGACCCTGTAAGGGACATGAAGAGTTATTAAATATGCCTTGGATTTCTTAGGATGGTGTTATTTTCAAATATTCTCTTTAGTTTCACTGCAAAAATTTATCTTTAGTTTGTCTCTGGCTAAGATTTTTCAGCATGGGTTTAGGCATGGCCTCAAGGAGTTTTCAATCTAGTCTGGGAAAAAAGGCATACTCAGAAAAACGTATAATAAAGTGCAAGATAACAAGATACAGTGACTATATTTATAGTCACCCCTTTTATTCATATACCACTTCATACTTCACAAGGTACTTTTATATATATTCCCTTGCAAGATAACCTTGCAAAATATGGTATTATCCTAGTTTTTACACATGAGAAAACCAGGAATCAGAAAGGTTTGGAAACTGCCCATAGACCCATAATACTTGATCAACGGCAGGACTGGGGCTTCACTCAGCTTTGCTTCATTCTAAAGCCAGTGTCTCTTCCGATTTTCAACTTAGAGAGGCTCCAGTCGAAATTCAGACTGTGTAAATTTCATTTATTCATTCAACAGATATTTACTGGTTGCCTACAGCCTTTTCATGTCCTGGTATTATGGTGAGATATCCATTTCACCACCAGTGAGCCTTCGGGTCTTGGGTGGGTTTGCCTCTGTTTCGTGGCCTATAAATACTAGCCTTCTCACAAAGAATTCATTCTGGAAGAATGCTGAAGGAAGGAAACTGGCCTTCATAAAGGAGCACGTCACTTTTAATTTCCTCCTGAAATACCTATTATTTCCTTCACAATACTTAAATGACCTAGTATCTCAATGGGCTTTTTAAAGCTCCTCTAAGATAGGAATATTTAAATTAAAAACGATGTAATTTAAGTTCGATATTGAAGTACATTAAGGATTCTGACCTTAACTCTAGCACTGCATGGTCGACCTCATGAGGCCTGTGGGAATCCCAGCCTGCTAGAACGGTCCAGGCAAAGCCAGGCTCTCCGCTGGCACTGGATACATAGGCCCTGAATACACTTCCTTGCTGGCTCAAAAATGACATTGAGCTAAGTCCAATTGATGCCACCACAGTCGTCAGCTATAAGAACCCAAAAAGAAAGCACGAAGAAACTGAAAACACAGAAGCACAGCACTGAGACACAAAGAGACCAGGTAAGTGAAGCAAGGTGATAGAAAGAGATTTCAGAAGATGGCTGGCAAACCCCCAGTCTAGGTTTGCGGAACCACAGGGCCCAGAATGTTTGACTGGTCGTCCATTTTTACGTTCCTGATAGAATTATTCACCCTAAGTCACAGTTTCGAAGCCGTCACTGTCTTGTTCAGGGACAACGACCCTTCAATCTGAGGAATACATTATTGAATTTGCATTCTAACTCTTCTGAGACATGATCACATCTACCAATCCCCCTGATGAAGCTACACCTCCTTATATATCTTACATTCAAGTTGCATGGGCCCGAATCACAATCGTTCATTATTCATTCATCCAAACATGGGTCCAGGTGTCAGATACTGTTAGGCGCCGGGGATGAAAACATCACTAGCAATCCTTGGCCTCTAGGAGCTCACGGTCTAAAAGGGAGACCCATAATTACAGAAATGTGACAGGTACCATAATGCAGCGTGATACCGTGCTACGAGGCTGCACAGGAGGGTGTCTTAACCAGCGGTCTGAGCTGTGTCTCGAAAGTCAGTGATGGTATTCACCAATGGGACGAGGCTGGGGAAAGGCACTGGAGGTAGAAGACGCAGCGTGTGCAAAGGCACAGAGGAAAGGAAAAGCACTCTTCAGTTTTGTGTCCTCTGGTTTCAGAACCTTTGCCTGGAACATCTTCTGCACAACACCTGCCTCTCAAACCCAGTTTGTAAGATCTTGCTCAAATAATTTCTTTTACAAGTAATCTTCTTCGTTTACTCTCCTGGGAAAAACGATCTTTTCCTTCCTTTTGGCTCCCATAACCCACATTTTAGCACATTCCACAACCTATTCTGTGTTCACAGGGACTGAAATACAAAGTAGATGAGTGTCTGGAAGAGAGGTGGGAGCCAAAGTAGATGGCAGAAGACAAAGAGCTGTTTTGACAAGGCCGCTCTGGCCGAGATACAGGATGTTGGGGCTTAGCCCCCACTCCCCTCTCTCAGAATAAGGGCAGCAGACATGTGGGTGAAGGGCTTATTGAGTCACAGCAGAGTGTTCTGCTCCGGCCTGGAATTATGTGCTAGGCAAAGACACTGACAAAACATTCTTGGCCTGTAAATAACCTAAATGAGTCACGTTAAAACTTCCTTAGTCTATTATATTGATATAAGGTAGTCTGGGGCCCTAGAATGGACAGTAATTGGGGGCTAATATATTAAACTAGCAGTTTCAGAGTTTTATACTTTTATGAATTTGTGAAATGTCCAGTAAATAAACAAATAAACTAAGAGGGATCATTACACGGTTTCAATCTTGATAGTTTAGCAATCAAGAAAATATTTTAAATATATCTATTACAGTAAGTCCTCACTGAACACAATCAATAGGTTCTGAGACTTGAAGCAAAAAGATATATAAAGAAACCCACTGCCCCCCTAGGTTAATTGATATAAACACGAGTTAAGTTTCTACAGCATCTCATCAGCGTTACAATGAAATGACATTGAATGAAACGTTATTCAAGGACCTGCTGTATAGCTGTCATTTCATAAATGAAAGGCAGCTCAACACTAAAATATAGACAGATCATTTCAACATAAAAGATAGCCTTTAAATTCAATCAATATAGCTTTAGGTAAAACCCACAATATTGTTCTTATTTTTCTAATTTCAAATTACACCAATTCACATAAAGCTCATCAGTGCTTTATAACATCTTTCTGTTCAGTCCCATTCCAACACCGGATGCGGCTCCCTCACCCACAGCGAGTGGTGCCCGTGTATAATTTCATCCTCTCTGAGTGATGGCAGGTCCTGTGACTTGCTTCCAGTCAGCAGAACATGGCAAAGATGATGGCTTACATGAATTCTATAAGACTCCATCTTAGCAGACTGGAGACAGATTCTCCAGCTGGCCCTGAGGAAGGAAGCCGACACAGTGTAAGGAGGCCACGTGGCAGGGAACTACAGGGGCTGATGAGCTCAGTGCAACCCCTGGATGGCAGTTAGCAAGAACACAGGAACCTCCGTCCTACAACCACAGGAACTAAACTCTGCCAGGAGCCACGTGAACATGGAAGAGGAACCCAAGCTCCTGAAAGGAACGCTGCCCGGTAGACACCTTGCAGTGTTGAGAGACCCTGAGGAGATAACCCTGCTACACTAGTCCCAGAATTCTGATCCATGGAAACCTTGAGATAATAAGTACATTTCAAGCAGCCAAGTTTATGGAAATGTGTTATGCAGCAATAGCAAAGTAATGCACCATACCAGAAGCTTCTTGAGGGAAGAGCTCAAAGGGCCTAGAACGTTGTCTGCACATAAATGCTAGGGACTACATGCTCCAGATGGAACTGGACTGGCCCTGACTTAAGGCTTTCTGTCAGCTGCGGAAACACGGGAAAGCATGCAGTTGGAGCTATCACATGATGGTCTTCCCAGTTCCAAAGTCCTCTGAGGGGTACCTTTGGGCTACGCTCATATTGCTTTCATCCTTCTGGAAAGCCAGAAGGATCTTTTCAAGGACATTAGTGGACTAGCATCCATCCATTGTGTGCTCTGGGCGGTAAATCAGATATTCAACTGCAGAGTTTCATCCTGAGATCTAAGACAAAAATTCCCAAGAGGGCTGGGGGAGGTGAAGCCTGAGGTGGGGGCCTTGGGTCGTAACAACCATAACCAGGATCGACATTAGTACAACACAAAGATTTCACAAAAGACTTCCTACCCATCATCACACCTGGTCCTTTCAACACTCTTCCAATATCAGGTGTTATTATTAGTACATTCATCGTATAACCATGGAAACTGAAGTTTACAGAAGTTACAAACCATGCGCAAGGTCACCCCATCAGTAAGAAGAGACATTTCTTTTACCCAAATCTAATGCTATTTTCACAAAACCATGATGTTCTGGAATCAGACTGTCCAGCACACATGGGGCTTGATTCCACAATTTATGGAAATCCTCATCTCCATATCCTTCCCTCCTGAGCTAATAGGTGTGAAATAAGACATCTGAGGACGACAGCACTTAATCCGTCCTTTCAGTAGAATCACAACTTCCCTACTTTGGCCGTGAGAAATACACACATCATTTGTGGTGAATCTTCTCAGTGAAGGGTAAACAAAAAAATACGTATCTTTTCCTTTCCTGTCACAAAATGCCCCAAGAGAGCATCTCCTAACTGCAACATTACCTCTACTTCATTTTTAAAGAACAAAAATTTTCTACCCTAAAATGAGCAATAAACTTTGATTGTAATTTTTGTTTGTTTGTTTTGTTTTATAGATTATTTTTTCCTAGTTCCTTTCGTATGAATTCCTTTTTATTTTTCTTTGCCCAAAGTGACCCTTTGGGAGAAACAGACCAGGAACTAGCTTTTATTTATTGCCTTCCAAGGGCCAGGCACTGTTAAGCCCTTTATACATGTTTTGTCATTCATCTTCGCAACAATTCAGTGAGGAACATATTGTTATTATTATTGCTTTCTTTTTTCTAGCTGCTGAAACAAAGCGTCAAGAGATAAAGAAATTTGCTTGAGATGACTCAGAAAAGCTATGAATGGGACCCAAGTATATATAACTCCTTA
The DNA here is from genome assembly GCF_004115265.2 of Rhinolophus ferrumequinum. Lineage (NCBI taxonomy): Eukaryota > Metazoa > Chordata > Mammalia > Chiroptera > Rhinolophidae > Rhinolophus > Rhinolophus ferrumequinum. The sequence goes on from NC_046292.1 coordinate 41,237,305, forward strand.
GCCTGTCTGTCCTTCAGATCCTTCCTTCCTTCCTTCCTTCTTTCCTTCCTTCCTTCCTTCCTTCCTTCCTTCCTTCCTTCCTTCCTTCCTTCCTTCCTTCCTTCCTTCTTTCCTTCTCTCCCTCCCTCCTTCCCTTTCTTCCCCTCCTCATCCCAAATACATGAACAAATCTCTGCCACCAGGGAGAGGTAGCTATGGTCCTATCCTCAGGAGTTTCAACTAGTAGACAATATAAAAGTGCTAAGCATTTTGACAGAGGGAAATACTGGGCAGCGGAAGCACGGAGGCCACTGAGACTGAGAACTGAGGGCAGGCCCAGCTGAGCTAAGTCTTCCAACAGACCAGGGGACAGGGCAATGAGCTGCAGGTGACATAGTCCAGATGTCCGTGAGCTGACTAGGCTCAGGGTACCTCCAATTCAGTGGTCGGCATGCTTAGGCTGCTGAATGTGAACAAAGGACTGGCAGTGACAAATCTTGAGGGGCCGGGGGTGGAACCCAGGCTAGCACTTTTTATACAACACGAAGGAAGCTGGACTTAATCCTCCACAGCCCCGGTTCACGCATTTTGTTTCTCTATAGACTCACAAGAGATAAGACATTCACATTTGCCACCCCTCCTCATACGTGCAAATATAATTATGCTCAATTTGGTGCATACTAGTTGCAACTCTGTTCCCTTCAATCGTCACTTAAGAAATGAAGGAATCAAGTATCATGAGAGTTAATGATAGGAAGAACCGTATATCCAGGCTAATTTTTCTTTTAGGAAGTAAATCACTTGCAATTATTCATACTTCATTATTCATAATATGAATTGCAACACACTGCACACCTGAAACTGGCCACAGCTGCCCCACACCAGCTGCCTCCTGGGGCATGAAGGCACCTGCCTGGCTTTCCCGTGGAGCCTTGCAGGCTAAAATCTCCTGTTCTTGGAATGCTTCTGCAGGAGAAAAGTCTCTAACAGCCCACAGACGTGGGCTCCTCACATAACTCCCCTTTGCCACAGAAATGTCTCTCTTGCTTCAGCTTGACAGAAACCAACAGAAAGTGCTATTCAGAGTGCGGTCAATGTACCGGAGTCATTTGTTAGAGAAGAAAGAGTGGAAAGGGACCGAGAGGCCGAGGGAAATAAACATCCCAGACAGTGGAGGATTCCAAAAGCACATTCAGTGACCACCTAGAGAATCAATCTCATTTTTAAAAGAGAGAAGAAAACATATAAAAATAGACATTTCAAAACAGTAGGTGTTATAGAAGAGGGTGCTTTGTGTGATAACGACAAGGCTTTTGTCCACAACTACAGTATCCGCCAGGGCCATATGGCCCAAGTTCTTCCCCAGAAGTTGGAAACTTGCCTGGCTGGCTTAGAAACTGACAGCAGGTCACTGGAGTTCCATGTCTATCACTTCCCTTTTGAGCTACAAGTGACCAGACTGGAGCCGTGTCTCTGGTCCGTGTGCTCGGCAGAGCTGGGCATTCATTAAGTAGAAAGGGGAAACGATCTATCACGGCATCCGCCTCTTTGTTAGCAGTGTGAATGGAAGCCAAGCTGGTCCCAGGACATGCTGCCCCAGCAGGCACTGGACAGAGGCAGGCAGGTGCTGACGGAACACCTAGCGTGGTAAGGCGCACTGCAATAACCAAGCAGAACCCCCTTCAGTGGACTCTGCGGGGCCAGCCCCACTTAGCAGTCAACACAGAGCCTCCTAAGTGGCCACTCCCAACTGTACTCGGTCCACATGCCAATTGTAATTCACCAGGGGGCAGGGCTGGAGTTAGTCCTAGCGCCACGGCCCGTGGCTGGTGAGTCAGGAGCCATCGACTTCTGCCTCCCACCACCCTACTTCTTCAGGCTAGACAGTGTGCTACTGTGAAAACATCTAGTTCTGGGGTCGGAAAAACCTGGGTTCAATTTCTGACTCCACCCGATTAGCTAGTTGACTTTAGATAAATTGCCCCCTCTGATTCTAAAAATACCTTTCTTCTAGGCACATGCAAAGCATCCTGCATTGTGCTTAGAAGATTTTATTGTTCTTATCACTTTGTAATTACCCTCAAGTAGACGGAAAGTTCTGTGAAGGGCAGGCAGCACATCAGGCTTATCCCAGTGCCTGCTACCCAGCAGTTGCTCAGCAAGGGCCTGGAGACGCACATAGAGCCACTACTTCAAAGGATTACTGTGGGATATGGAAAGAACCTGACATAGTGTCCTTCAGGGCTGTGTTTGAGCCCTTAATAAATTCTGTTCCTCTTGATCTTGCCTTCCTTGATCGCCACTTGAGTTCTGATGGAATTGTGGCCACTTCGATGGTTGGCCGCCAGATGCATCTTGTCAGCCCGCTCTCTGGAGAACATGATGAGCTTATCTCCTAACCCTTTCTTGGCGCTGGCAGAAGGTTTGCTTCAAAAGGACAAACCATCCTGAGTCCAGATGCAGCCAACTAACCAGTCGGTCCAACTCCCATGTCCCGCCCAATACCACCCAACGGCCAGGGTTGGCTTGGTCATCTGTGGCAGCCTGTCACCTCAGAGTCCTCTGCGTTATTTTGGACAGGCTCTCCTTTGGGGAAGGTCTGGAGTTCAATCAGTTCCCCTAATCCTGTTTAAGGTAATCACTGTGGTGCAATCAATCATCAATCAATCAACATTTATATATGTAATAAATATATAAATATATGTAGTATAAATATAAATGTAAATGTAAATATAAAAAGTTTTTGTCCCCAGTTCCTGGCATAGAATTCAAAACTCCTTGGAATTCCCTAAGAAATAGGAGTGTCTCTGTTATGCTAATTAGGTGACTCCAGGCAGGGCCCTGAGATAGCTTCAGGCTGGAGGCTGGTCACCAGGAAAGCAACCAAATGATTAGAGAACTGGAACTTTCAGCTGGGCGCTGTGACCTCCAGGGAGACTGAGTTCAATCACATGGTTGATGATTTAATCACTCACACCTAAGAAGAAAACCTCAAAGCAAACCTCTGAACAATGAGGTTGTGGGAGCTCCCGGATTATGAACATATCGATGAACTGGAGGGTACCCTGATTCCACCGGGACAGAAGCTCTCCTCTCCCCATTTTGCCACCCTACGTATCTCTCTATCTGGCTGTTCATTTGGATCCTTTATATTAAAAGGGTAATTGCAAGTGTACTGCTTTCCTGAGTTCTGTGAGGTGGTCTAGTGAATTATTGAACCTGAGGGTGTCGTGGGAATCCCCAAATTTGCAGTCAGCCAGGCAGACATGTAGATTGCTTGGAGGTACCTGAAAATTATTGCTGGGGTCTGAAGTGGGGACAGTCTTGTGGGACTGAGCCCTTACCATACGAGGTCTGTGCTAACTCCAGGTAGCTGACGTCAGAATCAAACTGACCCAGATGGTTTCAGAAAATTGGTGTTGAAATGTAATCACAGATTCCACCCTTCTCCACCCAGCCATGCAGCACACTTCACAACTGGCCTACTTGAGTATGGTTCCATCCAACAGTCTTGAGCATCCAGCCATATACATTTTTTTAAAAAATTCATACAAATAAGCATATGAAAAGATGCTCCACATCATATGTCATCAGGGAAATGCAAATTAAGTAACAATGATCTCCTACTACACACTTATTAGAACAACCAAAATCCAGAACACTGACAACACCAATTGTTAGCCAGAATGTGGAGCAACAGGAACTCTCAGACGCTGCTGGTGGAAATGTAAAATGGTACACACCCACTCTGGAAGGCAGTTTAGTGGTTTCTTACAAAATTAAACATACTCTTACCATATGATCCAGCAATTGCTCTCCTTGGTATTTACCCAAAGGAGCTGAAAAGTTATATCCTCACAAAAGTCTGCAATTAGATATTTATAGTAGCTTCATTCATAATTGCCAAAACATGGACACAAGAAACAAATCTTTCAGTAGGTAAATGGATAAATAAACTGTGTTGTATCCAGACAATGGAATATTATTCAACTCTAAAAAGACATGAGCTATCAAGCAATGAAAAGACATGGAAGTAACGTAAATGCATATTACTAAGTGAAAGAAGCTAATCTGAAAATGCTACATACTATATAATTCCAACCATACGGCATCCTGGAAAAGGCAAAAGTATGGAGACTATGAAAAGATCAGTAGTTGCCAGTATACCGTGTTTCCCCGAAAACAAGACCAGATCTTATATTAATTTTTGCTCCATTAGGGCGTATTTTCAGGGAGTGTCTTATTTTTTTCATGTACAACAATCTACAGTTATTCAAATACAGTCATGTCATCTTCTTCTGGAACACTGGCATAACGTACTAAATGCATCCATCTGGCTGAGATCTTAACTGGGGCTTGTTTTGGGGGTAGGTCTTATTTTCGGGGAAACATGGTATGTAGCAGGGAGAGATGAATAAGCAGAGCACAGAGGATTTGGGGGGCAGTGAAAATACTCTGTGTGATATTATCCTGATGGATATATGTCATTATAGTTTTGTCCACACCTACAGAATGTACAACACCAAGAGTGAACCCTAAAGTAAACTATGGACTTTGGATGATTATGATGTCTCAACACAGGTTCATCCTTGGTCAAAAATACAATTTTGGAGAGTGATGTTGATAACGAGGGAGGATATGCATGTTTGGAGAGCAGGGGTATATGGGAAATCTCTGTACCTTTCTCTCAATTTTGTTGTAAACCTTAAAACTGCTCTAAAGTGTTTTTTGTTTCTTTGTTTTTTTTCCTAAAGCATAACGAAGTGATGGCTCATTCTAGTGTGGCCAGCTGAAAATCAACCCTCTCTGTAAAGCACAATTCATTAACATTTTAAAGAGATCAATGTGGAAGAAATGATGTTTGTTTTTAGGAAGCATTTTCAGAATTTCCTGGGTCAAGCTCTACCACACCATTTACCTTAAATAAAATGTACAAAATTATTCCCACTTAATCTTATATTAATCAATTCTTACCCCACATCTTATTTGACATGACAGTAGCAATGAACACAGTTGGCCTTCTCCTACCTTCTGGAGACACCTCTTCTCTGGGCCTCTCACTCTCCTGGATTTCTCTTCCCTCACTAGCCATTACAATTCAGACTCCTTCACTAGGCCTTTCTCATCTCCCCAGCTTCTAAATGTTAAGATATCCCATAGCACAGACCTTGAAATTCTTCTCCTCTCTACCCAAACCCATTACTTAAGCACGCTCACCCATTCAAATGGTGTTTAAATGCATGTACATGACAAAGTCTCTTAAATGTCCATCTTCAGCAGATACCTTGTTCCTGAACTCTAGGTTCCTTTATCCAGTCACCTACTCCATAACTATGCTTGTACATCGACTCCTCATCTCAAACTGAATGTCCAAACTAACAATACCCAAAACCTGTTTCTTCCTTCAAGCCTTCTCACTTAGTAAATCGCAGCTCCATCCTTCCCAGTTTCTCAGCCCCAAACCCTTCGAGACTTTCTCAATTGCTTTTTTTCTTGTATGCAAAAGCCAAGCTTCTAATAAACTCTGCAGGCTCTATCTTTAAAATCTACATGGAATTTAATTCTTTGTCAACCCCTCCACCACTTATTCTCTGATCCAGGCCATGCTTATCTTCCCCGTGTCTTCTTGTTTCCACTTGCACTCCCTCACCTCAAGTGATTCTCAGCACCGCCAGCAGGGCAAGCCTTTGGAAAAACAAGCCAGACCTTGTTACTCAGGAGTGGTATGGTTATGTCAATGTTTACAAGCGAGGAAACAGGCTCAGAAAGGTTAAGTAAAGAGTCATATCACCAGTAAATGATAGAGCAAGAATGATTTAAACCCAGTTCCTTCTGAATCCAAAGTCCATACTCTTAATCATAACCCATACTGCCAAGAAACCATTCCATGCTTTCAATGCAAAATGCATTTATAGCATAAGCCTTGGTGGAATTGACATACACCATTTCACACAGACAAGATTTTAAAGTATAGTATAGATTCATTCATTCATTCATTCATTTATTCGTTCATTCAACAAGTACTGTTTGAGAATCCATTATATGCCTGGCACTATTCTAGACCTGGTGGTTCATCACAAGGCTTACAGTCTAATGAAGGAGACACACGATAAAACAAAATAATGTCAAGTGGTAATAAACTGTTAGGTTGGTGCAAAAGTCATTGTGGTTTACAAGGTTAAAAAAAAAAATTGCAAAAACTGCAATTACTTTTGCACCAACCTAATACAAAGAGTAACAAAGCTGGGTAAAGAGACGGGGAGCAACAGGGAACAAGGGGGACAAAGAAGCGGAGACAGGGGTGCTCTTGATGCACAGAAGCAACACAAGGGGTCAACGGCACTGACGCAGAGTGACCATGGGGTGAATAGTGGGAGAGAACTCTATACGAGCTAATGGTTAGAATCATTAGTTATCACCTGCCAGGTAACCTGAAACAGATGCAGCAGGAATTCTCCTTGTTCCTGAATCATTAAAGGAAACGCTTCCAACCTTTCATCAGATTCACAGATTCAAGTGTCTGTAATAATGCCTGGCACATAGTGCGTGCTCAATAAGCCTTAATGTCTGGCAGTATAATATCTGCCACTTGTTATTCTTCAAAACAGTCTTCACTGTTCTTGGACATCTGCGTTCTGATATAAATTTTAGAATCTCTCAAATTACATACAAACGCACCCATACGTTAGGATTTTGATGTGGACAGCACTGAATTTGTTGCATCGTCTGGAAAAACAACAACAATATTTATAATGGTACCCAGAAAAGATTTGTATATAGAATACACAAAGACCTACCTATCAATAAGAAAAGGAAAAGAACTAAGATAAAAATAGGGCAAAGGATATGAGCATGAAACCTAGTGGAGAAAGTCTGAATAGCCAAAAAAACACATGAAAATAAGCTAACTTCAAACGTTTTCAGGGCAAATACAAATTAGAACAAAGATGAGGAACCATTCTATATTGGCAAATACAATATAGGCAAAAATTAAAAGTCTAACAGTACTAAATGATTTAATTATTGCTTTTTATATGGAGAATAGGGAACTCTCATACCCTGTTGGTGGGTATGTAAATTGGAAAACCCACTTTAAAATATAATTTGGCAATATCTACTAAAACTGTAGATGCATATATAGTTAAGATCCAACAATCTGGTCCTAGATATTCTACCTTGCAATATCCTCTCACATGAGGCCAAAGAGATACATAAAGGAAGAGTTATTAAAAGCTTTTTTTATTACAGGCCCATATTGTAAACTACCTAAAAGCTCTTCATTAAAAGACTAGGTAAATGAATATTGTTATATTCATGTAACCAAATACTAAGTAGCAGTTAAAATGAATAAATTAGAACTACTTATATCAACATGGATAAATCTCAAAAACAATGTTGAGCCAAAAAAATGAGAGAGATATGTTCATGTTCAGTGTGAATGCATTTTTGTAAAGTTTTAAAATACACGTCACCTAAAGTACATTTTATTTTAGATGTATCATATCTAAAATCCTTCTTAGAAATGTTAAACAACAAACTCAAAATACTGGTTTCCACTTAAGGAAGGATGGAACAGGTTCAAGCAGGAGTACCCCAGAGGATTTTATTCGTGTCTATGATATTTTAATTCTCAAAGCAAAAAAAAAAAAAAAAAAATCTGAAGCAAATAAGGCAAAATTTTAAGCTTTGCCAAACTTGGGTAGTGGATATACTGATGTCTATTATATTATTCTTTATAGTTATCTGTATGCTTAAAATATGCATAATTTTAAAAGCAGCAATAAAACATCTGGGTGTTTTGATTGGGTTGCAAGGGAGGCTTTTCAGCATTTTGGTGGCCATCTGTAGAAATATATGGCCATATGCATTTTCCCAAAATTATGTTTCTGCTTCCAAGCAAAAGTAAACACCCACTGTATTACATTCATTGTCAGGAGAGTGAGTTTGCCTTTTTTCCATATGGGGGTCACTTGGAGTCTAAGTGTCTTTCAATTGGCCTCTGTCTGCAATGAGAGCCCCTGACATGACGGTCCAAACCCATCTCCCCAATCATCAGCAGGGAAATCTACAAGAGACCAAGGCTGGAGTTATGCACAGTTCCCACCTTCCTAATTTGATCTCTGCAATCAAGACTTGTTTATTGAAGCATATATTTCTCCTTCCTAACATATGAAAAATATATGAATACTGCATAGCCTTCCATATTTTAGTTCTGAACTCACGGAACGAACACCCAAGTAATCTTTCTCGTGATTATACATGATTCCACTGACAACCTAAAATTGAGCTCTTTAACTGTCATTCTGACAGTGTCTGTATTATTTTTTTATGCAAACGAACAACTACTCTGAAAATGTGTAAGCTACAATTCAGAGATTGCTTTAACCATTTGTTTTGTTTTCAATATTGGATATATGCATAAAAAAAGAAAAAAATCCCTAAAGATTACAACTACCACCCCTTCAGAAAAAAATAAAACTGCTGCTCCAGATGTTAAGTGAATTAAATATCAACAGAGTTATCAAGTGTACTTATCATATCTTGAAAGAGAATGTCATCTGATAAGGAAACAGAATCATTAAAATTGAATGATTATATAGAAATGAACAAACATCATTTCCAATATCTTAATTTGGATTTGCAGCTAACAAACTCAACCATGCTATTTCTCTTTTCTAAATAAAGAGATTTCTGGAGGCAATATGACATTCTCACGTAGAGCACGAGCTTTAAAGCCAGACAGAGTCACAACTCTGCAAATTATTCACTGGTTACCTTGTGGAAGTTACTTACCTTCTCTAAGTTCCAGTTCCCTCTGTAAAACAGGGATAATAAAAGTGCCATGGGATTAAAAAAAACAAAAACCATTTTATGGAAGTCTGCAGAGAATTAACTGAGCTGATGAATGAAAGGTCTTAGAAAAATGCTTGTCACATATTAAATATGAATGAATAATTATTAGTATCATTCTTAGTTACCATAAATATTAGCTATTATCCTCACTCTACACACATAACTGACCCATGTGAGACCCTGTTGCTATTTTCTTTTTTCTTTTTTTTTTTTTTTAAAGATTTTATTGGGGAAGGGGAACAGGACTTTATTGGGGAACAATGTGTACTTCCAGGACTTTTTTCCAAGTCAAGTTGTTGTCCTTTCAATCTTAGTTGTGGAGGGCGCCGTTCAGCTTCAAGTTGTTGTCGTTTCAGTCTTAGTTGTGTCAGGCTATTTTCAATTGATCATCAATCAAGACAGGGTTCCTGATTCCTACTACTCTAATGTACAATTAAGATTTTTAAAAAGGAAAGCCCACACAACAACATACAAAAAATTAGAGAACTCGTTTCCTTCCCCAAACTGGGGCTACTATAGGCATCTTCAATATATTTGAGCTGAGTACAAAGGATGCTTTCCCTGATTCGCCAAGACAGAGTCCGGCATTTCTTCTTCTGGACACCCACAGTTCCTATTTCTAATATAGATACGCCATAGTGTGTTGCCATTCACTGTTTTCTTTACTGCTATTTGTCTGCTCCTTCAACTCAGCTGTGGGCTCCAGGAGAGAAGTGACAGTCTCTTTTATGTCTGTATCCCCTATATCAAACTCAGGCTAACTGGACTCTGGGTGGTGCTCAATGGATGCTTAATGAATCACTAAAAATGAGACGGAGGAAGCAAACCAAGTACTTCCTGATTACCTGCTGTGTGCCAAGCACAGAGCTAGCTGCTTTGCATACATCACCTGATTCAGTTCCCATAATAACACTATGAAGCAGGCACGATTATTGCCCATGGATTGAAGATGGAGAAACCAAGACTCAGAGAGACAACTCACTCAAGAGTATGAACTCGTAAATGATGGCACCAGCTTTAAAATTCATGTTGTTCTAATTCCAAAAGCCTTATTTGTCTCTACTAATCTATATCACCCTCCTTACAGAATGAACTCTATTTGGAGAAAATGTAGGCGAATCAGTACTTTTAGGATGAAGACGCTCAGGTACGGGACCCAAGAAGCGAAGCACCTGTTTCTGACTCACCAGCTTGCTCTTGACATCAGATTCCAAGCCTCTGTCGCTCAGCCGCTTTTCCTGAGTTTCTCAGTCTATGGCCCTGTACACCCTCTGCTGAGGCCTGTGGAGTCTCTCCATTTCTTTTAAGCTGACCTCTTTTAAGCTGCAGATTACAACTCTTAGCAGCTTAAAACTGAAGTCTGGAGGAAGCCACTTGGATTCTGAGCTCTTTCAGCACCTTTGGTGGCCACTGTCACCCATGCCCCATCAGGACATGGAATTCATGGGCTGGCCTCGTCCCACGTTTTTATATGACACACAAGACCGGTAATGAGACTAATTGTTTGGGGGTCTGATGACTGATGAGCCCAAGAGCTACAAATCCATTATCACTCCCACATCACAACAGTTGATAAACTTTACATAGGCAGCTGCCTTTTTCTTTCTTTTTTCTTTTTTTTTTTAGAAACCCCATCAAAATGGGCATAAAAGACAATAATATATGGTGAGGATGTCTTCATTAATTTTACCGACATTGGTTCAGTCAGTGAGTCATTTATTCAACAATTATTTACTACACAACTGCTACCTGCCAAGCATAGTGTGAGTCAATGGGGATACAACAGTGGACAAAACAGATGGACCCTACCCCTCATTGTGAAGCTTATACTCTTAATACCGTGTTTCCCCGAAAATAAGACCAGGTCTTTGATTAATTTTTGCTCCAAAAGACGCATTAGGGCATATTTTCAGGGGATGTCTTATTTTTTTCATGTACAACAATCTACATTTATTCAAATACAGTCACGTCATCTTCTTCTGGAACATAGTCATAACGTACTAAATTCGTCTGTCTGGCTGACGATCATAACTGGGGCTTATTTTCGGGGTAGGTCTTATTTTCGGGGAAACACGGTATATTGTTTGAGCTCTAACAGATGAAATGTACCTTAGAGATCTCATTTGGCCTAAACACACTCTCCTCGTTTTAGGGGAGAAACTGAGACCCAGAAGTCAAACAGCTAGTAAATGGCAGTTTCTCTGTCATTCCCAATTGAAATCTCTTTCCAATACACCAGATGGCGCCCATCTGATGAGCAACATGTGAGCTGACATTTATTAGGCGCCATGAAATTGGGGACATTTCAGAAGGCCTGGCATTCAGGCAATGGAGATTGTTTTAGTCCTCAATTCCATTGTCAGCAGCTCCACCAGAAGCAGCGGAAGCTAATTTGACAGTGTAGTGCAATTTCTTTGGAAAGACAGCAGAAGCCACGTAAATTTTTTAGAAAGGGACTGACATTAGCATGACGATGTCCAGTAAAAGGTTCAGCAGGCAGCCGAGGCTTCTGAGGAATTGCAGTTGCCTTCCTTTGTCTCCTTGAAGGTTTTCCTTGCATGATATGTTACTAGAATTGTGTGGGCTGTCTTCAGAAAGAGGGACTGTTTTAAAAATAGAGCTGAGTAGGAAAAACAGAAAAGACACTGGAACCCACTCTTGAGACTAAAAAAAAAAAACACCAGTGCCAACACTCAAAGTTGGGATCCTGCTCTGACTTATCCTTTTCCTTCTGTACACCGCCTTTTATCTGCCTGTCTCCAGAAGCTCTGCCCACTCAGGAAGGATTCACCCATCTTGGCAACTGCAGCACCAAGTTTCTGCTCCTATTCTTAACAAACTTATTTTAAACCTGCTGCTGTCAGGTGAGTGGCAAGGCCTCCTCCGCGGACTAAAAAAAGAAAGAGAAACTACATACTTGAATGTGACTGGGGAGGTAGAGAGCCTGGGAGCTCGTTCACAAGCTCTGAGAGCTGTCAGGTATGACAAATGTCGGACTCATGCTGCCAGCCACCAAAATGGGGCGATTTAGGAGCAAGCCCTAAATCCTGGCCCATAGAAGGTGCCTGATATACATTAGCTCTTTTCTACCTGGAGTTTATGGTTTACACGGTGGTGTGGCATCTCACTGATGCAGCATAACATCCGTCTTGGGTACATGAGTTACCTGCGTTTTACACAGCACAAAGTTCCAGTAATTTGCTCAATGAGAATTTTAATTTGCTCATTAGATGAGAACAGAGCCAAAGCTCAAACCTAAACCTTAGTCCCAAGTTCTGTGGTTTTCATCCAAAACTTTCAAAAAATAATTGCCCTGTGCATGGCTGAATCGCATCTGTTGCATCCACCACAGTAAGCACAATTTAATGCATTTGAATCTCCTTAGCGCTAAAGTCACAGAATAACGTAGACGCATCACAATGCCAGTGTCCCACCTTGCCCCAGTGAGCAGCTCAGAATTTATAGCCCACTTCACTAGGAGTCCACACAGAGCCTGTCAGCGACATCTGTCTGAAGAGAAGCCAGCATGTCCTCTTATCTCCTGACCCACATCATTCTTCTGATGAGTAACTCAGACTTGGGAGCAGTGCCCTGCTTTCTGGGTTAACACCCTGAGTTCAAAGGTAGTTGGCTCTGGGTGCTGAGAGATCACCCAGAATTTTATGACAAAGCGGAAAACAAAATTAGACTGGGGATCCAAAGGCTTTTACAAAGCTCTTTAATTCTCATTTGGCCTCGGGAAGTCTAGTTTGTCATTCATTCATTCATGCATTCAGCCATTTGCATAGCAATTTATTAATTCATGTGGGAATCCATTCATTCAGCCTGTCATTTTCACTTCCGCTTTTATCAGAAATGGGGCATTCAAAGGTGACTAAGGGCAGTTCTTGCTCTCAAGGAACTCCACAGTGGAGCAGAAGACACAGGTTAATAGATCATGATAGCAGGTCCTGAAAAGTACTAGAGGAAAGCTATAGGAGCGTGGGAAAGAAGGGGCCAACTTCTAGTAGGCATTTAACCAGCGCTCTAAAGGATAAGCACAAAGAATGTGGGTACAAGGGAAGGAGTGAGAGGTAGGGGGTGCATTTCAGGCAAAGGATTAGAAAAATGAAACTACAAGACACGACTGAAAATTGGTGATTTCGATAGAGCAATAGCACACAGGGGACAGGGATGGCACAAGAGGAGCTAATCACAAATGGCCTTTTTATGTTGTGCTGAAGAGTTTACATATATTTTCTCCTCATGGGCATAGGAAGTCAGGACGTATTTTGCACTTAGTATGGGAAATGCTGATACTTGAGAGTGGGACATATCACTCTGTTCTCAGGGTAGATGGACTCAAACTAAAGGGCAGAGAGCTGGTAGGGATTGATGTCCTTAGCCCTACTGGGTCCTTAGGTGCCTCCAGAGAATGCACAGGAGCTCGATTCTCAGGGCTGCCCCACCCCACAGGACTCTCTACTGCGATGGAAATATTCCGTGCTTTCTAAAAGGGTAGTCACTGGGCCACATGTAGCTTTGGAGCTTGTGAAATGTGGCTGACACAACTGAGGAAATGATTTTCTATTTAAATGAATTTAAATTAATTAGAATTTAAATTTGCCACACGTGGCGTGTGATAACTGTGACTGGTCAGCACAGCCTTAGAATTTCCCCAGATGCTCCCGTCTCCATTTTTTCTTCTCAAGTGCTCTAGCCTCCTATTCTTTTGGGACGGGACGTAGTGTTCCTTGGGGGGCATTTCTAACACTCTATTTACTAACACTCCCTGGATTTGAATTCTTGGATGGTAGAGACTGTGATTTTCTCTTTGGGGGTATTCCCAAAATGCCCAGCATGGGATCCATCACAAAGAACCTGGTGAGCCGAAGCAGGCACTGTCCACCTGAAAGGCTCCTTTCCACATGGAGACATAATTCATCTTCTCCAAGGAAGCTCTACAATTAAACACAAACCACTTCTGAGACTTTTTTAGTAGCCTGGAGGTAAGCCAGATAGGAAAATAAATGATCCCTGTTATCTTTATCATTCATCCAAAATAATTTCTTTATTTCTTTTCTCTGTCATGGCTCTACGCAAAGAAGTAGGCAGATTTTCTTTCCTTCTCGGAATGTCACTCTCATTTTCTACTGCTAAGTAGCTAAGCAGAAACGTGAATTACAATTTTTCTAATACCCCTGACTATTAGAACAACTCTTAAGAGAATAGCCCAAATAATGAGTGCTTCATAATAATACTTCATGGTTGACGAAACATCTGCTCATGCACTGATGAGTTTGATCCCACCAATAGCCTTGTAAGTTTTAAATCATCACTCCCATTTTACAGAAGAGGAAGTGAAGGCTCAGAGAGGTTGTCCAACTTGTTCAAAGATACAAAGCTTCGAAGAGGAGGAGTGAGATTTGAAAACCAGATTTATCTAAGAAGCTACCTACCACATGTAAGGAAAACACTTTGGGCCACTGTGCAGTAATTTATATGCTGATCTTGATGAATGGATTAGATTTGGGCCTGAGAAAATTAAACAGAGGAAGGCATTTCAGGCAAAGCATGAGTTTTGCCTGTTCTGTTTTCCCTGCCTGGAGAACTACCTCTTCTTTTTATCTTTTTATTTACCAGAAAGATTATTTCGCCCTGAAAGAACCCAGATCACTTCATTAGGTTCCTCTTCAGAAAAAGGAAAAACATTCCATTTCACTAATAAATTCTCTGCCTTCTGATTCTCAAAGACTTTGACTGTCTGTCAGGTCATTTGTCAGTGAATTAATTTATCCACCCATCCAACCAACAAACTTTTAAGGAGCTCCTATTGCAAGCCAGTTCCTCCACCCGGAATTCATAGATGAGAAAGGAAACAGCCTTTATTTTTCTTAAGCTATAGACAAGCTTCCTTGTCTCTTGACCCTGGTTATTTTGAATGGAACCATTAGTCATTTTTTATATTTAATTTGTCTATGGCACACTGCCCACCCCCCAACCACATTAAGCTTAGAAGTAATGTCTTTATACATACTGATGATGGCAAACATTTATGAATCGGTGATAGAAAAGAAGTGAGGAACAATATATTACGATTTACTGAGCATTTCTTAAATTCCTATACTGTAGTAAGACCGGGGGCAGGGAAAAGGAAGAAGGACAAAACAAACAAAAGGAAAAGGCACTTCCGTAAAGAGTTGAGAATCTGATCAGAGAGACTAGATGTTAAAAACAAAAACAAACAAACAAAAACCCTTGAGATTTAATAAAATAAATAACCATACACTCCGAAAGGCAAACTGGAATCTCATACAACACATATACACTAGATAATGATTTTACTGCACACATCTATTGATAGCCTACAATGTACCATGCACGGTACAAGGTATTTAGAAAAAAACAGTTAAGGTCTTAAGCAGTTTCCACACATCGTCTGATTGGACACACCAATCCTAAAATGCCAGTATTATTAATCCTACATTGTGTAACATATGAGGAAAACTGAGGCTCAGAAAATGTTAACTTGACCAAAGTCACAAACAACTGGATGCACCAACACTCAGACTCAGGTCTTCCGATTGTATGCCCACTCTGGCTTCTATTAGACAACACTGCCTCCATCTTTATGGTTAACTAATGAAAGGCAGAAATGATGCCCGTTAGGCTGGAATGAGCTGAGGAGGATGGGCTTGGAAAATGAAGGGTGGATATGATACTACTGAGAAAATTTAAATTTTAGTCATTAAATTGGGCTTACTATTGCAGAGTCAACTTACGTGATTAAACCACAAGGACCGCTCTTACTACCAACACTTTGTTAATTACATCAACCTTCTCTCTGGGATTTACCTTAGCTCTGGGAGGGGCCCTGTTTAAGATAAATGCACACCTTCCCTCTGCTTGCATGCCCTAGTAGGATTTCCCTAGCTATGCATATCTGGGCATATGAAATAATGACCAACGGTACATTTGCATATATCTGCATAATATATGCATCCACTAGCAGGGTGGTTATCCTAAGAAACAAAACTGAGGGTGAGATGCAAAGATATGGTAGAGATTATCTTATTCATCACTGTATCTCTTGCACTTAGCAAGGTACCTGGCACAGATTAGGTGCTCAATAAATGTGTACATTATTGAACTTCACGGCTTTTTTTGGTCAACTATCAATCAACACAATCTCTGCTATACAACAGCCGAAAGGGGACACACAGCTATTCAGTGTAACTGGGGTTGGGATGGTGGGGAGAGAAAAGCAAGATAAAGAGCTGAGAAATATATTTTTCCATACTGTTATGAGCTTTGGCAGCCTGCCCCTACCTTCTCCGGTCCCTCTCTACTTGAGACATATGACCTTGTATGAAATACCCAGGTTCTAGTCTATCAGGTCTAACGTCTATCAGCCAGAGCAGAGAATAGATCATCAGCCTCGCCAGCCAGTGGGGCCTGGCACTGGTCATGTTGCCATAGACCTAACATCTGTGGAGCTTAGAGGTCTGGACATCCAGGTAATAGCTGAATTACTATTCTTATGTGGACTCGGCCAGCAGAGAGGACTACACTGCCAACCTGGTTGGCTACCTTGTTCCTTATCTAGAACTGGAATACCACCTATTTAGACACTTCTGAGGCTAGCTCCTGCCAATCCTGTTCTGGGAAATAAGACCCTACTTGTCTAGCTAGAAGCTCCTGGCTGGGTTCTGCCGTGGAAAAGATGCCGTGCGGCTGGTTCTTCTCACCTGCAGAGCTTCAAATCCCCATCACTTACACCTCCTGGGGCAAGGCCCCTTTGGCCATATGAACCCCCTCGCCTTCTGATACAGCTAAAGGAACGTCCAGGTTGCCAGGAGCTCTATGGCGACTGCTTGCTACTGATTTTAGTCACATCAAGTCATTTCCCTTAATTCTTGTATATTTCAATCACACATGAAAGTCTTAGAACATCTCATATAAGAGCCTGCTTGAGTTATGACAATCATACAGTCCTA
This sequence comes from Rhinolophus ferrumequinum, assembly GCF_004115265.2. Lineage (NCBI taxonomy): Eukaryota > Metazoa > Chordata > Mammalia > Chiroptera > Rhinolophidae > Rhinolophus > Rhinolophus ferrumequinum. Next base: position 41,254,113 of record NC_046292.1, read on the forward strand.
GGATTGAGGGAGCTAGTTTATCTTTTTCTAGGTACTACCTATGAAAAGATAAAGTTATACATGTATGGTTAAAATTGTGAAAGGTAGGAGTACAGCACATTTTACAAGCCCAACTCCAAGATCCTAGGAAAAAAAAGCAACCTTCAACTTACCCTGAACTTTTTCTAAGAGTTAAAAGCATCTTTACAGGTTTCTTCCCCGCCGTCTGGGATTCAGAGCATCTTGGTGACAAAAAGCATTTTCAGGTACTTCTCTTTTGCCTTTAATCTTCTAACTCTGGACCAAAGGATCGCAAAGAACTTTCCTTGGGGAAAGGCATAAAGAGACAGAGAGACTCCTCTGGAGAGAAAAAAGTGCCATGGCCCTTTCCTTAGGGGCGAGGAGAGGGGGGGTAAGAGGGTATATACCTCAGGGGGCTACAGGAGGTGCCTGAATTTCTAAAGGAGGTGCTCAGAACTCATCAGCCCTTACAATTTCCTTTTTCTCACTTCCCGAGGAAAAAGCAAAAACAAGAGGACAAACAACACATATACAATGACAATAGCGACACACACATAACTCCTTGGGTCTGTGTACAACCCCTTGCTGGCTGCTTTACAATTTTTAGATATTCTTCTGTGTAGTCTTTTTCCCAACCCATTTAACATTTTTTGAAGTCACTATTATGAATTCCAATATTTACCAGCAAATACTAAAGGTCATAATCTACTAACCATTCTTAAAGCAACTTTTAAGCCTCCTTTTCATTTGTAAAAGAGTCAAAATTCTCACTAAGCATTTCAAAACACATTTAAACAGAACTAGGTTTTCAGACAGTCTCCATTTGTCATTTCCTAGAACCATGATTTTAAACATTATAAAGCAACTGGAAAAATGTCAAGAAGGGCAATTTCAGATCGGTATCCCTTGATCATTGTTACTCTTGCAGCACAATTCATGTACTTACTAGATACTCAACAAATACTTGCGGAATTGACTTGAAATGGGTTGTTACCAGCTGCTAGAGAGTCCTAAAGTGGGTGCTACGAGGTTCCCCCTGGCTGAGTTACTCTAGTGGATGTGGGAGCCATCCCACCTGTTCACAGCACTAATTATCCACCAAACAAATGGAAAAGATATGATTGATCGGCCATGATGGATCAATATTTACAGGTTTATTATTCTTATTCTTATTTTAATCATTCTTAAAGGCTGCCTTGTTATCATTATGAGTGGTCCCTGAAATCACTGCGAATGAGTATAACATCTGCGATGTACTTAGGAAAAAAATCTGTAGACGGTTAGTGCTTAATGGTGCATCTCCCCGAAACACTCTCACATGCGTGGACCCCACAGTGGCTCTCCCAATACTTGTTGTTGCCAGCTCTGTGTTTCATTCCTAATGACTAAGCTAACCCAATTCTCAACATCCACAAAGTTCCCAATACGCAGAACCTCAAGCCCTCTCTCTGTCTCTCTCTGTCTCTCTCTCACTTGTGTGTGTGTGTGTGTGTGTTGGGGGAGGGAAGAAGAATGTGGAGAATGAGGAAGGAGAGTCAACCACGCTCAGAGCCAATATCTTGGCTCCCCATTTCCTGTGTCCCCGTTCTGTTGCTCACTGTCTCCTCTGTCCTTCCATCTATCCAGTCTCTGACCCCTCTGACTCCCATTTTGCACGTTAGACTTGCCTGCTGGACCAGGCAGTTTTTGATGCACTGGAAGTTTACTCCTTGGTCAGGTCCTGTCCTCCCTGGGGGCCCTGGAGAGATAGGTGCTCTAGGAGCACATGGACCCTGGCATTGTCCACCAGGTGACAAAGACAGTGTGGGTAGTAGCTTCCACACAACAAGGATATAGACCAACCCTGACAACCACACAGGTGTCCGATTTTTCATGGAGGCAAATGAAAAGGACATCAGCCTTGAGTGTGCCTTTCTTAAACATTTAGATCCAATCCATCCACGTCTGCTACTACTCCCCACAGTTACCGCCACTTCCTTGGCATAAAAAAAAAAAAAAAAAAAAGACAATTTCAAACATACTCCATCTTTATATTCCTCTTATCCTTTGTCTGTGCTGCTTCCTTTTCCTGGAATGTTGCTTCTTTAACCTGGGAAAACTCATTTCCCCTAATCTGTGTATTCTCTTTTCCTGCATCCTCTCTTGGGCTGCTTTCCGGCAGAGCTGTTTCTCCCATCGCTTAGCCCAATCACATTTTCTGTCCCTGACCTTTTAAAAACCTTACAACATTTAAATTATCTTTTCCTATGTCTCGTTCTCTGATTAGACAGCGAGCTTGTCAAAGGCAAGGCACCATATATTTTCTTTTTCTTTTTTTTCATATTTTCATTTTTGTATTCCAAATATCTATCATAGCGCTGGGAACATTCAATGGGCACAGTAAACATCAGACATGTCTGATAAAAGAATGGACAAATGAACAAACAAATGGACAATGAAGGAAAGATGGATGTAGATGGGCAAATAATTGTGCAATAAGTCTCTGTTCCGTCTACTGCAAGTCCCATATCACCAAAAACTTGGTAAAGGGCAGACTAGAACAAGTCCTGATGACCAGCTAAACACTCTGTCTTGAGAAGTACAGTGTGTATTTGTTCCGTTGTTACTCTTCACCAGTGAAAACAATATCAATTGCCCTGCAAATTAAGGACACAGGGACCGCATCTAAACTTCCTTTCACTTTCCACCTGTGGTTTCAAATAAACACCATCAAAACCTACTTAAAACACCCTGCATCTCCATTTGTTCTTTTGTAAAATAAAGATAATGACATATAATTCATGTGGAAGTAAAAAGCAAGGAGTTGATCGCCTAGTACAAGTACATGGTCCTCTTTTCTCTTGTATCGCCATGAATTTTGAACATAACCAATCTTCTGTAGTAGACTCTGCTATGGCAGAGAATTCAGGGTTCTCCCGAAGACCTGGGTACACAGCCAGACCACATTTCCCAGCCTCCCTTGCAGTTAGGTACAGTGTTGTGACTGGTTCTAGCCCATGAAATAAGCAATATATATGGACGTGATGAGTGCCACTATCAGGTCTGGCCCGTAAAGACCATTTGTGGAATTGTACTCTTGCCCTTTGTCTCTTCTAGTTGTCTACAATGGAGACCCGTCCCATGAAGGCCTTGGGCCTATCTGTAGAAAATGGCGGAGGCTCCTTTAGTCTGTGTTACTGAACGACTGCATAGAAAAGAGATGTTCCCCACCCCTCAACAGGTGCATCTGTCCAGTAGTTACACAGCAAGAACTGAACTCTAATTTTTCTGGACTGACTATACATTTTGGATGAGAGTGGCTGGACTTTCCCTAACTAATGCAACGGTACCCTCCTTTAGGGTACGAGCCACAGCACTGAACACACAGCAGAACTAGAGCAGCGCTAGACACACAGTACACACTCATGAAACGCTTCTAAAAGAAAAGAGAAGAAAAATGCATGGCTATATCTATCCGCTAAGAAGTGCCAGCGCTGAAAAGGTGTCTTTGAATTTGAATTCATGGACTTTCTCAAAATTGACTATAAAAACAGTGTTCAAAGTATGACAGTTTCGGGCTTTCCTACCGTGTAATTCTCAGCACATATTGATTTTGAAGTTCAAGTCTTTGCAATTCCCTGATAATGCTGTTCATCAGAATAATGAAGGAGCAAGGTCCCCTCCTCCACAGTTGTGCTGGTTGTGTAGGACTGTGATTTTCTTTAACCACAGGTATCTGCGTTTGCTCAGGCCCTCATTACAGTGTATGGGATGTTATTTAATCTCCAATGAATTTTTCCCTAATGCTTTTGCTCCTTACGAAACTCAGTGGAGTCCCTGTGTTGGCTTCACTATCCTACTTCCCAGGATAATGCTCAGAATTAACCCACCTGATTTCTGCTGCCCCTCTAATAAGGGAGACATGTTAAGCGCATGATCCCTAAATGTGGGCAGTGCCAAGTCAGATCTTCTCTAAAGGTTTCAGGCAGTGCTTCAGGTCTGAACCAATTATTCAACTGTCAAGTGTCTACTGAAGGCTTTCCAAGTGCTTTCTGCTGGTAAAGAACTTATGATAAAGTTAAGAAAGTAAGACAAATAATCAAAGAAAGACCGTCACTGAATTTTGATGTGGACCTTGGATCTAGATAGAAAAACACCCATATTTGCATTACACCAATGTATTTACTCCATCATTTTTTTATTGAATATCATGCCCTGGGCCTTATTCTAGGAGCTGGGGATATATCAGTGAATAAAACAATGTCCCCACTCTAAAAGCTCCCAACCGAATAGTTCTAATTAGATCCAAACATACTATCTGAATCTGTACATGCTAACCCTTTACCTAGAATGTCCTCGTACTCATTGTAACCACTCCACTCCATCAATTCAGCTTTCTGTGTTTGACAGTTGCTACCTCCATTCAGATTTCTGCCGACGCATTTCCTCTTCTACTATGCTGCGCTGATCATCTATTTTATAGATTAACCCATGATCCACTCTGGGTGCCTTGCATTAATTTTCTTTTTGGATTTGTCATGTTATAATTAGGAATGTACAGGTCTCTCTCCCATCTTAAAAGGTGGTGTTGGAAGACAAGGCTTGTGTCTTATTTTACCTGGAGGGACTGGTGCCTTGAATCAGGACTAGCACATAATAATTCAGCAAAATTTGTTGTCCTGGGCTCAACTTTGGAGGAGGAAGTCAAAGCCTAACAACACAAAAGTGCTTGGCCAAGCCACTGAACTAGTTAGTAGCAGAGCGGAAACTAGATCCACCATGCCCTTGCTGAGATAAATCAAATTCATTGCCATGGACCATGTGGTTTGCAGGAGTTTTGCATGGAGACAAATGGTAGTTCTGCACCTCGACTGGCAGAATACAGTCCACCAATCTGTCTATGTTTGGTAGTGTGATAATTTATGTTACTAATCTCTCAATATCTTTTGTATTCAGACTACAACTATGGAGGAATAAAAATATGTAAAACTAAGGGACCTAGACAGAGAGGTCATAACCTAGGGGAAGACAGCAAACGTATTAAAAACTATATTTATCTTCCTGCTTCTGCCACCTTTTCAAATTCTTTAACAGCAATCTTAGTTCTTTTCTAGTTGTTTCCTATGCCTTAGCACAGAAAGCGAGGTTCCAATAAGGTCTATTTAAAAAAAGACACACTCCAACAAATCTTTCCAAATTTTTTAATTTCTTTACAGTCCAGTAAGAATCTACAGCTTTTTATAAATATTTACTTGCCTACCATTACAGAACATTGGGCCCACAGTTAGGATTCATTCACCAGCCACCAGCTTTTCACTAATTCATTATTTTGGTAACTACACTTATTTATCTATTTTCTTAACTCAATCAATTATGAAATGTTCTATATGCATAATTGCATGTAATCCTTCTAAGAATACGTTTATTCCTCATTTTGTAGATGAGAAATCTGAGACTCCCAGAGGTGAAGTAACTTGACTCAAGTCACCCAGACAGCATTTTTCAAACCCAGGGTTTCAACTTGGGTCTTTCTGGATTCAAAGCTTACGTTCTTTTTACCATATCAGAGTGCAGAAGCCGTGTGTGGTGGTGGTGCTGGGGGTTGAGGGGAGCACGGGGGGTAGAAGGTAGTACTAAATGGTTGGAAAAGCACAAAATGACAATCATTGGATTTATAGAAAAATCATGTATTATTTTAAATGAAGAACTTGAGACGTCTAGTTGTCCACATGTCATTCTGGGCCACCAAAAAAGCCATCAGATCTAACCAATGTGAACGTGTGTCCCTTGAATGTGCTAGTTTAAATCGCCAATTGTCTGTGTAAACGTGAAATATGGCTTTGAAGTGAAAGGTCTTGCTGAGAGAAGGAAAAGAACGGTTTTGGGGTTCCCCGTGCACAGGGCCGTTGATGAAAACCCCATCATTATATTGCCTTGATATCTGTTTATCACAAGCATCCGGAGAACCTATTGAAATGCTGAGCTTTACGGAATATTTTTTCGAGGATGTACACAGCTTCATCTTATACCCAGATGGCTCCTTTGGAGACCAACCTTTTAAAACTGTCTGGCTTGCTAGAGTTGTATCATTTTGTAAAGGATGTATTTAAAGGTTTAGCATTTTATACAGCAAATAACCTTGAGAACACCGAAACAGCCAGTAAGAAGCTTAAACACACTCTTGAGGAGACAAAAAGAGATATCATTAGACAAGTGCTTATAACTGCTGCCCCCCTTGATTTTCTCATTTCAGGACTTTTATCAGCTCAGTTTCAACAGAAAGCAAAGGGAAAGAAAAAAAAAAAAAACCTTCCCTTTTAACGTGCTCATGGCAATAGAAAGCGTTTTTTTTTTTTTTTCCTTGCTGGTCCCTGAAACCCCTTTTCTTCCAACTAAAACCTGCTGAGAGAAGTTTTCTTTCTTTCTTTGGAGACAATGATTTTGGAAACAGAAAATGCTGCCTTTCTACGTGATCAGAGGATTTTAGAGAGGTGGGGGAAGGAGGCACAGTGTGCTGATGTAGACACACTAACAGGGAATGGCCCTCTGTCATGGGGACCCCCTCCAGCACACGCACTCCACAGAGGTGGAGGCCTGAGGCACAGGCCTGAGAACGCAGGAATAGAATCACCCGGTAAGATGAAAGTGAAGCACACCTGGAGCTGTCTTCCTTTTCCTTTAAATCCTTCAGGATAAATCACAGCCACTGTTACCCCAATATTAGTGAGTCAAAGACTTCAAAGAAGATGTCTCTGAAACTTAAAAGAGTAGATTTAACAACAGAGGAACATTCCATTTATATCCAATGTAAAGATACATTCATTTGTCCTTCCCTTGTACTTAAAAACACTTTCATCCATCACTGACTAATTCTCAGTTCAAACCTGGCCCACAGCCCAAATTCTCTCATTTGATTCTGTAGCAAGGTGGGCAAACTTTCAGCTAAGTAAAACCAGTTCCTGCAATCTAAGTATTAAGAACTCATGTCGTTTCCGTAAAGGACCCTAGATAAGGTGAGGGCAGCCTTGTTCTCTGTGATTCCATTGATTATTAATAATAATAAACCTCATGCCTAGTTTAAGGATATCTTTAAAGCAGTGAAGAATTGCATTGAGAAATATGTATGTCCAAGAAAACAAAAAAGCAAGAGAAAACAAAAAAAGCAGTAAGACAACCTTCTTTCAGATGGATTCAATGTAAGGATCATTGCTCGATGTTTCCCCAAATGTTCATTCATGTAGGTACCCAACAAAAAAGGGAGAGTAGTTAATATGCGCCATATATGAAAACTCACGTCTAGTTATAGAGGTGGAAAAATACACTAACAATGAAAATATGCTGCGATAAGTAATATAACAGATGTAAAAGAAATATAGACGCTTTGGTCACTGAGAAGGGCACCCAACCCAGGAGAACAGGGACGTACGTATATTAGAGGCAAAGGTTCAGGCCTGAGAGAGCACATTCTGCTAACAGACCTATGAACAAACGCTGGGTGTGGCTGGAACTTCACTATGAAATAGGGGTTGCAAATAGTAGGCACATCATGAAGGAGATTAGAACCATGCTAACCTGAAAGACGAGAAAGTATGAGCGTGGCAGGACCATTTTGTTTGTTTGTTTGTCTGGGCAGATGATTTCAGACAGCCAAGAGCCAGGCAGACAGATGGATGGATCAAGTCTGAAGGGAGAGAAGCTGGCCTACAATGGACACCCTTGCTCCCTTTCAAAGAGAAGGTGAAGGTAGCATCAGCTCTTCCTTCCCTCCCTACTGCTGCTTCCCATGTGAAGAACAGTGAGGTATCTGATCCTTGAGACTGGGAACAGTCAGGAAGAGTGGAGCTCAGCCCATTTGGGGTTCTTCTGCTTCTGAATCTGCACAAAGGGAGCAAGCACACTGACGTCAGGCCACTCAGGGGAAGCCCTGTGCCTGTATGTGAGGGGTGGGGGGGCCCAGAGTGGACATGAGGGGGCACTGCCCTCATCTCTGTGACCGGCTGAGTGACGGTTAGCTCTGCAGACCTCCTTCTGACTCAAGTAGGTCTCCAGGTACAGACTTGGAGGCACGTAGGAGGAAGCCACATGTTCTGGCCCAGCTCTGCCGGCAACATGAGCGTATTTTTATCTCTATCTGGTTCCTGTGTCTGGTTTGCAGTGGGCTCAAAATGCAGAGCGAAAGGGGCATGATTCACCAACCCTCCTATTTCCCAGTGAGAGCCCAAATCACACACATGGTCAGGAGACAGGAGGAAAGAGACTGCAGTCATACTGAAGTCTGGATTGGGGATGTGATGTCATCAGCAAGAAAGGGCAACGATCTCTCAAAACCACCAAAAAACAAACCAACTGAAACACCTTGAAATTGCAAAGAGGAAACCCTGTAAGTTAGCACTCTATTTCTGCATTTCTTCATATGGTTAGTGTATTTACTTCTCATCTGAAACTTTCTGGTGTTGAAAAACATATTAAGATCATCTTGTACTCCCCATATACTTCAGTCTCTCTGATGAAAAATAATTGCTTTGGAGGGGGAAGGGCGCCATGTTTGGACACCCTTCATCAGTGCATTACCTGATAGGACATTTATTAAGGATAAAACATTTCTTTCATCCCAATAGCTGCCTCAGCAGTTGTGGAAATGAGGATGGGGAGGGAGGGAAAAAGCCTTTATCATTTCCTGATCTCTCTAGCAAATTGCCAATTTATGCACAGAATATTACAAATACTGCTGAATTATTTGAGCCTGGAATTAATTTAGAGAATCTTGTCCTCCTTTGAGTGTCCAGGGATTTGGCTTATCTTTATTTGCTGAAGGAACCATGTCACTGAAAGCAGTCCCGGGATTATTTCAAGTGAATGAATAATGAAATTGCTCAGCTTTCTAATGGTTTCCAAATTCCACGTCTAGCTCAAGACACTCTCCTGGGCGAGTTCATCAGCGAGGTTCTGTGGCTATGGGGGAAGCACGCCCAGACTCCAAACAGGTGCTTCTGCATGGAGTAATCAAAGCCAGCGAGGAAAACCCACTGTCACAAGGGGTTACTGAAAGCTGCTTTGGAAAACAGAGAGAAGATATTTCATCCTTCAGACAGTATCATTAGGAGAACACACACAAAATAATCAATTACCAAAAGCAGCGATTTTTAAATAATCCTTCACTGGTGTGAAATCCCTTAATCATGTCAGAAATCATTGCTCTTGCTGAAGGTAAGAATATGCCAAACAAGAGAGAGGACTTCTTGGCTTTCAAACAAGGGCAAATTCAAGATGAAAAACAAAGCATCCAAATAAATTACTGTTTCACAAAAAAGTTTTCTGTGTAACACAGCTAATCTTCTAAAACCCCACCACTCACCCATGATTACATATGACTGCTTGTCAGTTAGGTAACCAGTAAACATCTTGGGTACTTATTTTCTGTCCATTTCTAGCTAAACCATAGATATCGATTGAGGGAAAACAGTATAAAGACAAAAATGAAAACAAAATATATGATTCATGTACAAAACCAAAGACATACATATTTAATATTTGGTGTATTTCACTTCCATAATTAATTCCTCTACTCCTCCTCAACACACACACACACACACAAATAAAATAGAAAATGTAAGATTTTATTCTGCTTTTCCATTTAGACCACACGTATTTTGTCAAGTCCTTAATCATTAAAAAAAATCTCACGGCATACAATACTCTTACAGAATGTAAGAGACGACTTTTTCTTTCAACTATTGTATCCCCAACACTCATAACAGTGCCTGGCAAATAGTACATGCTCAATAAATATCTGACGAATGCATAAAACAATAAAAAGGAATGAACAAATGAATAAAGGAATGAATGGATGGATAGATGGATGGATGGTTTTCCCCCTTAGAACCGTTGAATATTCCGTTGGATAATCACACAGCTACTCCTACAAACCAATGTCAGAAGTAGGCTCCGCATAATAATTTCTTGAGTAAATAAAATATGAGTCAAACCTGGTTACGAAATTGATTTAACTCATTTTATGATATATATCTGCTCTATACATACTCTATGAGACCCAAACAACACATCTCTTCTAGCATCACAAGTAATATCCAGCTCTTCTGTTGTCAAAAAAAAAAAAAAAACACAAATTACCAAGTTCTTTTTTAAAGAGTATTCTAGTATCTTTTTAGTGTACTGACTAAATCAGAATGTTACCCCAGCACACTCACTCACAAGCCCCTCTCATAATGTTTCGGATAATTCTATTGAACTGGCATTTCAAGGCATTAAAATAAATATAATCAGTTGTAAATATCTACTGATTAAGCATTAAACCTAAGATATCATAAATTGCTTCATTCAAGGGGCTGCCATTTCCCGACTATTCAGCCCGTTAGGTGCAATTTTGATACATTAGTCTTACTGTGCCATTTATGGAATGTATGTCTTAAATCAGCAGTGAAGTGAAACCAACCTCCTTCATTCCACAAAAATCAGGGAACCGCCACATGTATTACCCTGCCCTGTGCAATGTGATCAGCGTGTTACTTCCTATGCTGGATATTACAATCGCTCGATATTATCCCTTATTACTTTAAAGGCAATTTTACATTTCACATCCAAATTAATGGCTACTCTCAGGAGGTTTATTATGTTTAATTACTTTTTATTCCTGAATTCTCCCTTTCTCTCTGAACATTCTTTCCTTAAATGATGGTCAACAACTTGAGGCGTAATCGGAGAGCACAGAAATTGTTAAACAGAATGCTAATTAGAACAGAGGCGGAATCTGGAACATCATCTCTTTAAATTCAAGAACAAAGAGTCTCTGAGACTTATAAAATGGTCGTATCTAATCAGTTTAAGAACCTAGCAAAGGACAAAGATTCTGGATCCAGCTCTGGCCATAACATGTCATGGCCTCACGCTAGCTGCTCGATCTTTGATCTCCATGTTCCATATTCATCCATCCGAGTCCCCGCCGCCACGGCCAGCACCAACTCATAACACAAGGGGTTTGCCAGGTCCTGCCGTCGTCCACAGTCTAAGTGGAACGAGCTGCTCAGATCCATCTGGCACTCAACTTTCTAGACATTGCTGATCTTTTCAGATTCCTACTTTGTGCCACCCTTCCTTTTACTACTTTGCCTTGCCCTTCAGACGCAAATCCTTGAATAAGGTCTTCAGTGCTGCCTTCTCATTTTCCTTCCTGAGCCGGATGTGTACTGTCTGCTCAGCTAGTGTGTTTCCTCGCGCGGGACAAACCCTGGCGCTCTCCTGAGGCAGCTTGGAAGCATCTTGGTCCAGCTCAGTCTTCCTTGATCAGGTGGCCCTATTTTCCAAAGTAGACGTCAGTGCCCCTGGCAGTGTGGCAGCCACTGCTCCTGGACCCACCCCAGTGCCTGGGCCCATTCTGAGGGAGGCGGGCTTTTCACTATCAGCTTCAAAATCTTAGGGCTTGGCGTTAAGTTGTCCTTAGAAGCCCAGGATCTGGACCAGTCACTTGTACCTGAGTTTCCTTCCCTGGCAACCACCTAGGATCACAAGTCCCCAGGATTATTTCCCTGTCCAAAACCCTGTTTTCCTAACTTGGGTATCCCCACCTCTCAGTCATGGTGGTGCCAGCTCTTGAGTTCTGCTACATAGCCTGTCCTAGTACCCCAACCTGCTGCAGGACAGGAGCCAGACTTGAGTCCCTTTTGGCTAGCCATGGTCCTGCCTCCTCCAGGCAAACTGTCCAGGTGTCATCCACACTCCCAGCTGCCCCCATAATGCTGACTATTGCCTCTCTTACCTTCATTTTCCAAAACTGTGTTCTGTCAGCTGCTCTGGAGTTCCGAGTGCTGACTAAACACTGCCTGATTCAAAACTTAAAATTATGCCTAGCATTTTTCTTTTTTTTTTATGTTTCTATGGTATTATCTCTTTTATATCTTCCCAATAATGCATCTAAGGAATGGACTATTATCTCATTTTAAAGATGAAGAAAATGAAGTCAATCAAGATACATGGCTCAGGGTTCCACTGAAGTGACACTCAGAGCCCGGACTTGTTCCAGATTTTTTTCTATACGGGTCGAATTCTCTTTCTTCTTATATTAGTTTCCCGAGGCTGCTGTAACAAATTATCCCAAACTGTGTGTCTTAATGCAACAGAAAATTATTCTCCCAGAGTGCTAGAAGCCAAAGCCTAAAATCGGTTTCACTGAGCCAAAACCAAAGAAGAGGCAAGGCGGTACGTCCTCCCAGAGGTCTAGGAGAGAAGGCTCTTCCTGCCTCTGGCAGCTTCTCCTGGCTGCTTGCATCCTTGGCTTTGGGACCACATCACTCTGATCTCTGCTCATGTGGTCACATTGCCTTCTTCTTCTATGTCAAATCTCCTTCAACCTCCCTCTTAAAAGGACACTTCAAAGGACAGTGCATTTAGGCCCCACCTGGATAATCTCCCTACCTCAGGTGTGATCCTTAATTTAATCACACCGGCAAAGTCCCGTATAAAGTAACATCACAGGCTCTGGGGGTTAGGATATGGATAATTTGGGAGGTCATTATTCAGACCATCACACCAGTAAACAACCCATTTCCAATTTTCATTCCTTGAAAGCACTGGATTGGGGAGGAGGGCAGGGAAGGAGGTTGTGATGATAAAATTAATACTCATAAGAGTGAATCTACTGTGTTTCTAGAACAAGATGCATTTTTCACATCCATGATCTCACGTATTCTTCAGAGTAGCAGGAAAGTTGGCATCAGTCTGCTCATACTACAGCAGGGGAAACTGAGGCTTCGGGGGAACAGAATCGTACCTCTTACCAAGGGGTCACAAGTAAGAAGGACTCAGGTGAGATGTGAACCCGATAAAGTTGGGTTCATGACTGCTTTGCTGCCCGACCAATCACCATTCTCCCCAGCCCATTCTCGACCCCACCCATTTCCCTTCCCACTGCCAGCAGACAGACCTGACCACTCTCCTGCACTCCCACCAGCCAGGGGAGTCAGGAGGTCCTCTGTGTGCTCTGCCTCTTGCCCAGGGCTATGCTGTTTGTCCTTCTTTCCTAATGCATCGAGATAATGATTTCGCTGAGCTTTTCTCCTAGATCACTTTCCTCATCCACAAACTACCTTACTTTCTCCCCTTGTAATTATTCTACATTTTTGTACTTGGAACTACATTTACCATCTGCTAGCCCAATTACGCAAATGATCCAAATCTTTTAGAATCTGGTTAAATTGTTCAACTGGATTTTCTCACTCTCCACTTCTAAAGTCGTCTGTGAACCTGGATGTGACAGAGCAATCATAAATAGATGGGAGTAGGAAGGTGGGGGGGTGGGGTGGGGGGGGTGGAGACATGTCAGCATGTCAGGGAGAGAGTGGGAGGTGTAGGCTGGGTGAGGAGAGGGAACTCTGTACCTACTCCCCCAGGAGCCAGGGAGCTAACTACCAACCTCTGAATGTGCAGGTTCAGCACCTTTGATGTCTCATTTTCTCATGTTACCAAAAAAAAAAAAAAAAAAAAAAAAAAAAAAGGATTCTACTTTCTCACTTCCTTGGAAGATTTGTGTGAGGGTTAATGAGATAGTCTTGATTAAGCACCTTGGAGAGCAACACTACATAGATAACTGACATCTGGATGCTGACGCACCTTTAGCTGTTGGGTAAGAGAAGCTAAAGTCAAAATTACCTCTGCCAACCTTCTACCCTTTGGCTTCTGCCTTTTCTGTGTAGGGCACTTTGTGTCCAGGTCCCTGTCTCACCTATTTGGGTTCATGAACCATTCAGCCAACAATGTATTAAGAGCATCGGGGTGATAATGAAGACAGACCCAGACCTGTCCTCAGAAGACTCAGTTTAGACAGAAGCAGACCAGTGAAGTGAAGCCTATGGGGAGGAAAGAAGAAGATTCTAAAACAGGAGAGAGGAAGATGACTAATTCCAACCAGGGCTAGCCCGTTGGGGTATTTGACTCCAGAATGACGAGCGGCTGAGCTAAGTCTTAACCGGCAAGCAGGCGTTGGCCTGAGACAGAGAGACAGAAGAGTATTACAGGCTAAGCAGACCGCATGTGCAGAGACCTGGAGAATGAGAGGGCAGGGAAATTTCCAGGAGGTTCCTGGAGAGCAGAGGTAGGGCAGAAGGACAGTGAGAAACTGCAAAACACACATAGTAACAGACACATGGGTGAAGGTAGCGTAGTCTGTAATTTACTTGGGTCACAGTGAAACTGGAGCACGAGAAGTAATAAACAGAATATTAACCAATTTTCAGTGGAACTCTTCTCTTTGCCAACAGCTGCCAATGCTTTCTGCATTTCTAGGACCCTGCTGTGGGGACTTAGTGGTTAAAAATAGACCAGGACATCAAGTACTATCTTACAGGGTCTTCACAGTTTTCCAAAATTTTAAAAAATCATTGTCCTCTATTTCTTGTTTACTTAATATACTGAGAAGAAAGGAATATAGTGATTTTTTTTAAAGACAAGTTTGTAAACCACCAAGTTTGATCCTGATTATTAGTTCAAGACTGAAAGCACCCTTAAAGACTTCAGAACTCTACAATATATTCCGCAAGGAAGCCGGGTGCACTGAGAGCCTGGCAGAGAAGCAGCTTTGCTGGCCTTCTCGGCCGTGGGGAGGCTCAGCAATGCAAAGGCTTCCTTCCTTCACCCATAAACACTCACCACGCCAGGCCTTGTGCTCGGTGCCTAGAGCCAGAGAAGAGAATGACACAGTCCTTGCCTTCCTTCAAGGTGATCGTACTCCAGGGTGACTGAGCCACAGAGTCCCCACAATGTTATAATTAGATAAAGCACCATTACCTGGATGTCTATTGAGTACCGGGCAGTACAGTTAGCATACTGCACACATGATCTAATTTAATCTTCATTGCAATCCTGTCAGAGGGGAATTTTTTGGCACATCCATTTGACAGATGATAAAACTGAGGCTCAATTTCCCAACCTAAGCTACTATTCAAACCACACCCTCCCAACCCCCCTCCACCCAATCAGTGAAACGTAGAGCCATGATTCAAGCTTAAGCCAGTTTGAATTCACAGCTTAGGACCTTAATCACTAAGAATTAGACCATTAAGTGTCAATGAAATGATATAAACCTCACAGATCCTGGGCCCACACAGCACAGAAAACCCAATCCCCCCACCTTGGTGCAAATAAAAAAATGAGGCACAGAGAAGTCCGGGGACTCACCTAAGGTTAGAAAGAAGGGTTGGGGTGTCCAGTGCTCTCGGTGTTCTCGTTCTCAGAGTGATTTCCCTGTCTACCTGCCCCTATCACTCCTCGGCCCATATCAGTAGGACCTGGGCAGTTCTCAGGCCACACTGTGCCAGCTCTTTCAGTCAGAGGGAACTGGTTTCTACCCCACAGCGTGGTAGCACCGTTAAAGCAGCTAACTCTACAGACAGCCTGAGTTAACATTCTAGCTTGTCCATCTCCTGCTGTGTGATCTTGAGCAAGTTATTAACCTCTCTGTGCTACAGTTTCTCCTCCATGAAATGGGGCTCACAGTAATAGCTATTAAATAGGGTTGCTGTAAAGATTAAATGGGCTATTATGTATAAGGGACTTGGATCAGTGTCTGGAATACAGTAAGCACTCAGTAACTGTTACCTATATTTATGATTACTACACCTAACCTCTTAATCTGTTCATCTACACTGGCAAACTCTGGCCCTCTAGTAGCTTGCTGCAGCCTCCATGCCATCACCCCAGCCTTTGCAAGAAACACAGTCAGCCTGGATTTAATTCTTCACACCTTGAGTTGTACCGCCTTGTTATCTGGCATACATTTCCTCAAAGTATGGACAGGGACACACTCAATGACTAAATAATATTTGTTTTATTACAAGATATGATAGAGACTAAAGAGTCCTTTCAGAAGTCTCTGAGCCCTTTCCTCCCCCCTCCCCCATATCAGGTATCACCTTTGAACATTTTCAATAATTTACTTATTTAACAAATGTGTTGTTTATCTCTGCTCTCTGGTTCCAGTGACTGAATGTAAGCTCCATGAAGGTAGTGATCCATGTATATTTTGGTGTATCCAAAGTAGCTACAATTGTTTACTCCTAAGTGTTGGTCTCAGCAAGAATCTGACCTGCTTCTCATGGGAAGCCATAAAGAAAGGAGAAAATAACAAATGACCTAGCTCAGCAGGCACGTAGGAAGGGCTCAATGCATACTTGCTGACAAGTGTCAGACATGCCACCTACCAGCAGGGTGACTTTGGGGGAGTCCTTCACACCTCAGTAAACTTCAACTGCCTTACCTGTAGAATGATGACAATGTCACTGTTCTCACAGACTGTTATGCAGATAAATAACAATAAGTGAAAAATATATACTTTTCCAAACTTGAAGCGTGGTTTGAAAATGTTATTGTTGCTTTTATGTATGGAACGACAGGGACGTCATCTATAGTCACTCATTTATTCATTATTCATCATTCATTATTCATCTACCCTGTACCTGCACCGGGCAAACGGAAATAAAAGAGGCACAGCCACTGTCTTCAAGGAGGTCACTGATGGGAAAAAGGAGAGAGGAGCATTTAGGCGAGGGTAGGGGGTGGTTTCCAGTCAGTCAACAGAGGAAGTGACTGTCAAAACAGATGGAATCTAGGAATGAGCCTCAGAGAGGAGGAAAGGATGCACGTGGCAGGGTTGGGAAGCTATTCAACATATCAGGCAGCTTCTATCTGCTAATGCTCAAGGACTCTGGTCACTGAGCTTTGTTATTCCCACGGCACCAATGAGGAAACCGAGGCTCCGAGAGATTCAGTGACTTACCCAAGGTCATACAGCTTTGTGTGGCAGAAGCCTGTTGGATAAAATCACATCAGATACAATCATGAGGCAAAACAGTCTGAGCAGTTTTGTTTCTCTTAGCAATGATGGGTGCCTCAGGGCCTCTGCTCCTGCCCTGGGTGCTTCTCCCCAGAGCTGCCCACAAGGATAGAGACTGAGCACCAAACCCACAGGCCTGCCCCCATTTGTACGCTGGCCACCAAGCAGGGCTGGCATTGCTAATTAGCTGGCAAGTCCCCAAAGGAATTTTTCCTTTTTTTTTTTAGTAGTCAGTGGTTTTAGTTACACATCCTTTCAGCAATTACCCACAGCTCTTTGTAGGAAAGTCATTTGCATGTCTAAGAGACTCATTTGCATCCATTCTGACCACTGGGGCCATGCTTTCCCTCTGTAAGGTAGGGAACCATCATCGGAAATGTGATCAGGAGCCTCCCTGAGCCTCCTCCTCTGGGGGCTATAGGTGACCACACCATCCTCGCATCTCTGCTCCCAGCCAGAATCTAAGACAGAAGGACCCTGGAAATATGGCCCCCCACTCTAAGAGCCCCGGTGCAGGTCCACCTTCCAGGTATCCCAGAACAAGGTATCCAGGTATCCCAGAACAAGCATGGTGTCATCAGCCAGGCAATAAGTATTTCATAAGCTCCAGCCATGTGGCAGGCATGTGCCGGGTGGTGTGAGAACTTCTTTTCCCTGAAGGAGCTCATGGACTAAGAGTGTCTCTCCCTGGCATCCATCTCTTGCGAGCAGTGTGTCCTGGGCAAATGCGTGAACCCCTTGGAGTCTAACGCGCATACAGTGTAGAAGATACCACTTTTGTCACTGCGATGTTGTGAAGAATAAATGAAATGATGCATGTAAAACGCTGGACTAGTAAGTACCCATTAACGGGAGATGGTCAGAGCAGGGATGCGGGTAGTAATGGCGTCCCTGGGGGCAGCACGGTGACAGCAGTAGCTGAGCAGAGCGATGTGGCTGGCGGTGGTAGTGGTGGTGACCCTGATGGCAGCAGTGGTAGTGGTGACAGTGGTGGCAGCCAAAGCAGGAAAAGTATTAAGATCCGAGACCTCGAGTGCTATGAGAGACTAAGAGAAAATGATACCTCACAGGCAAAGTACCTGGGACAGAAAAACAAAGGAATGGCGGCAGACTGGATGCCATACACCAAGAGCCAGCTTTTGTGCCACTCATTTTCGTTCCCTTTGTCATCACATTAAATCTTTACAATGTTTTTCAAAAGAAGAAAATGGGCCTCGGCTGTGAGGTGACTACTACTCCAGTTCACAACTGATTGATGGCCGGGTCTGGATTTAAAGATAGGTGAGCCACATTCCGATCCCAGATGCTTTGCTCTACACCACGTGGGGCAAACTGAGAGCTCCTTCTGGCCTTGGGGAACGTATACTCTTCCGTGTGTATCGCTGTGCACTACAGCATTTTGCTTTGGATCCATCTGTGTGTGTGTCTCCCCTCTAGCCTCCCAATCAGACTACGAACTCTTTAAAGAGCAAAGTCTCTCTCCTCTTCTCTGTACCCCAGCCCCTGCTCTCGTCACAATGCCTAACATATAATAGATTTAATTCACTAACCATATCTACTGTTCACTTACTAGATGCTGGGAGCTCTTCTAGGCACTTAGGACCCTTCAATGGATACAACACACACACAAACTCCTGCCTTTGAGGAATTTACATTCCATCAATGGGAGACAAACAGCAAGAGGAAACAAATAAATTAAACATACAATTGTTGAACAAGGTGCGTGAATGAATGAAAGGCAGACTAGAGGATGGGTATCTGACTTGTCTCTGACCCCTTTCCAATCTGATCATGATCATATTTTCAATCATAAATTCACATTGGCGTTACAATTTTCAGTGCATGTCTGTGATTTTATCTGATTACGTCAGTCCAGTAGAGAAGCCAATTATAGAATCACGAGCCCTATTTTGTGCAAAGGGAGACGTAGGGTCTGAGATATCATGGGCCTTGAACAAGGTTGAACCCCTAGAGAGTGAGGACCCCTAAGCATGAAGCCTAGATGTTGAGAGTAGGTCTCCTGAGCTCCTGACTCCATCTGCCCTCTTCCCCAGGCCCTCTCTCACTCACTCAGGTGGCTGAATTTCCTGCAGTCAAAAGTGAGGACAAGTTCAGTTTTACTCTCTGGCATCTGTTTGATTCCCTGATGTCTTGGTCATAACATGCTCACAATCACCGACCCATCTCTTCCTCAATACCTCAGTATAGCAATATCTCAGCTGCCCATATCAACAACAATAGCAATCTTAGTAGTAACAAGTCAACGACTTAGGTATGCATCAGTCTTTCTCCGTTGCCAAGGAGTTTCACTTTGACTTCATCTGACCCTCTTGACAACCCTGAGAAGTAGGAATAGCCGAGACTGTTGTTACTGATTTCATCTTGCAGATGGGGAAAGAGACGCACATCCAGGGAGAGGAGGGCACTAACCCGAGGCCCTGTGAGTGCTGTGTGGCAAAGCAGGACGGGATGCCATGCCCTTCTTACACCAGTGGGCTCCCCTCCGCCAGGAGTGCCACACCCAGCCCCCAGGCACAGCGGATTTGCTTTGAAGGTCTCATTCACCACCTCCAGATCCCTCCTCCCTTCCCATGAGTCAGCGGCTCCTCATCTTTATGCAGCTGAGGCGTGCAGGATGCGCGTTCTTGTGTGGAAGCCTGTACAATCTATTTATGGACCTAATTGTCAGTTTTCCTGAGTGACAGACACGCAGGGCTTTGACTATCCAGCCTAATGTGTCTGTATCTGACATTTTAAATAGAAGTCTCTCTCCCCCTCCCTGCTCTTTTAGGAAGTAATTTGAGATAGCAGGTATTTTTAAATTCGTATATCTTTAATTATATCTACACAACTGTCAGAGATTAATGATTTCCTCAATCTGGCTCTTCGTAAAGGAGAATTTGGAACTTAAGAAACACTGAACAGAGGTCCCATGGATATGCTGACAGTAACAAAGACATTTCACAAGCCAGGGCTTTGGCTTTAGTCGAGTTCGAGTTCTCATTGTAGATTAATTTTGGGCGACGTCTCCATGAATTATTGAAAAGGCAGCACTCATGTGCACGGTTAACGTAAATAGATCTATACATGTAAACCAAATAAAAAAAAGCATGTGACAGACGGAGAGCGGGTTTTGTGTGGAAATACTTCGCGGCCCCCAGAGAAATAAGTAACAATAGGTCCCAGGTGGTATCCGTCAATTTTGACCCCAAAAAGAAAATCTCACCTTCCCATGTAAGCAAACTCAATCTAGAAGCTTGAGGTCAGGGGCTACTTCACAAAGAATCTCATCCAGCTCTCGTGCTTGAAGCCAGAATTTCTGCTGTGATAAAACTCATTTAACACAGATTTGCTCAATGCCTGTTGGGTGTCAGGCACAAGACAGGCCAGGGGCACCCACTGGCCACAAGACATGGCCCCCAGAATCACAGGGCTCCCCATATAGAGGGAATAGAAAACAAGCAAAAAATAAGCCACAGATGTTGGAATGCAGTCACTGAAAGAGATGCGTCTCTTGCTATCAGAACCTGGGGAAGGCAGAAAACTGGGCACAAGTCCTCCAGCTAACCAGGCATGTGATGCTGGGAAAGTTAAGTGCTCTTTCTGTCTTAGTAATGTGGGATTAATAAAACAGAGGGTGCCAAGAAAATGTATACACATTTTAAGAAAGGGAAAAAACTGTACTAAAATTGTAATACAATGACTGACACTCGCATTCATTTAACACCATCGTTTGAGCAAACGTCATACCACACGTTGCTACCGTGATTCAACTCAACCTCACAAAGTAATACATAGATAACATCTCTTAAAACGTGTACATGGTTTTTGGCACCCCTGGCATATTCCCTTTGTGAGCATCAAATGAAATCTGGCTTTTGTTCCTTACGGCTCCCCGACATGAGCCCTGTGCTCCAGAATCCTGAATTTCTCCCGGTTCCTCCAAAACACTGTGATTCCTTATTCCTCAGAACATGGAGCATCTCAGGTGGCACATGTCTGTCTTCGTTTCATTTAATAAACTTCTAATCACCTTTCACGATCTAGCTTGAATGTCACCTCTTCTGTGAGGCCTTCTCCAATCTCCCTGGTACATTTATAGTTCCTCTAATCTCTGGTAAATACCTTCATTAAGGTGCTTATCATGCTGGACTAGAGTCGTTTCATTGTCTAGCCTCACAACCACCCTGTGTCTCAAGAAAGAAACTCTGTTTCATATTTTATATCCTCAGGGCTTGGCTAGTGGTAAGACATGGCAGACAGGTACTCAATAAACTTCTGTTTACATGAATCGAGCATTAATGAACACATGATGAGTAATATGTGTAAATACTTTGTAAACATGAATAAAGTTGTTTAATGCATGGCTACCATGTCCCAGACACAGAGGTACATGCATATAATTTTGGTCACCCACAGCAACTCCACAAAGCAGATTTGTTCTAAGGAAACTTATGGCACAAGTACCAACCAATCAGAACTGGTGCCTGTGACAGATAGCATCAGCCCTTCAGATACCGCAATAGGCTAAATGGAGGGCCCCAAAAGATACTGATACTGTCATGTCCTAATCCACGGGTCCCATGAACATGCCCTGACTCAGGAAGAAGGTCTTTGCAGAAGTCGTTAAGTTAAGGCTGTTGAGATGAGACGATCATCCTCAATTATTTGGATGCTTACTATATCCCATGACACTTACAAGTGTCCTTATAAGTGACGCACAGAAGAACAGGCTATGTGAAGACAGCACAAAGAGATGCGGCCATAAGCCAAGGCATGTCAGCAGCCGCCAGAAGCTGGAAGGGGCAAGGAGCAGATTCTCCTCTACAGACTCTTTATGCCTCAATAAACTTCTACTCAACTTTTGTGCTCTAGCTTGAAGGCCACGGGGAATGCAACCCTGCTGATACCCTGATTTTGGACTTTTGGCCTTCAGGAACAGTAAGTGAGAAAATTTCTGTTTTTGTATTTTTCATAGCAAATAAGTAGTCATTCATTACAGTAGCCTCAGGAAACTAATACAGAGAGGTATTTTTGTCTGTACTATAAAGATGAGGAAACTGAAGGTGAGAGAGGAAGGGTTTTCTCCCAGGAATGCAGCTGTTCGTCAGCACGGATGAGATTCAGACCTGGACGTGTCTTATTCCAAAGCCTTTATGCTCTCTGTGTCAGGATTCTCTCTCTGGGGCCTCCTTTGAGAGACACCTCCCACGGTTCTCAGTTCAAGCTGCGGTGACCGAAATGATATTCATGTACATACGCATACAGACGCCCAAACACTGTCTGTGGAGATGTCCACTCCCTGGGTCTCAGGGAGGGCCATGGCACCTGGGTTTTTTGACAAACATTCCAGTGAGATTGAGAACTACAAACACACTTCAGGTCACACAGAAGGGGAAATCAGAAGAATGAAGGAAATCCCAACTTCAAACTGAGCCACGGGCACCCCATGCTCTCTCATGCTGCTGGTCTTACGAGTGGATTGGGGTTGGGGAAATAAGGATAGGAGTTGGTTCTAAAACGAAGCTACTTCGGTTCCCCATAGGGTTTATTAAGTCATTTATAATTCCAAGGAGCTGAGGTAAATATTTACTATTTGATTCCTAATCCATAAATATTTACATGTAGGGATTTCCCCATGTTTGACAAGCCCACCACAGGTTTGACACTTTCAGCAAATGTGACGAGTGAAACCTTACAATTCCCCACGCCCAAAGCAAGGAGCATCTGGCCACTCCTCCAAGAGTTCTAATCGGGGAACAGTCTGTGTGTGCCGGAGCGCAGCCACGATTACCGAGAACTGCTGAAGGATTCAGCATTGAACAACTACTGTGGGGAAGGAAAGGAAATAGTGACCAAAAAAAAAAAAAGGGAAAGAAAGAAAGAAAACTGATGAGAATGCTGTAACAACTGCCTTCCAAAGGTTCCCGTGGTATTTCTACTTGATAATTTTATGGCAAATTCACATTTAAAATGGACTTCCAACGTGAAAATACTGAGAGAGTTGGAGTAGAAAATCCAGGAAACTCTCTTTGAATCCTCCTTTAGAAATCTTAGAATGACTGGAGTGATGTTGACAGACTCAGTAAGCTGACTTACTAAGTTTACTTGCTTTATTAAGTGTGTGGCATCCTGCTGGGAGTTGAAAAATAAAAAAGCCGGGTTTCTTCCTTGAGAGGCGTTCATTCTCTTCCTCAAGGACTTGTAATATAAAGATGAGACTTGTACTCATTCTGTACCTAGTGTGGGCAAAGCCCTCTGTTAGGTTCTACACATATGTCACCCCAATTCTAAAATCCGGATTTTACGGGTGAATAAAGAGGCTCTGCAGGTTACGTAGTTCATCCAAAGTTAGATTTCTCGTGTTTTATGGAGCCAGGTTTCAAACACAAGTGATCAGCCAAGGGCCAATCAGACAAACTGAGTGCTTGCCAGCTATTCAAAGAGGGAATTTCAAGGGAGGAAGCCTTAGGAGGGTGTTGGAAAACTTGGAAAACCAGGGGGAAAGGAAGTGATCGAGGGATTAGTGAGGACAGGAAGCTGCTACCAGCCCTGTGATTAGGCCAAGACACACACGGAGGAGGTGCCGTGACCAGGAGACGGGCCATCCCCTGAGAGGTGACGAGAACTCTGGTAGGGCCGCCCTGGAGGACTGCGGCCATGAGACTGGAGCCCTGTGCAGGACCTGCGTCCACAGAGGAGACACAGCAACTGCCAGAGCCACAACCAGAAGCAGAGGGACTGGGAGAAGTGCCCAGGCGCCTCCCTTTGCCCCATCCTCCACTCCACCCACCAGTGCCTCCCACAGGCTGAGCCCAGGGCGAGCCCACAGTCAGGAAAGGGCAGGGAAGTGGCGATTGCCAGGGTTAGCTCCCTGGGATACACAGAAGGCCCTGCCATGCACAGTGGAGAATGAATCTGAGAGCAAATAGGCGAGTGATGAGAAAAACAGGTCTTACTTCTCAGCCCTTGCTTTTGCTGACAGAAGAACACTACACCATCAGAAGCAGCTGGGATCCAGCCTCACACATGCCATTGCTCACCCTGGGGCTGCAAGCAAGCCACATACACCCTGTGCCTCTGTTCTGTCAGAACATCCTGGACTTGTTACGTCCTGTCCCGCCGACTCAGGGAGCTGACCTGAGGGTCATGCAGGACGGCACGCAGAGTGCTGCTTTGTCGATGGGGAGGCCAGGTGTGCTTCTGCTTAAACCTTGAATCACACAGGTAGGTTTTCTTACCCTTAACCATAGAGTATATCCAGACTCACGGCCCCTCCCTTCCTTGCAGAATACCACCCTCACCCTCTCACCTGAGGTGCTCCTTGCCTCTGCCCAAAGTACCTTGCTTAGCTCTTTTCTTTCCAAGGATATTTTCCGGGAGCTGGGAGACTAGGAGGATTTCATCTCAGAAAGCGACCGGCTGGTGGGGAAGAGGAAGGTTAGACGTGGACTGAGGGTGCTGCCCAGTAATCCCCCTTAAATCATACATGGCAAGAGGGAGCAGACAATCATTTCTTGTGACTGAGACAAGATCAAAGGATTAAGGGTTTCTCAGTCAAGAAGGGTTGGCATTTGGTCCTGAGAATGACAAAAGCCAGTCTGCTGAAAAGAACAGCTTGCTTGGTGAAAATCTATTAATATGGCCTAGCATCCCTTTGAAAAGCCTGAGTTCTTTCAGGGGGAAAGACAGAGGAAAGGCCAGGCCTGTGTGTCGGCCCACGACAGCTGCCGTCACAGCCCCGAGCGATAGACAAGCCCCTCTCCGAAGCTCCTGCCCACCGTTCTGGGACGTGGTGGTTGCTGTCTGAGCCTGTCACTCTCCTCGTAACGGTAATGGCATCGCCCACCAGTTCCTGAGCCCTGAGCCCAGGTCAGGCACACACTGCCCTGTACTCCGTATCTCACCCTCCCTCGTAAGAACCCTGCACAGCAGTCTCTTCTTTATAAATGAAGAGAGTGAGATGTCGGTATCAAGCCGTGTATTTGAAATTACTCCATTAATAGTAAAAGTGACTAAGAACAGCTCCTATTTGGTGAGTACTTACTACGTGCCAGCCACTGTGCCAAGCAAGCGCTTTACAGCTAAGCCCCAAACCATGTGAGGCTTCTTCACAGTCAAAGATGAAGGACCAGAGTCAGAGAGAAGTAAACTGCCCGTGTTCACCACGTTCAGAAGGGGCAGAAGCAAGATTCAAATCCAGGTGTCTCTCCTGTCCTGCTAGAGCTTTTAATTACTATCTATCATTTGTTCATTCATTCATTCATCCAACAAATATGTATTGGGCACCTACTATGTGCTTGGCACCGGTGGAGGTGCCAGTCGCGCTGCAGTGGTCACATCAGTGCCCTCGTGGAGAGGACACTCACATGGGTGACACTGCCGTGCGCTAGATGCCAGGTCCTCCATCAATACTCATTGAGCATCTCGGTGTCAGGCATACTTGGCCCTGTCACACTGTTCCTCAGTGGAAAAGAAGGTTGGGACATCACACCTGTGCTGTCTTCAGATGTGCCTTCGTCTCAGACCGTCAGCTTTAATGAGCAGGGGCAGGGTAGGGTGGGTGAGGGTGGGGACGTAGGTATGGCCCGGGCCCCAGCTCTGAAGACTTTCACCCCAACATCTTTAGTCCAGTCAGCCGAAGTAAACTGAAAGTTAGGAAAAGCTAACGCAAAATGCTTTTGCAAGCCTTTCCCTAGAAAGGTTGAACTTGATACCATCCGGTTGGTTTAAGCAGCTCGAGAGATGCTGGCTTACACGCTGAGTGAACAGGTGCCAGCTCAGCTCATTAAGTCCCCCAAGTTTTCATCTTTCCCAGGCTAATTGGCGTTAATGCATGGGGTGCCGGATGCTTATTACGCGGGTAGCTGCAGCAGGCTCTTGAATATTCAACTCCTAAAGGAGTTTGGGATCAAAGACACAGACCATGGCTGTACATGAAAAGCGGCCGTCCAGCTCTGCTTCTGTGCCCACTGAAGTTTACCCCGCTTTGGTAGGGGGGTCGGGGTGTGTGTGACAACTGTGTTTTGGCAAGATAACTGTTTCGTGTTGTCACTGGGAGTACTTCTCATTCTGCAGGACTATGATTTGTCTGTTTCCCCAATGACATGCAATTCGTAAACATGTACTAAGAACGTTGCTGGGCACGGGCCTATAGGTAGGGTTTGCAAAGAAACTGGATCCAGTCCCTGCCCGCAAGGCACACGATCTGGTGGGAAGATGGATGTGGAGTTGAGGAAAGTGCAGTATATCGTGAGAGCTACTGTGTCAGAAGCCAGTACCCAGAATCAGTAGCCCAGGGGAGGGCCTAACTATCCTTGTCCGGCTGGGTCCAGGTAGGCTTCCTGGAAGAAGTGACATCTAAGCTGAATCTTTTCAGCAGTTGTGTCTGTTCAGTCTGTGCCTCACTACTTTGCATACTGATCCCCTCCCATCACCCACAGGGTGGGCTATAACACCTACTTTGGCTTTTTCATAGTAACAAGAGCAGCAAACTAGCATGTCACTACATATATGTCAAACACCGTGCTGGGTCACTTACATATGTGATTTCATTTGTCCTGAATGAGCTCCCTGAGGGATGGGTCCCATCACTCCTATTTTACATGTAAGCAAATGGAGGCTTAGAGGATTTAGAAGTTGCCCAAGGTCATATGGATTAATTACTGAATGGCAGAGCTGTGGCGGAGCAATTTGTAACTCTGAAGATGGTAACACAGTCACTGGGGTGCATTCTAAAGAACACTTGCCTCACTGGTCGCTGTGAGGGTTCGCTGAGCTCCCTTAAATGAGGCCCTGTGCATGCTGTCCATCAGAAAGATGCTTAAGAAATGTGATCCCTGGCCTTCCTGGCATTGGTGGCAGGGTGTGATGGCATGGGCATTCTCCTTTTATTTGTGTGGGAAGAACACTAGGCACTAAGAGGGCTTCCTTCTTGGGTTATCAATCCAATAGCTGCTTTAGGTCCACTTTTGTCAGCTCTTGCAAGCTGCGAAAGGGCAAAATGTCCTGGGAATTGCTGGACTAGCTGGCCAGAGAATCTGGAGCCACAACTTCTATTAGCACCACCTTTAACCCCGTTTGCCTACTTTTGCCTGAGGGACTTAGGCGGGTATGGGGAGAGGAATCTGAATTGCTGGTTTGCACCAAATGGTAGCAAGCTGAAGAAGTTAGAGAGGACATCTCATAGCACAACCTATAATATTTGGGTATCTGGAACACCCGTTTGGTGCAATGTGGGGCCATGAGAATGCGGACTTCTAATTACAGAGAAACAAACTGACCAAGCAATCCCAAATGCTGCACTCAGAAATCCCTCTCCACGTCTGCACCAAGACCACCCTTTGCACAGGCTGCTCCCAGCCAGTGACAAAGCAGGGCAGGGATACTCCGGCAGGTCCATTCCCAGGAGACCTGGGGCTCCTCTGACGAGCAACTTTGGCTCAAGGACGCCACACGGCCTGTCTACGATGCTTCCGCCCACCCTTCCTTCCTCTCTTCTCGCTTTCACTCTGGGTCAAACCTGTATTGTTATCTGATGACTTCCCCTAGCTCCCTCCCCATTTTTGCTCCCAGGTGGGAGTAAGTCTTTTCATCTCTTCATGCGCTCTCACCTGCTTCGTCTGGTTGAAATCCCACCAGCCCTGACGGCCTCAGCTGCTGCCTACATGAAAGCCTGGTGATCAGAGGCTAAAAGAAAGACCTTTACCTTCCTGTTATAAATGAAAAGTTCTGACACAATGGATGCAGTGGGACCATTGTCTGCCTCTGTGTGGACAAATTGCCTAACTTCTCCGAGACTGTTTTCTTAACAATAAAAATGAAGGTAATTACTACTTTTTATAAGTTGGTGCCATGAGGAACGATTAAATGAGCTCATGCACGAGAGACTACATAAGCACTCAGTAAATATCTGCTCATATTTTTACTGGAAAAAAAAAACGTGGGCCCTCCGGATGCAAATTTTCGTCTATTAATTTCATCACTGAAGTTACTGGGTATCACAGGCGTTTTATGAAACCTACCAACCTCTGCAGCTGGCTTCCAAAGGATTTCAGAGATGATTTTACCCATCAGGATAGATAATCCTTCAGCTTTGAACTGGAAGATCATAATGCTTTGCCAATCTACTCTGATCCCAGAGAAAATGGACTGATAAAAAAAAAAGGTGATATCAAGGTTTAAAGGCACTCCTTCTCCCCCAATCTGCTCAAAATTAAAACTGAGCAAGGCATAGTGAGACGGCTTTTTAACCTTTCATTTTTATAAAAGACGGACACTACATCAGCCCTAAGTTTTCTTACTGAAAATAGAAGCGAGTGTGGTGACCAGTGTTCTGGCGGAAGCTGGAGTTCCATCACTCACACCACTTCCGGCTCTGAGCAAGTCACCTCCCATGAATTTCAGTTTCCTCTTTTAGAAATTAGCATATTATTACTCAAATGAGTTGTGACAAATAAAACACATAGCACAGTGCGTGGGACATAGTCAGTGCTCAATAAATATTAGCTGTTGTCATATTACTAATAATAGAGTCATTATCATTGGTTTATCATACAGATTAACTGAAATAACAGTATCTAGCGTATTTTTAGGCCCCCAGCGAATGTTCACTTTATCTGAATCTAAACCACGAGCTTTAACACTTTAAAAGAAGTGACTAACGCAAGTCTCTTTTTTAAGAGGCATGGGGTGGTGGTGGAAGAGGAGGAAGATAATTAATATTTAAGGTCTGGAATAGGGTGTCTGTCTTCATTTTCTTTCAAGATCTTTATTGCATTTTTTGTTTGATTGCAAGTAGTTCTGATCCTTCTGATGGATATGTGTAGTGTGCTCTCAAGAAGATAAAAGGAGAGAGAAAGAGAGAGCATAAAACTATATACACACAAGCAATGATGGATGCGAAGGACAGAAAATTTCCAGTAGACCTGGTCTATAAATTGTCATTTAAATTTGCAATTTAAAAACACTGTCTGACTTTTTGATTTAGGCAACTGTATATGACAGACAAATAATGGAATCCTAATAAGCAACGTCTAAATGATACCTCCAGTCTCCCAGACAGAGAGGGCGGCAGTCGAATTCTAAGAAGAGAAAATAAATCTACCAAGAATAGGAAAGATGACCAGAACTAAATAGTTGCACTAATCACTTGATAACAGATACCAGGAAAATGTATTTCGGGCTGTTTAAAATTCAAATCCTTAACAGATGAAGGCTAGGTTATCAACTGCAAACCCCTAAAGTCACTGTGAGGAGACAGAATTGAGCTAGATTTTTACATTTCATCACATTAAAACAGATGAACCAAAACATCAAGGCACCGGGACAACAGATTACAGTTGATAAGCTAAGGTTAAAAGCTGTGAACTACAAAAATCACTTGCGCTCAGAGGTATACCCACTGGCAAATCTTAATTCCAACGCTTTACTAGAGTGGTGGTCCTCACTGGTGACACCTGCAAAGGGAGGCCCACCCTAAAGCCTGGGTTTCTGCTCACTGCAGGAAACAAGTTAGCATCTTCTCCTGGCCACAAAATACAGAAGATAAACACTACATCAGTTCAAAGATGAAAACAGAATGAATCACTGACTACTGAAAGCAGTTCTATATGCCACAGCTTAAGCATGTGTCATGCGGGGTGTCAGGCGGGGTCTCTGGTCCCACTCCCCACACAAGAACGCAGGACATGGTAAGGCCAAAAAGGAACACCCACGGAGCCATAGGTAGGGGAGTCACACCACTATACTCTCACTGGCAGCTGGATTGGAGACACAGGGACCAGGAGCAACACAATTCTCAACCCTCACTGCGCCGCTTGCAGAGTCAGCCACCATCTTCTTGCTAGCTCCCCCTTTTTTTTGCTAGCCTAGCCACGGCAGTTATATTCATGGCTAATGGCTCACTGGTTACAGCTGACGGCCAACTAGCCACAGCTGATGGCCATTTGATCACAGTCGATGGCCATTTACTACCTGAGCCAGCACCTTTCTATGTGAGGCCGAGAGCCTGGAAACTGCTTTTTGGGGCTCTGTCCCCACAGCATGATTTGGCAAATTTGGGAATGGATCACTGAAACATGGCACCGATGACAGAAAGGTGGGGAGAGAGGTGTTGTGAGTAAAAGCTAAGGAAAATGAGATCACTTAGCATTTTTTAAAATGATAATGGCAAAAAATTATAATGGCATAGGGATAGCTTAAATGGTAAGGTTTAGTAAAAAAGTAATGCAGAATTAAATACGCAGCAGGATCAAATTAGAATGCATGTGTTTGCATGCTTGTGTGCACACACTCATGTGCGAAAAACACAAAAAAAAGATGAAAAGAAAATACAGCTGAGTGTTAACTGTTCTCACTGGAAACCAGAATATGACTTCAGAACCCTCTACATAGTGCTCAAAGAAGCCATTAAAATCGACCGGCATTAGCAAATTACACAAAATCTATTTGCAATCTATAACTTTAAGAGCAGGAGGAGAAGCCACAGTAACCATTATTTTAAAACGTTAAAGGAAAACTAATGGACTATAAATTACTAATTCTAGGAAAATGTAGGCCAAAGGCCAAAGAATTACCTATCTAATATAGGCTATTCTATTGTTCAACAGATGCTTAATGAGCATATACTATATGCCTGGTTCTATGCATAATAGGAAACGAATAAAATATGTGTAGAACTTGAAGGAGCTTTCACTCTAGAAGACTGGGGAGCAAGTTCCTGCCAAGCAAGATTTCTGATCTGCTGGCCTTCTTATCATTGGACGACAGGGTAGAATTTATTTTTCATGACTAGGGATTTAAATCTAATATAATAATGGAGGATATTTCACAAAGCATCCATTAAACCAGAAAAAAAATAAAATAAATCTGAGCTCCAAGAACCTTTATTTACATCTCACAGCCTCTGGGAAATCCTGGGATATTTGGTTATTTCTGCCCTGGATTTCGAATGACTGCAACAAAATATAATTGCTTCTTAATTGTCTTTAGGGTTAGATCTTAAGTTCTGCAAGTCCAGGACATGTTTATAATCTTTTGTGGCCAGCACTCTGCATGCCTTTAGAAAATGCTCAAAAAAGGAATGAAGGAAAGAAGGAAGGAGAGAGGAAGGGAGGGAGGAAGAAAGGAAGGAACTCAGAGAACTTGGCAATCATTTCACAACAAAATTAATTGGTACTGACAATTCTCGATTTGACAAGCATTTCTTCAACCTCTACGGTATGGTAGGGGCCGCAGTGGGCACCTTCCCATATACATTCAGTTGTTTCTATTATTTTGAACTCCAATCCAGGGGTTATTTTATTAAAGCTACTATGGACAAGGAAGCACAGAGACTTTGCAATCAGACTATTCAGGTTCATATCCTCACTCTGCTAGTTTCTAGCCTTGGGCAGAATCTCTTGACTCTAGGTTTCCATATATGTATGTGAAAATAAAATGAGGTTAAATATTTAGAATGCCTGGCACACTCGTCATCTTCTCCCAATAGAAATGGTTGTATTTCCTATAAACTTGCATCACATACTTTCCACTAGTTAGTCACAGCTTCGGCCTGACCAAAAGCCAATAGGTACAGGGCTGAGATAGCAGGTACAAGTCTTGCAAAGTTTCATGAAGCCAGGGCTAAAAATGACCTTAGCGTCATTGCACATTTCCTACCTGCTATCAAGCATCAAGTTACCTTTCATAAGTCCAACCTGATCCCAGCACTCATAGCTATCCATCACGGCTTCAGTAAGACGTCCAACATCTTTAGCACACGCTTCCATATTGCTGTTAATAAGGGATATGGGGATGATTATTCTCCAAATGATAGCGGTCCTGATCCTTTTTTAGGATCACCTAATAAGAACATTTTTCATTGTTGGAGATAATCCCCCTTCCCATGCACATTTGTCAAAGACAGTTTCCCACACTCCCGTACATCATCCTGAAATACATGATAAGATTCAGGTCTGCTATTTATCATCGGCTGAGCTTCTTCCCATGCGAGTTCCTACATGGCTTTTCTTGCCTCTGGTTTAACAATCGGATTGCAAGTTCTCCCTAGGGCCGTCGCGCCAGCCAGAGGAGGTTGAAAGACTCAAGTGACAAGAGTCCCCAATCTGAGGGAAGTGAACCTCCAATGATGATATACAAATTCTTTATAAAAGTAAATTGCATTTATTGCTACCACTATACAACAGGCACTTTACAATAGGAATTGAGCTTTCACTGAGGTTTTATTCGATGGCCACTGCTGGAAAAGAGCACCATACAGCAGAAAGATACTATGCTTTCAATCATGTAGACCTGAGTTTAAAATTTCTATTCTTCCCATTACATGATGGGTGACCTTGAACTTATTTTGAACTTAAATTAGGATATTTCCTCATCTGAAAAATGGGAGTATTACCAACCTTGTAACTCTCTTGTATTCTCTCGCTGCATTTTGTAGTCACGTAACTAATGTCATTTTCCATTTTTTCCCACTGGGAACTCTTCAATAAATTCTCCTCCTCCCAGCTGGGAGAGAATATAATGACATATAAGCTGCAGTCTCTGATGTCAAATCTCTACTTAAGACTAAATCTAGTGAGGAAGAAAGGTTTATACATACAATCCTATTTGATGGACAAAAGAAATAAAAGCTTTGTTTGGATTTGAAAAGTTTTTGAAAACCAATATGCTGACAATCATGGGGAAAGGAAGGCTTAATTGAATGAAAGAAGGGGAATGCAAAGGAAGAGCTTCATGGAAGTACCATCTGAGCTGGGTCTCAGAGGATCAGGTGGGCCCTGACAGGCAGGTAAGAGTCGGGGATTGTTTTTCAGGTTGAGAGGAAGCAAACTTCACGAATGCTCAGGGAGGTCCAAGCAGGTCAACGTGTTCAGAACGTGCCAGGTGTATTTACAGCTTGTGTACCATTTGTTGCATGGATGAGTGAGACAAAACACCAGGGCTATTCAGAACACAGGTTCTGGGGCTATGGCACCGACTCTGCCTCACCTCTCCAATGTCCATTTCTTCATCTGTGAACTGGAGATTTAAAAAAGGGGGCTACCTCAAAGGGGTGTTGTGATTGACAAAATACATGGAAACGTTTGAATATATTGCCTGATATTTTGTCACTGCTGACAGACAGTGGTTACCCTTTATCACATGTATCTTCATTATTATTTCTGATGTGGGGATGCCCCTGGAAGGGGAACTGGGCTGGTGATAATACCCAGAGATTTGGAGCATTTGCAAAATTGGAGTGCTTGTTGTTCCAAACTGAGATCTGGAAATGCACTTCGATTTGTGCACAGTCAAAACCCTTCAAGGGCAGCTCGTCTTTCCCTTTGCATATCTGAAAAATATAGAGTAACTGGCATGGCATCATCCTTAGACAGGAAAATATTTCCTTCTCAATCACGTGGTGTCCTTGTATGTGACAATCTCCCAGATGCCGTAGACAAGGGGGGTAAAGAGCTAAGGCTTCCTGTGCCTTTTTCTAACTCCACCACATTCTGTCGTCCTTCCTTTCTTTTGCTGAGGCCACCTCAACCTAACGGTGCTACAGAGGAATCGGCAGGAAGTTGCCTTGCAGTGTGTGCATTACCTGGTATTTGGAAAGAGGCCACACCATTCAGTGGGGAGCAGCTTAGTCTGGTGGCAAGCATGTGGACAGTCTCTGGGGTCAAAGAGATCTAGGTGAGAATGGGTCCCTTTTCTTACAAGTTGAGTGGCCTCAGGTAAACCGTTCACCTCTCTGAGCCTTAGCCGCCTCCCATGTAAAATGAGAATACTTGTCTAAAGGTTGTTTTCAAGCTTAAATGAGACAACATGCAAAATAGGCGTTCATTCTTCTTTCACCTCCACCCCACCCGCTCCTCTGCCTTTCATCTCTGTGTGCTCTCTTGATGGACTGTGCGGAAATGCTCAGTCTTGCAACACGTGTACTCTGACCACCCCAGAAGCTGTGTTGCAATGGAAGGAGGCTGCTGAAATTCCAGCATACCTGGGGACATCATCTGCTCAGCAAATCCACAGAGATAATCAAACCTCATGCTCGGAGGCATTTACTGATTATCTGCATAGATGAAGCCTCTCCCATCCCAGGAAAGAGTGGACCCTTACTGGACTTACAGGACTCGGAGGCCTAAGGTGCAGGGCTTTGTTCTCCCAAACATCAAAATTCAGACCCAGCCCCCGCCAGAGGCAGCACACTGAGCTTAATGAAGCAGCGGGATGAACTAATACGGCAAATCTTACAGCTCGTACTACCAGTATGGCCCACATTACGCTAACTTACGGCACCAGACGTGATTGGACACACATCACAAAAGGAGAAGTAGTTCAAGGAATAGTAGGAATAGCCAGTGCCACATAGTAAGCCTCTCCACAGCCAGCATTTAGAGGAGATGTTGGTGTTTTTTCAATTTTCTTTGTGCTCGTACAAATCATTCTCCCCATACTTTATGGAAATTAATTTAACAAACGTGTACTGAGTACCAACCATGTTCTGAGTGCTGTGCTGAGAACTCAGAGCTAATGGCAAAGACAGAGAAATACGGAAACAATTATTGTAAACGTGTAGCAAGTGTGATGATTTGAATAATTACAGGATGCTGTGGACCCCTCACAAATCCAGTCAGGTGAGGCTTGGTGAGTCATAATTTCGTTCATTCACTCACTTATTCATTCAACAAACATTGTTGCGTACCTCACTCTTTCGATGTTGTGTTTAGAGGTGGAAGTGAAGTGGTTAACGAGACAGACATGGTCACTGCACTCACAGAACGTGCAGCCTCGTGTGATAAAGACGAATAAAAGGATAATTAAAATAATGCATTATGCTGGACAAAATGCAGTGCTTTGAAAGCACACAGACGAGTCATGACCCACAATTTGGGGTCATAGGGGTGGGTGGCAGTGAGTCACCGAAGCCGATCTGGGGTAAGTCATATCTAACTTAAAACTAAAGCACAAGTGGAATAAGCTCTGAAAAGAATAAAGAAAATCGTATTCCTGGGAGAAGAAAAGCATTTGCAAAATTCCAAATGTGAAATATTACATGGTAGGATCAGGGAACCAAAATTAATTCAGTTGAGCCACAGAGTGGAGGAGCATTCTGGGAGAGTGGTGGGAGATGTGACTGGAAAGATAAGGAGGGGTCAGACCAGAAAGGGCCTCTTTGAAGCCACGATAGATAAGCAGTGCAAACTTTATGCTGGGGGCAGTAGGAGCTGCTTACTGATGAGTCTGAAGCAGAGATGGGGCCTGATCAGAACTTCACATTAGTGAACAGTGTCAAGACTAGCTTGAGGATGGAGAACATTGAAAACCTGAAAACCACTTAGGAGGGTGTTAGGATGACTCCGATGAGTCACTGGAAAGTCTGAACCCCTTTCAGGAGAGGGGCAGAGAGAGGAGAGAGAGAATAAATGGATCTGAGAGAGATGTAGGAGATCACAGGGCCTGATAATCGGTGATTCATTAATTGAGAGCATTTGGAAACTCAAAATGCGAAGGATGATGACCCCATCACAGTTGCTGAGTTCTGAAGGATGACCAGGAGTCAGCCAAGTGAACAGGGTAAGAAAGATGATCCAAGTAGAGGGGAAGCTAGGCACAAAAGTTCCAGAGGCACGTCCCGGGACCTGAGGCTCAGTGTGGCTCTGGGTATGAGGGGCCCAGTGACAGAAAAGGAGCCAGGGACCAGATCCCAAAGGGAATTCCTGGTGTGTTGTCTCCTGTGGTATGCTGCTGGGGTTATAAAACAAGTTCAAGGAGGAAAGGAGCTGTGAAAGGAGGCTTGAAGAAAGTCTGACTTCTTGTAAGTCAGTTAGAACCAGTTAGAATGAAGCCTAGAACTAAGTCACCAATGAAACTTGAAACGAGTTTCAGGGAATGACCACAATGAGTGAGGTGTCCTGGAATAAAGTCAAAACCATGTGCTCACAGTGTGTACAAAATCTCTCCCACCACACGTGAGATGATCTGACAGTCAGTCTACAATGAAGAACTGGACTTCTTGACCTAAAACAATATTCCCTCCCTCCTAAATCCTTCAGCCCAAGAGCTTTATGGGTCAACCTGAGATAAATTTACGAGGTCTTGTAATTAAATCCTTGATTTTGAATTTCCAAAGCCTGCAAATCACAGAGGCAGCAGAGAGTGATTAATTCACCAAGATCCAAACCCTTGCCAAGACAGAATGGTGCTATAAATTTACACGATGTGGCTAATCTGTTTCTATGCCCACTCCCCTAAAAACAGTGTAGCCCCTGTAATTTTTTCACATTCCCCAACCCCAAGCATCACAGTACTGGGCAAACCCATAGAATGCATTCAGGGAATATGGCGCAGATTTCCTCATTGGTCAGACTTAGTGCTTTCTAGCTCATGAAAACAAGCCACGTGACCTGGAGAAAGTCTCTTGATCTCTTGAACATTATTTTCTTATGTATTCCATGAGGTAATGTAAGATTTAGACTCGTTAGGGACAATTTAGCTAAAATGGCCAGCATGCAGGAAGCATGCAATAAATGATGGCTATTAATGAATGTTTGTAGCTTGACAACATGGTCCATTTTCCTTTGCATTTCCTGTCCACTTTCCCAGTTGTTCTTGGAACAAGCATCAGTTTGAAGATGGACACAGTTCTTTTTTCTCACTGACTGATTAGCCCATGTAGCTTTGGAGAAAAGGGTACGTTCTACCTCTCTTTATATCCTACAGCATTGAGAAGTGCCGTCTCTCAGGGCTGGTAGGAGGGATCGGGGGCAGAGGAAAAAGGGAAAGTTTCCTTAACTTGAGTCTACAAGTACATATGGAGAGAGAACTGTGTTAGGTGTTTTCTGTTTTTGATTCATATAAACTTTATTACAATATTTTATTTTGAGAGAGATATTATTATCCCCATTTTACAGACGCAGAAGCTGAGGCTCAGAAAGATTAACTAGCTAGCCTGAGACACACAAGTAGAAAATGTGCTGAGAACTTGACTCAAACTTAATTTTGTCTAATTCTAAAGAATGGGTTCTTCCAAGAGTCTTCAGTATAAAGAAGAGAAAACAAACATATTAAGAGGTTATTCCTAAGAACATAAGTTGTTTGAAATCTATTGAGCTAAAGTATCAACAGCCAGGGAGTCATTCCTGGGCTCCAGCCCAGGCTCTGCCACGGACCAACTGAGTGGCTGTGGGCAAGTCGTTCCCCTTTTGAGAACTCACCTGTGAGAAAGAGGCTCTGCACAGCCCCAGACACTAATTCCTTACAAGCTTTTATGTGCGTCAGCTTCTAGAGAACCTATTCATGTTTCAGTGTATACAGACTTTCAGAGTATTGTGTTAGTTGTGTTTATGAAAATTCACTGGCTTTTGGTCAGGAAAGCAGTGAAAAGAGTTTTCATAAGAATTTTCTTTATTATGACAAACATGTAATATTTAATAAATAAATATACATTGGAGTAAAAAAATAAAATATATCTTATGAATAGTAACAGATTGAGAATGAATAGAAGTGGCAAAGTAGAGAAAAATATTTCTTTTCAGGGAAGGATGAGACCTATTAAAATCAGAAGGGCCTCTTGAGGTAGAAGTTCTTCAACTACATGAATTGACTGGACTCTGAGTGCCCTTTCCAGGTGTTTCTCTGTCCCCCAGAACACTGAGTGCTACCAGGCCCTTGGCTAGCACGAGATAAGTGTTCAGGGTCAAAAGAACTAATTAATCAATCAATCAACTCATTAGTTAATCAGAACTTCACATTAATTAATCAGAGCCTCTTCTATGTTTCAAATTTGGCCGAGCAA
Organism: Rhinolophus ferrumequinum; assembly: GCF_004115265.2. NCBI lineage: Eukaryota > Metazoa > Chordata > Mammalia > Chiroptera > Rhinolophidae > Rhinolophus > Rhinolophus ferrumequinum. The sequence goes on from NC_046292.1 coordinate 41,291,714, forward strand.
ATATAATTTCGATATGCATTTGGTGCCTGAGGAAACTAAAGTTCAGAAAGTGAAGAGGGTTGAGAGAGTGGAGTGACAGAGTGGGGGGCCTGAGGTGTGAGCCCGAATCCAGTGTGTGGGCCGACCTCAGGCTGCCTCCCCTGCAGGACAAGAGCAATGACACAGCAGCTCTGCACCCCAGGCCTGAGAAACATACTTTGTAAAAAGCATATCTCAGGGTCCTAAGGATACAATGGGATAATGAATATAATTGCACCTTATAAGCTCCTAAATGGCAAGCTACCATTAATACGGGTTACTTTCCAGGGCTAACCAACCAGTTTAAGGATCAGGAATGAGTATGGCATTACTGAAACCATTCCTTAACCAACATTGACCAGAATTTTCTAAACACACTGCCAAAAGTTCTCACAGCTACAGAGGCACAGAGCCAGGCTTCAAACTCAGCTGCAAAGCCAAGGCACTGCCACGTGACCACCAACTTCTCCTGGATCCAATCAGTGCCTTGATTTTTGGAGCCAAATCTTTCTGAGAAGAAATAAGGTAATGTGTTGTTGTTGTTGTTAACTCATGATTCTTGGGTATAGTTCTAATATAAATAGAAGGAAAATGAATAAATTTATTTCTAGGTGTTTCTAGAAAACCAGGAGACAATGCTGAACTATAATCTCACAAAGAAGAGGGCAGAAAAGGCACCACTGACCAAGCCAGTGCCATGTTGCAGATCCCAAGCTGGCCCTTTACCCAGGATATCTCTTGGCCTTCTGATGACAAGTCTCTCTGTCTCTCTCTCTCTCTCACACTCACTGACTCACTCACTCTTAAAGATAAGTGTCAAAGAGGCTAAATAACCCATCTCTGGTTACACAGCAGGAAAGGAGAAGAGTTACTATTAAAAACCAGGTCTGTCCGGGTCCAAAGTTAGCGCTCTTTCTACTACACAAAGCTGCCAGATGTGGTGACTGAGAAACTCCAGGCAGTGCCCCCAGAAGTGTCTGCATCTGCTCATCATGGGACCCACTCCTTTACCACAGTCTTCTACTAGGTGGCCTAATTCTGGGGTTTCAAGTAATAAGAACTGTGTCAACTCTTCTCCCTTTTGATGGCAGGTAACGAACTTGAAAATATACATCCTCCAGTCCCCCATCAAATTCCACTCCTGGAATATGCACCGTGTGACAAGCTGTATGTGTCGGGGACACAATCCAATAAAAATGAAACGAAGAAAACAATTTTATTTCTCACTACTTTCATCCCTACCTTATTTGTATTGTGAATATTCTAGTTACATCTCATAGATGGCCTGTCTAGAAACTCATTTTATGGTGAAATATGCCCCTGTGTGACTTGTATTTAAAACTGTCTGACTTGCTTTCAACAGGTTGGGTTAAAGAATTGGGGTGATAGGTTTTTGAGAAATTCTAAAGGACCTCTTAACTTTCTTTATCCCACTCTTTCTCACAATAGATGACCCATATTGTGAGGTATTCTTTTTTAGGGAATAGAATACCTTCCCTGGGAACTATCTAAATCCTGCCCCGTGGTGCGGGGGAGGAGAACTCTTCTAGTCTGAAATATCATGTAATAATATGAAAAATATACTTTGGATATATGTCAAAAACAAAGCAGGATATAAAATTGTATGAATAATATGATCTCAAGCACATATTATCCTGAAAAGTCAGTTCAGAAGGAAGTAACTTACAATGTTATAGTAGTTACTTTTGACTGATGGGATTATGTATGCTACTTTGTCATTTCTAATTTTCAGTAACAAGCATATATAGCGTTTTTTAAAAAGTCAAATGATATTACTAAAATATAGTATAGTACATACATTTTTTTTCCAGAAAGAGGCTTAAGTATTATTCAGTATTTCCTTACTACCAAAAGCATTGGTAGTAAGTATATATGAGGTTATAAACTTTGACTAATACCAGGCACAAAGACTATTCAAGAAAAGAAAGTTATATATCAATCTTGTTGATGAATATGGATATCAAAATCCTAAGTAAAATATCAACAAATCAAATCCACATATAGGAAATAATACAGAAAACAACACATCATGAATGAATAGAATTTACCTCAGGAATGAAAATTAGAAAAATCTATCAGTGAAATCCACCACAAAATAAATTAAAATAGAAAAATAAAATACGTATTGAAATAAATATAGAAAAAGCATATGATCAAATTCAACGTGCAAATTCAGGAATAAAAAACTATTTCCTGGAAATGGATAAATAAAGGAGAACTAATAAAGAAATTTAGAAAAAACTTCAGTATCACACAGGTAATTGAGAAACACTTCTATTAATTTAAGACGAGATTAGGATACCTACTATCACCAAGTATTGTGCTGACAGACCTAGCCAATGCAGTAAGACAAGGAAAAGAAGTACCATGTTTCCCTGAAAATAAGACCTCGCTGGACAATCAGCTCTAATGTGTCTTTTGGAGCAAAAATCAATATAAGACCCGGTCTATTTTACTATAATATAAGAACGGAGCTTATAAAACATAACATAAAATAAAATAAAGTAAAATATAATATAATATAATATAATACCAGGTCTTATATTAATTTTTGCTCCAAAAGACACATTAAAAATGATTGTCCAGCCAGGTCTTATTTTTGGGGAAACACCGTACTTAAGGTTTGCAGAGGAAGACAGAAACTTACTCACGAGGTTATATGTTGCCTCCACAGAAAAATCAAAGTGGAGTTGGAAAAAATATTAGTGAAAGAGTTGAGCAATACAATTATATTCAAGATTCAAGACTGATATATAAATTATTTCCTTTTAAAGTTCTACTTATTTTGATCTAGTTACCAATACTTGTTTAATGGAATATTTACTATTCCATAGTCAAAACTGAAGAACAAGAAGTGAATTATTATTCTTGTTACCAGCACATTCTCTTTCTCGCTTTAATGTATGAGTGTGTTTCCCTAGTGCCTTGGGCCAGACACGTATATAGAGAATAAAGAGGGTTTATCATTGTTGCATAATGACAAACAATTTTTAAAACCTTGCTCTAGGACAAATCGGCTATATGCTTTTTAAGATCCCCTCTATGATGAGATAAGAGAAAATAATGTAAGAGGATGATGATGATGATGGTAAAGAAGAGAAAGAGGAGGAGGAGGGGGTGGAAATAGGATAAGGGAACAGAGAAAAGAAGGGAGAGGAGGGAGACAAGAAAGGTGATAGGAAAGGAAGGAGGTGAGAAGAGGTAAGGAGAGAAGGAGGAGGGTGAAGAAAAAGAGGAAAACGGGAAACAAGGCTAAATTTTGTTGAGCCTTTACTATGTGCCACGTACTGTGTTTTATTTACCTTATTTCAATTAATCTTCATAGTGAGGCTTTGAGGTTTGCACTATGATAATCTTGTTTTATCGGAGAGGAAACTGAAGCTCAGAGAGTTAATATTCTAAAGTCACACAGTTAGGAAAGGGTGCAGCCAGAATGTGACCCAGATCAACCTGTCCAGACTTCTCAGCATTAGCCCCTCACTAGAGGACACTCGTTGCACGCGTATTGTGCTGGGTTTAGAGCTTCTTAGAATACGAAGACGAGGAGGCTCTACAAAGGTCACCTTCACGCTCCCGCCCCAAGTCCTCAACTAAGCCAATGGTCTGAACACCGGAATCCTCTCTTTAGAATACTTCTGGTTTTGCATGTTAAAATTAAGAATGAAAAGATGTTCACTAAGATACAATTTTTAATGCATTAAGCATTCAAGAGCACAAGTGTAGTGGAAAGGTTAAATTTGAAGCAAAAATATAACTTGTCAGTTTCCACTGAAAAAGGATTTAAATTCTAGTACATACCGGGCTCTGCAATTTTTTTCCCCCATGTAGCAGTTCTCCCAAGACCTGTGCTCTCACCCACTTGCTTTCCTTCTATTATTCTTAGACCACAATGTATAAAAAAAACAAAAAAAAAAACAAAAAAAAAAAACAAGGTTTACATTAAGTTTTAGGGACTAAAATAGACTGCTTCCAAAATATTTGTGTTTCAAATAAACATCTAAAGCAAAATTTATAGTCCTTCCTGGATTTTGGCTGTCCAAAGTCTGCATATGCATTACATTTATGTCCCTTGCTTCCTATAGAGTGTCAGACAAATGCCATCACAAAACATGACTGGGCAGGCACAGCGACGTCTCGAACAAATCACTGCCTATACAAAGCAACCAAGGGCATCTGGGTTTGCAAGCCCATATTGACAGATTTCAAACCTGAAAGAGAGCTCTATTAATCCTCTTCTATGCAGCTGAGAAGGCAGGGGAGGAAAAGAGCCAAAACCACAGAGAGAACACACACACACACACACACACACAGAGCAAGAGGTTGCTTGCATCCAATTACAACAGGGGGACACACTGAAAGGTAGGGCCATAAAGCCACAGGACCAAATTCTTCAGAAAACATGAAAAGTGATAGAATTATTTTATTATCCCACTAGACATGCCAGTCTTCATTACCAGATATCTATGTACCTTCCCTGTAAAATGCGCTTTCTAAGTGTTGGGAGTTCAAGGGTGAATAAGAGGTCCAGTTCTGAAGGGGTGTATAGTATAGACGACAAATAAAAATGCAGGGCATTTGTAAGAACGTGAGATGCTAACAAAGTGCAAAACAAACAAGAGCAAGTAACCCAATTTAGAGAGTAAGGAAAGCCCCCCACCCCAGGAGGTCCCACCAAGCTTAAACCTGAACAATAATAAGTAGGAGTCCATCTAGAACAAAGTGGGGAGCGACCAAAGGATTTCAGGTTAGATTAATAAGATTCCGGTGGTTCTAAAGTCTGGCCTCTAAACCAACATCATCACCATCACCTGGCAACTTGTTATAAATGCAAAATCTCAGGGTCCCATCCTAGACCTAGACTTAGGGAACCCAAAACTCTGGGGGTGAGACTCAGCTGTTTGTTTTAACAAGCCTTCCATGTGATTCTGGCGCTCTGCAGTTGGGAGAACCACTGATAATATACAAAGGTGAATAAAAACAGATGGAGGGTAGACAGGGTTAAACAATGAGGGGAAGGGATTTATAGGTTATGAAAAGAATTTTGCATTTTAGTTTTGGAGAATAATGGAGAGCCATTCAAATATTATACAATGAGCACAGAAAAAAAAAGCCACACAACAACAACAACATAGCAAAAAAAGCTGATGACTATTAAAAATATATATGTGACCCTAAAGACAGTACTGGATATCATGCCAGAGATACAAACTCATTTCTGTATAGACAAGTAGCCATTAAGAAAGAATCAAATTCGTTCCTACCTTTCTTTCTGGAGTCTTTCTTGGTGCTGGTTTTCACAGCTACTTGAAGTTCTGTCTCAGTTGACATCCTACTAAATCCTTAGTCCACTTCACACAGATCCCGGGCCTCGGCCAGGATCATTGAGGACTCTTCTCCAAGACAACAACTCCGCCCTTCAGAAATGACACCCCGAGCTGCACATCTCATTCACTCTTTTCGAGTGCTGCAAATCAAGGGAAGAGAACATTCAGAACCATTGCCCTTTTGAAGTGAAACACGAAATGAGGGGGAACAAATGAAGACTCACGCATACAAAAACAGGAAAACCTTGGTCTCCGTGTACAAACGGCTCTCATGACTTCATCAAGCCGTGGACAGGTCCACAGCAAAAGGAATCAGAGGCCTATCTGCAAAACTGTTTCTCCAACTGGGTCACTCAAAAGAGATCTTTGAAACCCTGGATGTTCAACAAGGGCAACACCTAACTCTTTGTTTTCCGTGTTTCTTCTTTTCAAGCACGAGATGCCACCCAGAAAACACAGCAGGCATATTTCCTGAGCAGCCCTGTGGAGGCATTTCCAATAGTGGGGCACTCATCTATCAGCCAGGCTTGATCAGAGTCCTGACAGCTAAAGCAGATCATAGAGAAGTGACCTGTGGTCAGTCCCTCACTGGCAGGCAGCAGAGGCGGGCATGGAGTTGACACAGCATTGGGCTCCAAGGGTAAGGTGACAAATGGGGCTGAGAAACTTTCCAGCAAGCCAATTTCTATGGCAGCTTTCCCCCCTAGCTATAAGAGCAGACAAGCATTTAACGTGGGGAGAAAAAGAAAAGAAGCAGATACACATTTCATTCATTCTTTCTTTAATGGATATGCATTGCACACTGCTAAGTACTGTTACGTGCAGACACTGTTCTGGGAAGAGATAATAATGGAACTATAACCACTTCAATTACAGCTAGTATTTACCACGCACTTACTATATACCATGCCCTTAGCTACTCCTTCACATGTATTAATTCATTTGCTTTCATTAAATTGAATGAACGTATTCCCTGGGTCAAGCCAACAGTCTTTTTCCAGTGACTACCTATCTGAGAGTTTAGTTGAAAACAAACATTTCACTGGTTATCCGTTTTTTAAATAGTATCAAGATGATATTATACTATGGCTTAGCTGCCGAGGCTCTGATCAAGCTCGGCTGAGCAGGCTACTGGAAATGGATCTTCAAACTGTGCAGCCAATCCTTAGCTCTCCCACAGATCTAGAACTGTTCACTTGAAAAAGGCTGACCTAGAATGCCAGTGTCAGCTCAAAAAGGATAATGACCCAAACCGCTCAGTCAAGGCAACTAGAGATGGATTAACTGGAAGGGCCAACACGAAAGCCGCATGAATATGATAGGTTCCCCGGTTTGTTTTTAACAAGCTATTTTTTAAAGAGCACACTGGCCCTGAATGAAAGGGGCTTGCACTAGAGGACCTAAGGCTACAACTAAGGAAAATGAAAAGTTCTCTCTCTAGAATGGGGTCCATAAGATTATTTATAGAAAATGAAAACTCTTCTTGCCATTTTGGTTTCTATGCCATTCCATTAGCCTGCACTGCCCAACCTAACCTCTCCCCTCCCGCAAAAGACAGCATTTCATAAGGGATGAGAGTCACAAAACCCAGTCATATATGGACATAACTAATTTTATTAATGGTATTTATCATTTCATTGCAATACCTATCGATTACGGGTCAGGTGCAAATCCTGGCTCCTTCGTGTCAACAGACATTTACTGTGCAACCATGCTGGCCAAGAGTAGAGAGTCAAAGCCTGGTTCCTGTCATCAAAGGAGCTCAGTCTAGCAGAGGTGTCAGTCATGTAAGGGACTGCAATACACGTAGCCAGAACTAACGCAGACATATACCTGGCATCCTGGGCACAAAGGATCAACTATCGATCTTTGCTTGGAAGAGTCAATCAAGCTTCAGAGAGGAGCCCTACACTGTGGGATCTTGAAGAATGATGCTTCTGTCAAGTGCATGATAAGGGAAAGGACCAATGGCTACTCAATAAATGCATGTATAACAAAGGAATGAACGGTTGTTTCAGGCAGAAGGACCAGCATGTACAAGGAAACGTAAGTCTAGTAAGGAGGTGATATACTTTCCCATCTTCCCAATTTTCCCTTGGGTGCTACCTTTCTATAGACTCTTTCTTTTCAAGTCTGGCTTGACATTCTATCAACCCCCTTAAGCTTCAGTTCAAAGAGGTATCTCATGCAGAATGGTTTTCTGATCTCTCTGTTAAATGGAATTTCTCCCTACTTATGTCATGATCTGATGTTTGGGCAGCTTCATAGTTTGATCCACTTACAAGCAATGTGATAATGAGGAAGTCACTCAACCCTTTGCCTCAGTTTCTCTATCTGTATAATGGGGATAACAATATCAACTTCACAAAGCTGCTGGTGAAATTGTGATCACATGTGTAACAAGCTTGGAAGGGTACCTTGCACATTTTTTGGTAAGCACTTGATAAATATTAGGCATTAATAGTTTCCTATGTTACACGGCTGGTAGGTCACATGGCTGGTACGTGGCTACAAGTCCATCTTATTATCCTCCTTCCACAGAGGAGGAAACCAAGGTAGGTTAAATCTGCTTTCCAAGGACAAATTGCACGAAATGATAGAATCTAAGACATTTCTATCATGCTGGTCTTGCACACAGTAGGTACCTAATCCATTTAAAAGAAAGAAATGAGCTGAAATATGTGTATTTTACACAATTTCAAGCACTCTTCAAAGTCAACGTATAAAACTGGATTGGATGTGGGCCACTTTCTCCCCTTCAACTTTATAAGCGACAATTACAGCACCTGTCCCTATTCTGTATCTCCAGCGTCACCTGTTCAACAAAACATGATTGTGTTCAAGTGTTATAAGCATTACTTGTGAATTTCTGAAGTACATCCATATATCAATAATGAAAAGGAACAGCACCATTTTGAATAAAAACTTAAATAAGGAAGCTGTACTACAGAGAGAACGTACCATGGCAGGGACCCTGGCTCCCCTTTTAATTTTCCAAAAGCCAGAGGTTGAGCAAATGCTGTGAAGTAACTCCAGATTATTTAGGAAATTCGTTTCTTTGTAATCAAGGAGATTAAAGTCCTCTAGAGCCAGAAACCATGTGACAACTCAAATCATTTTCCCCCAGCAAAAGCCGTCAAACCCTATCAGTTAAATTCAGGCTCGCCTAGAATTTTGAAATGCTTCAATAATGTTTCTTTGCTCCACACAATCTGCAGTAATTTAATATTCCTGAAGTGTGTCAGGTTTTTTATAATGAGCTCTTCAAATCTAAGTGTGAATTATGTAACATTCCACTACAGACATTTTGTCTAGTGAACTGCTTCTAAATGTAAAACCCCGTGTTCAGGGATTGGGGGGCCAGGGGTGGGGGACACCGATCCACAAAGCAGAGCAAACAGATAGGACTTTAAATAATAATAATAATAACAACCAAGCACAAAGGTTTGAGCAGCTACAAGAGAACGGACACATACTAAAACACCCACCGTCACACAGATTTGTGGACTTTCCTCCCTAATGTCCCCTCCCCTTGCACGATCCTATCGTAAAATAAAGCTAAGGTTTATGAGGGCCCACCACGTACTATGCTATCAACTTCGTGTGTATTATCTTATTCGATCCTTCAACCACCTGAAGATATTATTATTGTCTTCATTGGACAAATGAAGAACGTGAGGCACAAACCAGTTTAGTGGCTTGTCCACAGTCACATGACTAATAAATAGCACAGCACAGGGCGGGGTACAAATCACTCTTCTCCCCAACTCAGAACCCTCCCAGATGTCCACCAGCTAACGAATGGAAACACAAAATGTAGTGTATCCATACAATGGAATATATTCAGCTATATAAAGGAATGAAGTACTGAACCTTGAAAACATCACACCAAGTCAAAGAAGTTAGACCGCATGTTGTATGATTCCATTTATATGAAATATCCAACACAGATACATCCACAGTGACAGAAAACAGATCAGTGGTTGCCAGGCAACTCACCTCAGGGGGAGTCACTGCTTATTGGTTACAAGGTCTCCTTTGGGGGTGACGAACATTTTTTTGGCACTAGATAGAGGTGATGGTTGCACAACAGCACGAATGTGATAAATACCGCGGGACGTACACACTCAAATGGTTAATGTTGTCATACGCATTTCACCTGAATTTAAAAATGAAATAAAAACTTCCCAGCCAGGTGTCACACCCTGATTTAAGCCTTGTGTGATATGCTAAGACTACTACAAATTCTAGTCTAAAAGGACAACCCAGCCTTAAAAACCAGATGAAGAGGAGGTAGTATTCCCAGAACCAAGACTTTGGGTTTGAGTCGCAGCAACTCCATTGGTTATAAAGTACATAACACTACCGGCATGTTCTGTGATTGGGGGCATCTTCACCAGCTTCATCCAAAATATAAAGCACCGAAAACAGACCGTTTATCAACATGGCACACAGGTTTGCAACAGTATGGATGAGAAGCCTCGGTTTCCTTATCAGTAAAATGGAAAGATAACAACCAAGTATGCAAGATTTGGAAGATTGATGAGGTCTGGGACATCAGAAGCCTAGCTCCACGTACAGAATGTGGCCTTTTGTGTAAGAAAGGAAGAGATCTCAATCTGCTTCTCTGTACAAATAGAAACACAGGACAAACAAATCAGAAAACAGTGAAGCTGTTTTTCTACACGGGAGATCCTGGGTGGTGGAGTGACTGGGTGACCGGGTAGAAAGATATGGCAAAGGGCGATACTTCTCAGAGTATAACTTTTTACATAATGTCCATTTGGCAGCATATTAATATTCTACATTTTTGAAAAAAAAATTAAACTAACAGGGATAGGACGTGAGGGGGGAAGGCTAAAACTCAGAGTGGACTGAAACAAACCAATCCACTTGTATTTCAAATGAACTTCATAAACAGGATCACTGGAGGGGAAAGAAAGAATGAATCCAAATAATTGATGGCCACAGCATTTGACTGTTTACACTCAGTCTTGGGCAGGGTTGGGTCAGGGGGAGCTGCAAACAAACCTCGAACTCTTTTTAGTAGGCTTTTTGGTAGTGTTATGAGCAAAGCAATTACGAAAATATTTCAGATGTATTACAGGATTGAGCAAAGGATACGTATTTTGATATTCCTGAGAGCCAAGGTTCTCACTATGGAAGAAGAGACATTAAAATGAGAGGGAAGGCAGGAAAGAATACTGTGGGGATGGATTAGAAATTGGAGATTTCAGGGTAAACTAATGATTTACAAAATCTACACGCGTCTGTGTATGTGTGTATGTATACATGAGTTTATATGCATATATTTTTGAGTTCTGTCCACTGAACGGGTCTAGGGCAAACATACCTCAGAGCAATGTGATACCTAACACCTAGATTTTGGTTTATACGACCATTGCCTCTTAAAAGGAACTGGGGGTTCTTGGGGAAAGCGATGACTCCAGAGCTGGGGCTGGTCTGGTACAAGGTGAGCCTGAAATATCTTGTTATTCCAGAAAGTAAAGAAGTGCTCAAACAAACACAGCTGATGGGGGAATGTCACAAGGATACAAAGGACATCTTAGAGGATGTGTCACTGGCTTAATCTGGAACAATTTAAACACCAATATAAGGTAAGGATGCTATTAACTAATAAACCACTGAAAAAATAGGAATCCATGAATCCTATTATAAAAGAGAACGCTGTCTGGTAAATACAGAGGGAATGCTGGAGTATAAAATCAACACTTTGCAGCCATCAAAATAAAGTTTAGTCAGGCAAGAATCCTCAATAAATGTTGAATCCAGGGAACATTTTTGACGAGAAGCAGGACATTTGCAGATTAAAGTGTCTTCTTGCTTACTGTTTAGAGCTGCAAGGGAAAAATCTGTGATTATACAATGGAGAAACCAAACTAACATTAACGAAGAGAGGCGGAAGAATATCATGTGACACCCTGAAAAGAACACATCACTACCATGTAGTATTCTAGCCAGGGATCTAATCAGGTTATGCATTTAAAAATGGGGTGACAGGACTGTATTCTTAAAAAATGTAGTCATCAAAGACAAAGGTAGGCTGTGGAAATATTTTAGATGAAAAGAAACTGAACAGATACAACAACTAAATGCAATACCAGTACAGGATCCCATACCGGAGAACAAAGAAATTCTACAAAGGAATTATTGGGCCAATTAACAAATTTGAATATTGAATTAGGTAAAAATACTGGAGCAATATTAAATTCATTTAATTTTTGATAACTTTCCTGTGGTTACGTAAGAGAATATACTTAGGGAATACAGACAAAGCATTTAGGAATAAAGGACTAAGATATGTGCACCTTATTTACAAATGATTCAGGAAAATAAAAATTATATATATATATATATATATGCGTATATGTGTGTATATATGCATATACATTCAGAGAAACAGAATACACAAATGAAAGCAAATAAGATAAAATATTAGCAATAAGTGAATCTAAATAAAGGAAATACAGTATTTATGTATATTCTTATACTTTTTCCTATAGTTTTTAGATTATTTCCAAAAAAAGAGAGAGAGAAACAAAAAGTCTAGCTCAGATCCTAACACACAGAGATATGCAACAAAGCCAATTCTGGCCTCTCTTTTCTTTTATGTTCAGACCCATTCCAGCTCCGCAGACAGCATGATTTCTAATTCCCAAGGCTAGCTGAATTTAAAATTAGTTTGTGGCTGTCACATCTCATTACAGATTCCAACTTCACCCCATATCTGCCTGGACTACCTGACTTGGCAGAAGTCTCGGGATCACAGTTGTTTCGAGCAGGTCTCTTTCTTCCCGAGCTCTGGACTTCTCTCCAGACTATGCCTCATGCTAGAAATTTGCCCACTAAGACCTTTCATCTACCTGCCCCATAGATCACTGCAGGCTCCTTTAATGACTTAGCTAACATCAGCCTTTCCTGGATCGTCTCCCTCTCCTTCCCTGAGACCATGGCTTTAACTTGTCAAACCTTTTTCTTTTCTTCTTTTCTTATTCTTCAGTACGTCAAGGCTACTGATCTGATCCAGCCCATTTGAAAAATGCCTAAAATGCGCTCATTCTGCATATTTGTTCTTTTCAGGGACAAGAAAATAGGAAAGAATAAGGTTTTGCTGGAACCCAATGGCAATATTTATTAAAAACTGCTGGGGTGTCAGAAGTGCAAATGTGGTGGGAACTTGAGCAGACTGACATTCAAAGACACCACATCTCTCTCTACTGATAAAGTACCACCATCCTCATAGCAAATGTAGAGCCATCACCCTTCAAGAAAAATAATACACAGGTAGAACACATCCCTGGCTTTAAAACTCTGAAGGCCACACAGGTGATAGATTAACGAATCTACTGTAAACCTAATCAATACAGTTTTCCCACAACTGTGTGTGTGAAGAAAAGGGAGAAAAATCAGAGATTTAGAAGACATGCCTTGGCCTGAGAGCTCATCTTCGTTGTGTGGCTCGTTTACCTGACTTATGAAAGAAGAAAAAGAATTTCAGGCTGTTTACAGAAAGCTTTATAGAAAGCCATTCTCTATAACGGGATAAAATTACTAAATGAGGAAAACTGGAGTAAAGGGGAACAAAGGATTGGAAATGAAGGTGAAGGTAGAAGCAAGGATTAAGGCACCAAAAATCTGTAGAGTTGCAAAAGATAGGCTGTCAGCTGATTTGTGAGATTCCTAGAGGCCAAAGCAAAGAAGGAAATATGATCAGTTGCAGGTTTCAGAAAGCCCATGCTCAAATAAACCTTCCCTGCCTCTTTGAACCATGAATGAAGAATAAAAAGAACCTACAGGTTTTCATGAAATCAACACTGTGTGCTACCATGGACATTAACATCTGCACTGTCTCTACAAAAAAAAAAAAAAAAAAAAAAAAAAAATTCAACAGGGAACTTTCAATGTCCCTTAATTTATGCTGAGAACATAATGCTAAAGCATAATTTAGTACTGATACTTTTAAATAGGGTCAAAACAATGCAACCCAAGTCATTTTAAAGTCTCTATGAACAAAACATGCTTTTTAAACTAAATTGAAAAATAAGTAAGTGGGATACAGCTATCTGGTAGTCTGGCTTTTCTAGGGTAAAATCTAAAATAAAAAAATATGTATTTACATAGTTTATCAGTTTACTCATCTGTAAAATGGGTTAATGTTGAATGTAACTCATGGGATTAAAAAAATGTGAATGAAAGTTATGTGAAAGTACTTTTGGAAAAACAAAATGCTATGTTCCGGAAGGCAGGCACTGTTATTTTTCAGGTATCAGTCAGCCTTCAGCAAGGTGATGATAGGAAGAACAAAATGTATTTCTTTAATCAAACTCAAGGCTAACTAAAGTCAGAACCAGGTTTCGGTACTATTAAAGGAATTTATATGACAGCAACATGGCATATTTAGGAACATTTCAGTTAACTAATGGATCACAGTTTCATTAAGTATTTATTGCACCATGAAAATTCATTACATAAACTCTTAGAGTATCAGAAAAAGCAAGTATATAAACCTAAAATAATGCCATTAGTCTTTCAATACTTGGAGGCCCACTTCTGCCCAATCTTCTAAAATCTTCTCCTCTGATTTTACAAAAATGTATCAGTAAGTGGCAGAAGCTCAAGGCGTAAGCTATCAGAGGGGCAGGATTGGAATCCTACCTGTACCTCTGTCTGCCTGTGTAACTTTAGGCACTTAAGCTACTCAACCACCCTGAGCCTCGATTTCTTCATCTCTAAAATGGGGGTGCTGTGGATCCTGTAGTCTTCAAACCAGGGAACATGCAGCCCAGGGAGAAAATCCACTGGGGTGAAGAAAGCAAACTCTGCTGTATCTCCTTATAATTATTTTTATCTTAAAAAATAGAAAATAGTTTATTACTTTACTATGCAGATGGACAGTAGCATATGTATGTAAATTTATATATAAAAATTCATACGCTGATGCAGAATACAGAGTTCAAAAGTTGCTCACGGATGGGGTTGACTACTGGCAGGGGACAAGGGTCTACCTGTGATTTAACAGGGGAGTGACTGACACAGCTCAGGTTCTTTCAAGATGATGCTAGTTCAGGAATCACCGGCAGGTCTGAGGCCAGGGACAGGGAGGGCAGGGAGGCCATCTGGGAACTGCTGCATCAAAGGTGCTACTAAGTTTCCAAGCTTATGCTCTTCAATTTTCCTTTCCAAAGATGCCCTAGAGAAATGAATCTTCCGGAAAAACAGTGAAAATGCAAACATCCCCAACTCTTGCAGCTCATGCCCATTCAATCACAGGTTCTGTAAATCAATTCAATTCAATATACATTTCCTAAGCACCTACTCTGCGCACAGCACGCCCTGTGCTCCATGCTGGACGTACAGAGCGAGATGAATCAAAGCCTGATGGCTGCTACACCCTCCCAAGGTTGGGGACTGACCTCAGGTGGCCTTCATACCTGTTTCCCAACACGACTCTTACAGGGGCATCTCCTTCATCAGCTTTTCAGCCAGGATGCCGTTCCTCATTTTAACCCTGCCAGCCAGATGAGGAGGCAGACACGCTTTTCACGACTGAACACCCTCTGTTTCGGTGTGATCCCTGTTCCCTCCACAGTGTCTTTGAGTGACAGGGAACTATTGCTATTCTCCAGGGTCTTGGGGAAAAAACCCCAAAACAAGTATTTAATGAGGCCCTCCCAGTAAAGGGGATTTTAAATAAACAAATGTGGCATTTGGCAGCTTTACCTGCTGATTTACCGAAAATACAGACTGCCATTATTGACTCTTTCCACTAGCTGCATTTCATTATGTTAAATGTCGACAATGGGCAAGAGAACAACACGGGCCAATGTAGGGACAGAGCCAGGAGAGCAGTTTCCAGGCTCTCGGCCTCACGTGGAAAGGTGCTGGCTCAGGTAGTAAATGGCCATCACCTGTGATTGGATGGCCATCAGCTGTGGCTAGTTGGCCGTCAGCTGTAACCAGTGAGCCACTGGCCACTAATATAACTGCCTTGGCTACGCTAGCAGAAAATGGGGGCTAGCAAGAAGATGGTGGCTGGCAAGCGCGTAGTGTGGCAAAGTGTGGATTGCGGATCATGTGGCTCCTGATCCTGTGTCTCCAACCCAGCCGCCAGTGAGACTATAGTGGTCTGACTCCCCTACCTGTGGCTCCGTGGGTGTTCCTTTTTGGCCTAGCCATGTCCTGCGTTCTTATGTGGGGAGCGGGACCACAGAGCCCGCCTGCCACCCCGCATGACAGCCAACATCTGTTAAGTGGCAAGCTGAGTGAGTGTGCAACAGATGTTCCCCAGCTGCCTGGCTTCCAGGGTGGCCCTGAGCAGGGGCTCATCCCGAAGCTGTCCGCATTGCAGTGACGGGCGGATCACAATGTCCAGTAGTCACCTGCCCGAGCAACAGCTCTTCCCATTGGCCCCTCTCGAGGTCTCCACTGAGGTGTGCCACCTTCCCCCTGCCCAGAGAGCCCGGGGATGGCTGGCAGGCTTTCTCCCATCACTGACATCCTATTTGAATCCTTCTCTCTCTTCTCAAACACCTAATTTTTACCATCTTCCTTTAGAAACAAAGGTCTTGTCCTCTTCTTTTGCTTTGCTCATAGTCTGCTAGCCTAATCTCAATTACTATAAAATGGGATACATGGATGGCTCAAATTTTCTCCACAATAGGATCTGCACTTGACGGGAAGCAACCCAAGTTCCACAATTATCTCCTTCACAAAACACACACACAACAGTGATAATCCTGGGGCTATTTCCTTAAAGCCGTATGTGGGGACAGAGCCAGGAGTGCAGTTTCCAGGCTCTCAGCCTCATGTGGAAAGGTGCTCACTTGGGTAGTAAATGGCCATCAACTGTGATTGGATGGCCATCAGCTGTGGATAGTTGGCCGTCAGCTGTAACCAGTGAGCCATTGGCCACTAATATAACTGCTGTGGCTACGCTGGCAGGAAATTGGGGCTAGCAAGAAGATGGTGGCTGAGCTAGCAATAGTGGATTGCAGTTAGCACGGCAGATTGTAGCTAGCAAGTGGGGTTGGTTGGCAGAGAGAAGTGGACGGCAGGTTGCACAGTGTGGCTCCTGCTTCCTGTGTTTCCAACCCAGCCACCAGAGAGAACATAGTGGTATGACTCCCCTACCTACGGCTCCGTGTGTGTTCCTTTTTGGCCTCACCATGTCCTGCGTTCTTATGTGGGGAGCGGGACCAGAGATCCCGCATGACACCATATATGGGGACGGAAGCTCAGTCAAAGGAACTCTTTTTTCTGTTTGTTTCCTTATTTGTGAATGTATTTATTTAAACCTTCTCATAGAAACATACAAATTCAATCCCACTGGGCAAATACTGAGCAAATCACCAACATGAAAAACCATTTCCACTCCATGAAACTCCTTCCTCACTGTTGCCCCTGCAAACACCTTCGAATTTCAGCTCCAGCTTTCCTCCAAGGGGACGGATTCCCTGACTACACACACCCTTCCCCTTGCACACCAGCCTCCCGTGTACCCTGTCCCTTACACACTAGAGTAACGCAGCGCAGTGCAGAGGCTCCCAAACTTTTCAGCACAGAGAAATCACCTGAGCAGCTAGAAAAAATACTGATTCTTGTCTCCTACCATGGGATTCTTGTTGAACTGATCTGAGGTGCAACCTGGGCATCAGGATGCTTAAAAACTCCCCGGGTGATGTGAATATGCAGCAAAGTTTGGGAAACACAAGCATAATGGCTAAGAGAATTCACATGCACCGTCAGGGCCAGTGTGACACCACTTCCTAGTCCAGTAGGGTTGGGCCCATTACTGAACTCCACGGAACCTGAATACATTCATTGCAAAATGTGATGGCTCTGAGAATACATGACAGATGCAGTGAGTGTCGTAAATGACATAATCTATAGCAAATGCTTATCACATAGCAGTAAGTGCTGATGGTAGGCAGGAAAATGGCCCCCTAAAGATGTCCATGCTCTAATCATCCGAATGATTTAGAAGATTTAGATAATGAGAATGGACTTTTGAACTGATGAGGTTTCAATGAGATTTGAGGTTTTGAACTGATGAGATCATAGTGAGACTGTGAATATATTTTGCATTTGGGCTGAATGTGAATCTTTGGGGGTCAGAGGGTGGGCTATGATAGAATAAGGGCCCTCACAGATGTCCACTCCCTCACCCGAGTCCCGGCTGACTGAACCAGGAGTGGATTCCTTACCCAAGGACAACTCACTGTTGACCAGCTGCAGCATCGTGGCCTGACAGGAAGAGTTGGTGCAAACCAGATATATGAGGAAAGATGCATATTCTCTCTCTCAAGAATTTGAACTCATAAATACAGATTCTGTCCAGTGGTAATGGGGCCAGAAGTGAAAAGACACACAGGAAGAAGCTGTGAGACATCAAAGGGATGACTGAACAGAAGTCAGGAGTTAGCAGAAGTAAAGACCACAGAAGCCACCAGGTAGAGAAAATACAGAGGGTGACAAAAAAATGTATACGCATTTTAAGAAAGGAAAAAAACTGTATTAAAATTATGCTGATGGTAACCACTTTGAGCGCGTCTTGTAATTGCAGAAGTCAAAGGTGACTTGTATTCATCTTTTGGTAAGGGTACATATTGAGTATAACAATTTTAATATCGTTTTTTCTTTCCTTAAAATGTGTATACATGTTTTGGGTACCCTCTGTATATATAATAAGTAGAAAGAGGTTATTTTCAGTCAAACCAGAAACGGAGGGTACCCAATGGCAGGGAACGCAATGGGAACAAGGTACCCTAACATACCCTAGTCCCTGAGAGGCTGCCAGGATCCTTCCTATTATGAAATCATACGCCAGTCACGGTGAGGCCAGGCTGTATGGCTATTTCTGAGACTAGAAAAATTCCTCCCCAACGTATTGCTCTGCATGGCCTTACAATGCCACACCCGTCCTTACTGGGGGAGGGGCTGCAACAAACAGCCTGAGGCTCTCACTCCGGTGTACTTAACCTATACTTCTCATCTGAACCCTTCAATGCATCACTATTCATATATTAGCTGGTAAAGACTAAACAATACGAACATCACAGTCTCACAGACCTGCCTGGGGTTTTCAAATCATGGTTCCCCTAAGTCCCACATAGGTGACCTTTGAAAGTCCCTTGAAGACTTGGAGCCTCAACTTCTACCTCTGTAAAGCTGCCAAATTGGTAACGTATCCCTATATGGTAGCTGAGTAGAATAAATAAGATAAGATATGCAAATTGCCTGGTACTACATTGCCTCCTGTAGTACTTTTATTTGCTTCCCCTCCCCTCCATTTCATTTGTATATAATTCTTTGGAAGGAAAAGGGAGGCGCTTCCAATATTTATTTCCTATAACATATCCCTATTAGCTTTTCAATACACGCCTGTCAAAATGAATCAGGAAACAATTACCTGAAACGATTTCTGCTGCGATATGAAATCTGATATGTTAACATCACCTGACCTTTAGGCTCCAATCCAGCACGCTGCCCCAAACTCACAGCTCCTTTTGTCCTTCTCACATGAAATACATGTACAGCTCGTATTGGTCAGACCCCAGAGCACACCCCCGTCATCCAAAGTCACACCTCCTCACCTACTCACACTCAGCCCACCAAGAAAGAGATGACACATTCAAAACAGGATTATTCCAGAAGAGTTAATAAAGGGATTACTTACACAGGGGTGAGCTGTGTTGAAGGGAAACCCCAAAGGACAGTGCAGTATCCCAGGGACAGACTCACAGAACTGTAATCTCTCCTAGAAATGAAGGGGTTAGGGAAGAGGGGGAACAGCACTGGGAGGGAACCCTGTAGAGATAGTTGCCTTAAAAGGAGCAGTGACCTGCAGTCTGGGATACAGCAAGCCCAAGGCTACCCAGCCAGAGAAAGCCCAAAAGCAGATCAAAATATATACTTCATTCTCATCCTTCCCACCCTTCAGCAGCCTGCTGGAACCGGCATTGGATAATCCCAAGAAGCCAGGTAGGGGGTGGAGGGGTACAGGAAGTTCCTGGGCGCAGTCCACACAGATTAGGCTTCCGGGCAGAGAGGAGGGTGCAGACGAGCAGAGAGTGTACCTGAAAGGCAAGCAGACACAGCTCGCCCAAGGTCCAATAAAGATGCTAACCATGGAAAGTATTCTGCCATTGCCCATTTTCTTCACACTCCCTAAGGAACTTCATGAAGACATGTCCCCTATCGTACAGGACATTAATTATGAACACGATACGGACTGTAATAATTCGGACAGTTCTGTCAGTCACAGAGGGACAGTCATGCCAGAGCATCACGGGAAAGGCATTCCCAGTGAACGCCCTTAGCAGATAACTCCAGACGCAGGGTGGAGTGGGACCACTGGAACGACTTTATCAGACTGCAGATGGGTGCACCGCACCCAGTCTTGAGCATAAAATCAGGGCTCTATGATGGCTCATCGCTCAGGCCTCGGCTGAGCAGCTGAGAGCCACATCTGCACTCGTCCAGACGGAGCCCTTGAAGCCTCGCCTCCTGACCACTCACCAGCCTGGCCTGACACCCGACACTACACACCCCAGCGCCGTAGGGACTCTTGCTGAACACTGGACTCTCTCTCTCTCGTCTTTCTTTCGTAAGACTGTTTCCCTGGCCTAATCCTATTGTTTACAAACCTGTGTGACCCCCTTGTGTGAAACTGCTCCACCAAGACTATTGGAGACTATCTTCTGGCTGGAGCCTTGGTAAACCGAGTCAGTAGGACTAGATCCATGGCTTTCTTCTAACAAAGTGTGACATTGTGGAAAGACACAAACGTGTGTGAGACTGTTGCTTTGTTAGCTACCTCCCATTCACGACACCTTGTGACAGAGTAAAAAACAGAAGGGAGAAATGAGGAAAGTAGAATTACATTTGTGAGAATCTCCTATGTGCCATCATGCTCCATGCTAAGCATTGTACATGCCTCATCTCATTAACCTGCACAAGCTGGGAAGGTAAATATTAGTATTCCATTTTGTGGTAGTGCAAACTGAAGCACAGAGCCCATTTCTAGGCTGGATCCAAATCTAGAACCCAAGAGCATCTGACTCCAAATATCACAAGGTTTCCATAAAACCATCTTGCTTTGCCTAAATTGTCATTTTTTAAATCTACCTAGTCTCGTCCCTTGATGCGTATGAAGGCCACCTGAGGGCACAGATGGTATATTTCTCTTGCATCTCCTTTTGTCCCTGTGCTAATGAGGATCACGAAAGTCCCCCACAAAACTAAATTAATAAAATCACAAAATCTTTGAAATCCCCACAATCCTATTTTTCCTGTTTAAAAATAACCTGTTTTTCCAAATATTCAGAAACTTCTTTTCCTTTTTTAAACAGATTTTTTTTTTTTCTTAACACACATCTCATATTGGGATTCACAACTCATCACTCCCACAAAAAATACCCGTAGGCTCCTTGTCTATTCAGGCAAGCACTTGGTAAATTTGGAAAACAGTTTAATTTCTGCCTGCCAAGTACAAGGATTCTGGGTAGCCTTCTCTTATACAAAGTTTCCAAAGAGATATTATGCTCGTTTCTTTAAGCATATCCAACAACAATTTTTTTCTTTAAATGGACTCTTTGGTTAAAGTCTTTATTGCTAATAATAAAAATAGTAAAATGATTAATGAGGCAACCATGGCAGCACTGTACTCGTATATTTGACATTATGTGAGTGTCATGTCACTGATGAGTATCTTTAGAAGCCCCCAAATGCCTTTCAGACATTTCATCATTAACCCCTTTTGGCTCCTCTGCAGGGGAGCAAGGGTGAGCTGGTGTGAGCTCCTGTGGAAGTTGAGGCCCGAGGCCCAAACAACTCCTTCCTCCATTGCACATTTACCTTCCCTTTTCATTTAATGGTAAGACAACAAGCCTTGTTAGAACACAGCAACAGTGAAAGAAAAGGGTCTTCAAGTTTTCTTAGGAGGATGCCCTCAGGTCTCCCCTTTGTCTACGCACTCCCTGTGACATTTCCTTTCTAAGGACTACAATGGTTTGCCAAGTACCTTCCTTTCGGCGCAGTCATTTCATCTTCCTGACAACGCAGTAAAGTAGTCTGCCATCCCTATTCTTCTATGGCTGGATAAGGAGGTGAGAAGGGCTATACGTTTTGCAGCTAGGAAGTACTGAAAATAGAACTGTAACCCAAGTCTTCTGGATTCCAAGGTCATTTTTCTTGTACCTTGTAAATAACTGATTCCTGGGGCTATATTATGCTTTCTCATAGATTTTCAACTCTAAGGTGAAAATCAATACCGTGGGGATGGGAGTGGGATGATAGTGAGAGGCAATAATCTGTTGCTGGTATGTTAGCCGGCAGCAGGCCCCCATCCCCCACCCCTTCTTCCCCATCTGCTGAATCTAGACTACACCCCCTTCTCTGTCTGCGTAATCTCTGTACCTCGGCACAGCCACCTGGGCCAAGGCCTGTGGAGCCACCGACCCCAGTAATGATGACTTTTCTCTCTCTGGAGGGAATTTCAGCCTTTGGTCATTTAAATTTACTGTCTAAATTAAGAGTATTCTTTAGGGATAAAAGATCAAGATAAAGATAACAGAATTAATACTAAATGGCTTCCAAGAGCAAATTGTAAATGAATTACTCCAGATTTTTAATTGGGTTTATCTATAAAAAGTGTGCCAGTCTTGATTAGGTCCCCATTAACTGGAGGTTTTCAGAAAGCAGCCAGCTAGTCCTGCAAAGAGTCATTCACTTGACATTTGTGATTCTCTAGGTATTAGCAGCTAATATCCAGCCAAGGAGGAAGGGATATATGATCAGAAGCAGCATGAAAAGATCTCTTCCCTCAGAAATTCCAGGGGGACTCACCTAGGAAAAATCACAGAGTTTTAAAAATGGGATATCAAATACTCCTTTGAAAAATTTCATGAAAGCTACGTATATAGCGCTTCCCCAAGCTCAAGTCAAAAACTTAAGATGTCAGGTAGGGATTAAAAAAATAAATCAATCAATCAAAAGTGGAAGGTAAAACAAATATATTTGAAAAGCTGTCAATTTTAAAACTGTCCGTACAATGTGCAATGACTTTTCATCTCTTAACTTTCATCCCATCATTTTGTTGGCACATTGCCACACAATCACAATAACAAGTTGCTTCTAATAACAATAGGATTTTACAGCTAAAAAGTACTTTTACATCTGTGTGACTAAATAAAATTCTCTTAATACCCCTGGAGAAACACAGAATAGAAATGTTGATCCTCATTTTAAAGATGGAGAAACCAGATCTTTGAAAAGGAAGGTGATTACTCAGAGTTCCACGATTAAGAAGTGGCAGCAGTCACTAGGCTTTAGACTTTCAAGTCTTTAGACTTTCAGCCTAGAGTTTTAAAGCTAGAAAGGCTCTTGCATACCATCTAGACCAATCATCTAAAGTCTTCATTCTGCACAGAAAGAAACGTGTCTTAGAGAGATTGAATGGCTTGCCCAAGTCACCCAATTAGTAAAGCACATGGAACAGCCAGGTCACCTGAATGCTAGTCAATTTCTGACACCCCTGAGACAGGTTAGTTAGCATAATTGCTAGGTAGATAGGGGGGTCCCTGGTGGAATAAAGAAAAGACAGCCATATCCTAAAACTTCAGGTTTTGAAATCACTCCTTCGCTCCAGGACATAATGTAATAAGGCCTGGAGGTTAATCATAAAATTCCTTTTGGCCTGACAAATGGAGCAGATCTGATAGATAAGAGTGGGTTACTTTGCTGATTCCTTTAAGATGGGCAAGCAGATCAAACCTGGTACACGAATGTCATTAGAAGGTACCAGTTCCCTTCTTCAAACAGCTCCCCTTCCCCAAACCGGCAAGGGAAGGTATAAAACAGCTTTTGCCTCAATCACGGGCACCCCCATTTGGGACCCCCTCCTGCTCCGGAGCTGCAACCTCTTCTCCTGCTTCTAATAAACTATCCTCTTTTTAAAACTTTTTGCCTCTCCCTGGTCTGTGTTTCCATTCTTCGGCTTCAAAAGACACGATCCCGGCCTGCACTGAGAAACTGCCGGCAGATCCAACATCACCTACGTCACCACTATGGTCCAACGTGTGCTCCATTCATAACGTCATAGCAAGCACTTCCCCATGAGTTCATATTATTAGACAATTTCTAACATCATGCTCGTTTATAGGATTCTGGTTCCAAAAACAAGTGATTTCTGCACCATTTCAAAAAGTATAAAAGAGACCTTTACAAAAATGAAAGAACAATAAGACTTTTGCCCACACTGTAGAAAGACCGCTCTATTCAGAACAAACTTTACCAAAACTCAGCTTCACAGAGTGACATTCTAGAAAGCATGTCTGTAGAACTTCAGGCACAAGTGAGAAAGAGCTCAGAGGCCGTCTCCTACCCAGAGGGGAAATCCTTCAGCACGCTAAAAACAAACAACCCCCAACAACTTCAGCAAATTGATTTCTAATAAAGAACTCAACTCAGAGACTAAAAAAATTACATTAAATGTTACATTACCTCCGTGATCATGTTGCAAAGCACAGCTCCCAAAGAGACAGCTGTCCTGGCCCTTGCGGGTGCTCAGGGCCATTCCACAAAGAAGAAAGGACAAAGTACACAGCCTGGATCACAATTAGGGAGTATCAGTGATTGCCAGAGAAAGAGTTTGACGAGGTGCAATCACACGGGGAGAAGCAGTTAAGTGTCCTGTCCTGAACACCATCAGGGCAAGGGAAATCCAAACACAGGCCCCATCCACTTCAAACACATTTCTTTCTTTCTTTTTAAGTAGCGAAAAAGCAGTTTATTAGAAGAAAAAGTACACTTCAAAGAAATAGCAGACCTGAGCAGTAGAGAATGGCTCAAGGGCCTTCTTAGGAGAGAAAGGACACCCCAAAGAGTTTGAAGTGGCCCTGAGCAAAGGCGAGGCTCAAGAAGCCCAAACACATTTCTTCACTCCTTCAATCAGCACACAGTTTAATTTATTGACTACAGGCTGTTTGCCACGCGTGGTTCCGTTCTGGAGATGCAGCCTATGTCCTAGTAGAGGGAGGCAGACAGTAACAAATTAATAAGTCAAGTGTACAGTATGTCAGATGTTGGGAAGAGCGACGAAGAAAAATAAGGATGGAGAGGGGATTCAGAGGTACTGGAAAGGGACATATGTTTAATCTAAGTAGTCAGGGAAGGCCTCACTGAGATGACAGGGGAGCAGAACTTTTAGAAAGGTCAAGGTGCATGCCATGTAGATCGGTATGTAGAAGAAGAACATTCAGGCAGAGGCAACAGCAAGCCCCAAATCCCTCAGTCAGAAATGAGCATTTTCCAAGAGCAATGAGGAAGCTGGTGTGGGACAGAGGTGAGAGGGAGAAAGAAATGAAGGGTGAGGCCGAGGGGAGGCCAGAGCCAGGCCCTTGGGGCAGAGAGAACAGCAGTGTCTTTACTCTGAAGGAAACTATAGTCTAGTAATAAGTAACTAGCCAGGAGACTTGGTTTTTCAAAGCTGGCTTCCCCATTCACTAGCCAGGCAACCCTGGGAAAGGAAAAATTCTGTGAGACTGTTTCCTCATTGGTAAAATAAGAACAATAATAATCTCATCTCATCTATCTACTAATCCTGCTCCTACATCGTTCCTTACGATGACTTCAAAATGCTAGACTCCTCTATGTCCTCTCTCTACCTCCACAGAAAAACTACGTGGGTTTAATAGTTTCATCTCCGTGTCACAAATAAGAAACTTAGACACAGAGAGTTAAGTTTTTGCTCACGAAAACCTAGGTAGTGCCAGAACTAGAATTTGCACACAGTCTTTGTGACTCCAAAAGTCGTCGCACTGAGTTGCTTGCGGGATGGCTCCCGGAAAAAATGGTGGCTGGAAGTTACATGCAGCATGAAAAGAGCAACACGGCCTCGTGGTGGCCGCGGCTGTCCTAGCGACACAGTGCGTTACATGGGACAGTGGGAAAAAAGTTCTCTCTACCTTCTTGGAGCTGGGCAGTCCCACGTGGGGACACCCCCAACTAAGGGTGGCAAGATTAAACTTATCTGGCTTCTCTTGGTAAGTCTGGGTTCCTAAAGACTAATCAAGTTGGGAAACTGAGGCAGCCATCTAGATCATAAAATCCCCCAGATTAAGAAAGTCAAGCTTTGAGAGGGAGGGAGGAAGGGGGCAGGGAGAGAGAAAGAGAGAGCGAGAGATCAAAGTCTCTGTAGCTGTCTTAGAATGACCGAGGCTATTCCTTCTCAAAAGAAAGGCTTCCTGCTTCCAGCCCATCAAAAGGGGAGGAGGAAAGTTACTTATGCTGATTAGCAGATGTTTACGGCACTGGACCTTGCTCCCAATAAATCAAGATTCAGTTTAACTTGTCAGGAGAAGTTAACGTTTTTCTGGTTGCTTTTCTCTCTGGAATGTCCTACACCTTTTATTTCCATCAGAATCTATATCCAAGCAAAGGTCACCAGTTTACACCTCAACTCAAGCCTACTGAACTTGATACTGACTAGGTAGTGTACTGACTCTATGTACCAATCTATTGTCCCCATTGATTGAAACAATGACAACAAATAGTGTGATGATGATGATAAAAGTTAACAGAGACCATGAGGTGAGAGGTCAGTCTTAAGCTAATTCCTGGCTCTATAATTCACTGTTTCTAAACTTCAGTCTAAATTCCTCATGTCTGAAATGGGAATACTGATATTTATCTTCAATATTATTATGGGGAAAAAGTATGTAAACTTCCTTGCTCCAGAGCAGTGCCTCAGTAACCCAGAGCTGTTATTCATTAAAATAAAGATGAGTGAGATTTACAGGGCACTTTTCCATCCATCATCTCATTTGATCCCTGTAACAAATCCCCAGCTCTTAACTTAGGGTCTTTCACACAGTGGTCGCTCAAAAGATAGAGTCTAGAGCTAGGATAGTTTACAAACAGTAATCTAAGCATCAGTGGGGAAACTGATTACAGGCTCAAAGGGAAACATATTACAATTTTACCTAAGCACATGGCCCTCTATAATCTTTTGGAACCTCTTCTTGATGATAAACTGAGCCCCAAACAGCACGACATCACAAGCTATAAATGTCATGGGGAACATCACCCAGGATGGACAGAGGAACCCAGGATGCAATCTAGTTGTTGTGAGACCCAGAAGCATCCAAAGGCTTCAGTCAAAGTATTTATGACACTGGACTCTTGCTCAGGGAAATGAAGCCCAAACTTTCCAAAGGTTCTAATTTGCAGAAGAGGCAGGTGGGCAGAGAGGGCTGTGTGCAAACTCCAACCCTACTGCTTTCCACCTATCTCCACTTGCTCTTTACGCAACGGTCCCCGGAGGCCAGTTCCATGCTCCGTGTCACTGGCCAGGGGCACTCCTGCAGGGCTGCACTGTCCACTTTAACAGGGCAGGGACAACAGAGTCTGACTCTCCAAGGTACCCGCTCGTAGGAGGACCCGGGGTGGGTCTGTGCGTTTGCTCAGAAATCCTGGGAGGACGCCCTCTGAAAAGAAGGTTCTGTGCCTTTTTGTGTCATTTTCCTGGAGCAGATGGGGTGCTAAAATTATGGATGCAGTGCCCCAGTTTTCAGGCATCTGCTGTTTCTGTGGAAAGAATGCCTAGGCTAAAAGTTAGAGGGTGTGGGGTGAAGCCAATTAAGAACGAGACATCAAGGTAGGGGAGGGGAGGATGGCAGGTGTGGGACTGTTTGTGGGTGCTCATGTCCCCTGCCTGGCTCGGAGCACGCTGCAAGCTCTGAGCACGCTCGTCGTGGTCCCCACATAGTGAGTTTCAGGAGCGCCAAGCCCTTCTTCCTCCGTAGCCTCTTCATCCACAAAAAATATTTTAAAATGATATTCTATGACTGTGCTGGCTTGAAGCCAAACATACTCTCTGACCCTAAAAGTTCATTTCCTTCTGATTTTAAATGAAATTAAAACATGTTTGGTGGGGTCCTAAGAGTGCCGTGGGGCAATGGCATCATGCGGCCGTGCTGATGGCAAAGCTGGGCCCAGTTTCTTAAACCAAAAAACGGAATTAATGGCACCTACCTGTCCACAGGTTGTGAGCGTTAGTGATTTAATGTGTACTTCGCCTAGCACCATGACTGGTATCCAGGACATGTTCAATGGCTCTTAATATTACATTGTCGTTACTACTCAGAAAATGTAACATAGCCATTCTTCAAAGAAGACAAGCTTGTGAGCCTCTCGGAAGGGGAGGCGTGGGTTTGTTCCCTGGGTGATTTCCTCATGTATCAACGCCTCAAACATCGCCCAAGACCTGTGAGAACATGGCCATCGCTCAATGGCTGCACATACTGAATAGTGACAACGAGCTTAAAAGGAAACATTTTCCCATCAAAGAGAAACGTTACCAAACTGTCTTTATTTGCTATTAATTTTTTAAAAATATCCGAGCACTGAAATCAATGCCCCAGGCTCTGGAGGCTGCACTTGAAGCTGGGCATGGCATTCGGGGAAGAACACAGAACTCGGGGCCTCACGTGTGACAGCAGGTCTGACTCCACCGCCATCAGAGACTTGACAGGTCCTTCACACGCCAAGCCCCACTTCCCTTTTCTACAGAGGGGACACCAACCCTACCTCCGTCAGGTACGTTGTGAGGCGAGGCTCATAGGATTTAATGCAGGTTCACTAAGCAATTTACCAGGGGTTCTCACAGAACTCTTCATTCCTTAAGGAAGCTCTTTAAAATTAAGTAAGGGATAGACAGCTGGAAGGAAGGACAGATTGAAGGGAGGGAGGGAGGACTCCATGGTTAAATAGTTCTGAGAATACTTCATAATATAATGGTCCCTGATCCCTTGAAAAATCATAATGAGTATTAGTATATTAAAAACTTTGAAAGATCCTTTGTTAAAGAAACCTGCTTTAACTTTATAACTAGAAAATCCATAATTTGTTTAAACAATATTTTTCCTGGCATAACTCTAAATATCCTATTTGATCCAGGACGGGCCTGCCACCCTGTCCTTTCTGTGTTTTTCTGCTTCAGGGTCTTGGCAGTTGTTCCTTCTCATCTTACAAGTCTTCCCCTCAAACACCTCTTCTTTAAAGTAGCCTACTCAGGTTGCCCAAGCTGTGGGCAACCCTCCGCATGTCCCTCCTACCAGTTCCCCTGTATCATTTCAACCTCTATTTATTTTACAGTAGTTATTTCATCAAAAATCTATCAAGAATGTGTTTGTTCATTGTGTAATCCCTGGAGGGCAGGCAGTTTTCCTGACGTGTTCGTCCGTATAGTCACTGCAATAACACTGTCTGAGAGTACACTTCAATAATTACTGGATGGATGGATGGATGGATGGATGGATGGATGGATGGATGGACAGATGGACGGACAGAAGGATGGGTGAATGGAAGGAATACAACTACCATATGATCTTTAGGAAAAACCTTTAGCCTTCTGGGTCTTAGTTTTCCAATCTATGTTGGAGGACTTAATAATTAAAGCTCCTCCCGGTGTTTTTATTGTAAATACATCAGCTATAAGGACACCATTTATTATTTACTGTGCAGTACACAACCTTTCCTAGTGTTACTTTGTTTAACTAATGTTTAAAACAACTTTATGAGAGAAGTTTACTATCCCAATTTAAAAATGAAAAACACTGTAGACAAATCTTGAATTCCCTACTGGTAAGTGGTGGGGCCTGTTGTCCAAGCCTACTGCCTAATCGTGTAAGCCACTTCTGTTTCTACCACATTATACATCGATAAGCAAGAAGGAAAGAGTGGCTCTCGCTATTGAAAAAGAAATATGACTATGAAAGAAACAGGACTGAGGGAACAGGTGAGGCATTTTGCACATAATTCAATACATTGTGTATTAGTCTATGCTTGGAAAACAAGAAGTATTTTCTCGAGTCAGTGGATTTTAAAAGAGCCTAACTTTAGATCTATACAAATGTCTTCTATTTTTTAATAAAATCTTCTGCATTTTATTCACAGCTCTTGTTCTAAATCATCTCTATCCTTGACAATCAGGCGCTATCCACCTTCCCCGTCATGTGAAGAGTTTATTTTCTCTTGGAGAGCAATTACCAGCAAATGCCAGGCCACAGAAGGTGTTTCTCCAGCAGCAGCATCTGTCTCCTTGGCAGGCTCCTCAGGCAATTTTGTTGGCAGAGTTAGAATGGCCAGGGGGTCAGTCAGAGCTCAGCTACGCACAAGCTCTCAGGTGGCCTACCAGCCTCTGCCTGAATATCTCGAAAAGAAGAAACAGGCTGACACCCACCTCAAAAGTTAAAGATCAGTGAAAGTCAACGTTAACTTAATCAGAATCATTTGGGCCAGTCCGGTTTTCTATTGGAAACCAAGAAATTCCCATGACCCTCTTTGCTAAACAAAACGGCAGTAACAACAACCTGGAGAAGAGTATAAGGCACTCAGATTTTGAGGAAATAGGCAAATATATGCTCTGGTAGGCAGCCTCTGAAACAGGTCTCAGAGATCCCTGCCTCCCTGCCTCATGGTATTCACGGCTTTGGTAATCTCCTCCCCCTAAAGTAAGCTGGGCCTACTGGCTCATTTCTAATACTTAGAATACGGCACAAAAGATGAGATGTCACTTTAAAAAATTAGGTTATAGAAAGACTCTGGCTTCCTTCTTGCTGGCCATCTCTTGTCCCCTGGTCTGCTGGGTCTGATGGAAGCCAGCCGCCACCTTTGTAAGCTTCCCTATGGGAAGCTCCACATGGCAAGGAATTGAGGGGAGACCTCTGGCCACCAGCCTGTGAGGAACAAGGGCCTGCTAACCGCTATGAGAGTAAGCTTGGAAACAGAGCCATCCCAAGCCTTGAGATGAATGCAGTATGCCTGACCAACACCGGGATCACAACCGGTGAGACATCCTGGGCAAGAGCACCCAGCTAAGGCAACCCACTCAGGCTGTGGATGAACAAATGTCTGTAGCTTTAAGATGTGTAGTTTTAGGGTACTTTGTTATGCAGCAGCAGTCAACTAATAGGTGTTCTTAAAACAGAAAATAACATATATTTGTAAATCATGTCAATCAAGTACATCAAGTACAATCAAGTAAATCAAGTACAATTATCTCTTTCAAGTCTGCTCACATGTCACCTCCATGGGCCTATCCTAATCACCCTCCTGGAAATTACAACTCACTGCTACTCCCATTCCCGTATCACCCTACATATTGCATCAGCGTTTCATATTCCTGCGATTCTTAAACATTATCTTTGAACACATGCTTTACTCAAAACATGGTCTTTGGACCATCAGCATCAACATAATATTGGAACTTGGTAGACATGCAATTCTTAGGGACCATTCCAGACCTACTGAGTGAAAATCTGCATGATAGAAAGATCTCAAGGCATTTGAGGGGTACATCGATATGTACAAAAGACTTTTAACATTCTAAAACATATCTATGAATGTTTTCTTCTGTCTCCTATCCTCCCTCGAAAGCCCAATGAAAAGTGAGATATGGAAGTCACTGTTAATCCTGAATTCCACCATTTGAAAGGACCTGGTCTGCTCTTGTAAAACTGAACACAGAAGAATTAGACACCCAGAGGGACTACTCTTATGAAAATTTTACAGTTAATGTCACTTTGATCTAAGCTCATTTGACCTACCTTTCTGTCTCTTGAAGTCAGGTGTATTTCCCAAATAACAAATCAGAGCCATGAACGAGTTCTACACATTACCTCTCACTTTGTCACTAGTGAGGGGCTGACTGAAATCTCTCTCCCAGCTGCAGCTCAAAACTCCCAGGGAAGACTTTGATTGGTCTTAACACATCATTTGCATACTTCTAGAATAGTCAATTGTGTCTATAGGACTGGAGCTGAATGCTAGCTCTGATCCAACTGTACAATTGAAGGTATTAAAGAAACAGTCTCTCCAGAAGAAGAAAATGGAATGTTTTTTTCTGAAGAAGGGGAGGAAAGTGCTGAGTAAATAAAATGTCAGATGCTCATTGCATTTTATAACTTTATGCCATTTAGGTGCTGTTCCTGCACCTGAAACCCTCTACATAAATGACCTGATACCTCC
Organism: Rhinolophus ferrumequinum; assembly: GCF_004115265.2. NCBI lineage: Eukaryota > Metazoa > Chordata > Mammalia > Chiroptera > Rhinolophidae > Rhinolophus > Rhinolophus ferrumequinum. The sequence goes on from NC_046292.1 coordinate 41,323,126, forward strand.
ATTACTCTACTACCTCCATAATCCTGGGAGTTTCCTAGTCTTCCAGAATCAGTTCAATAGTTATCTCCTCTGTGAGGTGCTCTCTAACTCCTAGGGTACCATGTTTCCCCCAAAATAAGACTGGGTCTTATATTAATTTTTGCTCCAAAAGACGCATTAGGGCGTATTTTTAGGGGATGTCTTATTTTTTCATGTACAACAATTTACATTTATTCAAATACAATCATGTCATCTTCTTCTGGAACATCGTCATAACGTCATAACGTACTAAACACGTCCATCTGGCTGACAATCTTAACTGGGGCTTATTTTCGGGGTAGGTCTTATTTTTGGAGAAACATGGTAAATACAGAAATGCTTTCTTCACTCATCTTAACTATATTCTTCCACTCTCTATTAGAGAAAATCATTATGATAGCAATTTAGGGCATTTTGACTCAGTATGATAAATGTGCTATTAAACGTTCAACCTTTTATTTACTAATTAATATGCAAAAAATATGAATGTTCATAGAGTTCCTGAGCCTTGGGATTGAGGGTTGGGGAGATGAAGCAGGACTTGTTACACAGAGTTTTCAAATTTTGCATGTTTATTTTGACATGATTACATCATCACATTTCTATGGATTCTCTGCCTACCCTCTAGGGTAGCACAAGTTGCCAAGACCATGTATAAAAATAGTCTCTTCCATCAACAACAGACACACAGACGCCATGTCCACCTGCTCTGCTTTTGTCCCCCATTTCCCAGCCCATGGCCCCTAACGACTGCAGGTTAAAGTCCTACATGTCATTAGCACAGGCGATCCCCACCTGTCTCTCCATCTGGGAAACTCTCAGGGGTAATGACAGTTCTTATTGAATCACCTTGTGTTTTTAGAAGTGTTGCAAGGCCCCGGGGCTGCTGCTAATCACTAGACCTGTTACTAGTGTGTGTGCAGTACTCCTTCCCCAGGAACAGCTTGTTTGGAGAGTGGGGGGAGAGCTACGAGATGGGCATCTTCATCCTGGCAGAGCGCACAGTCCGGCTTCCAAGAGCTAGTATCAGCAGCTGAGGATTGGGGGAGGGGAGCTGTGGGTCAGAATCAGCAGCTGCGAACAAAAGCAATTGGCTGACTCCTCTGTGACAGTTTTTCTACTCACATATTTGGAATCCAGGCACTTCCTCTATATTACGCGTGATGGACGACACCTGCTTAGGGTAAGGCATCTGGAAGGTGTTTAGGGCCCGCCCTGATTCTTCCGCTCCTTTCTCTGGATGCTGTCTGCTTCTTACCAAACAACTGTCCCCCTAACCCCTCCCCCCCAAATTCAAATACTTTGTGTGACCTCTCGGTGGGTGGCCCATAATCTCTCACATTTTCATTAGTGCATTGATGTTAGGAAGCTTTTTCACCTACACTGCTCTTCTCCTTGCCCATTTCCCCTAGAGCTGCTGAAAAAGCCAGATACTTGCTTTCTTGGCTTCCCTTCTGGCTGGAAGTGGCACTATGATTCAGTTCAGGCAAATAAAGAATAAGTGGGAGATGCGAGGTGTCTTGCTTTGTGGGAGTTCCTTCTGGGGAACTGTTGTTTTTTGATTTTTTTTTTTAACCTCTAATAAAAGACAGGAGACAAATAAGGAAAGCTCTATCATATCATCCTAGCTGTCTTGGCTTCTGTTTTCAGCGAAGTTACATGAAGATGCGTTACTTGTTTCTATGGCAGCTATCCTGGGACCATGAAACACTCAGTCAACTTGAGCCCTAAATAACGTCTTTGAACTACCGCACTGATCTTGGGACCACCCCCTCTGCCCCTTTGTTATATGAGATAAAATGACCTCATTCCTGAAGTCACTGTTAGCTAGGTGTTCAGTTCTTTCTTCCTAACAGTTTTATGTTCCACTTCGAGATTCTATGCTAATACTTCTTAAACTTTGTAAGGTCACAGCTCAATTAATGAAAACATAGATTTTTCTCCATGTAAGCATAGTCTTGCCTACAATTTCAGGAGCATCACTGACTCTCTGCAAGCCCACCCAGGGGCATCCCCCCACCCATCAATCTCCTGCTCATTGAGAAATCTATGCATTATATACACACAATGGTTATATACACACAATGGGACTGTACAACGGACACTGATACATACACTAAAGATCCCAAGGCATTTTAAGTTCTTTTGTCTTATAGGACATGTCTATCATCTCTACATGTTGAACCCTTACTATACTGCAGATCCTTAAACACCATTCTAAACCCTCTATATGTGTAATCTCATTTGATCTCTAAACCTATGAGGTAGGCATTACTATTAGCTCCAGTTTATACAAAAGAAATTGTGGCTTAGAGTGATGAAGTAAATTACCCCAGAGCTAGTAAACAATGAACTTAAAATTTAAACCCAAGCAGTATGACTTCACAGTCCTTTCAATCTCCACTTAATGCTGCCTCAGTTCTATAAAGTAGACGATGTATTATAGTGAGGAAGTGGATTAAAAGAGTTTAGAAACTGCATCAAAATAGATTGACATATTAAGCTAAAATGTTTGATTAACGAAAGGTATCAGTTGTATGTTTTCATTTTTTTTTAAATGTAAGTTGAATTCTTATAATGTGGCTCCATCTGAATAAAGTAACAAGTGAGTGTCCTAAGTAAACTATTCAATTTGTGGTACTTTAGGGTTCACTTAGATTTAATAACTAATCTGAATATAAACGCCAAGTGCTTACCACGTGTCAGCTATTGTTTAAGCATTTTGTTTTGCATTATTTCACTTTGGCTTAAAGATAAACTTATGGGGTAGGTAGGGTTGGCATACCCATTTTACAGATACTGAAACTAAGGCACACAAAGGTAATTTGTGGAAGGACACATAGCTAGGGAGTGACATTGTCCAGATATCAACCCCGGCAGAAGTTTTACCTTGAGCCACTATATTATATTGACTCCAATTTTAGCACTTGACTTGTATAGTCTCGATCTAGAATCTGAAAATTGATAGAAGCATTCATATTTTACTGATGTTAAATATCAACCTTCCAATGTGCAGTAACAGTCCACTTCTTCCTCTTGGAAAGCAGGACTTAGCTATTCTCATGGCTGTGGGAATCCCACAGCACACATGGAGGAGTCAGCCCACACTGACTTCTTCTCTCCGCAGTCACTGCCTTGGGGATCTTATCAACCCAAGAGCATCAACCTCATTTCTTGGTAGAACATGCTCAAGTCTACATCCGCCATCCTGACCACTCTCTCCACTCCCAAGCCTTCATGGCCAGCTCTCCATAGGATCTTTACCACACAGAAGCCTAAAACTCACTTCATGTCCAGTATCTGAGTACACTTTACATCATAGGATCTTAGAGATGGAAGGGACCATAAAAGGCAGGTAGTCTAGTTAAAAGATTATGGGTTTTGAAGTCAGAAAGCCCAGGGTTCAAATCCTAGCTCTGGATCCACTTCTTCTCTAAAATGGGAGTAATAACTCTCATTTTTCTTAGAGCTATAGAAGGATTAAAGATAATAATGGATAGAAACTTGCCCAGGAGTACCTGGCATTACATATGCACTCAGTAGATAGCACTCACGTTTACTACTATTATTGTCAACAAAATGTTTTTCATCCACCAAATGCATAAATCTTTCCACAATACCCACAACAGATGGCCATCCAGGCTCTGCTAGAACATTTCCAAAGATAGAGAGAGGTTGTTCACTCACACCATCTCACCAGGCAGCCGGTTCTATTATTGGACAGCTCTCACTGGCACAAAGTCTTTCCTACGTGGAGCCAAAATCTGCCTCCATGAATTCCTTTGGCCCTAGCTATGTCCTGTGGAGCAGCACAGCACAATTCTGCTCTTTTCTCACACAACATTTAGTCCTTCTGAAAAAAGCGATCACGTCCTCGCCACATTTTCTCTTCTCCAGCCATTCATTCCCCTACACCCGTTCCCATGACATTACCCACAATGCTCAGTACGTCCTCAAAGCATGGTACCCAGAGGTACCAGTACAAAGCATGGTCCAATACTGTGCACGAGTGAACAGTGCACTTCCACTAATGCATTCAAAAATTGTACTGTGATTTTCTTAGTGGACAGAGATCACGGTTGCATCATCCAGGGCTTGAAGTGAACAAAACCTGCAAGTCTGCCCTCCCTCTATTAAAAGAGTGCATGTTAAGTTTTCCCTACCTCATCCTATACCCATGAAATATGGACACCGACAGCTTGACGTATCCTATAGACTCTAATGTTGGCCGACTGAGAATGTAACGTTTTGAAACATTTTCCTGCCATCTACTTTAATAATCATGCTTGGATTCTTCATCCCGGCTCCTGGTAGTATGTCTCAGTAAGTTTGCTCCAATGTCCTCAAGTTCAGTACTAAAGGCCTCCACTCAGGTTCATTTCCATTTGCTTTACGAAATGATTATTTAGTGAGAGATATTATAGCAGAGTCTCAGGATGTATAAGGGAGTCCCCACCCTTAAGAGGCCGGAGAGACAGGCACATAAACGAACATGACAATACTGTCTGGTAAGCGTAACGACTGATAGGGGATAGCAGTTGAGAATCACTAGCCCAGAGGTGGCTCACCCATGTGGCAGCAGATTAGCATCACCTTGAATGCTTTTAAGTGGCAACACCCCGACCAGTTAAATCAGAACCTCTGTAGGTGGGACCCAAGCATCGGTACTTGACGAAGACCTCTAGCTAGCTAATTCCAATGCCCTGCCTGGTTTGAGAAGCAGTAGCCTAGTCCAGTCCAGTCCTCAAGCTTCCATGTGCATGTGAACCACCTGGGATCGGTTAAAATTCAGATGCTGAGTCTGTAGGGCTGTGGTGGAACATGAGATTTTGCATCTTTAATTTCCTGCTGGGAGATGCGAATGCTGCTGGTCCATGGACCACACATTGAGTAGCACTGGCCTGGGATATATCATCTAATTCTCCCTAAATTCCCTCTCCAGTCTTGCCTCCTTATAGTATATGGTAAGCTGGACCCTTCATTCCAGCTGATTGAAAGAGACAAATAAATGGTAAGAGAAATAAAATGACGATTTATGAGAGGCGCTGTGAAAGCCCAGAAGAGGACACCTAAATCAGACAAGGGGGTAGTGATGGCCGAGGAAGGCGTCCCAGAACAAGCTAGGATTGCTTTGAGTTACACAGAGGAAAGTGATTACAGACACAGCAAAGAGCTGGGCGTAGCCTCAGAAATGGGGACAAAAGGCGGGGGGGGGGTGGGGGGGGTGTGAGGGGGGAGCGGCGGGAACACAGGGCCTATTCAGGAAACTTAAGTATTTCGTAGTCCTCTCGGATTCCATCACTCTTTAGCCATATATCTGGCCTGCGATTTTCCCTTCAAAGTCGATTTGAACCATGACTGAACTTTTCATACCTTTAAACCAGAACTGGACCATGACCTCCTCAAGAGCAGAACCAGGTTAAACTACACTATACGCCCTCGGTACTCAGCAGGATGCCCAGCCCGCTAACAGGTCTCAGAGTGTGCTCATAAAATAATTTCAAATTACTTTTTTTAAATAGACTTTTCAGTTCCAACACATTTTGTGAAGCACAGATTGGTGTAAGGAGTTAAAGGTATTTGCCGAAATTTTGAAAATGATGCAAACCAGTGTGAGTGGAGTGCGGAAATGCTACCCAGGGTAATCAGAAAAGAGGACCCGGTGAGAGAGGTGCCCGGTGGTGTAGGCAGCGTGAGAACGGCGCCTATGTGTATCTGCGGGACGTTGCTGGGGCTTCTGTCTAATGTGAGAGCCACACAGCCCAGGCTGTTGAGGTGGCTGGCATGAAGGTAGAAAAAGTTACCTGTGTTTGGGGCAAATGAAACCACAAAGGGCTAAGAGAGAGAAAAGTCTGCCTAATTCAATCAGACATTACAGTCAGTCCTGGTTAAGGTAAAACAATTAATACCAGCATTTTCATGCAGATGAAAACATTTCAAATGAACAGGTCAACAGCATGCGTATGTTCTGAATTTGGGCCCCACCACAGCAGGTGAACCCTCAAGTGAACCAATCTAGATTTCATTACAGAGGACAACGCCGATTCGCACAGAACTCAATTTGGAGTTAATCGCTCACATTTTTCTCTCATCTACCCGATATCCTCCTTTAAAGACAGATCTGCTAGGCTTTCTTTTTATGACAAAAGACAAAGAGACTATGAATTATTCAGTAGTAGTGAAGGTATCATTTTATCTGTTTATTTTCCAATTAGGTGAAGTCAGGCAAAGAAGCAGTCAATAAATCCAAGAGATTCCCCCCCCCCCATTGTATGGAATTAAAAGTAGATGGCGTTACGGTGGGCCTTGGTAGTCTACAAAAAACATTCAGTTAGCAGTGGGTACTGGAGAGGAGACCACGGAGAAATGAGAGCGGCTCGGTGTGAATGCCTCCGGGTGGCAGGGCTCCAAAGGTTCTTCTGCAGGTTGGTCTGCACCAGTCTTTTCTCCCTGCTGGCTCTTCCTGCATCACAAGCCGGCCCCACCCTGACATCCACCTTCCTTCTCAGCCTCTCAGCCTCTGCTCATGCCCCACCGGGTTTAGTCATCTCTTCTCTTTGCTCCCACTAACCTTCTTTCAGTTATTCTTTAAGGCTGTGCTCTCCGCTCTGCATCCTGCAAAAAACGTTTCACAGTCCTCTCCCCTCGTCCACTCCCCATCCCCTCGTCCCGCCATGCCTGCACGGCTCAGAGGCACCTCCTTTCCTCGGTGTTCCAGTCACTCTGTGTGTAGCTCTCTTTGGGTTCCCATTGATTCTTGAGAACTACTCAAGAGCTGGTGCTAAGGTTTTCGCCTCTTTATATCTTCGGTGCCCTACACAGAGTAGGTGTTCAACAAATGTCGGCCCCATGGGTCCTGCTTATCATATAGATCCTGGAGCCCGACCCCTTGGTTTCCTTCCTCCCCTTTCACTTTTACCTTCCAGTGGAAGCCACTAGATTTCCCTGTACTGCAATGCCAAGCTCATTTCAGCATTGGGCACAAGGCAGGCAGACAAGAGGAAGGAGAAGGAACGGCTCCCACTCCAGTGGTACTCCTCCTTATACCTCTGAATTCCCAGGACATAGCACCTGCTTCCTTCTCCCGGCTCTTAGACCAGGTTTTGTTGCTGCAGGTAAAAGGGGTCAGTCTGCTCGGGTGAGTGCGCATTACACAATGGAGCAGAGCGAGAAACAGGGCGAGGGTCAAAAACCCAGCCCTGCCGCTTTGTGCAAATCCCTTAACCTTTCTGAACCTTGGTTTTTCCACCTGTAATGTAAAAAGGGGATAAACTGCACCTCAATCTAGGATTGGTGTGAGGGCTAAATAAGCCATTATATATAAAGTGCCTAATATGGCGCCTGGTACTGAGTAGGTGCTATTAATAAAACCAGGCTTGCTATCTACTAGACTGAGATTCTGAAGCACACAGAGCATGACTTATTTGTCACTTTTCCTCCTGGAGCCAAGGTGCTGTAGACTGAATGTGTGTGCCCCCCAAAATTCATATGTTGAAACCCTAACTCTCGACGGGATGGCATTAGGAGGGGTGGTCTTTGGAAGATGACTAGGTCTTGAGAGCAGAGCCCTCATAACTAGGATTAGGGACGTTATAAAAGGGCACCAGAGAACTCCCCACCCTTTCTGCCATCAAAGAATGCAGAGAAGTCAGCAGGCTGCAACCCTGAAGCAGGCCTTCCCCAGGACCTGAGCCTCCTGGCACCCGGGTCTCGGACTTCCAGCCTCCAGAACAGTGAGAAATAAACTTCTGTGGTTTACAAGCCACCCCGTCTATGGTACTTTATTACAATAGCCTGAACTAAGACACAAGCCAATTATTATAAGTAAAACAGTTTTTGAAGTAAATAATTAAAGATAAACTGGGATAAAGGGAAAACTCGAAGTTTGAAATATCTTTGCCCACCCCCACCTCTCCATCCTTACAACACCTCAACTCAGAGAACGCACTCCTTCTCTAGAACACACCTCCGGAAATCATGAAATTCATGATTTCAAGACACTGAGAACTCATGGGACTTCATCATTCTTTTTCAAATCTGCAACATCAGAGCCATGTTACCAGCCCACGACCAATCTTCAACCGGACACGTTTTCTCTCTCTTTTGTCCTTGTTTCTAAAATAAATTGGGACTAAATAATTGCTGGGCTGCTTTACAGCATTAAAGTTTTATGACTCGATTATCACCCACAAATAATTTCATTTATGCAACAAGTATTTACTAGAGATTTCTTTGGGCTCTGCTTGTTTGCTAGGCATGGAGATAATGAACAGGGCACACTCCCTGCCCTCAAGTAGTGAAACGTTTGGGGAAAAATTAACACTACACCGGAAGCTGACCACGCTAGTCCTTTCCGTAATCTCCCTTTATATTCAAAATGTCAGGTTGCATTCAGTCCACCTTGTTCTTTTCAGCCCCCGAACTGACCAAATCATACGTGGATATGAAGTTCGGGACATGTATGCTAAGACCAAACAAAAAAGAAATGGTTGTGTTCTGCCCGATCCAGACATGAATTCTAAAGGTAGCAGGAAGCAAAGCGGGCAAACTACGACCTAACCCAATTTTTCCCAAAGTAACTTCTACAGAAAACTAGGACGTAGAAGAGCTTTGAAAATGGGTTCTGTGGACAGGTGCCCATGGGAAGCACTGCGTCCATCTCCCTCTCCACTGCAGGACTTCTCAGAGCCTTTGAGTCAGCGTGCGTACTGTGACTGAGACTTTCTATTGGGAAAGGCAGTCTCTTCCACGTAGTCTTATAAAGCCCACTTAGCTACATAAGAATGGGTCTTGGGCCTGGAACACTTCCTTACCAAGAGATAAAGAGCCCACACAGTCTGCACTGGACTTACTACTCTCTGTGGGACTATGATGTATGACAAATAAGTTCGTGAACTTGTTGCAACTATGTTGCTAACCTTTTCTGATATCAGACGGATTATTCATTATGAGTTTGTACCAACTAGATAAACAGTTAACCAAGTTTATCATTTGGAAGTGCTGAAAAGGCTGCGTGAAAAAGTTAGACGACCTGAACTTCTAGCCAACAATTCATGGCTCTTGCGTCACAACAATGCACCAGCTCACATGGTACTGTCTGTGAGGGAGTTTTTAGACAGTAAACAAATAACTGTATTGGAGTATGATGACAGCTCTGATGGCCATTCCAGAAAAAGAGTTTCAAAATTGCTTTGAAGGGTGGACGAGGCACTGGCATCAGTGCATAACTTCCCAAGGGGAGCAATGAGGTATGGAGCATTTCTTCTAGGATGAGTTTGCGAACTTAATTGTTCCTCCTCATATGTTTCCGTTTCAGATTAGATGTGTGCTTTGTTCTAAGGGTGTGTATCACTGGCCTTCACGTACACCCCTAGCTTTCAGTATTTCAGATTTCACAGGGGGTCAGAGTGGGTGTGCGTAGGCTGATTGCCTTGCTTTGGCTACCAGCTTTGTGGGACCAAGGCAAGCTATTAGAGCTGATCTTTCTCTATTCTCCAGGTCCGTAAAGCTTGTTCCAGCCAGTGCTTGACTGCGTTGTTTTCACTGGCATCTCTGATGCTAAGATGCAGCAGGCAAAGTTGTTTGGACCTCAATTTCTGGCAGCTGGTGATGTGATGATCTTTGCTTTCTTCCATGTAGTAGGGAGTCTTCCCTTGACATTGGAAACAGGTGTATGTTTGTTGCGCTGCACATTCTCCAAGAAGACAGAGCAGCATCTTCCTCAGCTCTGGCTGCCATTACAAAATACTAGAGACTGGGGGCCTTAAACAATACCTGCATTTCTCACAGTCCCGCAGTCTTGGAAGTCTAAGAGCAAGGTATGGAAAAAGACAGTTTCCGATTACAGCTCTCCTCCTAGCTAGTAGATGGGCTCTCTTGCTGTGCCCTCACGAAATGGGGGACAGAAAGCAAGCTCTCTGGTGCCTCTTCATACAAGGGTACTAACCCACCATGGGGGCCCACCTTCATGACCTCATCTCACCTAACTGCCTCCCCACCTCCACATGTCGTTACATAGGGCTTCGACACAAACACTCAGTCCATCACAGGCAGTACTGCCCACACAGCCTTCTTTACAAGAGCACTGGGTGGGGCTAAGCGCCCAGGATTACACGTGGAGACCTGCTGAGATAATCCAAAGTATGAGCTGTAGCCCACACGCCACCATTCTGCAGCACCAGGAGACTTGCACAGAGGACTCTGTTAGGAATTTTCCTAAGCGTATGAATGCATCTCTACATGACATGCATGGAAACCATCTTCCAGTCCTTCACGGCTGCAGATGGGGCCTCATCAGACCTGCTGCCAAACCTGGCAATCAGGCACCCCAAAATGGTTAGCTCTGCCATGGAAGTTGCCACGGGAAAAAAGGTTAAGAGAGCACCAAAATGATAGCACGGGTCAGAACACACCTCCTGTACCCTGGCAGGAGAGGGGAAATCTAAACGCTAAGACAAATTGTGTTAAGCTTTCCAGGGAACTGAACCAAAATGGGAAGAAAAGGATTCTAGTCCTATGGGTTGGGTAGTGCCACAGTGGTTCCTTGAGATGTGAGTGGCTGAATCACTTAATTTGCAAAGTCATTGTTTCTCAAAGCCAAAGAGATTAAAAAGTTAAAAAACAAAACAAAACAAAACACAACCCCAAAAACATGAAGATGGGGATTGATCTGAAATTCAGGTTTTGGGTACATTTAGGATCTTTAAAAACAACCTTCAGTGATGTATATTTAATTGGGGTCTCTAAGGACCCCACAGGTCACAATTTGGGGAAAGAATCTAATCACTGCAGAGCACAAGTTACTGAGTCTCTTGGATCTAAAAATACACATGTCTTGGCGTCACCAGATTTTTGCTAACCATGACGGCTGTTGCATCCTGCAGGTGACATTTCTCCCAGCTGCCACCTAACTAGTAACGTAGAGCACATCTACCTAGCTTCTGAGAGGTGGATGGGTTTGTGAGTTTTCTGCGCCAGATCACTTGACTCAGACGCAAAGAGAAAGGACTATCCCTGAGGAGAAGGAGGGAAGTTGGGGCCAATACTTGGGTCCAACACCTGGGCCAGGGCTAGCATGGCATGTGAATTTTCATCTCGCGTGCCAGTTTTGATCAACTAATAAGTGGCAACCTGGAGTGCTGTACTGAAAAGAATTCTGAGGCTGCGCATTGACTCGTGGAAAAGAAGGCCACAATAGATTACAGATATCCACTGTGGTCTCCTAGATGTCAGGTGCTTGACATCCTGAGGCTAGAAGAACACTACACATTTGCCCTATATTTCCCAGCAATGAGTACTTTCATACGCTTTATTGAACTATACACCTATGTCATGTTCTTCATCCGGTTCATTTCAAATGTTGTAAGACTAGGGACAGTAAGACTTTCATGAGATTTAGATGATTTGACTAAGGTCACAAAACTAGTAACGGAAAGTGCCAGGATTCCATGATATAGGTCTTCTGACTACCAGTTCCCTCTCCATCCCCTCAGTTTCCACGCCTGGAGGCCAAGAGAGGGTTCTTGTTTCCCTCATTGACTTAGAATTTCTGGGGGAAAAAACTTGGACACGTCCTTGAAATAATGTCTGCCCGCGTGGGGTATGAAAGATGAAATAATATATCTAAAGATTACTTTGTAAATTATAAATCACTAGGTTAATTCTAGCTATTAGAAATAAAATTATTAGTAGTAAAATTAATATGTGGAGAGTACTAACAGGCTGACATGAAATGAGGGCTTTAAGAAAAATTATGTTGACAGCACTTCAAGAAACAAATTCCAACCTGGTCTTCCTGTGTGAGTCAATTTCTGTCATCCCGGTATCCCACCTTCCTATAATTATGCAATTCATATGCTATATTCATACCACAACCCACATACTCTAGAACAACGTGCCACAAAGCAGAACTAGGTTACGCCAGGCATAAGCAGAACTAGATTCTGGTTAAGAGATGTGGTTTAGCAGACCAGCGAGTCCCAAGGTCACAAAATTGATTCGTGTCATGAGAGAAGTGGAGCCCAGGCAGCCTCCCTTCCAGCCTCGTCCTCCTTCCTTCCTGCACAGCCCACGAGGGGCCCTTGAGAACACCTGTACTGTGTCACATAATACAAGCTAAACGGACAACGATTCCATCCTGCTTTCTAGTTCTTCCTTACAAAGTCAGTGACAGATGTGCTTTTATGGCCATTATACACATACTTTGCATTTTCACTAGTTCTGCAACCCACTCTCCCTTTCCAGGATTGCCTTTCTGCTTTTTTTTTTTGCATATTTAAACAGTAATTCTTATTGTGCAGGCTTGATTATCTACCTCTATGAAACCTTTCTCCAGTGTCATCAGCAGTTTGATTCTTTTTCATGTTTGTATTTAGCAAAGTTATTTATGCATCATGTTTATTAATTCCAAGATGGTCTGCAATTTGTCTCCTTTAAAAATACACACACACACATATGTACACATATATATACACACATGTACACATATGTATACATGTGTGTATATATACATGTGTACATATATATATATGTGGATATATATATATCCACCGACACACACACACCTCTATATTAAGAGGACACTCATACCAGTGACAGAAGATGCCTGAATGTTCAGCATTAAATCTTCTGAATAGTGAAAAATCTGCTATTAAACAATCTGGAAGAGGTCAATCAATAAAAATAAGTAAATAATCGATAGTGTTATATTAGGTTAAAGTATAACATATGATATTCATTAACCCGTCAAGAAATATGGCTGGAGTTAAACCACATTTCTCAAATGAGTATTTCTGGTGTTAATTCAAAAGGCAATAGCAGTCACCCAGGGATGTTGTTAATGTTTTATGCTGTCATTGCGGTGGTGCTTACAGAGGGGTTAGGAGGGCAATAAGGATCATATTTAGGAAGGCAGCGTGGTGACAGCTAAGGCCCTGAACCACAATCAAGTCATCCGCCTTCACTTAAGCAACCTGGACAGCTCCACTCTCGCTAATCAGCCCGGCTGAGAAAGAACTGACAAGCTTGTGGAAATTTACTGGAGTCGTAAAGAAGAAGCTCTCCTATTTCTTAAAATGAAATAAAAAGTCCCAGCACTTGGTGTTGATATTGCATTTGGCTCTGAAGTGCTCTGGGATACTGCTGCATGTCATCACCAGGGATGGTGCCTGTGCGACTACCCAGGTTTCTGGAAGCAGTGCAGGCAGGAGAGCCCACAGGTTCTGGAGTCAGGGAGACCTGAATCTGAACCCTTACTAGACCACTTACTAGCTGGGTAATTCTGGACAACTTGTTTAAACTTACCAAGTCTGCTTCCTCATCTGTAAAAGGGACAGAATAATAATGAAGCTCCAGGAGACAAAGTTGACAAAATACCGAGCTGTGAATCTGGCATAGAGCAGGTGATTAACAAAGTGTAGGCTTCTTTCACTCTCCCACCCCCATTTAGCACATGAGAAAATGGAGTGTCCATGGGATGTGCTGCTTGAGAGCCAGGGTTACACCTCACTACTCATTGTGTCCCTAGGGCCTGGGGCAGGACTTGGCACAAAGGAGACACTCAGGAATCTCGCTCATGTCTGCCTGGCTTCCTTGACCCCCACACTATGTTTTATAGCCTGTTGGAAATACTGGCAGTTCCCCCAAGAGGTGTGATCCTTCTGTGGCTTAGCGCCTGCTAAGCATATGCTCTTCCCTCTGTCAGGACTATCCTTCCCTCTCCTCTTCCTTGCGAACCCAGCCTCATCTATTTAGCCATCTAAAGAGCATCATCTCTGTAAACACCCATCCTTTCATCCCTGACTCCCTCAGCTTTGCCCACCTCTTCCGGTTCACTCCCAAGCAACCTCAGTGCCTCCCTCACCTAGGCTACTACTGCCCCTCACTCCATCATTACGCTTACCATTGTAAATTATTATTTATGAACAAGTCTGAACAGGTGCGTCCCTACAAAGCAAAGGCCATGTGGTTTTTGTTTGGCTCTCTGTATCCACACATGCTAGCACAGAAACTGTCTACTAACAATAGTAACAATATAACAGTAAGGACAGCTAAAGTATATTTGCTGTGTACTTATTCCAGATACTTCGGCAATCGTGTTATGAAGACTATTTTATTTTATCCTCCAACAACCTCATTCTTTAAAATCTCTTTATCATTCCTATTTCACAAATAAACATTGTTGGCATAGATAAATGAAATAACCGGTCCGAGATTCCCAAGTATCCCCAGTAGGGAGACTCCAGGATGCTGTGGTCAATGATATGGCTTCTGGAGTCAAAACGACTCGGCTGCAACGTGTTTCACCATTTACTAGCTATGAGTGGGGCCTGCCTCACTAACACACTTCCTTTTTAAAAAAACTTTTTTTAAATTTTCAATTAGATTTGATATTCAATATTATATTAGTTTCAGAAGTAACTAACACATTTCTAACACCCTTCTTTGTAACCATCACCTACTCGACTAAAATGAAATTCCAGAATCCAGCTTCCCTTGTTGCTAGAGTTGGTCATGCATCCCCAGTTGGAGGCAAAGGAGATATAGATGAACATTTCCCTTCACCCAAAAGTCAAAGCCTCACCAGCTGATGGCTTTTATCCTTCCCACCAAGGCTCTTCTCCTTGGCTCTCCCCCTTCCTCCAGACTTGACATTGAGACAAGAATACTGGAGCTACAGCAGCTACTTCACTCTTGTGAGGAACCAAAACTGCACAGTAAGGATGATGGATCAGAAAGACAGGGAAGCTTGGGTTCTGGATGACTTTCTTAGTGGATTTACCAGCACTAGCTTACTCCCACTCGAGGCTCCTTTTTATGTAACAAAAATAAGCATTGTATTTGTTCAAGCCACTTGTTGAGTTGTCTGCTATCCACAACCAAACACATGAATACAGAGACTTAACCTCACTGTGCCTTAATCCCCCAACTGCCAAATGGAGGTCATAATAGTATCCGTGTATTATACACTATTGTAAGGATTAAATGGTATGCATTTAAAGAGCATAACTTGGTTTGTGGCACATCGTAAGAGCTTTTTGAATATTACTATTATCACTATTATTACTACTATGTACTATGACTAATACTACTGATAGTCAATGAGAGACTTAGCGCTCAGGAACTCCAACGCTGTTTCCTTTTTTTTTTCTTTTATTTTTTAATTATCAGTCTTCCAAAGACTCCTCTCTTTGACACAAGTAAATCAGCCATCTTTCTCTGTGGCCTTTGAAGACTGCCTCTAGATGTCCTTGTGTCACCTGATGTTCAGACAATCCCTGAGACGTACAAAGAGCAGAGATTGATACACAGCTAAGATAAAACAAGTGCAGACCCAGAGCTATATAGGGATTGTTCAAGGTCACATTTCTAATTCTATTCTAAGTTTTATGGAAGTTGGAGTAAATTCCAGACTTCTTATCCTGTTCCAGGAGCCCTGCTTGATCTGAGTTCTGCCTGCCTCCCACCAGGCACAGTGCGTGCCCTTTTTTCTGATCTTCAGCTATCACATAGTCTCTTGCTTCAGGGCTGTTGTCCATGCTGTTCCATCTACCTGGGACTCTCTTTGCCTTGCTCATTGAATGGCTGTCTCCTTCCCATCTTCTGGACCTCAGATATGTCCACCTGAGAACCCTTGTAAAGTGCCTAACTCCAAGATCAGGGGATCTCTCTCACCTCACCCTATCGACCTGCCTCACACCTGTAACCATCTGTGTGTTTATCTGTTGATTTGTTTAGTGACTGACTCCCTGACTAGAATGTAAGCCTCCTGAAGGCAGACGGATACCTTGTCTGTTTTGTTAACCACCATAGTCCTAAAGCTAGAAGGAAGGAGAGAGGGAAGAACTTAAACCTTAGCAAAAGTCTGAGCTTCACATCTGGACAGATGTGGGTTCCAATTCCAGCTTTCCCAGCTAACAGTGCACGGAAAAGCAAGTCACCTAATGGCTCAGGGTCTCAGTGTCCTCATCTGTATCGGGCATGCTTACCATACAGCACTGTTGTCATTGTGACATGCAATAACATGGGGAAAGGATGTAGCCCCATGCCTGGCACATACACGCCCAACAAACTTTTGTTCCTTTCCCTTTTCATTCCTTCACTCACTTGCATCACCCACAGTGGCAAAGTGTTAGGTGAACTGTGTTTAACCCACTCATGAACACAGAGAAGAGCATGTAGACTTAAGCGTTTAGCGATCAGCCAGTTTGGCCCCTCAGACTGTGGCCCCAGCTCCCTGCAGACTGTGGCCCGTTGACTTACCTGTAGATTGCAGGTGGCGTTAGTCTTATTGCCTAGTGTTGCTACGAGAATTCGATAAATGTATACATATTAATCACTTAGAACAGTTCTGGCACATATTAAACTCTCAATAAATACATGTTATTATTATAACCTATGTCTGTGTGGACCGACCTAAACAAACATGGTATTTTCAATGATCCCTGAATGTCTACTCCCAAACAAATTAAATCCATCACTGTCATTGTTGCTGTCCTAACCCCTTATATTGGGAACACATACTGTGTTGGGAATAACAAGACAGAGATAGAGTTGGTTGAGGTGGGGAAGGGAGCGCTAGAGTGGGAGCAGGTATTTGCAGGGAAGGAAACAGAATAGGTCCCCAAGCCTTGGACTCCTGTTTCCTTGAAGTAAGGCAAATTAGGACAAGGGGAAGCTGTCCTGCTGGGCATGAGTGGGGCAGTGTGGTCTGGCCAAGGTTACTCTGGTGGGTATGGAGGCCAGGATAAACTGGACAGCCCTGTGTGTGAGGGAAGAACCTGGCCTGCTGCTCAGAGGACATGTGTCTGGAGTGGACTGCAAGCTCAGGACTCTGAGGCTTGAAGAAGCACAGACGTAGAAGGGCGCCTGCGTAGAGTCAGACCGCCCCGCTCTCAAGTTCTGATTGCTCCTCACTCTGTGGGCACCCCTGGGTGCAGGGCTTAACCACGCCGCCTTTTCCTCATCTGTAAAACAAAGTTACTAACTCCCGCTCCCTCAGAAGTTGCTACAAGGATTCCTAACATCATATTTTCGATGCAGTGAACACTTAATAAAAGGTAGATAACGAATAACAAAAATAACAACAAACACCTATAGGATGGACTACGTGCTAGGGTTTGTTGTAAGTACTTTACAAATGGGAATTGATTTAATCCACACAGAGCCTTGTGAGGAAATGCTATTAACAAGAAGAATGATGGTGATAATATAATAGCAAACATAAACAGCACTTCCCCAGGCCAGGCGTCGTTTTCAGCTTTCTATATATTAACTCTGATGCACAACAACCTGTAAGTAAAGACTATTATTATCCCCACTATACAGATGAGGAAACGGAGGCAGGGAATAATGAACCTGCCTGAGGTCTTCTGGCTAGTAAAAATGGAGCTGGACTTCTCACCTAGTTTAGTTATGGTACCTCTCAAAGGATAAAACCTCATGAAAATCCTGAAGAACATGAAGGGACATCATCCTTCCTGTTTATTAATGAAGAAAGAGGCTCACATAGCTGGAAATGGGGGAAACTGACTCTTCGTTTCTTTCTGGTAATGATAATCAGACCGTAGCCTTTTGATTTGTGTTCCAGAACCACAATGATTTCACCACAGTCTTACCAATAATCAAATATGTCAGAAGAAATATGCTCTAACTATTCCTCTAAAGCGGGGCTGAAATCTGTAAATGTGTAAACTTAGGAGGTTCCTGGCTTTCTTCTGGAGACAAGTGAATATAGCTTATGGGGGACCTGGACAATTTTTTTTTTTTTAAGCATAATGTTAAAAAGGAACTTTATGGGCTCTGACAATTAAAAAGAACAAAATGCATTTGACCCAAAATGGGATGTAGTTTAACAAAACTGGGTCTTCAATCATTTGGAAATGCTAACATGCCGACTGCCTGATTAAACACAATTTGTATTGTCAATAAAAAATGCAAATGACTATTTTACTGGCAAAAACAGCATTAGACTTTGCTTGATATGAGGATTAAATTGCATTTCAAGAACAATTCAGGAGGTCAAATTATAAATGAACATCCCCTTCCATTGTCCTTAGGTTCTGGAAGCCAGGATAGGAAATACAATAACAAAAATAATTGCCTGCCACTGTGTGCCATTTCAGTTAAAATAAAATCCACGCCAGTTCTGTGTAGTGGAGAATAATATTTAAACCCCCAAATGGGTACTGTAATTTAGTGCATAATTCCTTGAAATTTACATGGCACACTCCCAATCATCTGAATCAACTGATAAACTCTCCTTTTATTTGTATTAAAGGAAATGGGGATTAAAAGGTCAGGAATCCACATAGTGTAGATACCGAGAACATGGGCACCATTTTAAAACCTTTTAGTCAGGCTGGCCCAGAGCTAAATCAAGCAAGCGGGAATTAGGTTTGACGGCAAATGTTCCCCAGTTACAGATAGGAATAAGACATGCATTTTGAATCCCACAGAAAAATATGGAATCACAGATGTTGCTTTTAAGCATCTTTATTTCTGAAATTACAAATAATCATTGTTGGCATCTGTGAGTGGGAAAACTGAAAAAGCAAAGAAATACCTCATCACTGCATTACGATGTGAGAAAACCTCGGGATGGCAGGCAGCCGGCAAAGCATTTACACAGTTGTGCATTTCCATTCAGAGATGCACATGTCCTTGTGGTTAAACACCACCGCCCAATTTCCCAAATTTCCCCTTGTTAGTTTGTCTCCACATTTTCCACATTAACTTCAAGTAAGACAAGTGTATACAACCTCTAATTCTTGGTTACAGCTATTGTCATTTTCTTTTTGAAGGCTGGGATGGATTTTTAGGGCTGTTGGCAAACATGACTAGGCTAAGAAGGAATGAAAGAGATACTCTGATTGCATGGGAAGAGTAAACAGAGGACCAAGCCTAAGGATTGGGTTTCAAGAAAATCATGTGGCCATTTAGGTAACACGTGGATTTAGAAAATATGGAAATACAAAGTACCCTGGAGATGGGTACAAGGCAGCGCAGACGTGCTTATGACTTGAGGCTATTTGAAACAACTTCCTTGGAACCCACACCACTGCTAGGGACTCGTTTTGATTCCTGTGTGTCAGGCATTGTTCTGCCATACTTACATAGTAACCCAGTTAATCCCAACACCAGCCCTACTGGGTAGCTGTCCCCTTTTCCATTTCACAAACCAGGCATGGAGGGATTAAGTAATTTGCCCATGATTACACAGTTATAAGGGTTGGAGGAGATCTGGCTTCTGACCCTGGGCTCTTAATAACAACATTACTCAGCCACTTACATGTCTCTCGGTGTTATCTCTCTGTGTCTACCCTATTTATTAAGAGAATTTGCTGAAGCAATTTGTATTTGTTATTTATACAGATGGAGTAAGAACAGTAGTCCCCTGTTATCTGAGGTTTCACTTTCTACAAGTGTGGTTATCTGCAGTCAACCGCAGTGTGAAAATATTAAGTGGAAAATTCCAGAAATAAACAATTCATAAGTTTTAAATTGCACACTGTTTTGAGTAGCGTGATGAAATCCCGCGTCTTCCCACTCCGTCCCACCACGGGACGTGAACCGTCACCCTGTCCAGCATATTCACACTGTATATGCTACCTGCTCGTTAGTCACTTAGTAGCTGTCTCGGTTATCAGATCAACTCTTCTATTTTATTGTTAGTTATTGTTAATCTCTTACTGTGCCTAATAGATAAGGTAAACTTTATCATACGTATGTATGTATAGGAAAAAAAACATAGCATATATAGGGCTTTGTATATGGTTTCAGGAATCCACCGGAGATCTTGGACCATTTCCCCTGAGAATAAGGGGCGGGGGGTGGGGGGCATTTAAACTTAAAGGATAAATGACTGCTGTTCAAGGTCACTCTCCCAGTAAGTACGTGGCAGGGCAGGATTAGAACCCTGAAGGCCTATCTCCATCACCCAGGATCAGTTTCCCTAAGGAGCATTCTCAAACGGAGTGTCTGTCATTTACTCACTCCTGGCGGACGCTGATTCTCTCACTGCCTGACATCTTGGTGTGTGGCGCATAAGCACAAACTAAACAAGCACTTGAAGGACTCACTAGATCCAACGTCTCACCAACTGCACAGCTAACGCTTTGCTGCAAACCACCATCATCTTTTTTGGGGATTATTGCAATAGCCTCTTAACTGCATTCTCAGCTTCTGCTTGGATTCTTCTACAATTTATGTGCAAAACAGCACCAGATTCTTGTATAATATTATCAAGCTCTCTATGAACTTCTTGCCTGACCCACTTTCTTTCTGACCTCCTTGGCCACCATTCTCCCACCCTTTGCCCTGTGCCAGGCATACTGGCTGCCTTGTCAGTCTTCAGATCCACACAGCCTGCCCCTGCCGTTGCATCTGCTGCTCCCTCTGTCTCAGATGTCACAATAGCAGGCGTCCACAACCTCCCTCAAGTCTTTGATCAAATGTTACTTTCTTAGGGAGGCCTGCCCTGATGTTCCTATTGAAAATTACAAACCCCACCCCTGGGCTCCAATCTGTCTCCCCTGCTAGGTGTTTCTCCACAACACTTTCTCATACACCATGTAACTTGCACATTCATTGCCTTGCTTGCACAAATCTTCCAACTACAGTGTAAACCCCACCATGGCATAGATTGGTTTACTAGGAGTCTTCAGCACCTGGGACAGTGCCTGCCGTGGACAGGATGCCCACAAATAAATATGTGCATGCGTGAGAGAGAGAAGAAAGAAGGAAGTCCACCCTCACACTGCTCGGGCTTCCAGGAGCATCCCCGACAGGCCAGAGACACCCGCGTTCTCCCAGGTACTTCCGGGACTCCGAGGTCTCCCTGTTCGTGCTTTTTTCTCCTCTCTTCTCTTTCCCACTGCATCCCCCTTGCCTACTTGCATTCCTTGTGTCCCAATTCTGGAAAACAGACTTTGACTTGAACAACCTAAATCCTGTCATATAATCAGGGACACACAGACCCCTCCTTGTTCATTTCATTAGGTTGGTGCAAAAGTAATTGCAGTTTCAAAGGTTAAAAATGATTGCAAAAAAGTCAAGTACTTTTGTACCAACCTAACAGATGGTGGCTGTGGGTATATAAAAAACGACACGTATGTGTCCTTCTTGACCATTTCAATCCCTTCCTTGCTCTGGCCATTCTAAATATCTATCCAGTAGCCTAAGCCCAAACTCTGAATACAAGGCTCAGGTTTTTGAAAATTTCTTTTCAAAAATTAGAAATAACTTAACATCTAATATAACCTTATAGAGGCAAAGGGACCTAGTTAAACACACATATGATAACTATTTCTGCTGAGCATCATATAGTAAGCTGGATTCCATCTAAGCCTGTAGCTCTTTATATAATTATTCAGTATGGAATCTAATGCAATACTATTCAAACTCAGTCTCTGAGGTCCACAGTCCTGTGTACGAGTCATGGCCCCACCCCATACAGGTTCAACGATCTTGGACAAGTCATTTCAGCTCTGTTATCTCAACTATAAAGTTACTAAGAATCCTCACTTCATAAGTTTACCGGAAGAAACAAGTGAGATATGTATTTGCAAGTAATTTACAAACTCTAAGTGTGGAGAGGCTGTCTTATCTTGGCCAAGCTACATCCCTTTTTAAAGCCTCAGTTCCTCCCTCTATAGAGTAGGGATATGGGATAATTTACTGCTGAGTGAAGACCAGATGAGCAAAGGCCCATGAGAAAGCCTGACACACTGTTCCTACTTAGGACACACCAATTACTATCATGTTTCTGCCCAACTCTTTCTTACTGACTTAGGAACAACATGACTTCTTTCTTGAATAAACTGTTTCTAAAGCCTTTAACAAAGCCCTGTTATATTCTTATTACTAAATTGCTATTTCTAAGGATCCACTCAACGTAAAGTGAGAATGAAAAGACGTGACTACAGACCAACAATTTCAGGCTGACACATTAATTGAGCTGGTTTGTTTAAGGTACTAATAGTCTCACTTTTAAAAAATCACTTTTTAATCAAAATCCAACCAGTATTTGCCAACTACCATGTCAGATACTGTAAGAGTTTTCAAGGACTATAATTAGAAATGTGTTGAATTAGAAAATTAAGATATGATCCCTTGTCACAGCCCTCACAAGCTAGTAATGACAAAATGACATTTAGTGCCAAACAGTTAAGTGTCAACAAAAGGTGTTCATGTTTAAGTAACAGGTGTGTTATCCTGGAACAGCACGTAATTTCCAAGTGAAAGCCAGGGATGCAGAGCTCCCGAGCCTGTGGGGATGGCGGAGACGGAGCCGCGAGCAGCATCTGGGACACTTTGGATTCATAATGGATTTGTCCTGTGATGGAAATTTCCGATGCTGGTCACTCGGGCATGAATGGAAGATGCCACAGATGGCAGAAGCAAACTCCTGTGCCCTTCAAGTGAATCCAAGTAGAAGGGGATTTGCATAATAGGCATGGCTGCACCCTTACCCCTTGTGTGATTCAATTGAAAATGGAAAAAACAGGTAAGACACCACTCATCTGTCTTAAGCTCCTCTCCAGCAAGAGGAATCCTGCCCCCCACCAAAACCAAAACAAAACAAAAAACAAAAACAGATATCACAAAACTCTAGAAATCCTGACACTGAACGAAGGCAAATTAATGCTTGCACACAAGCTCATTCTTCTTGATTACATTTAAAAGCATGTGCCTGTTGTCAATTTGCATGTGTTCTGTGTTGGAAAATAAGCACCCTGGATCTAATGAGGAGCAAACAGTGAGAATCCATCCTGCTACTGGGGCTCGGGAAAAACCTCCGTCTCTGTGTGTCATGGCCCATAAGGTCTATCAGATACACTGTACTTCAATTGATTGGGCAGCCATCTGTAATGATTCCTGCGGCCGCCGTAGAAACGCAGCCACTATAACCATTTGCTAAGCTACATGGAGACACGATCTACATTTGCTTCAGTTCCTTTGGAGGCTGCAGTATGCACGCTATCTCTGACCAGCCGGGCTCAGTATGTGACAACAGGTCACATGTACTGAGCATCAGTCTCCTTCCTGGCCTTGTGCTAAGAGCATGCACCGGACCATTTATTCCTCACAAGCACCCGAGGTGTGTGCACTGAGGAAGCGGAAGCACAGAGTTTGAGTAGACAGGAAAGGTTTCATAGCTACTGTGTTTCCCCAAAAATAAGACCTAGCTGGACCACCAGCTCTAATGCGTCTTTTGGAGCAAAAATTAACGTAAGACCTGGTATTATATTATGTTATACCCGGTATTATATTATATTATATTGACCCGGTCTTATAGTAAAATAAAAACGGGTCTTATATTAATTTTTGCTCCAAAAGACACATTAGAGCTGATGGTCTGGCTTGGTCTTATTTTCGGGGACACACGGTAGTACACAGGTCCATCTGACACACACACCAGGACTCTGCCCTAGAAGAAGGGCCCTCCAGGCCAAGCTATGTCCTGAGCATCCACTCACTGTACCTCTTTTAACAATTCTGGATGATAGGCCTGGTGATCCCAGGAAACAGAGGTTCAGAGAAGGTGATTAACTCACCCAGAAAAGGTCCGAGCTGGGTTTCGCCGAGCAGCCAGCAGGTACACAGCTCTTCCTCCACCCAGGTGTTGTTCTAAGAGATTGTCATGTGCTGTCTCTGGTCCTGCTCCCCACCTAAGAATGCAGGATGTGGCGAGGCCAGAAAGGAACACCGACGGAGCCATGGATGGGGGGTCATACCAATATAGTCTCGCTGGCGGCTGGGTTGGAGACACAGGAAGCAGGCTCCATACGATGCACTATCCGCTGTCTGCTTCTCTGCCAACCAACCAAACCCCACTCACTAGCTGCAATCTGCCGTCCGCTTCTCTTCTCTCCCTCCCAACCAACCAACCAACCAACCAACCAACCCCCTACCGCAGCCACGGCAGTTATCTTAGTGGCTAATGGCTAACCAGTAACAGCTGATGGCCACCCAGCCACAACGGACGGCCATCTGATTACAGCTGATGGCCATCTAATAACCGAGTCGGCACCTTTCCACGTGAGGCCGAGAGCCTGGAAACTGCTCTCTGGGACTCTGTCCCCACAGAGATTCACGTAGTAAAACTCAGCAGCTCCACTAATGACTACTGCTCTTCACCCCCATGTCACAGATGAGGAATTCGGGGCATGAAAATAAGTAACTTGCCCAAGTTTACAGCTGGTAAGTGGCAGAGGAGAGATTCAGAGTGTGTGCTCTTAACTCCTGTGCTGCATCTCTGATCGGGGCTCCCTACATGCAAATCCCCTACCGCTCCCTTCCACGCTGGTTCCTCCCTGCAGTCAGCTCAGTGCAGTCTGCCCGTTCATTCTCTGTCACATGGCTGGGAGACGATCTGGTACTGAGCCTTGGTTTTAGCATTAAGCAAACAGGCCGTGGGACTTGCCGCTGTGCCCTGGGATTTTTCAATTGTCCATCTCATGCTCCTAGACACTTGTAGAATAAATCTAGTAGCTTGACATGAATATTGAAAATGAATTTAAATAAGCAAAGGGAAATTCCTTCTAATTCTTCAGGTTCTAACCCTTCTGTATGTAAGTTTTTATTCAAATTCCAAATATTGGTGTATAAATAGGAAACAAAAGGTCCCTAAACAGAGAGAGAGAGAGAGAGACAAACCTCTTCTGATTTTCTTTTTTCTTTTTAGCTGTAGAGTCTCAACTAGGTTAATTTCTTTCAGAACAAAAAACCAGATCTCCTCTGCTGTTTCAAACCAGAGCATTTCTCAAACCTTAGCATACAAACGTCCTGAGAAAAGATGACTACCAAGAATTCACTAAAAAGCAATGTTCTGCACCCATCCCATGGTCAAACAGGTTTAGGGAATGCTGTGTGACACAGGAAGCACACTGACGTTAGCAAAGCCCTGAGAAGCTCTTAGGTGATGACATCAGCTGAACAGTGTTCAACACTACTTACTGTTGAGAACACTCTCTGGTACTTTGTGCCAGGCATTATTCTAAGTATATTCCTTGACTTGCTTCATTTTTTTCCTGGCAACAGCCCTATGAGGCAGGTACTGTCATTATGCCCATTTAATAGGTGAGGAAACTGAGGCAGGATGAAGTCACTTGCTCATCTAGTTTGCTCTCACCATTTGGAACCACCCAGAAGTTCCCAGAATACACCTTGCTTGTCTCACTTCTTTGTCTTTGTCATGGGCTCTTTCCTCTGCCTGGATCTCCCTCTCAACCCTCTTAGCTAGATGATCCCTACATATTTTTGAGACTCTGCTTCTCCCCAAGTTTTCTATTCCCACTCCCTCCAAGGTGGAACCCAAGTCCTTCTCTGCACCCACACGACATGTAGGATGCGTTATAAACGTCTGTCCTTATCTCCGGTGCTGGGCACAGCACTTGGCACATGCTCAATAACTGTTTCCTAAGGAAAAACAAAACACAACAAAGCAAAAAACCCTACCTATGACAGTGAATATTGTTAGCAGGGAAACAAAGTTCAAGGATGACACTAATACCAACAGCTCGAATTGACTGAGGTCCCTCCGATTGGTCAGCCGCTACAAGTATGTCGAGCCATGACACCGAGCCTGTCATTTTCCCTCACCAGAAGCCTTTCAGATATTTGGAAATATTGTCTCCATTTTACAATGAGGCAAATTGAGGCTAAAGAAAGGTAAGTAACTTGCCCCAATTCACACAACCAGTATACAAGAACAAAATACTGCAAGATGCCACAGATCCAATTCCAGAGACCCTGCTTGCTCACCACACACCGTTCCCTACTACCATTGTGTAATTTGCATATCCGATTCCTCTGTAACCAAGGCACTGAGATCTCTTCTAGGACATCATTCTCTAAGAATACTGTCTCTGCCTAGCCTCTTCTCCGTTAAAAGAAATGAGCTAAGATAGCCTTCAGCTATGCCATCGTGGTGGGGGTTGGAAAAATTAATCCTGTGCCGTTTTGCATTTGCTGCTTGTGAATCAAACTGTGAAAGCTAATTTAAAAACTTTCACACTTGGTTTGAATGAGGACTGTCAGCGCTTTGGGAATGCTAAATTGTATACAATTAGCTCAGGTGCTGTTCGTTTAGGCGTACCCCAGCAGCCTCTCAAACCAGAAGGCTCCCTGGTCTCCCTGATGAACTAAAAGTCACAGAAGGTTCCAGCAAAAAGAAATATAGAGAAGTGTAAGTGGTTCATAATGGGATGGTGCACTGATGTATCTGTCCCAGTCTCCTATTAAGATGGCGTTTCATCCGAAGAACGCTAGTGCTTCACTGAGATCAAGGACGTTGGGGCACAGAATTGGGTTTGATTCACAGCTGAGCCACCTACAAACTTGGTGGCCTGGCGTGAGTTATGTATGACAGCAAACCTTTGTTTTGTCATCTGTAAAATGGGGATAGCACTACAGTCTTCATAAAGCTTTGCTAGGATTGGACAGTGTGCGTGAAACTCCCTTAGCGAGCATGACGCTTCCCACGTAAGGAGCCAGTCAGTATTTGCTGTTGACATAACGCCCGTCATTACTATCCCGATAGGAAGTACACGCCCTGAAGGCAGAGACACAGTCGCGTTTACCTCAACGTTCCTAGCACATCTGTATTGTCCTAGAGCTCAGTCTTCTTCAGGATGGTCATTATCATCATCATCATATTAGTAACAATACGGTGTGGAGTCCGAGTGGGTCATAGGTTTTGCCCGACACAGCGGTAGAGTGCATTGGAAGCATCCCTTAGCCGGACCTGGGAACCTATATTCCCAGCCGGGATCTGCCTTTCCTACTGGTCTGGGAAACCCCACACAGCCCATCTGATCTCCTGGCATGGCGCCTCGTCAATAGCACCTCACTGGTAAATGGGTGTGGATGAACAAATGACAACATATTTCAACCTCTATTTTCTCATGGGAAAAAGAAAAATAAGAAAAATTATACTAACTGTCTCAGAGAAAATGGTTATGAGGCTACTCTGTAAAGGGGAACTAGAGTACTATGTCAGGGTGGAGAAGGAGAAGAGGACTACGGGAGAGCCAGCAGAGGTGACAGAAAAGCCACTGCCTTCTCTCCAGCAAGGCCCCGGCGTGCCATGTCACCCATTCAGAGCTATTCCTGTATCTGAGAAACACGAGCTCTATCTAAGCAGTGTCTAGTGCCCAGGTATCTGACTCGGAAATTCTACAATCTTTCATAACTGCCAAAGGAAAAGAAAAAAGATTTAATAAAAGAATTTTAATAACAGCAGTTCAATTTTAAGGCAAAAATAACTGTAATTACTTGGAGCCTTCATGATACCTAAAATCTGATTAAAATGCACCGTCGTTTATGAGCTGAGCTGAGATTATTCTCATGTATCATGGCCCTGCTATTATTGCTGGAGCCTGAGCACGGAAAAAAAAAAAAAAAAAAAAAAAACAGGATTGCTTCTTTTTCACACTTGCATTGTACTCTATCTAATCCCTCGATAAGAAAGGCGATTTTAATGCCCAAGAGACACAAAAGGGGGAAAGGAATGAACACTTGTTAAGCTACTGTTGTAGGTTAGGAACCTGTAGGCACTTTAGAAACACAGCTAATGTAGATTTTATCATCATTTAAAAAGTGAAAACTGCGAGACTGCAAAAGGTGAGGACTTGGCGCAGGGTCACAGAGCTGGAAAATGGCAGAGCTGAGTGAGGCTGGAACCTAACACGATTTGGTTGCCGAGGCTGTGCTCTTTCACTCATAAAAAGGGCTTATTAACTAGGCTGAACAATATCTACATCATGGCTTCATAGAGATCAGCTCCACAGTGGCAGTTTTTACCAATTTCAGAGGAGAAAGGAGGGAGGAAAAAGGGAGAAGGGCGAGGGGGAACCCACAATAGGCCAGGTAATAGTTACCTTCCACTTGATTCCGTAAGTGGGGGCGGAAAAGCCTTCTGAGCGTTTTACTTGACGAATGTTACCTCACAGATATTTTGATGCAGAAACAATTAGTATTTTACAACATTCATCTTTTCAACACACAATGAATGATTAAATATTCATCCAGTCATCAAATATTGAAACGTCAATTTTCAGAGAGACCTTCTTGGCCAATCCCAGGTACAAGGAACACGGGCCCGCCCTGCCCCCGCAACCTTCTCAGCTCAGCTTTGCTTTTCTACTTATATTTTAATTATTACGCTACACATACAGATGCAAATGTGTAAATTTATTTATACATTGTGTTTATTTATTTATGGTCATCTCCTTACCAAAAATGAAAGCTCTCTTCTGACAAGAATTTCTAATCTGGTTTGTTGCTGCAGTTCTCCAACACCTGGAACTGTGCCTAGAACACAGAAAGCCCTCTGAAATACAGAAGGCACCAAAAAAATGTAGACACATTTTAAGAAAGGAAAACTGTATTAAAATTGTAATACTCAATATATACCGATAACAAAAGATGAATGAATGCAAGTCACGTTTGACTTCTGCAGTTACAAGATGTGCTCAAAGTGGTTACCATCAGCGTCCAGACACTTCTGATGACGGCGAACTACTGTTTGAGCAACGTTGACCAAAGTGTCCACTTATGTCCATTTTTTTGGCACTCCCTGTATTTTTTCCATGGATGAACAAATTAATTAAAAACTGAGGTTCCAACAGAGTAAATAGGCCATTTTTCTGAACTATATGTCAATTTCTTAAATAATTTCTTAAAATAGGCCGCTTTTCTGACCTTTATGTCAATTTCTTAAATAGTGAGTTTTTTTTTAAGTCTCTTTCCTTCAGACTACCTAACTTGCCATCTACCTCCTTCAATTATTCATTCAATCATTTAACAAGTATTTATTGAGTGTCCATGGTGTGCCATGCACTGTTTCAGGTGCTTGGACTCTAGCTGTGAACAGAGCAGGTTTAGTCCATGAAGCTTATTCTGGTGGAGAAAACCAACAAATAAAAAGGAAATGCACCTTCTGTAACATTAAGAGGTGATAAGAGCAATGACACCAAACAAGGTAAGGAGAGAGAATGATGGGGAAAGATAGAAAGGCAAGGGGCTAATTCAGTTCAAGGTCAGGGAAGGCCCTTCTAGCAGGTGAAACTACCGTGTTTCCCCGAAAACAAGACCTCGCTGGATGATCAGCTCTAATGCGTCTTGTGGAGCAAAAATTAATATAAGACCGGTATTATATTATATTATATTATATTATATTATATTATATTATATTATACCCAGTCTTATATTATAGTAAAATAAGACCAGGTCTTATATTAATTTTTGCTCCAAAAGACGCATTAGAGCTGATTGTCCAGCTAGGTCTTATTTTTGGGGAAACACGGTATCAACAAAGATGAGTTAGGTAAACCAGGAGGGGACGTGGGCTCAGCAGGACAGTGGCAAAGTCCCACTCCACTGGGCGAAAACGGCCCAAACCTTTCTCATCTTCCATCCTTGGCTTCCTCACCCGGCACAGGAGGACTAACGATGCTGCCCTGCCTACCGTGTACTATAGGTCTGCCATGACTATCAAACAAAATACCCCAGTTCTGACAACAGGAGGTGGGGATGGGCGAAGGTGGTCAGAAAGTCCAAACTTCTAGTTATAAGTTCTGGGGATGTCACGTATAGCATAATGACTACAGTTAACAATAATGTACGGTATATTTGAAAGTTGCTGAAAGAGTTGACCTTAAAAGTTCTGATCACAAGAAAAATATTTTGTAACTATCTGACGTGATGGCTGTTAACTCCATGGATTGTGGTAATCAGTTTGCAACAGATGCCTATGTCAAGTCATTATGTTGTACAGCTAAAACTGATACAATGCTATATATCAGTTATATCTTAATTAAAAAAAGATTCCTACTTGCTTTTTATTCTTGAATTTTTAGTACTTAGATTTAAAATATAAATGGTGAGGTTCAAAATGATTTATAAGAAACATCTGTAATAAAATATCCAAGTAAAGCTGTATTGCAGTAACAGTAGCAGTTTTCTACGCGTTTGGAAGTGGGTTTAAAGCAAAGAAAAACAACAACAGTTTCCTCACCCAGAAGATGAAGGGGTTGCATTAAATGATTTCTATGATCCCTTCCTGTTCTAATTTGCTAAGATTTTACTGATATGAAAGAGCCTTAGAAACTCTAATTTGCTGAAGAAATGTGTCAGATAATGGTGATCACAACGAGTTGTGTCATTATTCCCGTGATCCCCTTTGGTTCTGGAGTTCACAGCCCCAGCAGCAAAGCATTCTTCAGACTCATTTTGTGTCAGTGATTTCAGGAGCTCACTGAAAATGTAAGTGGAATGGTAATTTCATTCCTAGAGATGTTTTCTTGTCTAAGCCGTAATTTAAATGCCCGTCCTCGATTGTGCTAATTATCAGCATTAATGAAGGACAAAAATAGCGAACCCAACAAGCTTATTCTAATTTGGTTTTAGGCTGTATTTTAGGATTTTTTTAAAAAAAGTATCAGATCTGCCTTCCCAATCCTGGTGTGGCTATGTTACTGCTGGAAAGAACAAGTTCGAAGGAAGCAAGAGTTGCAGGTTAAACGAAGGTGTTACCACAGGGCTGTCAGTGGGTGGGGCCCGGGGCGCTAGCACTCCTCTGGCACCAGAGCAAAATTTCTCTGTTTTTGTTCTAACCTCAAGAAAATGAATTAAGTTTCCAAACTTCCCAGGCTCCCTTCCAGATAGAGTCCTTGGCCCTTGGATCACTGTTACCTGGAACAATTAGCGAGCATATTTGGGGGAGCACAGGAATAAAAATTCACCCCAAATAACACATCCACATGAGTCTGAGGGAGATAAACTGATGCATTCAAAACATACTGAGTGTTTTCTCTGCGCCGGACAAGTTACTGTGCGACGGGAACACAGAGATGAGTACAGTAGTTCCCCTTTATCCATGGGGGATACATTCCAAGACCCCTTAGTGGATGCCTGAAACCACAGGCAGTACTGAATCCTATATATACATGTTTCCCCATACATATTATACATACCTATGATGAAGCTTAATTTATAAATTAGGCATACTACTAATAAAATAGAATAATTATAACAATATACCGTAATAAAAGTTATGTGAATGTGGCCTCTTGCTCTTAAAATATCTCATTGTACTGTACTCCTCGTTCGTCTTGTGACGAGGTGATAAAATGCCTACATGATGAGATGACGTGAGCTGAATGCCGTAGACATTGTCTAACCTTGGTTGGCCACAGGTAACTGAAACCATGGAAAGCAAAACTACACAGAAAGGGGGGCTCTTCCCTGCTCCCAAGCTGTCTACTGTAGAAAACAGACCACCGATAAATTAACTCTGCTATCCTGTCACAGGGGCTACAGGAAAACTGTGAAGAGGGTGGAGAGCCAGACAGAAGGCGCGGGAGAGAAGGGGCGGCTCCATCTGGGTTTAGAAAGTAAAAGAGAACTCTTACGTGGGAGGTGACCCCTGACCTACAGCTTACAATGTGAAAAAAAGGTTACAAAATACTTGAAGGGTGGCTGAGAAGCAGGAACTCATAGTTATGTGTGAGGCCTGGTACTATGTCTTATAACTGTTGCCTCAATTAAGCTCACAAGTGCAGGTGTCGTAGGTTTTATCATCCCATCATACAGGGGAAGTCACCGAGGCACAGAAAGGTGACCTAACTCTCTCCAGGTCACTCTGCCCGCCAGGGTCAGGAATGAAAAGACTCCCTTAAGGGCACCGACTGTAATGTCTTTCTCCCGCTCTCCTAGCACCTCCATGATGCCTCTTCAGTATCGGATCTGCAGCCAACTCCGGCTGCCTGACTAGAACCTAGTAAGCAAAGCTCTAGCCATGTCACTTGGCTTCTTTCCTCTGGAAGTGCCTCTCCCTGCAGTTTGAGTTCTTTTCTCTCTCTGAGAAGACTCCAAAGCTCTCCAGGGAAGAAGCCACACCCGCCCATGGCCTAGCCCTTTCAATATTCCCTGTGGGGCTGAAACACAGTGTTCAGCCCCAGAGGTAAGAGGTAGGTCCAAACATCTGTAGAGGAGGCCATGATATTCAGACCCATTTCCTTCCCCCCTGGGAACAGAAAACCTTCAGCCTCTTTCTAAAGGCAACTGAGAATTCATTTCCCTCATTGCAGGTAAGTTCTGGGCAAGAGATCCCGACCCTCCCCACCATTCTAAAGAGGATGGAACCTTTTTCATCCTGTTTGTAACTCCCAGTCTCGTGATGCTGGGTCCTTTGACACGGCCGTTCTTTGTTTCATTTTCCTTGGATTTCATCTCTCCTTCATACTCGAATTGGGATATCTTCCATCCCAAACCATCAGGCATTGGTAGGATTTCTAAGCACTTCTCTAACCCTTGCCTTGCTTTTGTGAAGTACCACATTTTGGGTAAAAGGACTTCCCCCCGACCCCCATGTGTGAAGCACGGCTCTGGTGGGCTACAGTCACCCACACACTGACTGAGCATGCCACATTCACTCTTTAATTCTCTGACCTTAAGCTTCCTCTACTAGACTTAAAGCCATATTTTGAAATCATGGAAAACTGTGATACCTTTTTCTCTAAATGGGTAAGGGAATAAAAAAAAAAAGGAAGTTCCCTGAAGAGAGTCCTCAGGGTTTTGAAATGTTTGAAAATAATCTCTTTTCCATTAACGCACAGAGGAACATACTTCCCCCACTGCTAAATGACACCTTTCAGGACTGATGACTAACAGAGTCGCACCGCTTCGTCACCTTCAAGGAAAAAGCAACGTGCATCATTTCAGCGTCTGCAGAGCAATTGCGCACCGGGTACTTTCCCATGAGAAGGAGCATTTTCCCTCCTGAGGGAAAGAGACAAAACAAAGTAAAGGTATGGACACAAGGGAATTATGTTCACCTGTACTTTGTGCAAGGGTCACGCCACAAGTAAATACTCTTATGTGACTAAAATGCTGACTGTGGCCTCTTTCCCTTCACAGTTATGTCTGTACAATCTTCCCATCGTGTGGCTATCCTGAGAGATACATTCATTTGTGCGCAAGAAATGACAGGCATAGAACACTACATCTCGACAGTAGTAAACCGTTGCAATTGGCACACATATTTATAAATGGAACTAATTCCTTAAATGGCCACCTCGCCGAGAGCCCCGCGCGCTCTCTCGGCGCCTGTGTTGGCACATCATCTTGAGTGGCCGTGCTGATCAGCAAGCCTTTACTGAGAACGTGCCAGGCCCTGTGATAAGCTCGATATCCATCATGTCATTTAACTCGCATATTTATGAGGCAGACATTATTTTTATCCCTTTCTCTCCCTCCCTCCCTCTTTTTTTTTTTTTTTTTTATTAGGACATTGAGGCACAGAAGCTTAAGGACTAGTCTTAGGCCCCACTAGCTCCCAAGTGACACAGCCAGGATTTGAACAAAAGTCTGTTTGATTTCATCGCTCTCTACTACTTCCTTACTTGCCATTGTCTTCCTCAGAGAGCTGACCGCTCCTATAGGTTCGAAGCTGTGTAATAACAAACCACATGATAATGCTTGTTTGATCGTGTTAAATGTTTAGTGAAAGATACATAGGAAAAGCACAACACAGCTTCCACTTGGCTCCTAGACCTGAACAGAATAAGCTTTCTCTGTACTCAGATCAACTTTGTAGGACGCCTCTTAGGGAGAGAAGCAATAATTATATGTTCCTGTCTAGCTGAGCCAATCAAAGGCATGGCTATACCTCTGATTGGCACTAGAAAGGGACGATGACCTTGGGAATGAAAGAGATGTAAGTCTCAAATTCCAGGTGGCTCCACACAAACTCAAAACATCTGCCATCAGGTGCGTTCAAAGGAAAACAGCTCCTCTAGTCACATGCCCAAACACTAAGATAAAATGAATGACTCCTTAATGAAAGATTATGGTGAATTTTGCAAACCACAGCCTGTGGATTTGTAAAATGATTCTATGGATTCAGTTCCCATAGAATTTACTAAACATCTACTGAGCACACTGTGCTAGGAGCTACAGACAGAGAAATAAATAGGACAAGGCCTCTGACCTCAAAGAGCTTGAATGAAACAGAAGTGCAGACATATTGAGGTAGCAACTCTAGTACCCCACTTCTCGTATACTCAGCACAGGCCAGGTACTGTGTTAGTTGCTTTGTGTTTATTACCTCCGTAATGTTATGAAGAGATTGCACTATTATCTGCAGTCTACACATGAGATAACTGTGGTTTGGAAAGATTGAGTCACTTGGCTCAAGTTTCAAAAACTAGTAAATAGATCTGGGACTCAAAACTACATTTTTCAGATTCTAAAGACTTTTATCTTAAGCACTAAATTGTACTGGCTCCATGCTCAGAAATTCTACTGCAGCATCATAAGGGCAACACCAGAGATATACAGCAGTCCAAGAGGGGCCACCAAAGAGAAAGGAATTCATTTGGAGGTGCAAAGGGAAGGCAGGGTATGGTCCCGAGGGCTAATACCTGAGTCAAGTTTTAAACATACCTAGGAGTTCATCAGGCAAACAAAGGAGGCAGTTGAACATTCAAGGCAGGGAGAACTCAGTAGCCCAGAGGCATAAGAGATCACAGCCCACTAAGGAGTTGCAAGGAATTCTGTACAGCAATTATATAAAGTGGTACTAGGGAGGGATCAGGGTGCTAAGTTGGCTGAAATGTAGGCAGGTAATAGGCTGAAGGGTCATAGATATACATATACATGTGTGCACAAACATTACACTCACATGTCTTTTTGTGTGATTTTCCCAGAGCAGAGACTAATTTGAGTTTTACTGAACCCCTGGGGTGAGTGAAAACAAGCAGAATTCAGCTAAGGCCATCGTTGACGTTCATGGGGCCATTCAGCTGCAAAGAGGCCAGTGTACTGACACTTAGCCTGCATAAAACACATGTTTATTTGTCATTTCTCCTTGCTCAGAAATAAGTACCCAGCTACATAGCAAGTAAAATGTGGCAAGTTTTGCAACTGTCATTTTATGGGGGGCCTAGCTAAAGTCAAAAAGGAAATGAAGCAAAGTAGAGAAAAAAATCAAAACTAAATGTAAAATGTAAGTACCTACAATTCCTTTACAAGAAGAGGAAACTATCAGATTCGAGCCTCCCCCCCTCCAAAAATGACTATTTCCAAATGCAAAGAGGCAGCAAACTTAAGCCTGGCTGACTTAGGTCCCATCCAACAGCACACAGGCATGTTAAGATGGAAAAGGAACCAGATGAAGAAGAGTCAAGAGATTTCTGACGGAGACCCCATTCGACCACAGAGTCACTGTATGACCTGCAGTACATCATTTGACCCCTCCGAGCCTCAATGTAGCATCTGGAAATAGGCACAATAACACACCTAACGTCATGTTTCTGATAAAGATTAAATCAGAAAATGCCTATGTAGTATTTAAGCACAGTGGATGACAAACAATACTTACGTGGCGACGTGAGAACTTGTTAATATGAAATACTTTGGCCTAAAGTATGTTTGTAAATCATAAGAAGAGTTTCGGTGTGAATAGGATGTGCCTATGCTTAAATGCTTGTATATTTCTAATACTCCCAATAATGGCACCTCTGTTCATGACGTACTCACTCTAACATTGCATTGTCTCATTTAACCTTCACAACCACTCTGGAGTAGGCACTATTATGACACCTCCATTTTTACAGGCCATGAAACCAAGGCAGAGAAATTAAATTATTTGCCCAAAGATAACAGAACAGAAACAGAAGAAATAAGATTTCAACTCAGACATTCTATCAATAATAACTTAGAGCCTTTCCTAATGGATCTGTTTAGAATTAATTACTTCCAGGGTGTGACGGTTAA
Source organism: Rhinolophus ferrumequinum (assembly GCF_004115265.2). Taxonomy (NCBI): domain Eukaryota; kingdom Metazoa; phylum Chordata; class Mammalia; order Chiroptera; family Rhinolophidae; genus Rhinolophus; species Rhinolophus ferrumequinum. The sequence continues at coordinate 41,358,925 of NC_046292.1, forward strand.
TTGTGTGTGTCAACCTGGAAGATGTTTTTGGATGAGAATAACGTTTACATGGGTGAACTGTGAGTAAGCAGAGGGCCCTTCTATAAAGTGGATGGGTCTTAGCTAATCAGTTGGAGACCTAGTTAGAACTAAAGAGACCAGCCTCTCCAAGCAAATAAGAATTCTGCGGCACACAGCCTCCAGACCTCACCTGCACCATGGGCTCTCTTGGGTCTCCAGTCTGCTGGCCTACACTGTAGATTTTGGACTTGCCAGACTCCATAGTTGCATGAGCCAATTTCTTATAATAAATCTCTTTCTATATATACGCACATCTGAATGGTTCTGCTTCTCTGGAGAACCCTAATACATAGGTTTCTTTTTATTTTACCTTCCATCTCGTTCCTTATCTTTCAACTCATTTTATTCTGCAGATATTTTCTGAGTGCTACACATGAACAAGCACTGCACTAGATGATTACAGGGTTGAGACGATCCTGTTCTCTGTTCAGCCCATGGTTTTCCATCCCTTGTCAGTCCACCTGTCTGCTCTCTGGATTACAAGATCCTTCAGATTGGCAGCCAGTCTTTGTAAAATATCAAGCACAGAGCTTCAAATACATGAAAGAGTAAGTGTCCATCGATGTTGGCAAAGTGAATACAATTTATATGTGCCGTTGCTTTTTTCACCCTTTACTGAGTATGTGCAGGGCCCTATGTCAGATGCTAAGCATTCATTTCTATCTCATTTGGTCCCAATTTTAAGGAACAGAAAGGGAAACACTAGCAGGTTAGCTTACCTGCCTACAGTCACAAAGAGTTATGCACACCCAGATCTGTCTGAGTCCAAAGCCAGTGGACTTCTCACCACTGCTTCTGCTACAGCTCTCTGCTCTTTCCCCCGTCCTGAACTACAAATAGCATCCTGGGATGAATGAGCTTCCCCGGAGCTCCAGGGCCTGCAGCCAAACTCCACAAACGTACACCTTCAGAGCTCACAGGAGGCCAAGTATAAAAAAAAAAAAAATGAAGGCAATCGAATGTTATCTATAAACACCTCAAAGCTTCTTTTCCTTTCACTTAAAAATTCTCTAGTAATTGTTTTTGCCGCAGTTAATCATAAAAATGAATCACCTCAAATTTTTAAAAGAAATTTTCCTTCAAAATATGTCAACTTTGTGCCATGAATTCATTTATTATGAGACCACATGATGCCTCCAAGTATTGCGTTTTATTTAAACGTGACATTTTTTCACTCTGTTTTGATTTCACATCTGAAAAATCACTTCTATCAATCTTTCATTGGAGCCAAACATAACTGTGTTGCTCACTGAAACATTAAATACAGACTCGGGGTCCTAGAATCAAATTAAAAATTAAAATAAACTAGTATCTGGCTGACGTTCATTGCATCATATCCAACGAGACCATAGATTTGAGAACTGCTATAAACCCACGTCCAAGATAAAAATCAATCAGTCCTAATCCTTTTGGATCTTAGATCATTTCAAAACTCCGAGGACTTTATGTGGGTTGATTTTTTTGAGATTCAATTTTAGAAACTGTTTACTATCCTGATTTTGAAAGGGGTAGACATTTTCAAGGCAACCACCAGACTCAGCTGGGGCACTGACGGTGATCAATGATTTTCTGCATCAGTTGCTAGTGGGTTGAGGGTGGGGGTTGGGATGCGTGGTCTAGACTTACATTCTCAATAGTGCATGATTCTCTTTCTAAATAGTGGCAGCAAACAAGAGCATCCAATACTGTATTACTTTCTTCTTTCACTCATGACGATGTCCTACAAGGGCTCTATGAGTCTGAAAGAAGAAGCATTTCCCAGGTTCTGAGGAAGAAGAGAACCCTGGACAATCCATCACGCTTTGTCTGCTAATGAGGGACTCATGCCTAAGAGCTACCATATGAGAGAGAGGTAGCAGGCATGAAAAAGAGTGAATCAACTGTCACCGATTGGGGGTCTGAGGGAAGGCAAAGCTGTGATTAGAATTTTCAATCAGGACTTCCAGGAATCGTCATGCTATGGGGGTGGGGGGGGGGTGGGAGGGGGAGAGACGTTTGTAGAGGCATATTCTTTCATCAGTCCTGTCCTCCCTTCTTGTATTAGTAAAGATCTAGGGGCCACGGAATACTCTGTATCTTACTGACCCAAAGAATAACCCTTTCAAAGATCTGTTAAGTGAGGCCGCTGGATACCGGGATAAACAACTTCCTCCCCACAATGCCCAGATCAATATCCCTAAAACACAATTCTGAGCTTGTCAAGCCTGATCAGAAAATTCTGATTTCTTCCTTACCCACCCCCATCTTCCCTTGCACTTGTTATTCCTTCCTTTCTCCCTGCCTTCTTTCCTTTCTCCCTAACTTCTTCCTTTCTGGCTTACCTTCCTGCTTTCCCCTCCTTTTTTCTTAACCTACTTACTACTTACTTATTAGTATACTTTCCTTCCTTCCACACTTATTAAGCACGTACAAAGATCAATCATTTTCTAATGGAAGAATTCAGTTTACTGGTAGAGGGACACACACAACCCCAATATAGTGAGAAATGAAACACTGTTGCTATGGAATTGGGGGGGGGCAGGGGGGTGAATATAAGTGATGTCCAGAAAAGCTTCCTAGATGAAGTTGGAATGTGTTGCCAAAAGAGGAAATGGTACATGAAACAACATAAAGACAAAAGGATATGGTATTTTCAAGAAAATGTAAATAGGTCAATGAAACCGGAGCATAGCGTATGGGGGAGTGATATGAAATGAGTCTGGAGAGGTAGACAAGCCCATTATGAAAAGCTTTGTACAAAAGAATTTCATAAAGGCAATGGAGAGAAATAAGAGGCCCTAAGCAGAAGTGGTGTGGTGACTAGATTTTTAATTAGACCTCAGTACACACACACACACACACACACACACACACTATCTCCAAGCACACTATTTAAAATCACAACCTAACTCAGTAGCTATCCCCCTTCCCTACTTTATTTTTCTCCATTGCACTTATCATCATTTAGTACCAGATTGTAAAATACAATACAAACAGAGCCACTTTTAAATGGAATCAGAACTGCCATGCCAGAGGAACTGCCTTGCACATCTTATACTACCAGAGTGATGGCTACTTGACTGAAATTTAAAAACACCGCTTAGAATTAACATCACTGTGTCAGCTTACCAGCACCAAGAGAAATGCCTTCCTTCTACTGCTGTAATCGTTCCCCTTTCCCTTCTCCTAAGTACTCATTGCCTTTGTCTCCTAACCAGAACCTATTTGGGCATCTGCCTGAATCAGTGCTTTCCAAATAGCTATTATTTACTTATTTATTTTTTGATCTCAAACAAATGCTTACTGCCTCTCACTTTGAAATGCCTTTTAGTTTTTAGGCTAACAAGATTTACATATTAATTTTATTTATCATCTATCTGCCTCTCCCCAAATGCAAGCTCCAGTTTGAGAGGAGGAATTCTGGTTTTGTCCACTGCTGTATCCTTTGGACCTACAAGACCATGTAGCACAGACTAGGTAGTTCACGAACACTGTTGAATAATACGGTCTCTTCAAAGATAGCAAATCTCAACGTTTTATTTGGAGAAATGACTTTACCTTTAAAGTGGACACATCACTTAATCTTGCTTCATCTTAATTCCCTGCAGAATGCAAGTGAAATGCCTACTGTAAAAGTAGTGACAATTAACAGTTCTATAAAGAACTTAGAACAGTAACGGACCTATAGTAAGTCCTCAATGAACTTCAGCTCTTGTTCGGTTTTTGTCCACGTCCTGTAAATCCCCACTGCCTGGGAAGCTCCGAAGGACAAAGACGGGGTCTCCATCATCCAACACACGCTCGGGACTCAACGAGGGGCTTACGACTCATCAGAAATCTGGACCATCAACCCAAGGGATTCTCTTTTTAGGTCAGAAGGCGAGTAATTTCCCTGGAGTATTCTACACAGTATTATCAGCTCTTTTCCGAGAGAAAGAAGTCCTGGAAACGTAATGTGCTTTTCAAACACTGCAGTTTGTAGGGCCAAGGCTCAGCTGTGGCCAATGAGGGTCCTAGAACCATGTCACCACGCTTCCCCAGGGGACCGATGCCCACTTGCCATGACCCCATCGTACAGCTACCACAGCAATTTATCATGTTGTATTGAAATGCTGCCCCTCTCCCACAGGAGACCGCATGCATGCTAACACAAGGAAACCACTTCCGGGGAACCATTAAAGCATAGTTAAGAGACGAGGATCTGGGGCCTGACTTTCAGGTTTAAATCCCAACTCTGCCACTTTCTAGCTGAATGACCTTAAGAGAGTGATTTAATCTCTCTGTGCAACTACACATTGGGAACAATAATGACACTACCTCGCTGCGTGGATTCGCTGAGCCCACCCTGTGGAGCACTGAGAACAGTGCCTGGTACATGGTACACGCGCAAAAAATGTTATATTTTCACAGCACGTTTTAGAACATAACAGGTGCCCAAACAATGTTTATTGAATTGACGATATAACCTAAACACATCCAAATTTCCTTGTAGTTGTCCCTGAAAATGACAGGAAAGGGGCTTAAGCTCAACTCAACCCCCATCCCTGCTCAGAGAAATGTTAAAAATATATGTGTGTGTGTGTGTGTGTGTGTGTACTAATAACTCAAAAGGCTCTGCCTCTTGCTGATTGTATGACTTGAGACATAATCTTTAAACGCAGAGCCTCAATTTCTTCACCTGTGAAACTCCCCTATCTCCCTTTTCCACCTATCTCACCTATCTCTGTGTGCTGATAAGGCGACTCTGGTGTTTTACAAATCCTAGAGCACTATAAAATATTAAGTTAGAATTACAAACAGAAAAGCTCAAGTCACTCGGCAAATGAGGGGGTTAAAAAAAACGGCATGTCAAACTACTTTGTCTTCTTACATTTGTGCAAAATGAAAATGAGTCTTTGCAGAATCCAATTTGGATAAGCCCATGTCAATACTACTAATACAAGCCATCACTAATGACAAGATTGATAGCTCAGGAGGGTGAGTCATTTCATGTTCACTGTGCATCATGTTTAATTCGCCAAAAGGAGTTTGTGTGTATAATTAATGCGCTTTTCTTTCTGGCTTCATTTGGAAACATGTAAAGGGTCTCTAGGGAATTCTGTAAGTTAGAAACAATTAATAAAATAAAACCACTTAATTAAAGAGAATAATTGGAGCTTATTTTACACCAGAAAATGGAGGGATGAAAATCGCTATGGAAGCACATTGTACAAAAACTGCTGAGTTTTGAAAAGAACGCACAATCTGCAGACAAAACACATGTAAGTCATGATAGTGGACCGATTTCCCAGGCTCTTTTGTTCTGGAATGATTTGAATCCAACTGACTTGACATGCACCTGAAATACAAAATTACTGGCCCTACAATGACAAGTGTCATTCTTATGCAGGAAAACTTCATTTATTCATTACTTGAATACACATGTACAGTACCTTCTCTGTACCACTGCTGGGACCCATAGGTAAAAATCAGCCCCTCACCCTCTGCCCTCCAGAAACTCTCAGTCTAGTTAGGGGAAGACATCCACACACAACTAAAATGCAGAGGAATAAATACTGTGAAGCAACAGAGGACACCAGAGAGCATTGAGGGAGGGCTCCCAACCCTGCCCCCAGGAGAAACAAATAACGTTTTCAGAAGCCTTGAGTTTTCAGGGGGGAAAAAGAAAAGAAATGAGTGTTTAGTAGAATAGAAAGAGGAAAATGCAACTGCAGATATAATATCATATACTAAGTCACCCACACGTGAATTATGTTGGTAAATTATATAAAACTCAGTGTGTCCCAAGAACAGAGTATACGTTTCAGAGCAGAAAGAAATGAAGTTGGAAACTAGGTGGGAAAAAAAGCACGTACATGGAACCAGAAAAACCAGTTCAAATCATGTAATTATGGAATCCTGTATGTATGTAGTATCTCCAGGCTTTAGTTTTCTCTTGACTAAAAATGGTAGTTTTAGGAACACTCAGCTGGTAGTATACTTTCTGAGGTCCCCAACTATCTGTGTCCTTCCCATTGAGACGTTTATTTATCCATGCCCTTTGCGATGTGACTGCCAGTACCTCAAGGTACTCTGTTGTCAGCTTTGGCGACATGACTAGCTTTGGGCAATGGGGTATGAGTGGACATAACGTGCACCACAACTGAGCAGAAACTTTAAATTCACTGAGGTTGTTCAGTTCAAACTTGAGTATTTCTGCCCTCTGCCATGAGAACCGCATGGCCCAGACGGGGCTATTCCCAGAGCCGAGGTTCCTGGAATGAAAAGACTCTTAGAATAGAACTGAGCAGAGCTTCAGCGGACCTGGGTAACGATTGAAATTTGAGGCTGGTTTGTTACTACAGCAGAAAACACCAATATATAGATAAATGAATAGCTCACAGGCTAAAACGAAGTCAAACAGCTAACGATACAACAATCACAAAAGCGCCGTGGTAAATACACACAAGGGATAGTACTGAAGAACCAATAACATATGTAAAGACACTTGTCCCATATTAGGCATTTAATTAATGTCTGATTCCTTCACCTTGGACCTTTCAGGAAGAGGCAAAAGTCTCAGTTAAGCAATTATAATAAAGGTCATATCAAAGCATGAATATATTCATTTGTTCCATAGGAGATACCTGCCGTCAGAATTAATTTTATACATCTTCTAGCCTGGCTCTCATACTTAACTTGGGCAAATCCTTAAGCTCTTTGTACCTCAAGTTTCTCATCTGTAAAATGGATAGTCAGCTCTGTATCTACTTCAAACAGCAGTTCTGGTAATCCTATTAGTTAATACACGGGGAGTCCTTCAATGAGAGCTGGACATAATATGTACTCAATAAATGTAAACCATTGCTAGTATTATTATTACTATTCAATAACCAACACGTGCAGCAATTTACTGACGGGATTGCTCCTATACCTTCTCAACGCCATCGACTAATTTTTATGTGTAATTATAAACTGATGACCCACCCAAAATATATGTACACATATACACACAAAAACATACACACGCATGTGCACACAAATCATTTATCCTTTACTGGTAAAGCGTGTCACCATATTTGAATCTTAAGAAGACATGCTTTCAACTCCTCTCAAACCTTTCAGTTAAAACACAGTGGCGAAATATTTGGACTTAGTATAGTATAACTCACAACATAGGTTACTACTTTTTTTTTTCTTTTTTTTTTTCCTTTTAGTTTTTTTAATTTATTGGGGTGACAATTGTTAGTAAAATTACATAGATTTCAGGTGTGCAATTCTGTATCACATCATCCATAAATCACACTGTGTGTTCACCACCCAGAGTCAGCTCCCCTTCCATCACCATACTACTTTTTATTTCTTAGGTAAATTCCTTACAAAGAATTTCCATTGTAATTTCACAACTCCAAAATATTTTGGAGTTAAAAACCATCATTAAAAACCATCGACATAAGCCTTTGAAATGTTATCCATTCACAAGCAAAACTGGATCTATTTCCTTGTATTCAAACGTCTGGGTGCCTTGGCGAGCGTGGTCTTAGCAGTGACTTTAACAACCAAACCCTTAAGTGGTTCTTAAACTTTTGGGAGGGGGTGACAGAACCCTACAAGAGTGACAGAAACCTTGGACACTCTCTCCAGACAAGTGCGCGTGAAGAACTCGAATCCCAGCCACATTTCTCTGTGGTTCCAGCAGACAGATGATGTGATCGCCACGTGTCTGTGGTGAAAGGGGTGTGTGGGACGGGGATGCCTGTAACACACAACGGTTCCCAGTTCAACGTATGAGGACGGAGGCCCACACATATCTTTCCCGGAACAAGTTTCTAAATCCCCGATTTCATGGCAATCGGCGGGCCAACTCTGCCTCAATCTTCTGGGCTCAATTTCCTCACTATGAAATGGGGATGATAATAGTTCTTATTTCATAGTGTTGTGAAAAGAGAGTGACCCATGAAAAGTGTTTGGCACAGTGCCTGCACCTTGCAAGCTCTCACTAAACAGTTGCTGCTATTACCATGTTAGGACGCAGGGCACTGAGGCCCAGGAAGAGCCCAGGAAGAGGGCCTTGCCCAAGGTTGCACAGCTCATCGGCGGCAGCGTGGGATGCAGTGCCGAGGGGCTTTAAGAAGAGCGCTTACAAGTGAGCCAAAAGCTGGGTTAACAAACCAGGGCATCTAGAAATAAGAAGTGCTAAAATCAGCTGGTATTTGTTTGTAGATCAGCTATTCCACTGTGCCAGCTGCTCAAAACTTTCAAACGTTTCTTAGCACGGCACAGAATGCCCCATCCAACATTCATTCCATCAGCCTCACATCTAATTTCAGTCCTAGAGAGTTGGTTGGTTTTTTGTGTTTGTTTGTTTGTTTTTTGAAGTAGGGCTAAAATCGAATATCCATTCCTATTTATAGCAAAAGGACATTTCCTAAGAAAGTGCTTTGTAAGGATTCAGATCCCCTTTCCTCAGCAGATTTTTCCCCTTGGCCATTTGGGGTCTATGTGGATTCCTTCCCTGATGGAAACATGTCTCAGAGGTTTTCTGAAGGGGTAGAACTTTATTGACAAGGCCCATAGCCATGGGGTGTGCCCAGGGCCAGCATTAATGGGACAAGAGCCAAGAGAAGCCAGCACTGCCCCAACTTTGCATGGGGAGAAAATCAACAGCACATGCCAAGCGTATTTCTAGGAGAGTACTGAAGAGCTAGCCCAAATAAGAAGTCCCACATTGTAATACCAATAGCATGGGGAATTGTTTAAAATAAAAAGGCAAACTATCAGACATGGCCTAGTCATAGCGATGATCCAAAACGGGACAAGAGACGGAGGTTCCTGGCCCATGCTGCCACTTACTAGCTGTGAAACCTAGGGAATCGCCCTGCTCTCTTAGGTCTCAGCTACCTAATACAACTTACCTTAAAACAACTAGGCAGAGGCAAGACAGCTGAATAAACAGCCTATGAAGACTTTCTCAGCTTAAGAATTGAAGGAATTTAAGAATATGTAGAACAAGACATTTCGTAACAGCAAAATAGTAGTAACTAGCCAAATGCCTGCCATCACTAGATGAGATAAATCAAGGGACCTCTTAGAACAGAATACTACACAACAGTGAAAATTAATGAACTATATCTATATGCATCAAGCAATCTTGGAAACACAATGAGAAGCGAAGTCATAAGAATATTTTACAAAATGCTTATAAAGTTCCGAAGCAAGCAAAATAAAATTAAACAATAAATTGTTCAGAGATAGCTATGGGAAGACATCAAGGAAACGATTAACGTGAAATTCAGGCTAGAAGCAACCTGGGGAAGTGGGGAGGGGAACGCTATCAAGGAGGAGCCCGTAGGAAGCTTCCAGACACTTATGAGAGTCTATGTCATGGCCTGAAAAGTGGGTACCTGGGTTTTTATTTGATTATGGTTCACTAGTTGCCCACATATGTGATCATAGACTCTTCTGTGCATATTCTATATTTCACTATCAAAAAACAGGTCTAAAGGTCCCCGATATTCTAATTAAAAAGGGCTACTGCATTGCAACCAAGTACGTGACACATCATGAAACCCCACAACAGCTTGGCAACAAAGGTAATATTGTCATTATTTTGCAGAGGAGGAAACTGTGGATCTGAACAGTTCAGTAAAGAGGAGTGGCCACAAGTGGGGTCTTTTTGTCTGCAAAACCCATGCACTTTCCTCTGTACCAGGCTTTGGGTAGCCATGGCAAGTATAATTACTGTTCTGCTACCAAGAAGGAAAGAGTCAGAAAGATGTCGTGTCTTGCTCAAGGTTTCCCAGGAATTTATAATTAAAAGAGCAGGAGTCAATAATTTGACCCTAAAGTCCAGCTCCTTCCAGCATATCTGACTAAATCCTGTAAATTGTAGGCAAGGAGAAACTGGTATTTTTATGCTAGTTCCAAAGGAGAGGAAATATACTAAGCCCCTCCAGCTCATCCTCTTGGAGCTGGTATCTCCAATACATGCAGCAGTGGAAGATATCCAGGAAGATAGGATCCTGCTAATAATGGTGGTTTGCACATCATTTTCATATCCAAATGTGTCCTGCTCTTTGAAGGACCAATTGTCTCCATGGACACTGTGTGCATTTATGTGCAAATATGTTCATGCCTTCCTTCTCCCAGTCCAAACTAGCAGAGTGGCATTACTTCATTTTCTGTTATTCACAGATTTTCTAATTTAAACAGTGCTACTGTCTCTCCTGTTTATGAGTTGTAGTGTTTTTTTTCCCCCATCTCAGGAAAGTTCCACCCACACATAAGCTACAAATGTGCTTCCTTCCATTTTTTCCCATTACTCTTAATTAGGTAGTAAAATACAATCGACCTATGTGAACAAGATGGGTAAAAGAAAGTAATAGCTAAACGCATTTTTCATTTCACACATAACGATTTGTAAGCAGAGTCAGAAAGTCCCCTGAAGCTAACCAACCCCACAGTGGGTTGAAGCTAACCAATCCCCACTGATGGAAGGTTTGGTTGTTTACATCCATCACTGAACGTCAGCGCTAAAAGGGACACCAGACAATCTATCCCATTATTTAGCACCGTGTTTGGCACAGGGCCATGGCTTATTAAATGTTGGAAAAATAATTAATAATAGCTCATAATTACAGTAGCTAATACATGTAGAAAAAGCTTATCACAGGTCAGATACAGTTCTAAGCATTACGCCTACATACATTAAGTCATCTAATTTTTACAATAATATCAAAAGGTTGGGATTGTTATATTATCCTCACCTCAAAGACAGGACACCGAGGCTCAAAATGATGATAGAACTTGTCCAACATCACACACCTGGGAGTGACAGACCTGGGATCCAGGCTCTTGGCTCTGTGTTTTAAATCCCCACATTATCCTGAACATGTCTTAGAAGAGATGGAAAGAATGAAGCCCAGGAATGTAAAATGACTATATAAAGGTCACACAACGTGACACTCTGGAGAAAAGCAAGAGGGTTGGAGTCTGAAAGGCACTTCCAATCAGAGCTACAGGCCCTACTTGTTTGGGATCTGAGCAACACATATTTCCAGAGACCTACTGGGGCTGGACATCAATGATTCCAAGAATGCAGGACTGGCCTCAGTCTTGTATTTGCATGTTTCTGTTTCCTCCATTGTAAAGTGACACCAGTAACATCTACGTCAGCTGACTGCAGTGAGAATCGAATCAGTGAAACAGCAAATGCTCCCCAAATGACAGCTACCTAAAGAAACCATGTAAATCGGAGTCTTAGCATCATGCCAGGCACTTGCCTTCCCATTGAATACGGGGAAACTGACCCGAGAGGTATTTGTACTTCTCACTGCCAAGAACTAGCAAAAGGTTCACACTAGAAAAATGCTTAGAAAAAGGTCACACAAGAAGGTGAAAGGATGTCGCTTAGGACTTTCGGAAAGTGAACATTCCATTTGCTCCATTGTGGTGCCAGAAAATGCCCAGAAGAATGAACTCAAAGCAAGGGGCTGGGCAATTCTGCATCACGGTTAGAGCTTGGCCATGGAAGCTAGTTGGACCTAGTGCTACATCCCACTTGCTGGCAGCAAGTCAAGCAATGTCCCCAAGCCTCGCCGTCCTCGTGCCCGCTATGACTGCTGTGCGGATTGGTCACCACAGCTGGCACAGAGCAAGAGCTTCATCAATGGGAGTAAAAACCCAACAAACTATCAGATGAGGGAGGGACAAGAAGAAGATCCAACCCTCTCTCTCTGGGGTTGGTGCCCACATCGTCTCAAGACATTATAAATTCCAGGGATTGTTTAAGAAAAAGAAATTACAGAGAAAAATGGATTTTTCCTCTTACAGGCCCAAGCACTTTAGAGTCTTAATAAACATTTTCCTTTTTCATATTTTGGCCATCCACCATGAACAGAAAATTAGTGGATAAAGAAACAGGAGTGATGCACATATATATCCCCAGGCAGGGGCCTACCGTGGACAGAGAGAAAACTGTATTATACACAACAGTTACCATTCATACAGTGTACGCTTCCCTGTAAGGATACCACCCACTGAGTCCTCGGAACAGTCCTGCACTCCCAGAGGGACTTGAGGTCCCAAGACTTGGGATGAAACCGAAGCTCTGCTGAGCCCGTTAGGAAACCTTCCTCTCTGGAAGATGGTGGGTATCTCAGGTGGTCATGACGAATCTCCAAGCACTTACTGCAGGGCTGGAGACCTAGCGTTCAGAAAAGGGTATAGGGGACTGTAATGACAGTAAGTGTTACTAGAATGATCAGCTCATTATAGCCAGTGAGGACACGGACACTGAGTGACTGAATGAACACGACCATCCAGTAACAGGCCGTGGAGCCAGGTCCTGAATTGGGGCCTGGGTGCTTCCATGGCACTCTGCTAACTCTCCTTCCGGGCTTTCCTCTTGCTTCATCATGTCCTCTCCGCCTCTGTGATGAACAACATGCCACCTGCAATGACCATCACGATCCCAGCGTCACCTCCCACTGGAATCTTCACTGACAGGCCCACTCACGGCCCCACAACACCGTCTTCTTACCTCTTGTACGATGCTCGGGACACTGTCTGCTTGTTTCTCAGTTTCCTCATCAAAATGGGAGCTCCTGAGGGCAGAGGTTGTGTCCTGCTGACTGCTGTATCTTATTATCTAACAGAAAGCAGCTGCTCAGGAAATACTAGCTAATGGGCGAATGAATGATTCCAAAAAGGACAGTGCAAAATAGAATAATAAGAATGGTGCTTTAGTGAAAAGCTAACCGAACGGAGAGGACACCTGGACTCAAATTACAGCTTTGCTAGTCACTGGCTTTTTGCCTTGTTTTTCTCTCTTTCTCTCTTTCTCTCTTTCTTTTTTAATTTGAACAGCACAGTTCCCCTTCTCTGGATTTCTGTTTACTCACAAATGAAAGAAAATAGTTGTGCTTGACTATGTCTAAGTTACTGTATCTAAGTCCAATGTTTTAGCAGTCCAGGAAAATGACTGTTTATCTGTGCAAGAGAATCTGGTTCTAATTTTATTGGGGATGGAAATGTAGAAAGAGAGAGAAAAAGAGAGATATCTAAAAGATAAGCCCCCCCCCAAAAAAGAAAACAAATCTGTGACCTTAGACGAGTCATTTAATCTCCCCATGACTTCCAGTTTCCTCATCTGTAAATTGAGAAGGTTGAATCGGGTCATTTCTACCATCTTTTCTGATGTTACCTGAGTGCCTTTTAATTCCACTTTCCTTCTCAAGCCTTGAGTCCTGACCTAGAAATCCACTGTACCTTGTAAATGTTTTTTTACAGTCCTTTTAAAATTCACACCATGATAGTGGTCAAAGCCTAGAGAAGGAATTTAAATCTGAAGTTTAAAAAGTGATTTCAAATATTTTCCAATAACACTACACTTTTGTGCCATTTCAGCATACATATTGGGAAAGGCTGCTATCCTCTGACTTTTTATAACTTTAAATGCAGGCCTTCAAAATAGAGATAATGATACAACAATCAGAAAAACGCCATGGTAAATACACACGGGGGATAGTACTGAAGAACCAATAACACACGGTAAGATTGGTCACAGCTCTGGCAGGGTAGCCAGGGGAGTTCTCGGAATGCGAAACAGCTGTGTGCACAGCTGTGATGATCTGGGAATGCAAAATAAAATAATTCATCCCCCAATGAACCAGAACATTCTCCTTCTTGCCAGCATGGATCTAGAAAGACCCAACAGGCCTCCTTGGACCTGCACACCCGGGGTATCGAATGTGAAGTTCAAAGGAAGCAAAGCAAACAGACCTCTCAGGATGCCCATTTGTGGGTATCCACATCCAATAGCAGATTTTGTAATCACCCCAAAAGTGCATCTCTGATGACACAGGACCATGGATGTCCCGTTAATTAATCATTTTAACATACTTTTTATATGCGAGGTAGCCATTCAACATCTACTCTATGTCTGCTCTGTGCCCGTTGTTCAGACTCTGGAGTAGAAAAGAATAATAAACACTCTCAGCGAAGTGTTTTTATAATAGAAATGCATAAATACACACATAATACATATGCACACAAACACACAAAAATACACATTAATGGAAGCTAAACATACAATTAGTGACAGGTGATTGGTTTTGCTTATTCATCCAACAAATATTTACTGGGAGCCCATGAGCTGACTGGCAGTCCCAGGCTACAGGGACACAGAAACTTCACAGCCCTGCCCTCTCCTCACACCCTAGAGGGGGAGTCAATATAGGAACAAGTATTCGAACTCGGGTTTGCATCTGCCTCCTGTTTTAAACTCTCAGAGATTCACTTCATTCTGTATTTAGAATGTTGAAAGGCCCTGACTAGAAACCACTTTAAGGCAGTGATTCTCAACCAGGAGCTCTTTTGCCCCCCAGGGGACAAGGTCTGAAGATGTTTCGAGTTAATAAAAGTGGAGGGAGCTGCTACCGACCTCTACTGGGTAGAGACCAGGAATGCTTCTAACCATCCTACGATGCACAGCAAAAGAACATCTGGCGCACCATGTTGATGGTACTGACACTGAGAAATCATGATTAACATGTGTTTGACCATTCTAAAAATATTAGGTTACATCTCGGGACTATTTACAGAATCGGAAAATTTAGGAAACACGCCTGAGGTGAAGTTAAAAAGTCTAAAGAATCAAAGGAAAACTATTCAATTGAATTTGCATGGACATAATAAACATTTGCAGGAAATGCATTCATGTTTGCCTCACCCAGAGGAAATTCAGGGACATTTACAACGTATGAGAATTTCTATATATGCACCATAAAATGGTGTGTGTCATACCTCCCACTTCTCCAGGGGAGGAACAGTGCCTGAGTCTGCTTTTGGTTTTCCACCTTGTGGGACCCACTGATTAAGACCTCCCATCTCCCAGTTACAAGAGGAACTTATCTCCAGAAAGACACATGGGCCCCGAGGCCTAATGCAAGGTTTGAGAAAAGCTGTAACTCAGGCATCAGACAATCAATATTCCAATTTGGAATTTAGCACTTTGGGGCCAGAATGTTCAGAAACACACATAAAGGATCTACTTATGATTGAGGCCCAACTCATATTTGTAATATAATCACCTAATAAAAACGGTAATGACCTCCGGCTGATTTTACACTGCATACTGTAGCACACAAGCTCCATAAAAGGATTTTCACAGACCTTGCCTTCAAGAAAATACATCTAAGTTCCTGTTTTTGCTACCAAGACTAAAGAGCCCAGACAAAAATATCCTTTTGCTTTCAGAATGCCTACCTACATAGTAGGTACAGTAGATTATCTTGTAACAATATGATACTGTCCTCAAGAAATCTTTCTGCCTATGCATGTGATCTTTAAGATGAATACGTAATACACCTCTTGGTTCATCCCCTTTGCAAGAGAAAAACAATCTCTCTCCCCTTCCATGGCCACGTTAAAAAAAAACAAATCAAGGTGCGCACAGATTGACATACTTACCGTGTTTCCCCGAAAATAAGACTGGGTCTTACATTAAGTTGTGCTTCAAAAGACGCATGAGGGCTTATGTTCAGGGGATGTCCTCCTGAAAAATCCTGCCAGGGCTTATTTTCCGGTTGGGTCTTATTGTCAGGGACACACGGTAGCTATTGGTATGTTTGCTCCATCCCTCTGCCTCCTCTGACTTGCTTCCATGACCCCTTAATGGTGCTCAACAGTGATCACACGTTAACAGGTAATTGGGCTGATGAACCAAGTGAGTAGTTAACAGCATGTAAAGTTGCCTGAAGAGGGGTTTGGGGAGAGAGAGAGAGCAAGAGGGGGAGAGGGGGACGGGGGAGAGGGGAGACAAGTGAGGAGAGGGGAGGAAAGAGAGAGAGAGAGAAACAGAAGCAGTTCTGGTACCACTTAACTCCCTGCCCTCCAGGCCCAGATGAAAGCATCTGTATTTAATGGAAGATAAAAAGAATAATGCATAGCAACCACAAGTACAAAACGGGGTGAAGTGGTGAGAAGAGATCTCAAATGTGTAAGTTTATCATCCCCCCAAATTGCCTGTGCTCTACTTTTATTATCTATGATCGATTGTTTCCACATCTGAAAATTACTTCCTGAATCTATTAGCAAAAGTGGATAAAAAGAAATCAGCTGTCGCAAATTCTGGCCCAAGAGGAATGAATCAGGAAGGTGGCTCCCCTCACCACTGGGACAGTCATGAATGTATTTCAAGAGCATAATCGCTGGGTCCTTATAAAACTCAAGTTCATTTTTTCCCATTGCAAATTATATATCTGTGATACCATTCTGGAAAGCATATCAGAAGATACTTAAAGGATTAGTAAAGAAGAATTGGATGTAATTTTTCCAGCCTTATTTTGGATTCCTCCAGGAAGTGTATTCCAAAGGGGAAAAGAAGAATAAGCTTTTTTTTTTTTTTTTTTTTTAAGCCAGTAAAATGATTGCAAAGCCTTTCTATGGCACACCCAGGGAGACAGGTCTCTGCTGAAATTTGAATTTGCTGATACAGGCATGCTAAGTGTACTTGTGACAAATTAAAACACAAACCAACCAACAACCAAAAAAATTTATTTTCCAGTAAATATTTGTTGTATAAAGGAGCAAATGGATTATTTTATAATCAATGATAAGGTTAAATGTTTTGGCAGGGAAGTAAACAAGCATAAACAAAAAAGTCCTAAGAATGGATAAGCATTTTTATCAAAACCATTAAAATATAGATCATCTAACAGGACAACGTCTTACAATTTCAATGCCTTATTCACTAATAAATCAAGAACATGTAAACCTTTATTAATTTCTTTAAAACTTCTATATTAAGGAAGGTATTATTTCTTGCCTGGAAAGCAAGCTTTTGATGGAAGTGAATAATCTTACAAATTACCATTCTACCAATATTTGACATAAAAAGAAAAATATCCCAGAATAAATCACCTTTCCAATTATGGTGAATAAATTCAGAGCTTTAGTATTTGGGACTAGAAAATGAAGTGTTTAAGGTGCAAAGAGCTTTAACCTCTATGTGTGGCCTAGCCGATTCTTTCCTCATCCCCTTGTCCTCCCTTGACACCTTGGACTCTCCTCTCAAACAAGACAACTTGGCCCTGCCTGAAGGTTCTGCCTGGGTGGCTCTCAAACCCTGGTTACACATGCAATTATTTATGGACCTTTTATAAAATACCTGGGTCGCACGATTCCCACCCCAGACAGTAATGCGATTGCTTTGGAAGTGACCTGTGCGTAGGGATTTATTAAAGAAGACTTAAGGTGCATCCATTGTTTGGGGTGCCCTGCCTCTTCCCACAAGTGTAGTTGAGGCTCACCCTTTAGAACTGAAGGCTAAAAATGCCCCTCCCTACATTCTCAGAGCACTAAGCATCCCATTTCTTACTGCCTGGTTCTGCTGTCACTGGCTACTCTGTCCCAAGTCACGGGCTTCTGCCTGCTTTTAGAGACACTAAGCCTAATGACAGCATCTTCATTTCGGGCTTGTTCTGCCACCCTGAGTTACAGGTCCCGATCCTTCTGTCTACCCCTGGCATGGCCGTGTCACAGAATGGCACAGGTAGCAGCCGATGGAAACAGAGGCTCTCATGGCCTTAGCCTTGAACTTACCCTAAAAGAAGTCCTCCCCACAAGCTGGCGGCTGTCTCATCTGCAGCGCAGTTCCTCCACCACAGCTGAGCGCCCTGGGAGATAAGGACCTCAGTACCACGGGATCTCGTTGAACCCTCACAACTGCCCTGTAAGTCAGGCAATACCACTAGCACCACTTAAGCAGTGGCAGCAACTGAGGTGATATTCTTGCCTTGGGTCCTAGACTCAGGAAGTAGCAGAGGTGGGACTTGAATGCAACTCTGATGACGAAGGCCATTGTCTGAGTCAGATCTGCTATAACAAAATACCATAGACTGGGAAGCTTATAAGCAACAGAAATGTATTTCTTACAATTCTGGAGGCTGGGAAGTCTAAGATCAAGGTGCCAACAGATTCGGTGTCTGGTGGGGCCCACTTTCTAGTTCACAGCCAGCCAGTCGTCTTTTAGCTGTGTCCCCTCATGATGGAATGGGGAAGGGACCTCTCTGGAGTCTTGTTTCTAAGGGCATGATTCTCATTCATGAGGACTCCTCTTGCAGGACCTTAGCACCATCCAAAACGCCACCTCTATATACTACCATACTGAGGGGCAGGTTTCAACATCTGAATGTGGGGAGGACACAAACATTTAGTCTATAGCAGCCCTGCTTCTCACCACCCTTTGTTCATGAACTATCACAATAGCCAACAGGTACAGAGTGTTTGCTCTGTCCCAGGAACTGCTCTGAGCTCTTCACACAGGTCGATGTATTTAATCCCACCTGACTGCTATGATGTCAGTCAGCCAAGGAGATCAGGATACAGACAAAATACGTGATATGTCCTAGGTCACAGAGCTAGGAAAGGTTAGAGGCAGGATTTGAATCCAGGTAGTCTGGCTCTAGAGTCCAAACTCTGCACCTTCAGTCCTACTTTCTTCTCAACCACCACACTAGGCTGTCATGGAGGTAGGTGACAGCAGCTGCCATGACCCTCTGTCATCAGCACACAGCACAGTGGCACCATGTGTACATGTGCCTGCTTCCACCACAGGCTGAGGCTACCTGAACTAAGAAGAAGTCTTCCTCACTCCCACCTACTTCCAATCTAATACAGTAACTGGCAGGCAGTAGGTATTTAACAAAGAGCTGTTCAACCCATGTATTTATTCAACAAATATCTTGCGTATTACTTTCTATGAGCTTCCATGTAGAGAAAGGACAATTGATCATAGTTCCTATCTTTAGGTGTTTATGTTATAACTGCAGAGACACAGACACAACGCATCCCACTGGTTTACAATGAGTGTGCTAACAGAGCTATGAACCAGGTCCTGAGGATGTGCTGCAAGCGACTAAGCAACGACACAGAAAGCTCCAAGTCCCCTTTTATGACGGCTCCACTGTCTTATCTTCCAGGTACACTCAACGGGTCTTGTACTTTTCTTAAATATTTTCCCCAAACCAACTTCTATGTTAGAATTGCCTCTAAAACACTGCAGTTTTGAGATCGGTAGCCCATAGTCGAGACCTTTCTACTCTCAGCCCTGGGATTCTCCAATCCGTCTTCGTATATTTACAATAATTATCTCAATGGGCAGGGAATCAATCTCATTCATTCTAGACCTAGTCTTGCACACAGCCGGGAACCGTCACAGTGATGCTGGTACTTCCTGGTGGAATAATTCCCATCATGCCCTAGCTTATAAAGGTCCACTAGCCTCCAATGGGTGTACGGAAAATTCCCATCCTGTCTCACCATACCGTTTACGACTAGGGGATTCATAACGCAAGAATTTAAGCTTCGGGAACATAGGGGTATTTGACTCTTTCATTCACTACTGTATCCCCAGTGCCTAGAACAGTCCCTGGCAAATGCTGCATGCTCAATAAATACTTGTTGAGTGAATAAACCAACACCCGTTCGTTTATGTTTTGTTTTTAGCTACCTGCGAGCTGCTTGGGCACAAGGATGACTTTGTATCTCCAGTACCTAGCAAAGTGCTTGGCACAGAGTAGATGCTTAATAAATGTTTCATGAACGAGTGGGTGAATGGATGGATGTATTCATTATAAAATACTGTGGTGAGCTGTGTCCATGCCTCTGCAGTTATAACACAAATTCCTAAAGACAGAACTATGATCAATTGATCTTTACCTGGAAAGTCACAGAAAGTAATGCAGAAAATATTTGTTGTATAAATACATGGGTTGAACAGCTCTTTATAAAATACCTACTGTATGACAGTTACTGTATTAGATTGGAAGGAGGTGGAAGTGAGGAAGACTGATTGTTACATATCTTGTAAGATAAAGAGACTTAGAAAGCATAAAGCCTACTGAGAAATTACCATCATCACCTAGTTTTATTAAGGGGAAAGACAAAG
This sequence comes from Rhinolophus ferrumequinum, assembly GCF_004115265.2. Classification (NCBI taxonomy): domain Eukaryota; kingdom Metazoa; phylum Chordata; class Mammalia; order Chiroptera; family Rhinolophidae; genus Rhinolophus; species Rhinolophus ferrumequinum. The sequence goes on from NC_046292.1 coordinate 41,378,894, forward strand.
CACTATCTTGCTTAATAGTTGTTCTCAACAAAATTTCCTATGTTAAGCACAAACACACACACACACACACACACATGCACACACATGCATACACACAGGACCTCAATGAATTATGTTAAGTTCACTTGGAAGACATGAATTTGATTATGGAGTCTGACAGAGTAAAACACAGAAAACTGAGAAGCAGTCTATCTGGCACAAAGAAGTGTTTCTCAAATGTGACCTAGGGTCTTCTACCTACATCAAATTCATCTGAGGATCTTGTTAAAAATGAAGATACCTGAGCCCCACTCACTGACTACAGTAATCAGAATTTTGGGGGAGAGGCACCAAGAAATTGGTAGGTGATTCACATGGATATAAAACTTGAGAATCATGGCATATGTATATAGTCTTCAATTCCAGTTACTGCCAAGGGTATATTTGAAAGTTAGACAAAGGGAACTACCAATAAGGCAATGCAGAGGACTTTTCCACTCTGACGACCTGGAAGACTCAAAATGTAAGGCATTATACTTTATTCTGTTACCTAAGAAACTTTTATCAGTCAGGGCTCCAGCAAGACCTAAATAGAATCCTCAAACTGGGTAAGCTTAGAAGAATTTGATAAAGGGACTATTTGCAAAGGTGTGGGTAGGGTTACAGGGAAGCAACAGGGGATAATGCAATAGTGCAGAGCTACCCTGTTTCCCCGAAAATAAGACCGAGCCGGACAATCAGCTCTAATGCGTCTTTTGGAGCAAAAGTTAATATAAGACCTGGTTTTATTTTACCATAATATAAGACTGGGTATAATATAATATAATATAATATAATATAATATAATACAATACAATACAATACAATAATAAAATATAATATATACCAGGTCTTATATTAATTTTTGCTCCAAAAGAGCTGATTGTCCAACTAGGTCTTATTTTCGGGGAAACATGGTAGGAACCATGGGGAGCTGTTACTGAAGCGCTGTTACCATCCAAAGGCCTGAAGGGACAGGGGAAGGAGTGGTTATTGGAACCTAAGGACCAAGAGGCTAGGTGGAGGAGGCCATCCTATAGGACTGTGACCTCTGATAGAGAAAAGCAGCCATCCTGCAGCGATCCTGAAGCGAGGGAGATGGAGACTAAACTCAACTTTACTCAACCCTTCCATCAGCCTTCGGCCAACGTTCTCACTGGCCAAATGGACCAAAAGTCAGGTGATAAAGATGCTACTGGAATCATACTGGTTAGCCTCCTCGTGCTCAGAGCAGAGTGGAGGCAGGACCTGGAAGGGCAAGTGAAAGATGTCCAACACAAACCCCCGAATCTCAAGAGAATTCAATACCGACATTCCATACTTGTGACTCCTCTGCCAGAGGAAAAGTGCCTCTGAATAATTAACAAGTAGAAGAGTCATATTATCACGCATAGTCCCAGACTTGGTTTGGCAGGAACGGCAAAAACCGCTAATATTCCACCTCTGTGTAAAAATGAGAGGGAAGCGGTCGGTAAAGAAATAAGAGGAGTTTTAGAGTGGAAGACCTAGTTTAAAATCCGGTGGAATTGAACCCCAAATCTGAATTTCTTTTTCAACTATGAGATGGGTATAAATAAAGCCACCACCTGTGCCATCTATCTTGGTATGTCTCCCATAATTATGACATGAGACATTGGGTATCACGTGTCTTCATGAAATTGTCAAGCCCTGTCTAATGTAAGTTATAATTGTCCCCATAAGTACAGTACAGATGTGCAAATCTGTGCATTAGGAGGATGGAGCTACCGGTTTTGTTTCCACACTTGGATGATCTGTGCCCAAATCAAAGGCAGACCACAACATATGCTTTGGTGTGAGTTTTCTTATTTTTAGCAATGCATTAGGGAGAAGAAGGAGTCACTGGAACGTATGAAATTTGGCAATGCATTACAGAATGGCTCAGCAACTTGGAGGTGGGTTAGGAACATATGTTTCACAGCCTTATCCATAAACCCAAAAGGAGGGTAGTGAGGATGTCACTGCTTACTAAAATTATTGCTACTTTTAAGTATTTCCTTAAAACCTTGAATTAGCTTCCTTTTTAAAATAAATTAATTGTACAATGAAAAAAAGCACTGGAAAAAAATGTCAAAAGACCCAGCTTCAAGCTGCTGCCTCTCATAGCTAAGCTCTAAAAGTAGATGGGGGTTGAGGCCAACCTAGAGTTTTCACACTGTGATGTGGATGGCCTAACGGGACGGGACAGCTCCTGACGGTGAGGGTGAAAGAGGTGGTAAGGAGGGGCTGCCAGCTGAGAACCCCCTCCCTAGTCCTTACCAGTTTCATACAGCAAAGTTATGCGTGAAATCTCATTTTTAAACAGGTACCCACTGCTCTAAACACAAGAAAAACCACTTTAAAGCAGATGATCTCTAAGCTTCCTTAAAATGGAACACAAGATAATTTAATAAACTCAATCTCACCCCATTGCATTTGGAGCTGTGAAGCCAGAAGTATTTGCCCAAGTCTACCTTCTAAAACATGAACCGACACATTGAATGAAGCTCGAGTCAGAATCATCTATTTTTACAGTGAAATTAATACTATGGCTCACAGGCAGGTGTGTTGTGAACATTTGTCAGAATAAAGGTAGATTGGGGCTTGTCCCCGTGGGTATGGTTTAGCTATTTTAGCAATAAGTTGATCACTATGTGTTAGTTAGCAACTGCCTATGGTTGGAAAGAGGCAAGCTGGCCCCCATCATTCAACCAAGAAGAAGCCCCTGGTAACACAAACCATGCTGTTTGGTTGTCCACCAGCTAGAACAACTTCCTTCCATGTTATGCAAATGAGCACAGATTCAACATCACTCATTGGATAAAGGTTGATTTCCAAATCACATGTAGAATATGATTTACTACTCTCAGTGTTTTGCAGACAAGAGAAACTGAGACATAGTAGAAAGAAATCAAGGCTTTGTGTTGAAGGTCAAGGGCCTGTTTCCAACTCCAGCTCAATAATGCCATGACTTTGGGTAAGTTATTTCTGATCCCAGTTTTTCCATTTGCCAAATGGAATTGGTGACATTAGTTCATATATAAATCCAAGACTAGCTATTGCTTTTATTATTTTGTCAATAAGTTAATATGTGCCAAGCACTGTGCAAAAAAAATTTTTTTAAACTTTTATTTATTTTAAGTGTGGTTTTCCAGGACCCATCAGCTCAAAGTCAAGTAGTTGTTTCAATCTAGTTGTGGAGGGTGCAGCTCACAGTGGCCTATGTGGGGATCGAACCGGCAACCCTGTTGTTAAGAGCACTGGCTCTAACCAACTGAGCTAACCGGCCAGCGCCCCCATCACTGTGCAAAGTTTTAACATACTAGTCAACAAATATTTATGGAGCACCTATGAGATGCTAGACATTGTGCACCATTTCACAAATCCCACAACAACCCTTTAATAAAGTAGGCATTATTTCCATTGTACAGATATAAAAATTGTGACTTAAAGAAATCAATAACAAATTAAAGATCGAAATGGACTAACCCAAAGCTAGTAGGCTTTATATTTCCTTGAGGTTGCTGTGAAGCTGATATGGTGTTACACAAATGAAGCATCTAGCCCAGGGTAGGTACTACCAGAGAGGACCTATTATCACTAACACAACCGTGTATGTTACAGTACTGCTTAGTACACTCTTTCCCAAATATCAATCATATACCATCTTTGTACTTTTTGTTTTTACCATATCTAACACCTCTGTCGTTCCTTACTGAATAATTTTCTTTAAAGTGATCAGCATTTTAGATAATTCAGATAAGTTGCTTAGTACAAAGCTTGGAACATAGTGATAGTGATGATGACAATGCGTTTGCTATTGGTGTTGTTCTTGTGTGCCAACACTAGGGGTACAAAGGTGAAACAGGACAGGCCTCTCTGCAGGGCTGCGTCTAGTGGGTGGGCGCATAAACCAGTGCCAAGCACACCAATGACTGTGTTACAGCAAGAGATAAGACTTGCCTTTGTCTGGAAAAATCAAGAAAGGCTTCACAGAGGAGGCAGCCATTGCTTTACGGCATGTAGAATGAAGAGGAGTTTATCGAATCCACGAATTAAAGGGCATTCCCAACAGAGAGGCTGTGTCTAAGTTCTCAAAGCCCTGTTCCTAGCACACACCTAACAACATGCTGATTACATTTGAAATATAAAAGTTGATGATTATGAATCCCCTATACCTCCTCCAAGATTATGTTTCACCCCTCTGTTAAAATATCTTCATTCCAGAAAATTCTGAGGGTGGGGGAGACGGAGAGAGAACTTCTCTGGAGTAACCTGCTTATTGTAAAGCAATGTTCCTTTGTCATTCCCAAAGGCAGGCTTCTATGCGACAGGCTAATCACCTGCAAAATTACCACAAGGAGCTGCTTCTTAGTTATGTACAAGCAAAACAGCATTTGAAGCATCTTCACATGGTTGATTTTATAACTCAAGAAAGGCTGCTCTGATTTAGCTTATTTTTCCAATTCAAACTCCGAAGATAATGGAACAAATGGGTACCAGTACCTGTCAAATGAGAGTGAAACAGAAATGCAGGAAACAAGTCTTGGGCAATCAATCCAGGCTTCGTACATCTGTTCGTGGAGCTAGTGTAATCATTTTGGAGTCCAGAGCATAAAGCATAGGGCTCTTGAGTAATTTTATACAGAATATGTTACTCTTAAAATACTGATGATGTGTCAATGTCTGCAGATTGAATACTGCCTGAATTACAGAGTTGTCTATGTCACTCGTGCAGACTGCTCACTGTGTTCTTTCTCCTTTCATATGGAGTCTCTATTCTGTTCAGGTTCAGGAAGCATCCCCACCACATTCTAGCAAAGCTTTCTCCACAAGCACACACTCTACATACACGTCAATGAACAAAGGGGATATCCCTGCTTTGGGGAGCAAAGATTCAAGTAGGCAGGGCTAGACAATAAACATGACAAGTAAGGAAAGTAATTGGTATGTCAGAAGGTATGAGTGCTACAGAAAAAAACATAAGTAGAGGAAGGTGAAGGGCAATGGGACTGTAGGGGAGCAGCCGGCAGTATTACAGATGGCGGTGGTGCATAGTAGAGAAATGAGCGGCAGTCAGAGGGTAGAATGCATGAAACTGAGATTATGAAGGAGTTGCATTTATTGAGAATTGACAAGGTCATTAACTTTCAAAAAGGTATTCAGAGAGCCAACCACATACTAGGTTTTGTTTTTATTTTCCCCTTCCAACAGTGATGATTTTTCTATGAAAAAGCCTACTGAAGTTTGTCCTTGTGATTCTTAGGTTTGGTTATCTTGGATGCAACAAGCTTTATAGTATAGAGAAAAGTAAAGAGGCCCAACTCTGCAAACTGTCAAGTGAAAGACTTGGAGACACCATTTTCATTCTCCGTTTTCATGCGTTCATTGGCATTTTCCCCTGGAACCTCATGCTATTTGGAGAATAAAGATCAGTAAATATAATAAAAATAATGTGGTACTAGAATAAAGACAGACCTACAGACCAAAAACATAGAGAGCCCAGAAATAAATCCTCATATACATATGATCAAACAATTTTTGACAAGAGTAACAAGACCACTCAATGGGGTAAAGACAATCTCTACAACAAATGGTGTTGGGAAAACTGGATATCCACATGCAAAATAATAAAGTTGGACCCTTACCTTACACCATATAAAAAAATTACATCACAATGGATCAAAGACCTGAACATAAAACCTTCAACTATAAAACTCTTAGAAGAAAACATAGGGGAAAACTCCATCACATTGGATTTGGAAATGATTTCTTGGATATGACATCAAGAGCATAGGCAACAAAAGAAAGAAGAGATAAATTAGACTACATCAAAATTCAAAATTTCAAAACTTCTGTGCATCAAAGGACACAATCAACAGAATAAAAAGGCATGGAAGAAAATATTTACAAATCATATATCTGATGAGGGATTAATATCCAGAATACATAAAGAACTTTTATAATTCAACTACAAAAAAAAACAAAAAATAAAACAAATAAACCAACTAAAAATGGGCAAAGAACTTTAATAGACATATCTCCAAAGAAGATATACAAATGGCCAACAAGCATATGAAAAGATGTTCAACACCACTAATCATTAAGGAAATGCAACTCAAAGTCACAATGAGATATCACCTCCCATCCGTCACATTGGATACTATCAAAAAAACAGATTAAGTTTTGAACTGGATGTGGAGAAATTGGAACCCCTGCACACTGCTGGTGGGAATGTAAAATGGTTCAGTTACTATGGAAAACAGTATGGTGTTCCTCAAAAAATTAAAAATTAAATTACCACGTTATCCAGCAATTTCACTTCTGGATGTACACCCAAAAGAATCTTGAAAAGATATTTGTATACCCATGTTTATAGCAGCATTATTCACAATAATCAAGAGGTAGAAGCAATCCAAGTGTCCATGGATAGATGAATGGATAAATGAATGTGGTATGTATGTACACTGGGATATCATTTATCCTTAAAAGGGGAGAAAATTTTGAAGTATACTACAAACATGGATGAATCTTGAGGACATTAGGCTAAGATAGTCACAAAACAACAAATATTGTGTGATTCCACTTATATGGGTATCTAGAGTAGTCATATTCATAGAAGCAGAAAGTGGAATGGTGGTTGCCATGGGCTGCGGGTGGGAGAAGTGGGTAATTGTTTAATGGGTGTAGTTTCAGTTTTGCAAGAGAAAAAGTTCTAGAGGTTGGTTGCATAAAAATGTGAGTATATTTAACATTTAAAAATAGTTAAGACAGTAAATCTTATGTGTATTTTACCACAATTAAATTTTTTTAACGGAAAAATAATAATGTAAGATCGGGAAGGATGTTCGTAAGGCATGTTAGAAATACAAGCACTGCCTCCACGCTATGAGGTGCTCCTACAGGAAATGTGATGATTTCTACAGAAACACAAACCCCCTCTCAGATCTTCCATCATGAGCAGCACACAAAATGGGGTGGCTGTCTGCCCAGGGTCACAGCAGCCACAAGACACGGTGTCTCAGGCTTTAGGGGCAGCCCGTGTATTCCTACTGCCCGGATGAAGAACTGGTGGGTTAGCTATTATTCAGACAATGCTTATCAACACGAGTAAAATATGTTACTACATCTTGAAAAGGTAGAAACAGGACAACCTGGAGTCTAGGTGTTCCACATAAAATTCTTCCTTGGATATAATGCAGCTCCTTTTCATTCTTTAAAATTCCACAGAGATTCATCGTCAGAGGCATAGCCTAGCCTGTGTAAAACAAGATGTGTGGCAGAAAACAGCTTCACACACTCATTTCTCTGCGCAGGTTCCAGGCATTGGACAAATCAACTTTCGGATCATCTGTAATGCATCCACTCAGCAAACATTTACTTAGCAATGACTACCTACTAGCCCTTGGCCAGGTCCTGGTGATATCTAGTTAAATAACACGTGGCCCCTGCCTTTGAGGACATTCCGTCCATTTGAGAAGTCAGAGATGAAAACCTGTAATTACACATACATTTCAGGATGTGCAGAATCCAGAGGCAAAAGACTACATGACACACTCAGAGAAGGAGCAAATAGCTCAATGAGAGTGGAATTCAGGCTTCGAGATAGGAAACTAGAAAGAGAAGGGGCTAAGAAGTTACTGGGTTAGAACAAAATGCAATTTAACTCTAGCCATATTATAGTGTCTCCTGTTAAAAATGTCCCCAAAATGGCAAAGTGCCATGGAGACTACTAAATGGTATTTCGCTTCATTGCTAATTTCATTTTCTTAAAAAGGAATGGATGGTTCCTTGATCACTTCCCTTGGGAGGTATTTAAATATGTCCTTAGCCACCTCGAGAGACGCACATTCCAGTGAATTAAGAGCACGGGTTATGTAGAGTTAGCAAGAGCTAAGGTTTTGATCCAAACTGTGTGTGTCACCCCCTAGCTGTGAGTCCTTGGGTGAGTGACTGAACTGCACAGTGTGTTTCTACAGTATAACATGGTAGAATGGCGTCTGTTTTATTGTGTCGCTGTGTGGGTTAAGTGAAGTAATGGATGTTAAGTGCTTAGCACACGGCAAGCATTTTGTAAATGGCATGGACGGTATCCATGCACTCATTCATTCTTTCATCAGACATTTAATGGGCACTGTTCTAGACAGAGGATTTCAGATAAATAAGGCGCAGTCCTCACGCCTCAAAAAGACCTCAGGCTAGTGAGTCAAATAGACATTATCACACAACAGTACAACAGAATGACAGTTTGTTTTCTCTTTCTACCATGTAGGACCCTTGGAAGAAGGGTCCTGTCTAGTACCTCCACAAAAAGGATGGGACAGAATTTTTATCATTTTTAATGGAGTCTACAAGGATTTAAGAATGGTCCTGGAAAACTGGTGACAAAAGGACCAGAGACTGAATAGAACCTGTTATAGATTCTATATTCTATACGAGAGCCTGTTAGAACCAGAAGAAACCCTAGAGACCAACCAGATGGATCAACTCCCTCATTTTGCAGACGAACAAAAAGACCAAAGGAGTCACCTAAGTTGGGCCCTTGCTCCTGAGACACTGCTGTCCCCCTCTCCACACAGAGCAGTCTTACTTCTCATCATCTGCTCTTTTCCGATATGCATTTTTCTCTCTTTTTTCTTTTCAGAGCAGAACGTGATCATCACATCAGAGTTTTCAAACAAAGAGGGGAAACCAACAATTGTCCACTGGTTCTACCCCTTTTACCTTCTAACACTGAAGCCCACACAGCATTAAGCTGTGGACCGACCTGGCTTCCTCTTCCCTCAGGAGCATGTCCGCGGGCTGCCTTCCGATCTGTTGTTCCAGGAGACCACATGCACCTTCCCACTGGCCTGGCGTGGTGGTGAGCAGGCACCCGGAGCTAAGTCACAGGGATCTCGGCAGAAGAATCAGCGTGATCTGTCAAACCCTATTTTCTAAACATATTACCCAGCTCTCTACTTTCCCCCACTTAGAGGGTAAGAGTAAAGCTTTGGATTTAGTCAAACAAAGGTTTAACTCTGGCTCCTCCACTTATTATGTGAGAGACCTCAGGAACATCAAAAAAAATCTCTCTCAGACTCAGTCCCCTCATGCGGAAAATGCGTGTAATATCACAGCCCTCTGTACCTCGTGCTGTGTGGAAGGAACAGCACAGGGCTGGGAAAGGCTAAAACCTCCAGAATGGTAGCGAGGAGGAGAAGGTGAGTGTTAGCGTTAGCAGTAGGATCATACCGTCCCCAAAACGTGTGAAGGACATTCTCACTGGTCCATCTTTGACTTTTGAACTTCACACCTTTTGCATTTATTGATAAAAGGTACTGTTGCTAAAACACATGGTTGATGCATATGTGTGTGTAGACACACATGCACGTGTGCACATACACACATCACCCCTCTTCTAGTCATCATATCATGTTTCCCTGAAAATAAGACCGGGTCTTATATTAATTTTTGCTCCAAAACACGCATTAGGGCTTATGGTCAGGGGATGTCATCCTGAAAAATCATGGGCTAGGGCTTATTTTCTGGTTAGGTCTTATTTTCGGGGAAACACGGTAGTAACACTGTAAACCCATGAGGAAACTAAACATCCAAACTGTCACCATGTCATTCCATTAGAAAAGTCAAGAAACAGATTTGAAATACGGTATCTGCTAAATAAGCCCAGAATCTATCTGCTATAGTCCACCCTCTCCTCTTACTCCCATCCTACAATAGTCTAAAAAAAGCCTCCGAAAGGATACGTACTTCATCTCTATTTCCAGGTCCATTAAGGACCGGCTCGAATCGCCTAGCAATCACACCCTTTCCTTCCTGTCCTGTAGATAAGGCCTCAGAACCTTGCATACATTTTCCTTTACACATTTCTCCTGGGATGCGGAGAGCGCACGTGCATTCCTAAATGTGAATATTGCACCTTCCGAGTAAATGGACCTCGCTTGAGATCACACATCTTTCACCAAAGATTTCCTTTCACACGTCTGCCTGATGTTTGCTAAACAGGAATCCTGTCCTTACACCAGCCTTCTCCTGCTGACCAGCTCTGCCGTCCCTATTCACTCACATTTCCATCATCCTAGACAGCCCTGTTCCTCGTACTAAAACTCTGCGGGGTTTCTCCTCTCAGAGAGCCCCACAGGCCTGTGGCGTTTCAGGCGATTCGTGTTTCCCGGGCCGTGCGCAGGCTGTCTGGTTTCCCAGGCGTGTGATCTCACCGAACTCCTCAAGGCTCCTTTGTGCCCCCTCACCTTTCTCTGGCAGCTTTATCCCAAGCTCAACGCTCCCTCCTCGCTGTGTCTCTCCACCTTCTGTGACTGGGTCCCACCTACAGTTGGCCTGATATCTCCATCGGCTTTACTTTCTGCCTCCATCTCTTTCTCTGAAGCTCCTCTTCTCTCCCCTTTCTTTCTTCCTCTGTGCACTTCAGACAAAGACCATCCTTCCTGAAGTGAGCTCAGCTTCCCACCCTCACAGTTCATTGCCCCTTCCGGTTTTCTGCTTAGGCCTGGTGTTTGTCCCTCAGTACTTTATCACTCTCCTTCTCCATGACCCTAAATCTCTCAGCTGCACCGAATACTGTGTCTCCTCACAAACTTCTCCTTCTCATACCCACACTGAAGCCTCAACGACAGTATTTCAAAACGTGTCACCAGCTCTTTATCGCTCCTCTTTTCATTCAGTGCCCTTGAAGCTGTTCTAGCTGTGTCAGCCTCCTTTCTATGTCATTCATTTAGAAGAATGTTCAAAGATACTCTCTTTTACACCACAAGGGTGACCTGTCAATTCCTGCCTCAATTCTCTGCCTTATTTTAAATAGGAGATGTGGCTGGAACACTGCTGTGTGTACCCCCAAACATACACATCCTCTATTCACCATTCCTGTTGTCACTGTCTTGGCTCTGGTCCTAATTATTTCTTTCCTACTCCTCTCATCCATATCCCTGATTTATTTCTTGTCAATTTCCATCTGCCCTTCCCACCCTCTACTCTAGGCTGCGTCCAAAAATCAAATTTGATCAATTAATTTCCCCAATTACAAAGCTCCAATGGCTCATTACTTTCAACATGAAGTCAAAACTCTCCAGCAACGAATGCAAGGCACTTCGTGACCTGGTCCCTGCCTACCACTGCAAGCGCAAATTCCTCTACTCCCCACCGTGGAAGCTCACCAGACAACAGTCGTAACATGGGACCGCTTTGCACCTGTGTGGGGGCGACTATAGAAAAGACACTATGGCAGTTCATGCTGCCATGCCTCGAATCTGATTTGGTTCTGTTGGGAATGCCCTTCCCGACTCGTTACCCATAGGTGAACTCCTATTATCCCTTATCTTTGATCCCATTATCCTTAGAGCCTCAACTCAACAAAAGAAATGAAGGACAGATGGAGGGAGAGACAAAGGGAGACAGGGAGGGAAGGAAGGAGGAAGCAACTACACTGAATACTCAGATAATTTCTTGACCAATAACTGTCCCCATAATAACGACAAATAAATGGTTCCCGAAATGAAATGCATGGTAGGTAACTAGCCCTACACAGCAGGGCCTTGGATAAGGACGTTTCATTCTCATTTCATTATAATGTGGCTTGGGAACTTAACTCTTTCTTATATCAATTAGCCTAGGGTAACATTGGTTTCATTATATATCGTTTCACCTAAAGTCATGGAACTTACCAAAGATGTTAAGGGAGGACTTACTGCACTTCCCTTGACACAGTCATTTGGATACCCAGATGCCCCAATATAAACCAGATGAGAATAACAATAAAGACACTAGCTAATGTACCGGATTCCAGAGAACTTGTGGGTTCTTTATCTATGTTAACTCATTTATGCCTCAGTAAATGGTGGGGAGACACATTTTCCTTAATTTGTTCAAAGCCAAACAGCTTTTAATGGAGGGCCACTGGACCTGTGCTCTGCTCTTTTAAGTGGTCCTACTAACACACACTAAACACAAGTCTTCAGTATCTCGCATGCTCACTGTCTTATTATACACGATGGAAGTTTAGGTCCCGCACAGCCCTCTTAAGTAGACCACAATGTTCTTCCAGAAGCCCATCATGGCGGAAAAAAAATATGGAGCGTGAACGAGAAGACCTGATGGGATTAAAGTTCCACCTATGTTACTCGTCAGCTGCATGGTCTTAGGCAAATCATTTAACATGCACCTCAATGTCTGCCTGAAAGGGAGGTAATCACACCTACTCTCATAGATATGCTCTAACGTATAAATTAGATAATGCCTATCAAAATATTTGCAAAAGGTACCCATTCCAATTCTAGCAGTTCCAGTCAGACACCAAAACCTCCATGAGTATTCTCCATATATGAAGATCAACTGGCGCTCCTCCTTTCATGGACACTGAGATACACCAAGCATGCGGCCGTCATTTATCCCAGTGGCGTGCAAAATCAGAGCCCTGGCATGTCACCTTTTTCTGGACTCTGAGTCTCATCCTGTATGAAGTTACTCCTCCTTTCCCTTGAAAGGGCCTTGAAGAGATGATTTCGGCTTCCCCCAAGAATGAGACAAGCAGAAATCAAGGAGAAAGAGAAAGAAAAGCCAGCTTTGGCTCTTTTTAATTTCTCTTTGTTTCAACCTATTGTGATCTTCATAATTTTTACTTTATTTGTTGCTGTTTTCCTTCTTCTCCCAATTTCCTGTTCATAAACTTTAGCCCTGCTTACTACAGTCCCAGCTGATGCCATAGAGGAAATCTGCTGTCAGGATACCCAAATTCCTAACCTCCTCCAACTTCAGCTCTTTTCCCTTCTACGTCTGGGTGCCTCCTGGGTCACACAACCATCTCAATGGCATCCTTCCGTCCTCTAAGGATCCATACAATTGTTTCTTGCAAATAATCCTGCAGTGATGTTCCCAGTGGCCATGCGTTATCGCCACCTGTGCAAGAGAAGCTTACCTGAGCCTTCCCATAGCGAGTCAGTGGGACACAGCTGGGATTTGAACCCAGGTCCCCTGCCCACACCCAAAGCGCGTTCCAGAATCACACAGTTGCTCTATGTTTTTGTTTCCAAGAATGTTCATTCACTCACAAGTAATAGCCCAGCACAATGCCTGGCACCAGGGATACTCTAGGAGATAGTCTTTCAGAGGCAAGAGGGCTACTAATACACTCAAAGAGGTCTGACCAAAGAAGAGGCTGCAACAGAGACATGTGTTACTTCATGATATATTTGACTAGAAGGACGCAGTACTAATGAGCATAGTAACTCACAACTATTTATTACAGAATCTATCATACATAAGATAAGCAAGAAGAGCTGTCAAGACATGTTCCTAGCAGCTGTGTCTTTAAGACCTAGCTCCCTGCTTGGCATGTGGGAAGAATACTAAAAAAAATCAATTAACTAATGTTTCCATATACTTGGTAAAACCTGAAGCTCTAAGAGCATGAGTCCTGTGTGTTTCATGGTTCATTTACTTACTTTTAAACCAACATTTATTGAACATCTACTTTGTGCTAAGATAGGTTGTGGAAAACAAAATGACTATGACAGTTCATGATCCCAGAGATGTGTCTTGATGCTATCAGATAAAAATAACTTTATAGAAGATGTCTGAAGCATTACTTTATCCATCCATTTCACACTGTCTTTTTTAAAGGCAGATGAATGAATACATCAGAGAGAGAGAGAGAGAGAGAGAGAGAGAGAGAGAGAGAGAGAGAGAGATGATGCAACATTATGTTGCTGGAAAGTTGCATTTTTAAAGTAAAATACAGTGTAAATGCCAAGAGTAAGTCTCATCACAATGCTTATCATTCATTTGCTTCCCCAGGTTAGTTCAGTTCACATCAGATTCCACCTATTTCCTTAATGATTTTTAATCAATCAGAACAGGCTGTTAGGTACATTTTAAAGACACTTTCACCAAACAGAAGTCAGCCCAAATTCCCCTACTCACCTAACATAAAGTATGGACAGCCATCCCTCAGAGATAGTGTGGGTTCGGTTCCACACCACGGCAACGAAGCGAGTCATAATCTTTTTGCTAATGAGGGTCTTGCCTTCAATTTGTAAAAAAAAGACAACATCTGTGAAGCACAATAAAGCGAAGGGCAGTAAAACAAGGTATGCCTGTAATGCCGCCTCCTACTTCTTGGGCTTATTGTACATTTACCCGCCACATTGAAAATATAGTTGCTGAACAATGGCTAGGTGAAGCGCTGTGCTCGGTGCTGGGTGAGAAGATGCTCCTTGCCACCAGGCGTCACAATCTTCTAGAGGAAAAACATCAAATCAATATACGGGTATGAAATTTCAGCAAGTGCAGTTGGAATGAAAAGGAGAAAGGAAATTCCTCGGCCCAGAGAAGTTTGAGAAAACAGAGGAGGAGAGAATTTCGGTGGGTCTTGAAAGATGAGGAAAGGTGAGGAAGAAGGTAGCAAGGCTAGAATCCTGTTATATGGGGCAGCGTTTCCAAATCCTGATTTGTGAGAGGGCCTGGCCTGTTGGGGAAACAGCCAAACGATCAATGTGGTTCAAGCCAAACTGCACGTGGAGCTGGGAGATGGAGATGAAGACAGTAGACCGTCTGTAAAGCCCCATGCCAGCGAGAGCTGTGCTACCCATTGAACCAGGGAGACTAGCTTTCACCAGAATTCCCTTGAGACACAGTGGGGGCTGGGACAAAGGACAGGCCTTGTCGCCAGGCTGCTTGCATTGCACGTTCAGGAACCACCAGCTCCTCCAGCTCTTCAGTCTTAGTTTCTTATGTAACAGGCCGATGATAATAAGAATACCTAATGCACAGGGCTGTTGTGACAGTACAGGCGCACTTAGAATAATGCCCACTCACTCAGTAGTTGCAATAAGGATCCATCTATAGTGACGTCATTACTGCCAGTGACTCACTGAAGGAGTTTTAGTTTTCCCAAAGTCTGACTTCAGAGTAAGGATGTGATTCAGGCAGGCATTTCAGGAACTGCTCATACCTGGTGCTTAGACTGATTGTCAAAGACACAGACCAGGGGCCAGCAAACTCCTACGTTTGGGCCAAAGCTGGCTCGCTGCCTAGTTTTGTAAGTTTAACTGGAGCATTCATTTGTGCATTGTCTGTGGTACATCTTAGCTACAACAGCACAGCTGAATAGTTGCAACAAAGACCACATGGCCTGCCAGGCTGGAACACATTTGCTATCGGATCCTTTCAGAGGTTTGCTGACCCCCGAGATAAGTGACTGAATGATAGAAACGGGGGAGATGACACACACATACGTAAATACACACATCCATTTTTACACACAAGTGTCTTTAATCCAGGAACTTGAGTCAAGACTTTGCTCATTATCCTTTCCTGCTTTGGCCTAGACTAGTAGCTCTCAATGTTCCTCCATCTTGTGATTTGCTTGTATGAGTGGGTTTATCTACCAGCCTTTGTCATATGTGGTGCAGTGAAAGAACAAAGTTAAAACTATTACCTTAGATCTCACCAGGTTATTAAAGCCAACACAGACAGAGCTTTATTCAAAGCAATCATTTCACTAACACAGGTTGAATTACATTCCCCTTTTTCCATCAGACGGCCGTCAGACCCAATGGGCATCGTGTTACAAAGACAAACTGCTGAAGGCAGAGAGCTTCGAAAATGCTGGCATCCCAATGAAAACACAGTTACATTAGGCTCTAGTCTTGAAGTACAAAAACAGTCTTTGTGGTTGTCTGAAATACAAGAGATCTCAATCGCTGTTTACTGAACCTTAAACCTTGACAAAATAGGTTACTTTCAGGTCCTGAACTCACTTCAGACTTATCCTTTCCTTAAGGAACGACAAAAGAGACTGAGCCGTATGCACCATATCTCTTTTGTTGCGATAGAATTAGGGGTTAGTGCAGAAGGAAATGCTTTGCAGTGAGCCTTCCCCGCAGATGCCTCTAGAAAACAGTGATTGTAGGCCCTTACAGCAGTATATTCTAAAACGCTTTCTGTGAACACTATTTTAATAGGCGTTCAATGAGGACAGGAAGGGGTTCCGTGTTCAAAAAAGCTTAAAACACTTGTGTTAAAAAATGTTAAACATGTTTCTTTCCAGCAGGACTTTTCATAGCCTTTAAACTGTGCATTATGTGAATCTCCAAGAGGAAATAGGACATGTAAAGTTCCCCAAACTAATCTAATGAAAAAAAGTCATCATGGGTCTGATTTTCCTTGAATCGTGGCTTGGGAAATATAGTCTTTGCATTATAAAAAGGTTTCCTTATAGATGTGACCTATTTTACATACTCTCTTAGAAAGCATCTACTCATTAAAAATTATTTGGTTGTTTGTTTGGTTTCTTTTGTTTGTTTGCTTTTTTCCAGTCTGTCCATCAAAGGAGCAAACAATTACGGATGTACATGTTAAATCCTATATTATCATTCATTACCAAGGGAGACAACTGCTAGGGGCCCGGCTTTGCAACCCTCAGCATTACAAACTGGCTCTCAGCTATCAAATTGGATGTCATTTATCATGAGTAACTTAAAGAAGGAATGACTGTCCCTTGAGCCACTACTGCAAACCAAGAACTGCTTTACATAGGACATTGAATTTAATCTTCAGTACAACTCTGCAATGTAACTATGCATTATTCCCATTTTGCAGATGAGGAAATTAGGGGCCAGAAAGTAACTTTCCCAACTACAAACAACTAGCATTGCACCAGTAGCTGTCTGTTCGATATAGACTCAGGTCTCAATAACACCAAGTTATTCCAAGCACTTGAATGATGCTAAGAGAACTTTCTGCAACGATGGAAGTGATCTCTCTCTGTGCTGTCCACTAGCTCTATCACAGTAGCCACCAGACGCTTGAAGCTACTGAGCACTTGAAATGTGGCTCATGTGACTGAGGAACTGGATGTTTTATTTTAATGAGTTTAAATTTAAATAGCCAAAGGCTATCCCTTTCTTAAGTACGGGGGCTATTCGACTCAATGTTACAGAAATGCCAAGCTCTCAGTTTTCCACTATCAACCTCCCAGTTTACCTCATATTACTAATCAGTGAGCTAACATCTTCCAAAGACAGTAGGTCAGAGGTAAAATGAGCGTGGTGCATGGCAAAATATGATAGAGAAATAGTGCAAGCAAGAAATGTGGGAAAGATAGAGCACAAGCTAAAAGAACATAGCAGGCTAGGGATATTCCTTGTAGGTCCCAACCACCCAAAGCATCTTAATAAGCTCTAAGGTGATCTAGGCAAAGACACAGGTAGGACAAAAGCACCCAGAAGTCTAGGATAATTCAGAAAATGTCCAACGGGCTCTGAGACACCATATAATGCTTCCATTATTCTATTTGCTATCACTGAAGCACATGAAAGGTTTGGATGCTCAAAATATTAGGCACAGGTTTTGGAAAAAGTCCACCTAACCTATCATCTCCATGCTGAACAAGTCAGGTGAGTGATGTATAACTCATGAAACACTTTCAGGCATAAGGGGCCAGATTTTCTGGATCCCTTTGGTAAATTGTGTCTTTTTCAACTCTTCTTGCTGCTCTGACACAGATCCCAGGACTCCACGTTTGGGGAAAAAACAAACAAACAAACAAAAAAACCCACACTTTTAGCTGTTAATTTTGTACCTTGATCACCTGAATAGCTGATGGCAAAGTAAGCTGTTGGCTGCTCTTTGACTTTACAATTTTAGCAATTTCTTATTAGCTATCATACTCATCATAGAAATGCAAGCCAGCACAGAGGTTAAGAACATGAGCTTTGAAATCACACTGTCTGGTGCAAATACTGGTTCTGTCATTTAATAGCTAACTGTGATTTTGATCCTCTCTGTGCCTCGGTTTCCTCATCTATAAAATGGGGACAAGAATGGAATCTACCTCTTAGGAATCCTCTAACTGCTCAGATGGAGCCAGGCTGTGAGCTCTTCTTATTAAGGCAAGGACCCCCTCTAATGACCCTGAATAAGTCATTTGTTCATACACAGTCAGTGTTTTTTTAATCTATAGAATAACAATGTTTCCTCTATATGTGTGTATCTTTCTTATGAGGTTCACTTGAAATAATGTAAATAAACATGGTTTCAGAAGGATAAAATGAAATAATAACAGTAGTTTATCTTATATTAATATACTAAATGTTTTCCTGGGGTCAAAAAGGAACTGTTTGTTCAATAGAAAGCTAGAATTAGAAGGAACTTTAGAAATCATTTTATCCAATTCCCCGCCAACCCAGTATGGTTGTCCTCTACAGTACCCTTTCATCTCATTTTTTTTCAGCCTACAACATTTGGAAAAGGGAACACATTATCTCATAGAAGGCAGTTCACATTTGGACAATTTCTTGAGCCAAAATTTTCTTTTTCTTTTTTTTTTTAATAATTTACTTTATGATTTTTTTCTTTGATTCACAAGATTTTAATTAATGTGTTAAAGGCAGCTTTCTACCCTAGAGGTGGTCTAGTCATGAAATGAGGCTAGTCTGAATTTAAAAATACATATCAGATTTTGCACCTTAGTATGAAAAAAAGGAATTGTAAAGTACCTCAACAATAATTTTTATATTGGTTAAATATTGAAATAATACTTTGAATGCATTGAGTTAAATAAAAATATGTTATTGAATTAATTGTGCATGTTTCTCCTCACCTTTTTAACATCACTGCTAGGAAATTTTAAATTATATGCATGGCTTAGATTAGCTTTCTTTTAGACTGCTGGCTTAAATAATGTAGTCTGCAATATTATTTAGGAAGTGCATCTGTTTTTTTAAAATAATTTTTTTTTAATTTTTCAATTACAGTTGACATACAAAACTTGCTTTTTCTAATCTCCACTCCTTTGATGGGGAACAGAAGAATCTAATTTCCATTTCACACGGCAGTTTTTAAAATATTTGAAGACGGTGATTATACTCCACACTTCCCCCACATACCCATCCCTGCCAACAAACATGTGTTTCAAACTATAAATATCTCTGGTTGCTTCTATTACTTGTCTAATACTTGAGGGACAATCTTTTCTTTTCTTACTTTTTTCCCCACCATTCAACATTCTTCCTCCATTCCACTAACAGTTGCCCAATCAATTGCGTTCCAGGCCCAGTGCTGGGCTCTGGGTAAAGAAGTTGAGTTAGAAGACACCGTGTCACATTCATGTAGTCACTGCCTGGTACGGGACACAAATGTGTCCACACATAGTTGAACTTCCGACTGGCCCTTCAGAGGGCAGGGACAGAAATCCACTATTCACTTCTTCTTAGGCACGAAATTCTTCTGCTAATCTACCCCGAGTGAGATCCGGCACCTTGAGTAGCCTACTTGTGACTTGTATTAACTTAAATCAACTTCTCCATCCTCCTTCTCCTTTGTAAGAACAGCCCTATAGTCACCATATTTTACTTTGCTATTAGTATTAGTGGTTTGCACCATTCGGTACAGGACTATGCACTGATCTCTTTTGAATTTTACCTTATTTGACTCAATCCACCCTTCCCATGTGTGACGCTCTGTCTGTAGCCTGTTAGTTTGTCTCTTTGGTCTCTGTGTTATCTGCCGGCCAGGCAGCATACGTTGCTCTCTTTCTCCCAAACCCTGATGAAATTGTTCACAATAAAAATGACTTCCACGTGACTGCCCAAGTTTAGCAGAGATATTGGATATTTAAGATTTTCCAGTCATTCAGTCAGTCAACATTATCGAGTGCCCTCATTGAGCAGGGGAAGAAGATTATAAAGTGAAAGAGACATGGCCACTGCATTTGGGCCACGCGAGTGACTGACGAGCAGATGAATCACGAGAATGTGGGGCCTATGTTTGGGACTCTGGAGCATGACTGGGAGAGCCATTCATTCTGCCTGAGTGGACCGGAAAACCTGAGAGCAGGGAGGACAAAGGATGGGGGCCCGGATGGATAAGCAGGAGCTCAGCTGGTGGTGGTGGGGAACAGGAGCGACCAGAAACTTGCAGGAAATGGGGTCTGAAATGATGCAAATGACATGACTATTTTTTGCTCGCTTGTTTTGGAATATTTTTCTCCCTTCTGGAAACTTTCCTGAGAAGTAGTCAATATGTGAACTGTCATCTCACACAAACCTCTCCCCACCTACAAATGGTTCATGCCAACTTTTGATTGGGGAGTTTACAATGAAAGTTATTTCTTTTCTACCTTAAAATGCAAAGCAAACACATCCCATATTTACAAGTCAGGGGCAAATTCTTCTAGCCTTTGTTTCCCAACTCGGAATGATTTAATAACATGTATGTTTGCTACTGTTGGAAAGGCTAGAGATGCTAACTCTGGGCTTGGGGACCAGCCACACTGAGGCTTTTCAAAGCTGCCCAGCTTTTGTCCCCTCCTCACAGGGTGCCCAATTACATTTCATTTTCTGCATTGCCTGTTACTTCCTTTGAACACTTCCTTGAAGGTTGGGTTATGATTTTGAATGTGTGCTCTTCCAATATTGAAGGCCTTCATCAGGAGAAACGCTGTCTGACTCCTGGGGGTTTTTGTTTATAAACAGGCTTTTCAGTGTTCTCCTCTCCAATTCAATTTCTAGTTTAAGCTTGAAATGACTAACACTGTTTACAGGAGTCAGAGTTTAGGAACTTTTTCCCCTTTTTCTATGGGAAGCCACCAACGCACCATAAACATCCTTCTAGCCACACAGAATCAAAAGGCAAGGCATTTAAGAGCAACTGATTTGTATAGCAAGGGTCTTTTTTCACTGTGGAGGAGGAGAGATGGAGAGATTTGCGGACTGGGGCTGCATCTTATTCTTCTTTGTTTTCTTAGTACTGTGCAGAGCACCAAGCACATAGCAGGTGTTTAATATTAATAAATACTGAATAAGAGAAGAATGTGATGAATGGATGGATGGCATAGTTTCCTGATCTCAAAACGGGGTTGCCCTAATTAAATAAAATTTTAATATTAATTCAAGCCTGAAATTCTAGGCTCACATCATTTTTTGAAATAAATTAGGACATTGACAGGCATATTTACTTGAATAATATGCATATGCTTTAGAAGGCAGGCTGAGGCTGAGAATCCCAGCAGCCTGTAGAGAACATAAGACCCACGTGCCTCTCATCAGCTCATCAGTGTAGCAAGCACAACACTAAGAAACACAATCCTATCTATATATCCTAGAATGTTAAAGGCACAAAGTCCTCACTTTCCAGATAAGAAAGTGACAGTGAGAGAAGTAAAGTGACTTGCCCAAAGTCACATAGCTAGTAAGCTGCCTAGCTTGGACTGAATCTATTGTGGCTTCTCTATGAAAGCTGATCATTCATATTCAAGGTAGAAAACTAACATGCATCAATTCCAGCCACAATAAGCTTAATGAACCCCAAGGTTCTTGCCTTGCAATAAAGACCCAGCAAATCGAGGACATCAGGAACCAGAGCTGAAGTGAAAAAGAGAGCTGCTCCAAAACAGACAGCGCTGGATTATAATGACCTGTCCTATCTTCCCAAGGCTTTGGGGACTCACTGACAGACAGCGGGCCTGCCTCGGACTAGCACTTGCTGAATTCAACTTATGGGCAGTTTCCAATGGATTGATAGATAAGCGGCCTTCAGTATCGTTTAAATTTCCTTCAAACTTAAAATAGCTCTGGTGTTTGACAGCTCCAAGGGCTCATCGCTGGGAGAGCTCACCTCCCCATGTGAACTGCTGGAGATCTGAGAGTCTGCAAATCTGGGCGAGAAATGAACAGTGTATCAGTACTGGAGCACCTATTTTTCAGGTTTAACACCTGAGATGGAGAGAATAAAAAAAGTAGGGTTTCCGTGTGTGAAGGTGTTCTAAACTCTCCAACCAGCACTCCTGTCACCCCCACCCTCCCCATACGTAAAATGGTGCTTGGCACATTGTAGGCACTTGCTTCAAGTGGCCAAATGAACAAAGGTTATGAAAGGCCACTTGACCTGACCATGAACTTCCCAGATGGAAGTACCAAGCTGGAGGTTCTTTCCACAACAACATGGTGAACCTACACATGACACCGTATGAAGCAAGATTATTTAAGTACTTCATGCCAATATCAGTTAAAAAAAAAAAAGCCACAAAGAGTGTTTTTCCCATTGTCTCCGGTAAATAGTATCATCTTCCAATGGTCCACGGAGACTTCCCAAGTGCAGGCTGTAAATTATCTCACGTAGCCTGGGCCGTTTATTTGAGACACTTCTCCTCACATGGATCCACTGCATTACCATTTAGTAATGCTGAGGAAAAAGAAGCAATCATAGATTGTGACAATCTAGACACATTACACAATTCATCCACAGTGCAATCACGAAATGGGATTTATTCAGTCTCGGGCACTGACGTCGATGTGGCTCAAACCTAATTTTCTAGAGGACAGCACAATTCTCATTGGTTTGGGGAGATGTATTCACATTGTACTGCTTTGCAGACTCGCTCTCCTGGAGTCCATGCAAAAAATAATCTCAGAACATCAAAACACCAGTGAGGACAGTGGGAGCTCGCTTTTCTTTCTTAAAAGCACTGAAATGATCTTACCATCAAAAGGGCGCATTTTGACATGATGGGAAGTAACATAGCATGGCCCTCCCATAAGGTGCTGAATAATCGGAAATGTATAAAAGGATTCCATTATGGGCATGAAATGATTTACCTCTCCACTCAACTGCAAACATATGGCATTTCATATACATTAAAATGAAATCTCCCTGAGAAACTACTGAGTTAACTTTACATGGTGTAAGTACCAAAGCAATTTCACCACAACTATATAGGAGTCCCTTTTCAGACATGTTTGTATCTGTGTTTGTTTTTGTCTTTCCCTGTACGATCTCTAAAATATGGTTGCCAAATACTGATTTTCTCATTGCAAAATACTTCTCCTATATGGAAAGATATATATGAAAAGGCACCTGTCCTCGAGGAATTCACAGCCTTGTGGGGAAGACGAGACCCATAAAAACCCCCACTTTGATATACAATATCATTTGTAAAAACTACAGGAAGAACAGAGAAGGACAGGTCGAGGGAATCTGGGAAGGCTTTTGAGAGCAAGGGGAGAACGTGCACGTAACTCTGAACTACACACTCGTCATTAGGTATTATTGCAGAGGAACAAAGTAATGGCATGAATAAAATCAGAGGGTTACAGTGGGCAGGGATTTTAGAGACCACTCATCCAAAGCTTTCTTTCTCAGTTGAGAATATGTAGG
Source organism: Rhinolophus ferrumequinum (assembly GCF_004115265.2). Lineage (NCBI taxonomy): Eukaryota > Metazoa > Chordata > Mammalia > Chiroptera > Rhinolophidae > Rhinolophus > Rhinolophus ferrumequinum. The sequence goes on from NC_046292.1 coordinate 41,402,075, forward strand.
TCCAGAGAAGTCCAATAAGCAGCTCAAGGACACACAGATCTGCTAAGTGACCTGATAGTAGAACCCAGGTGTCCCATCGTATCCTGGGGCTCGCTGCTGTACCGTCCATCAATGCTTCATTTCTTTTACCTATATACAGGTAACTCAACCCAGCACAGGTGACTCAGCAGAGGTGACCTGAGAGTTTCATGGAGACTGAGCTCCATATTTTCAGTCCCTTTTAAATATGGAGAGCTTGTCTCAGATTCAAGCTGGAATAAAAGAGCACTAAGAAGTGAGCGGCGTTCGTGGCATTGCCTGAATCATTATGCAATAATGACTGACTAGTTAAAAGTTGATAATATATTAAGGTGACACAATAATTGGATGGAGGTCCCTACTACCACTCCTGCCACGATGAAAATGAAGTAAAAATATATAGCTAGATAAAGAAAAGACCCCTAATTTCACGGTACAGTAGATGTTAGGACAAGAAATGAACTTATACCTATGAGGTCAATCTCATCTTCAAGTCGGGGAATATTAATTTGCGGATATGCTTTATGCTGGAGAGTTTAAAGGAAAATTGGCATAAATAGTGCTACAAAACTTCAACCTCTCCTATGAGGCTGAGCAAGAACAGTAAAAAGGAAACTGTTTTAGTCACCGTATTTTATTACACACAGAGCTGAATCAGAAAATTGGAATATTAATAAAATATTTTCTACATGGACTTTGCTGATGAAATAAATCGCTTCATGCTTTTATGAAGATCTGATATGTTACAGTCACCTTTAAGGGCAGTGAGTCCCTTTTTGTAATTACTAATAGGGATGCTTTAATTATACCCATAACTCCCAAGATATTAGATAGCGCTGCAATACACCAGCTGTGGACTGAAGTACCCATCTCTCTACCAGATTCCTAGAGTATCTGGAGTCTGACATGCAAATCCCATCAGCTTTGATTCAGATGCTTCTAGGAAGGGGTTTAAGCAATATATCTTTTGCCTTATTCATAAAGAAAAATAATCACAATAGATGCATCGATTTACTTACCTTGTTAACTCTCCGGGGCACAGTTACCTACTTCCTAGAGAGGAGGAATTAGCTTATGAGCATACTGTCATAAACGCAGACAGAGCAAGACCAGACAGCATCCAAACATCCCAACGCTTTCATAATTGGAAGACACAGCTCAGGACCCTCCTCTGGATAAGGGAATGGTCCCATTAAATGAGAGAAACCTGCTGTGTAAATTGATAGCAATTCATAGTACAGAAAATCTTTCCCCTGCTACAATAAAGTGGCATTCCTGAGAACTGGGGGAACCAAGAAGGCTTCACTGAAACAGTGCAAGGAGCATCAGTTGTGTAGCATGTGCCTGTCTGCCAAGCACACGTTTCCCAGCTTGATTTTCATTTGGGGTATCATCCTCTTATCCCATTGTTAGTCGATGTAGTTTGGTGGGGCCGACCTCGCCATCCAGCTCCATAGATGGTCAATAGGTATGAATTCTACCTCCCAACCCTGACCACAGTGACCGATTCAGGAATGAGAACAAATCCACTGAGAGCAAGCCCTGTGCCATCCTGTGGGTTTATGGGGTAAAAGCCCTCTCTCCCTGTGCCAGGCCTGCTAAGCTAGCAAGATGTAATCCTGTATTGTCGGTGGCTATCTTTGCCACTGCTTCGGGAGAACTTTCCAACAAAGCCAACACATAGAAAGCAAAACTGGCGTGTGGAAACAAGGCTGGTTTGAGCTCTCAGCTCTAACCATACTTGGAGCCGGACCACACCTAGGTTGGTTATATGAGCCAAGAAATTCCCTTTCAGACTAAAGTCATACTAAGCTAGATTCTTGTCATTGACAGCCTGAAGAATCTTCATATAGTCAACATTTTCCATTCAGATTTCTAACTTAATATGGTAGCAGGCGTGTGAGACACCTTCTACCTACCTTCCATAAAAATAAAAAGAAGATAGATAGATAGATAGATAGATAGATAGATAGATAGATAGATGGAAAATACAGTATGTTGAGGCTATACACCATACATTAAAAGACAGAAAAAAAAGCAAAATGTTCTATAGATATGTCTATATGAGGAAAAAAAAAATCCTAGCCTAAGTCCACTCTGCTCTTCAAACCAGAACAGTATAAGCCCATCCTATCCAATATGGCAGCCACTGGTAAACATGGGCTATTTGAACGAAAATTAAACAATGTAAAAAAAAATTTTTTTAACTTAGTTTCTCAGTCACACTAACTACATTTCCAGTGCTCAGTAGCCATGTGTGACTAGTGGCTACTACGTCGGACAGTACAGACATAAAACCTTTCCATCACCACCAAAAGTTCCAATGGAGATTGCTGGTAGTAATTCTGCCCATTCCAGATGTGAGATGTAGTCACTATACTAACCAAAAAATCAAGCTGCTCCAAAAGACTGATGAAGGTATTCATCAAAAAATTATTGATCATTAAAAAGAATGAGCAACAACTTAAATATACAAAGGAAAGAGTTAAATGATGAGTAATGTACAGAAATATTATATAACTTAAAAAGGACATTTAAAGAATGTTTTTAAAAGAGATATGGGTACAGTGTGAAGGTTTTTTCTTTTTTTTTTTTTTAAAAAGAAAACACAGTGTATTGACAACTTGAACCCCACACACAGAGTAAAATGTTTCTAGCAGAAAGAATAGAAAAAAAATAATCATAATAGCTAATTTTTAAATGCTTCCTATGTGCCATGTGCTAAATGCTTAATATGCATTATATGGTTTGATCAAAATATCAAATAAAAATAGACAATATCTGTAGTTCTGTTTCACAGATGAGAAAAAATAGGATTTGCCAAGATTGAATAAATGGAGGAGCCTGGATTGAAAGCCATGTTGTTGGTTTGACTTCAAACCCTGGCCTCTTTATCTCTGCAACTCAAAGCATAAACAGTGACTGCTTCTGGGTAGAAACAGTATAAGTGATTTTTTAAAAACACTTTTTTGTATTTTCCAAATTCAATAAACAAAAGATCATTTCTTAAGAAAATAGCTCTAAAAAAAAAATCATTAAATTTGACTACAACCGCTCTATGGTTAAAAGACAACTGCCATATGCAACGAATTCTTCCTGAAAAGGGTTAATTATGAACACCAGGAGCTTTCATATTCTGCTGAAGCTTCTGTTCAAATCTAATTTCTCAAAGTATATTGTGAGACGCTAATGAAAATCCAAAGAGACACACGCATTCCGGAGATGTATAGCCAATGAATTTTCTGTTGTTTTTATAGTGAACAACTTTTTTATATCCTAACATTTTTATGCCAGCTATGAAAAAGATAAATAAATATTTATGACATTCACTCAATTCCACAGAAACTACTAAGTTGCTCGTGTTCTCACTCTGGTTTGAAATGTGCATATTTTAGTGGCTAGGAGTCTCAACCCTAAATGAAAAGCCACAGACACTGTCATTTACAGACCCTAAAACTACTCATTTGCCTCACTACAGGGATTTGCCTTGGTAGCAGTACATAACAGGCTTAATTAAGGCAGCTGTAGACTTAGACAGACACAAATCTCAGTGCTGCCCAGCAAACAGATAAGAACACAGCACAATTGCCATGGACACTGGTTTTCCTACCGTTGTGCCCTGTATCAGAAGTGTTTGATCAAGAACAACAAACAAGGTGACTGAGAAAACACAGAAAAAAATGAGGTCCGATTTCCACCATTCAACTGTCTTGCAGAAAATTTCATTTACCAAAAATGGCCCAATTTACCTGTTGGTATATCCAATGAACTTCCACTGGAGATTTATGTAGCCATAACATACTAATTATAAAAAACAGGCCAGAATTCACCAATGGGTAGTTTATGAATAAAAATAACCCACAGGCCAGTTATCTTTAGCCTACACATGTTTTTTGTTTTAACTGATTTAATGAGAATTTTTTAAACAGAAGGATTACACACTTAAAAAATCAAGATATCTAGCTTTTCTTGAAAAATCTGAAGACCTGGCTACTTTGGTCCAGCATGCCCTTATTGCAACCATTGGTTGTAGCTGAATGGTAGTATAACCAGGGGTCCCCAAACAGTCCCCCAAACTTTTTCACTTACCAATGTCAACTGCCCTTCTAGGCACCTGAGCTTACAGTTCTTATAATAGGAGACACCTGAAAGACCATTAAAATAGACCACACCTGACATACATATGTCCTCATTTCACCTAATTAAATATAACCATATTTCTCCTTAGACTGATCTTTGACCCCAGGCAATAGGAGAAACAAGGAAACTGCAGAGGTGACACCAAGAAAAGGCTACTTCACCCAACCACAATCTCAGGGCTAACACTTGGTGACAAGGTGCTTGCTCCATGAATTAACCCTGCTTACCTTCCAAGCCTCACTTTCCCCGGTACCTGCCACCCACCACTTTGTGATCTATTCCTAGTAACATGCTTAGGGCTCCCAATACACGGAACCGCCTATCTGTCATGCGGGGTCTCAGCTCCCACTCCCCGTACAAGAACTCGGGGTATGGTGAGGCCAAAAAGGAACACCCACGGAGTCATGGATAGGGGTTCATACCACTATAGTCTCGCTGGCAGCTGGGTTGGAGACACAGGAAGCAGGAGCCACACGATGTACAATTCGCCGTCTGCTTCTCTGCCAACCAACAACCCAGCCCCTGGCATAGCCACAGCAGTTATATTAGTGGCTAATGGCTAACCGGTAACAGCTGATGGCCACACAGTCACAGTGGATGACCATCTGATTACAGCTGATGGCCATCTAATAACCGAGCCGGCACCTTTCCACGTGAGGCCGAGAGCCTGGAAACTGCTCTCTGGGACTCTGTCCCCACACCATCTCTACCTTTATCGTGGTCCCCTGACTTAGGACATGCCTCCTTTATACCTTCACTGATTTTGTGTCTTCCCCAGGAGACTGTACACAGCGTATGACCAACTATAGTTTCTGTCATGCTCACTCTGGAAGCCCCGCAGAGTACCCAGAACATATTTATTGCGCAAAAGACGAACTAACAAATTCGAAGTCACCTTCAAAATATTTAACTTAGATGCTGACCCTTTCCTGCCCTGGCAAAATTCATCCTTCTGTCTTATTTTTTACCTCAGCTAATACTTTTTCAGTCATACCTAGCCACCACATTTTTATCTATTTATTTGTGCTTCCCAGACAATCCTGGATGTTAAGGAGAGAGTCTGTGTCTTCTTTACAGCTATATTCATGGAGCCCACCATTGTGCCAATACCCTGCAGGGGCTCAATAAATACTGAGTAAATGGATGAAGTGATAGAGCACCAAGTCCTTTCTCGTAAATCATTAGTCCTTGTAATGGACACAGAGGTACCATTTATCCTGCTCATCACCATCATCATTACCACCATTGCCACCAGCACCACCATCTCCATTAGGCAGACAGCAGAAGCCCAGTGCATACGGCTTTGTGCCAAGGAGCCAGGGTCCACACGCATGCCTTTGTGTCTAACGTAGCTCAAGTACAGCCAAGGGGATGGAAAGGATGGTGATTATTCTACATGTTGCCACCTACTCTTTCACACCCTCCCACTTTAAAAATAAAATCAAACAACGGCTTGTTTAGATCATGTCCAAAGCAAAGTCACCATCACAATGACAATCTGTAATGCACCTAGAAGGTAGCTGGCTGAATAATTTATGCATAATTCAATTCCAGTAGTGGCACGCCTGTCGTCTTTACCTACAGAACATATCTCACAGCTTCTTCCTCTGGAGTTTTCTGTAAGTTATGGATTAATAAACTTTCCCTAAGAATGCAGCTTTATTAATCTTGTAAAATATTCAGAAAAAGAAAATATTTTATTACGCCCATCTTTAGTGAATTATGATAAACCAAGTCCCATGTGTGCTGACAAGAAATAAAGTTGCTTTCGGAAGCAAATTGTGTTCCGGGTGGTGGTTGTTCCCTATCCAGTCAAATTTGGAATAAACAAAATGTCAGACTGTATCCTGACCCGTGAAGATAACAGGGGCCACCAAGATCACAGCAAACATGACCCAGTTTCTGAAGAAAAAAAGAGAAAATTAGCACAGGTGGCATTATGTCAAGACTGTCTTCATAAAGTTGAAAAATAAAAAAAAAAAAGGGAGAGAGACAGAGACAGAGAGTGGAGGTCTGCCATTCAATGACTGACTTCTCTTCGTCATATTTCAAAGGGAATAGCCGTGTGACTAAGCAATCTATTTCACGTGTCTGACAGAGGAGGGCTGAGGGAGAGAGGAACGATCGTTTGTGCCACATCAATGTGCACTCGGCACTGTTCTGATTATGTTGTAGGTGTTACTTCTTTTGATTTACAAAACAACCCTATAAGAACTCATTTTCCCAATCAAGGCTCCAAAAGTTAAGGGTCTTCTTGCCCATGGCCACAGAGCTAGTTGTTGGCCAAGCCTTGGTTTGACCATCTGTAAAATGGGGATAGTAATGCCCATCCTGTCTGTCTGAAGGACTGTTCTGAAGATCTAAGAAGAAGATATCTGGTGTGTGTGTGTGCACGCGCGCGTGCACACACACACACACATTACAAAAATATAAGACTGCTGTAACTAGAGTGTAGATTTACCTCTATATTCACCTGCTAGAGTCCTTTATCTAAATGTCAAGTGTTTAAATGTTTGAACATAACCAAAGAATCAGACCTAAAATGTCATACACTGCAAAGGGAAAATAAATGGTTCCAACTCCACTATTAATACCCTGGTGGTCCTGAGACATGTGTGCTAGGTCCCCAACCTTAGCAAAGTCTTCTAATCCACAGAACAAATGGGCTGTTCTGCCAGAGGCCAGTCCAGCCTGGCATTCTGTGATTCCAGAGAGACTGTGCTGTTTACCATAAGCACTATCCTAGAATTGCATGTTTATAGTGCCACGTTTCCATGTGGTCTCCCTCTGTAGTGTTCAAACACAGGTTCACAATCCCTTATTCAAATTCCTTGGGTCATACATGTTAAGAACACAGGTGTTATTTTGCATTTTAGGAAGGCAGCCTATCCTATGCCACACATTCAGCTGTTATTTGTAATATCCTTTCTTGGGTTTGGGGTGGCACCCTGAAATCAAGTTCATTAATGCTTCTTGAGCCATATGTATCACTAGAGAGATAAAGATTATAAGTAGCCTCATGTCCGTTCAGATCAGGTTAGGTTTTGCCATTAAATGAGTTTTTTTTTTTTGTTTGTTTAACTGAGTTTTCAGAGCCTTTTAGATTTTGGAATTGCAGAAAAGTGTGGCCCTACTGCTAATGTCCTACTCACCAGGGCATCCAAAACTAAAACATCTCACCCTGGTAAGCAGAGATTCAACTGCCAGCAGTCACTCTCAGCTTTCTGGAAAGGAGGTGTGATGGGATGGTGCGGGGGAGAGGGAAGAAGAGGAAAAAGTGTTTCACTTCATTGTTTTCCTTTAGCTCTGCAATATTAACAAGCACTTCTGTAAGAGATTTATTTTCCTGGTATATGAACTAGTCCTTTGCTTCCTTGCCCCTTCTCCTGCTCTGTTGAGTGTGGCAAGAGCCTGATCCCAAGTACATGTCCCAGGATCCCTGGCCAGTGACTTCCAGTTAGATTTGCTCAGTGGGAAAGACTGGCAGGAGACAGGAAGGAAGGGGGAGGAGAGCTGGAGTCTCTCTCTGCCTTTCACCCTCCCTTTCTGTTTCAAGGTGGCATCCCCAGAATTGGCCAAGTCTCCTTCGTGGTTCCAGCTCATCCTGTGTGGGGCCTGCTCCCACTTCCAGCTGCCCCAACCCCTGGGTTTCAATGACACCATAGCCTCCCTTAGTGCCTGCAGATCTAGAAGCAGGTGGGCTCGTCTTGATCCTTTGCTTCATTGTTACACTTTCAGCTCTTCCAACACCTCGTAACTAGTTCCCTGTATTAAATTCATTCTATTAAGCGACATGGTATGTGTCTCCTGACTACACTCTCACTGATAGATACAATGTGTATCCTTAAAATTATTCAGTTCCGCTTGGGAGTCATCGTGTGGATTTGGGTGCGTTCAGAGATGTCACGGAGAGGTACTCTTCAACCCCTGACACATACTGGTTGCCAGAGTGTCATCTTTAGGCTGTAATTTTAAACTAGCTGCAAATAATCCACTAAGTGAACAATCACCCATGTAAAATACTTAACGTTACTATGGGATTTGACAAGAATTTCAAAGTCCGCCTCCCGACTACGCCCCAGATTCCTCCTCCTCCACTGGAATGATGTGTGTGAGAAAGAAAGGGATACAGCACATTCTAGTAACTGCAAAATCATGCCATACATCTTTAGGTCGAGAAGCCTTATTTTTGTTGTTGATTTGATTTGATAGAACTGGAATGGTTCCTATCTAAGGAAGGAAGGAAGGAAGGAAGGAAGGAGGGAAGGAAGGAAAGAGAGGGAGGGAAACTAGGACAGGAAAGGCACAGTTTTGGAATGAAAGGATCTGAAAACATGTCCCAACAGGAAATGTTTAAAATCACAACAGAAAACACTTATTTTGTTTTCATAGACTCAACACAGTTTACGATAGGGATACTTTCACCTGCACTGCTCAGGAACTATGGTAGACTTTAAAAAGTAAAGGAAGCAAGTATTTAAGGTGAACTTGCTCGGAAAGCAAGTCCAGGGGGGCATGAAGGACATGTCGACAGGGCTTTTGAGAAACTTGCAATCTTTAGAGGACTCCACAGTAACAGACATGGAACAGAACAATTGAAGGCATGATCAAGTGTAGTGTTTAACAGAGACTGGGGCTCCAGAAGCCTCAGAAAGATACACATGCCTCGGAAAGGCAGGCAGAGGGAAGCAGCAAACTAAGATTGAGCCCATGTTGAACGGTCTTCACTTATTTTTTGTAAAGATGGCAACGCCAGCCCAGTATTCAACCCTCTTCCTCCCAGCCATGTTGATTTATGGCTACTCAAACAACAAATCATGACTTTCCTCTCCACAGACACATTTAGAGCAGTCAAATGTATACAGAATAATATTTGACCCCACTCCTATGAACCCATATACACAGCAGAGAAAATATACAGAGGGTGCCAAAAAATGTATACACATTTTAAGAAAGGAAAAAACTGTGTTAATTGTAATACTCAATATACTTGTATACCGATAACAAGAGATGAATACAAGTCACATTTGACTTCTGCAGTTACATGAGGTGCTCAAAGTGGTTACCATCAGTGTCCAGACACTTCTGATTTTGGCATCCCCTGTACAGTGTTATCAAAATAACCAGAAGCCAGCTTTTCTTTCCCTTAATCTTGCTTCCTATACGAGATCCTTTTATATCCAGCTAAACTAGCATGGTATATATTACCATTCCAGAAAATACAATGAAACAGGTTGATGACAGGATGTGAGAGAAGAGGGACAGAAGTATAGCACTTGGCAAGGGGAGAAGAGGAATTTGCAAGTTTATAAACCCTGATGTCATAGGGGTAACTTTTGCAGAGGAATGAATATCTGCCTTACATTCTAAAATATAAATGGTATTTGAATGAGGAGAAATGAGTAGTAATGGGCTTAGAAAACAAAAAATGGCAAAGGAATTAGATGGAGAGGGGGAGAAAGGAAATAGGGGAGAGAGACAGCGCTCTCACCATTGGAAAATAATAATCACCACATCGGCCACAGTCGGACATCTCTCCCATTACCCTTTGTCTACAGATACAAGTTATAATTTCCATGCATAGTGGCCCATTCTCAAGTAAAAAGTGCTTCTGGCATTTCCCTATAATATCATCATAATATATTTGAGGATTTTAAGTCAACAAGATGAGGTAGGAAGAGCACTGATACAGGTGCAAACAGATCTCGGTCTCTATTCCAGCTCAGCTTAATGATTTGGACATATCTTCCATTTTTCCAGACCTGTGGCTCCTCATTTGAAAGTGGGAATAATATTCAGTGACCGGAGAGATGCCTGAAAAGTCAAAGTAGACGGTCGTTACCAGCCAAAATGTGTCCCTCAGGCAACCAGATGACTATGGCCTGCCTGCCATGCCAGACCAGTGTGTCTGGAGCCAGACTCTGGCCCCCCGGCCCCAGCTCAGGCTACTCATGCTGAACAGGGTGTCCAACCAGGAGAGGTCTGTGCCATTCTGCGCACATCCCCTCACTCTCCACGGGAAAGCCAGAGATGTCTTTCAACAACCTCTGCCACTTGAACAAGGTGACTAGCTGCTACTTGGGCTGATCATCCCCTCACTAGCCGCATTCCATCACTTCTGCATGCCCACTGGCTCCAGGACAAAGGATAGCCCCTGCACAGTCAGTGGATGAAGGAAGAGGGATTGGTCCAAAGCAGTACCAAGCTTTTCCTGGAGGCTGTTCTGGGTATCAAATGAGAGCTTGTAAAGCACCGAGTGCTCAGTAAGTACTCAATAAGCACCAGTTTTTCTCCTCCCCTCCTAACCCCCACCATCCAGAATAAGAAACACAGGTGGAATGTAATGAAAACTAATACGCAATTAGGGAATACAATTTTTTTAAAGATAGTATTTACAATAGCACCTAAAAAATATAAAGCACCTGGAAAAAAGATCTAACAAAAGAATGCATACCTTTATAAATAAAGTTATAATCTGTATTAAAACGTTAAGAACTAAATAAATGGAGAGAAATATTTATTTATGGATATAAGACTCAGTATCATAATGATGTCACTTTTCCTGAGTCCATGTTTAAATTCAATGTAATGCCAATCAAATCTGAAGAGTATTTTTGTATAACTTTAAAAGATTATTATAAAATGTATATGGAAGATAAAAGGCCAAGTAAAGCCAAGGCATCTTTGAAGAAGGACATTGTGGGGAAATTGTCATGCCAAATACCAAGGTTTATTATAAAACTATAATAATAACAAGTGTGGTTTAGGCAAAAGAGTGGACAAAATATGTGCCTCGAAACTGACCCTGAATGCCACGATGATTTTTTTCCCATATGGAAGAACATTAGAATAAATTCGTACCTCACACCACATACAAACACACACGCACACACCACCTGGTTTAAAGAACCTAAATGTGAAAGGCGAAACAATAAAGCTTTCAGAAGATAATAAAGGAGAATATCTTTATGACATCAGGGTTAAAAAAAGAAAGGCTTTTTTTAAATAAGACATAAAAAGTACTAACCATAAAAGAAAAGATTGATAAATTCAACTGCATTAAAATTAAGAAGTGAGATAGCAGAAGGTTGGCAAGACTCCAACTTCTATGTGGTCTATAAATCTATTCAGCTTCCCAAAGGAATAAATTACAGTAACCTTTTTGCATTCATTGGAGCTGTGTTTTAACAATACATGCCATAGCTCAGAATCAGCATATGGTTGGCCCATCTTTGATTTCTCCCCCAATTGGATTATTGGCATTTCTGGCTTAACGAGTACATTTGAATGGTGGTTTTATATTTAGAACTTTTGTGAGCATGCACAGAATACTGTTCAAAATAATGTGTCCCAAAATTCAAGACAAGCCCCACCACGTGCCATCATCATAATGTACGGGCATGGCTGGGCCATCACGAAGCGCTGGCACTGTGTGGTTTGTCTTCCTCACCCTCCGCGCCGTGTTTGCACTGTTTATGATCATTCACATGCAAAGCTGACTCTCGTTCTATCTGCTGGGATTTTACTACTACTCCGAAAACTACTAGGAGAAACCTGTACCAGAAAGCTGCATCAAAGGCAGAAAACCAACCCTAGGGTGGATTCTCAGCCAGGATCAACTTAAAACCCAGTGGGAAAAGCTAATCTACTATCTCACATACAACCATGATTTAGTACAAAAGGCCTCTCCCAGTGAGCCTGTAAGTCTTCCGCTGTCTCTTCTCATTCTTTCTACCATGCATCCCTCAGCAATATTCTAACATTCCCTCTACATGTTGACACGTATACAGTAATATATGATAGGCTAGGGTAATAGAAAAGAAAAATGTCATCCAAATATGACATACGTTTTAGATGATGTGCGCTTTTTCAAGGCGGTGTCCCTCACAGACGTCACATATACCTTCACTACCTGTATTGGAATGACAGCGCCTAATTGTAACACTCTGTTACTGATCGTAAGTTATTTCTTGGGGACCCTGTGGATAGGAACCTCGTAAACCTCGAAAGTACTTAGTGTCTAGGTACAGAGTAGTTAGTGAGCATTACAAATTTCCTTTTTGATTGAAAGCATTTATAGGTATCATTTTTTTCCAGTAATGGGAAGTGCAGAGCTCCGCTATTTTAATCAACTATTTTAATAGGATCGATGTGGATCAGTATTTATGATCAATGATTCCAAAACACGTCAAGAAGACAGAGATGACTTTCCACGGATGACTGTCAGTGCTTATTTCCCAATCCAGGTTACACAGTAAAGAACTGCAATGGAAAATGTGTTCTTAAGCTTGCCGATCACAAAGAATTTCAATATTGTCAATGGAAAACAATGGATCCCAATCTTTTTATCCACAGGGACTTAATGAACCACACAAGACTGTACACATAGAATTCAATTCAACCCAGCAGAAACTTGTGGAGCATCTACTACGTTCCAGGCAGTGCTGTAAAAAGAAAAGCCACATTCCCTTCCCCTAAAGAGCTTATAAGTGCCTTTATTAGATATTTATTGGGCAAAATCCCTTTTTTTTCTTTCTTTATCTTTGTAGCGACAAGCTAGAAACTGGGTTAGAATTCAGTGGAATTCTTTTTAAGTTTGGCCTTCTGAAAAGATTATTCAAGAGAAATGTATGGAATGACAAACACCAAATTTAGAATAGTGGATACCTCTGGCAGGAGGGAAAGAAATAGGATCAGAGAGCAGTTACTAACAGGCTTCAATTGTATGGCTCTATTTCTTAAGCTGAGTACTAGGGACAGAGTTGTTTTTTGTAGTTGTTGTTTTTACTGTATTGCTATGTATATTTTGTGTATGTCTTCAATATACTATATTACATTTCAAATCACACACATTACTTTCACGATAAAATTGTTCTTCTAAAAAACATAAGTGATTGCCTACAAACATTTTCCCTACACTATCTGGTAAGATACTGAGGGGGCTCCTTGATATCAAAGGTTCTATGACAAATAAGTTTGGAAAAGTCTTAATGAGGTAAATGAGTTTCTTTACTGCAAGAAATCTCTGAAGCTTGAATATGTCAGTAAATACCATGTCTTAAAGAGTAGGATATATAACTCAGTGCTTTCCAAACATTTTTGAGCATAGAAGTTTTCTTCCTCCAAATGTTCTTTCTTTTGGAAGTACTCATAACCATCTTGGGGGACACTCGTGTTCCCTGGAACACAGTTTGGAAAATGCTCTATAAAACAATCCCTTTCAGCCACATATTCTACATTATAGCCACACCCAACTATGCCCATCCCAAACCCATAATGGACCTTCATGCCCACCTGTCTTTGCCCATGTAGTTCTTTCAATCTGGAATGCCTGCAACCCCTGCAAAACTCCTGGTCAACCTTCAGCTTCCAGTTGAAATACAATCTCTTCTGTAAATACTCCCCCATCCTTTTCCTCTCCAGGTAGAATGAATTACTCCTCTGAAAGCTTCCAGGGCTGTACATATATTTTCTGTACCACATCTCACACTATAGCAGTTGTTTATGCAGGAGGCTGGGTGCCTAGATGGCAGAGACAGCACCTTTACATCTTGGCATTGTTCACAACACCTAGTACAGAGCCAGAGCCAGACATAAAGTAGGTGCTCAGAAAATATGTGTAGAATGGACACAGAAGTGGTGTCTAGGTGCATAACCAGAGTTGGCTTCCTCAATTTTCCGGATATTCTCAATGTGTATTTGTAACTTTTCAGACTTTATTGTCAATTGTGAGACTAACAAAAAAAAGAAAACAGACACAAAGACTGAAAAAGAGACAAACTCAGACAAAAACAAGAAGAGATAAAGGAAGAGGAAGGAATGGCTTAACTGATGGACAGTGAACCGATAAATTATGAGTCCAGTCTAAAAAACACAGAGACTGACCAACAGAGAAAGTCAGAAATTGGTATGAAGCTTGGAGCCAACACATGGGGTTGGTAATTTTGTAAGACCCACAGTAGGCAGTCTACATAGCTGACTTGGGTTCACTCTTGACACATCTGTCTGAGAGCGCCCTCTCCTTTTTATCCCCTAAGCTAAACAACCCAACTTTGCCACCACAGAACTTCTATCATTTTAGCTGTGAGTTCTTCTACTCAGCAGAATCTTATTTCTGTCTTCTTTTCTTTTTATGAGAATCCCCCACTGGCATTGTAGATTGGTTGTACGTCAGATTCAAATAAAATAATAATAATAAAAACAAGCTGGCAATTTCTTTCCAATAGAATATGCTGCATATTTCATGAAATAGAAGCCAGAGGAGTTTTGTGATTCCTGAACCAAAACCTTTCCATATCTGAGGACTAAATGGAAGAAATATACAAAGAGCATCTCACAGAAAAAGAAAGCTGATCATTTGCTCTCCAACCTAAGGGAAGTATGCAAGTGATTCATTAATGCATTTTTTTAACACATGTTCATATCCTGTTACACATTTCATAGAGTGACTTCAGCTAGTTTTCATGGATACAAATGTACTACCAGAGGAGGGATTTTCTTTTCCTACTGGACACTATTTTTTCATTACAGAACATCTGGCTCTTGCTCTTAGTCTGGCAAAGTCTCCTCACCTTGAAGTTCTACTTATGTTTTCAAGCCACTTCTCTGTCCTGGTGTAAGAGATAATCTAGTCCAGAGGAAGGAGCATTGGGCAAACAGTCCACTAATTCTGGGTTCCGACAGTGCCTCGCAGCTGTAAAGTTATGTATCTCCCCAAGTCTGCTTTATTTTCCAATCTGTAATTAGGAGAGGTGACTAGTCCACTTCTAGAATTTAATCAAACAGTCGTTTTATTTCCCTGAACGTAACTGCTGAAAAGAGCAATGACCAGGAGATTTTAGCATTATGTGTGCTTCAAAATTCCCTTCGTAAAAAGGGAAAATGTTCAAGGAAATAGTTCCAGGAAG
The DNA here is from genome assembly GCF_004115265.2 of Rhinolophus ferrumequinum. Lineage (NCBI taxonomy): Eukaryota > Metazoa > Chordata > Mammalia > Chiroptera > Rhinolophidae > Rhinolophus > Rhinolophus ferrumequinum. Next base: position 41,417,140 of record NC_046292.1, read on the forward strand.
CTAAACACAACAAAATCTATGCCTCAAATGCTGAAATAGAACTCTTCCTCTCTACCCTCTGTTTAGCAAAACAAAGCAAAACAAACAAAACAAAAACACCTAGATACTGAATACTGAAGTCTCAGGATACCAGTGACAAACAGAAAACTTTTTATAATCAAGGGGAAGGATTTTTATCTTGTTTGAAGGATAGAATTAATAGCTAAGTAACATTACATGCTAGGTACTGTTCAAAGCACTTTGTGTGAAGTCCTGTAATCCTCAAAACAATCTTATGTGGCAGGTGCTGTTATTTTATTATAAAGGAAATTGAAGTTAGATAAGTTGGTCAAGGTCCAGACCTGTAATCACCTGTTATGCCACCTTTTAATTTTAAGAATCCCTGTTTACCAACGTTGGTAATAGATAATAGCAGTAGTGCAATCGCTGCATACTTGATTAATGACGCTTTTAACAGAGTAGACAGATGTGAATCGATACTGACCAATACTTGTCATAAGTGTTCAAAATGTCAACCAGCAGCCAGTGCCCTGTTGGCAACAGAGGTACACCCATTTTGTGTCATCAGCACATGAAATTGGGAACAACCTGTAGTTTGCTCCTACAGGAGGTCTAACTATTCCATCAATCCTCATTACATTTTACAACCCCCATGGGATCACCTTCCCTCTCAGAGGCAACATAAGGCCATAGTTAGAATAAATCTTGGAACCAGAATGCTTATATTCAAATCCCAGTTCCATACCTTACTTGCTGTGTGACCTTGGGCCAGTTACCAACTCTCTCTGTGCCCCAGTTTCCTTATCAAATGGGAAGGAGAATATAAGTATCCACTTCCTAGGGTTAGTTCAAGATTAAATAAATTAATACTTGCCAAGTGCTCAAAAGGGTACCTGACTCTTAGTAAGTACTCCATAAAGGTTAATTATTCTTATTTTTATTAATAAGAGCAGTGATTTGCGAAACATCATAAAGTCAGAACGTACCTGGATTCGACCTGGGCCTTCTAATTCCAAATGCCTCTCTCCTTAGCAGAATCCCATGCTCTCTACCAGTAAAAGTTACCATTCTCCTGAAATCCTGCTATGTGCCAAAGAACCCAATGAGACATTTTTTTCCCCATAAAATTGCTCAAAGATACAGAAGTTGGATAATATTGTCCCTGTCTTGTAAATGATGAAACTGAGATTCTGAGAGTGATTCACCCTCAATCCCTTAACTAGTGAACATTCTTTGTCACAGTAAGCCCTAAATAACACTTAACATTCCTGACAAGATTTTTGCGATTTTTAAAAGTGTCATCTAAAAGACATAAACTGTGATTTTCTTGTTTTGTTAGCTTTATTACTTTGAGAGAAGGATTAAAGCCCAGCAAAAAAAAAAAGTTTGACTTGAGTGAATTATCTAAATGAAACGCTGCCTCAGTGAGATTCTTCATCTGCCTGCAGGGTGGCTTCAGGCATCCAAAACCCACCAAATGCTATGCTGAAGATGGGTACTATCGAGTACCACACCAAACACCCACCCATTTAAGAAAAATTATTTTAGAGGGCAAAGGGGAATGAAGAAGCATATATTCTTTTCTGGCTTGGGGAGAAAATGAACAATAAGTGATACCATCTCTTCCTAGCAGCCTCACACAATGGTATCTCTTGCAAATGAAACATACTGTGAAACAGCTTGAGAGATGAGCTTCATCCACAATAAGTAATTTTTATTCAGATTTTATTGTTGAATACAATGAACATGATTAAATGTTTCAGATATGCCTATTCAGACCTTAAGCAAACCACCAAAAAAAAAAAAAAAGAAAGAAAGAAAGAAATGAAAAACTACTAAAAATCATCTTCTAAATCTGTTTGGGGAAGAGCTTTAATTGCCAACTTGATGTGAAGGACTGAATTCCCACTTGATAGGCACTGTTCCCAAGAAGATAGTAACAACACGTTTGCACTTCCCACCTCAGCCTCTTCTCTCATCCCTGCTGATCCTCTCCGAGTTGCCAAATAGTTACAAGGTCAGTCTTTCAAATCACTGCATTTTGAACTTCCTAAACCTTTGAGAGGGCCTCTGTGTATGGAAAAGAACAATAGCACTTCCAAAGCCATGTCTGGGAGTTCTTCAAAACTCCATTTGAATGCTGGGGTTTCAATCAAAGACATCAGCAATTTCTGATTGCTTAGAAGTTGACTTTTATACAGCTTTGATTAGGTCGCCCTTCTCAATAGGAAATCAAGAAAATCTCTGATCCCTTTTAGATTCCAGAATTGTCTCCAAGCCTTGTCAGGATAGGAAGTGAAAGAGCCGGAGGGGCTGGGGCAGGGGCGGTGGAGCTCGCTCCTCGTCACGCAATCTCTCCCCTCCTGCACATCTATCTTCAAGCCTGGGCAATTCTGGGTTCCGTCCAGAATCACGCACCACTGAGATAATAAAAACAATGGGTGCTAATTCAGGGGGTGGGGATGGTTTACCACGTTATGGCTTTCCTGAAGACCTATCATTGGCACATAAATGTACAAACGTGAACCCAATAATCAGGGGGTTCTGAATGTAAGCTACCTTCATATGATTACTTGAAAAAATGTTAAGTATTATGAAGTGTCAGCGGAACCCCCACAAGGCCTTTATTCAAAACCATCAACATTGCGAAAGTACTTCGAAATGGCCAGTAGGAGGGGAGCAGAAGGGAGGAACAAGCGACAGAGGATCCTCCTGCGGTCCCGGCAACTCGCTATAGAGGACGGCACTGTAGCATCCATTTCGGAGGACTCGCTGGCCCACCCAGCTCCGGGGCAGCAAAAGGCCCGCTGGCTTCCGCAAGCTTTCCACTCGCCCATCTTTCTAAAGGAGCTAAGCTCAGGCGTGCGCCAGCATCCAAACGCACCCGCAGGCACCCACCTCCGTGGGCACGCACCCCACCCTCGCCGACACACGCCGGAGCACACAGATGCCCGCGACGCGGCGCTCTCAGCTCCTCCTCCACCGCCAAGCCTCCAGCGAATGCCAGACTGCTGTCGCCAAGCGCCCCGGGCTTCCCCACCCCCATCCCATTCCTTTAGACTCTCCCAGCCCAGGCGGAAGTGCCCAGGCGAACCCCCAACAATGAGGACTTGTGTGATGCAGTTGGGGGTGGACGGGGAGCTTACAGGGAGTAGAACGTACACAGTCTGGCGGGGTCGGGAGGGAGCTGTGCAGGAGCGAAGTGGCATCAGCCTCTGGCAGCAGCCTTCCCTGGTGCCCTCCGCCTCCCAACCCTGCACCATCCCGCGTCCGGTCCACCACCCACACAAAGGCGTTTTAACAGGAGCAGAAAAAAGATGCGCCCTCCCACCAGGGGTCATAATGGTACTCTGCAGGACGAAGGCAGACGGGAAGGAGAGTCCGGGCTACAGTAACCACAGCGGTTTTGAAATTTACTTTGTACGCTCATCCCAAAACCCCTTTCCGACGGCGCGACACAAACTCCCCTCATCTCTGACTCCCTGACTCCAGGTTTTCTTGGCGACTGAGTCCTCCTTTTAGGGCTTCCTTAAGAGCCAAATCTTGAGGATTTAAAGTTTCCCCAGTAGGAAAAAGAAAGAAAAAGAAAAGAATTAGAAGAAGAAGAAAGAAAACCCTGAGCTCTGCATCCGAGGCAGAGCATGGAGTCTAGAGCATAGAAAAGCAAGAGGTGCGGGTTGGGGAGGCAACCTATTGGGGTGGCAGGGCGCCTGGGGAGTGGAACGGAGGGGAGGAAAACGATGGAGAGCCCGGCCGGTGGAGGACCCGGGGAAGGGCTGGAGTCAGAGGCGACGCGGGCTCTAGCTCTGACTGCTGTCTGCGAAAGCGTAGGGGTTCCTGGGATACATCCGATTTTTCCACAGGTCGGGGCAGAACCGCAGCGCGCAGAGGAGTAGGGAAGTGAAAACTGGGTTTGGCTGAGTAAGAAAGAGGATCCAGCCCCGGGACGCCGCCAGCGAAGCAGGGAGAAGGACTCGAGAAAACCGGGTAGCTTTTGGAGTGGGAGAACGAAGGTCCGTGGTTGGGTAGAGACTGGAGCGTAGAAGGAAGGAGGTTGCAAGGGGTCCTGGAGACAGACAAGTATTTGGGGTGAGGTCTGGAGAGGGGACCGCGAGTGGTCAGAAGTAGGGAGATTGTGGGTTATGGTGGAGACGCAGAAAGAAGGCTCAGAGGTTGCCCCTTTCCCCAGCAACTGGAGGGAGCGGGCGGAAAACTGCAGTCGCTGTCCCCGCGGTACCCCTAACCAAACTCCTGAGAGGGGTGCCCTGGGTGTCCCCGCGCCTTGTGCCCACCGGGCAACTGCCCGCTCTGAACTCCTGTCCTCACGGAACTCCTGCCGCCGCCGCACCTCACCTCGGCTCGCCGCGAGCATCCTCCGCCGCTGCCGCAGCCGCGCGGGAAGCGGCTCCCCATGCCCGGCGGGCGGCAGCACTCAGGCACGCTCTCCAGCCCGGGGAAGCCCCGGCGATCACGGAGCTGGGTCCATCCTCCCCGAGAGCCACGGCCCCGCGTCAGAGCAGGGGGAGGAGACCGCCCTGTGTGCAGACCCGCCTCCTCCTGCAGCCCCAGCCCCTCCTGCCCCACGCCCACGGGGCGCCCGTGGGCGCTGCTCACCTGCTGGCAACCCAGCCGCCGCCTCCGGGGTGCCCGCCGCGCGCCCCTTGTCCCAGCCTTGCGGCTCCTGCTCTCGCTCCCGCCCGGCGCTCTCTGCGCTGCCCGAGCGCGCTCCGAGGGTTTAGCCGAGTCGCGGTGGCGACGAGGAGGAGGAAGAGCGAGCCAGCGAGCGAGCGGGGGCGCCGCGGTTCGCCGTGGCGCCTCTGGGGCCCTTGCACTCACTCCCCAGCCCGGCGTGGAGGGGGAGAGCGGAGCAGAGAGCACAGGGTACCCAACCCCGGCTGTGCCAGCGGAGAGCGCGTGGGGGAGAGAAGGAGAGAAAACTACCGGACTCGGGTTTCAGAAAGTATCCAGTGTTTTCGCCACCATGACCACCACCACCACCAGCTGCAGCCCTCGCCCGGCCTCCCTCATTTTTATCTAGGGCTACTCTTTTATCCAAACCTCTAAACATAGGCACACCCAAATACAAAGAGCGCCAGTGGGTGAGAACTAGAATTGAGGTTCGGCAAGGACATGTAGCCCCCACGCAGGAGGGGGCGCTAACTCCCAGCGGCCAAATGTGGTTTGGCAGCTCTGGTCTTCGCTGAAACTTCCCACGCAAAGTTGATAGAGGAGAGGGTTGCATCTGTCACGTTTTCATCAGTCCAGGGACTCAGGCAACTGAAAGTATGCAGGCCCCAGGTAAACCCCAACTCGCCCCTTCCTACCCAGCCTCCCCACTCCTTTTCTTAAAATTCCTAGGAGAGGAGGAGTCTCAGATTAGAACATGCTTGGGAGAATACCCCAGCTTCCTACTTCTGGTCCTGGTTTACAAAAATTCAGTAAGTGGCAGAAAATATTGTGTCGGTCTGGAAATTTTTCTATCCTGAGACTGGATTCAACTCCAGTAAATGCTTGTTGTGGTATATTGGCCTCCAGAGGGCAAAATGCCAGGTGTGGGAGGAAACAAATCAGATCAAGTGCTGACCCATTGGAGCAGGTCATGGAAAAGGAAGAGTCAGGAAACTGTCCTTCAAAAAGTTTATTTTTATCCTTTGTAGGGGCCACACTTCCTGTCCTCCAGCTGTGTAATAATAAAGCTAATGTGGTGGATTTGAGTTTTGTTTTTTTTCCCTTATAGCTTCTGTCACTCACCCATGAAAATTTAATGAAGCATTTAGGGTTATTACCTCTAGAGTCAATGGGCTAAAAATATTTAGCCTAATGCAATCCTTGTGGAGCCAATAGGTCTGTGGCTTGTACATCCAAAGTCATCGAGAGACCCTCCTTTTCACCACAAAATTCACGACCCATTAAACTTATTCCGTAATAACAGCTTCTGTACAAATGGAGGCCCCAGTGTATGGAGGCTGTCATGCACCTCCTGAAAAGATAGCAATTTACACAGAGACAAGAAAAACGTGTGAGGTCATTGGCAGGATACAATCTAGGGGAAATAGTTGATCAGAGGACACTCCCAGCAAGGTGGGAGGCAGGTGCCCCCTTGATATAACTGTTTCTACTGACTCCTGGGTATGACCAGCAAATCTAATGGTGGGGACCACAAAACTGGCTCAAGTCTCTCCGGCTTTTTCAATGTTCTAGAGAGTGGCAAGAGTTACTATTGAACACTTAAGATTCATTTAGTAGGAAGTTCAGGCTCTCCAGCCAACTCTAATAAGATTAATAAAAGACTTCAGGTTCCTACTCTGTAAAGACAGACATCGGGAATCTGAACTCAATACAAAAAAAACAGAAATAAAAACAAAAACACCAGGGAACACAGACCAATCAAGAAGACTTGGTTGAAATAAAAGGAAAGAGTATAGAAAACTATTACGCACTTCAGGTGGCTGGGGCAAATGTCAAACTTTAGATTATCAAACAGAGGTCGAACTTTTCATTGACTCTACCAAAAAAAACAAACAAACAAAAATCCAAAGTTTCTCCATGCTTCAGTGGATAGCCAGGGAACATAAAAACCATTTACATCCATTTTAATATCCCACATGTAAGAGTTGTTGCGATCATCCCTCTTCTACCTTGTTCTGTTTTCAATTGACATCATGATAACAGACACTGAAGGGAGTGTGGAACACTGAGTTGGAAGAGTAATAGAAATGGAAAAGGCTCATGTAAAACTCTATTTCTATTCAGTGCTGGACATGGTCCACTATGGAAACTGGGCAAATTCCCATTAAATCCAACAGGGGCAACAAGCTGCAGCTGTTCTCAACTCCAGGCTGGAAGAAAGCATAATATGTAGATTCTAACTGCACACAGCTGCCCAAGGACCTAATAGTCTTTTGGGTTAAGCCAAGCCGAATTTTGAAGTAGTACTATTTTAACTTATGCTAAACATGTCAAATAACAAGTCATCTCAAATTTACGGTATTTTTTCTTCTCATTTAAATAACAAGGCCATTTGTATTAAGTTTTGCATATGAAAAAAAATCCATATGCTTTCTTCTACCATCTACTCTGAGAAACAACAAAGTAATGAGTACAGCAAAGATGTATATATTGCTTATTATGTTTCAGGCACCCTTCTGGGTCCTTTCCATATCTTAATCATTTAGCCTTCGTGCTAACCCAGTGAGAGAGGTACTCTCATGGTGTGTACTGGATAGAATACAGACTGGAAGCTGATGGGCCTGCATCAACTTTGACAAGTTACTTACCTCTCTGAACTTCTAAATTCTACAATGGTGATACCTACTTCGTGAGACACGTACTTCATGAGATTGCCGTGAGCCTTAAATGAGATAATGCATTGGACATGGTGGGAACAGAATAAGTCACACACTATGCATTGGTTCTCTTTCCAGAATTCCAAACTAGTTAATTTTAAGTCAACAACAACATTTATGGAGTCCATTCTATGCATCAGGCACTGTGCTAGGCATTGGACATAATGATGATAAATCAGAAACAGATCCTGCTTTTGAGAAGCTCAGTGTCAACTGAATAAAAAACATGGGCATGGATAGCATGCAGATGGCAAAAGGAGTTTTATTGAATTCTCATAATTCATCCTTATGCACTTGATTCTCAAGATACTCAGAAGGGCTGCCTATTTAACTGCTGTTTGAAACTGACCCATCACTGAAAGCAAAACCAAATGTCAGAAATCTTAAATCCCACTGGCAATAACTCATCCGAAGAAAGCAATGCAAAGTAGCCTGTTTTGTGTATTCTATATGATTTAAAATTCTCTTTATTCCTACATTTGTTTCAAATATACCTTCCATTGGATGGAGTATAATAAAATGAATTTGTGCTGTAAGCGCTGGGAGTTTCAAACACAAATTATTATATAGCCACCATTTATTAAATAGTTTAAGTGCTTGCATATGCCAGGAATATGCTAATATTTCTATACACATAAAGCTCTCAAATTAATAAAAAATTAATGTTCAGAAGGAACATTTTTACAAAGCTTATTAGAGACATCATGTGTTCAAAATATACTAACATATAGAACACAGAAAATTTCAAAGGTTAATACCAAAGGTGTAAGTTTCTCACAGTCCCTTTCATTCAAAGTCATGTTCAAACTCAGATTGTATTCTATTCACTTATTCAAAAAATATTTACTGATCACTTACTCTATACCAGACATAATGTCAGGCATGAGCAGAAGATAAAAGCAAAACAAAAATCTTACTCTCCAACAAGCCATAGCCACATGAAGGAAACATGTCATCATGTTGCACTGCGATCAGTGCTATCCGTGATAATGCTAAGTACAGGATTTTAGCGGCACATCCAATAGGGGTATTTAACCCAGGGTAGGATGTTAAGAAGACCTCACAAAAGAAGTTGTATCACCCTGAAAGATAAGGAGTAACCGGATGAAGAAGGGAAGGGTATTTCAGGCAAAGAAAAGAGAATGTGCAAAAGCACAGAAGAAATTATTCTCTGGGGGATGAGACTGTAGTTGACTCTAGAAAAACAGCATAAACAAATAGGAAGGGGTCTGGCTTGCCATGTTCAAGACTTTTGAATTTAGTGTGAAAATAAAGGGGTCCAGTTTTGAAAAAAGCAGGAAAAATATTTTGCAAACCTTACATTATCCACATTTCAGACACTTTTCTTCTCTGCTGTAGAAACAAGTAAACTATCCAATTTCTATTTCTCTTCTGAGGTCAAAAAAGCAATGAAAAAAAATTTCTATGTGGCTTCATCAAAACAGAAGATCCCTTCTTTTATGATACTGGCCTTGCTTGATTCCAGGGAAAGGTTGTTTGGCAGTATTACTAAACTTGACTCTGGTTTACAGTCACTATAAATAACAGTCCTTTTATTTTTCCAAGGAGGGCGTGGAGGAGAGTAGCAACACTGCAATTGCATTTATGCCAGCAGTCTGCTCTTTTTAGCTAAATGCACAGAAGAAACAAAGTGGAGAGTTAAAGTGATTGTCAAAGGGCTCATAAGTCCCAATACAAACCCCCAATTTTTTCACTCATAAAGTGGCATTAAGGGGATGTTTGTACTTGAAAATAGGAGTGGACTAAACGTATCAGAAAATGACTGAATTTCTGATGCCTAGAGAGTATCAGGGCAGAGAAGAATCAGCACATCACGTGACATCGCTGCCATGTATTTTGTGACTACTGTGTTGTTTGTTTGTTTGTTTTGCCTCCTTGGTGCCATTCCTCCTTCTTCTGTACACAATGCCCAGCATTCTCTGAGGAACAAGGCCTCCACCGAATGATACTTTTTTCTAGTTAGTTCTGGTAGAACTGACTCCACCTCTCTCACCTCTAGGGATGGACAGTGCAACACGTTTCTTGGCCACAATTCAGGGAAATCAAATGGGTAACCTGCGTACTTTTGTGAGCGCAACTGGGAAAAATGCTTTCTCTTTACCACTGGACTGGAAACTGGAAAGATATTAAGCCTGTATCTGCAGGAGCCCATTCCATAAGAAAAATTCTTCAGAGCATGAAACCAGCAGAGAAGAAAACAAGACTAAGACATAGAAAAATAGAGATTTATGAGAACATTGTTAAAGGGCTTTAGTTTAGCCATGCCTGAAATCAACTACCATCCTCCCACCCAGATTTTTCAGTTATATCAGCCAAAATATTCCCACTATTACTTAAGCCGTTTAAGTTTTTTTCCCCACTTTTGACCATAAGAATTCTGTCTGATACTCCAAGTATTGCATTATAAACTTTCTATATGTTATCCAATTTAATACTTGAAGAACCCCCAGAAGCTTTTTGTATATATTTATACCTGGCCTTGTTCTAAGAAAAACATGAACTCATATTTTGGAGGTGGGTTAGAAATAAACTCAGGAGGTTAAATAGTTAAATGAAAGTTATACAACTGGTCAGACAGACAACTGGAAAAACTGACATACCATTTACAATAGCATAACACAAAATACTTAGGAATAGATCAAATAAAAGTTGTGCAAGGTTTCTGCACCAAAGCTTACAAAACGTTGATGAAAACAATTAAAGAAGACCCAGATAAATGGAGACACATACCATGTTCATGGTTTGGAAAACTCAACACTAATAAGATGTCAATTCTCCACAAATTGAACTATACATTTAACACAATCCTAATAAAAATTTCAGTTCGCTTTCCAAGAAATTAATAAGCGAATACTAAAATGTAAATGAAAAGAAAAAGATGGAACAGAATAGAGAATCCAGAAATAGACCAACGCTGCAGTCAATTGACACTTTTTTTTTTTTTAAAACACAAATCCAACGCAATACAGTGAGGAAAGAAAAGTCTTTAAAACAGGAACTACAGGAAGCTCCAGGAACAACTGTATAAACATATGAGGGAAAATAATTTAACCTCCACCCCTTCCCCAATCATACATAATCATACATAATATAATTGCTAAAATGCTAAAGGTTTTAGAGAAGAATCTTACAGAGTTTCTTCACAATTTGGAGGTATGCACAGATTTCTTAGGGAGGAAGCAAAAACCATTCAGTATAAAAGAAAATAACATAAATTGGACTTTATCAAAATTTAAAATGTGTGATCAAAAGACAACATTAAGAAAGTTAATGGTAAACCACAAACACGGAGAAAATATTCACAATACATATAGCTGACAAAGGACGTGAATCTAGAAAATTTAAAGGACTCCTACTAATTAGTAATAAAAACATAAACAATATAATTAAAATGGACAAATCACTTGAACCGACACTTTACAAAAGAAGATAGAAATATGAATGGCCAGTAAGCACACGAAAATGTCTTCAACATCACAAGGAACATGCAAATAAAACCATATTGAGATATTACTTCGCACCTACTAAAATGGCTAAAATGTGAAAATCTGACAATAGTATTAAATATTGGTGATGATATAGAACTCTCATACATTGAAAGTGTAAAATGGTGTCACCTTTTGGAAAATTGCCTGGCACTTTCTTATCAAGTTAAGCATACATTTACCCTATGAGCAATTGTAGATATTCCAGGTATTCTACTCCTAGGTACCGAGAGAAATAAAACATGTACACAACACACACACACACACACACACACACACACACACACACACACACGAAAGTTTTACCGCAGCTTTATTCATAATAGGTCAAACTGAAACAAATTTCTTTCCACAGTAGAATGGATAAACAAATTATAGAATATCATACAATGGAATACTTACTACTCAGCAAGAAACAAAATGCACTACTGATCTATGCAGCAACATAGATGAATCTTAAAAATATATTGAGTGAAAGAAGACAGACTGATCAAACTACTCTTAAGATCTATGCATGTCAATATATATCTATTTTATCTTTATTTAAATATTTTGTTTAAAAAGCAGGCACAGAGAAAGTGGAGCAGCTGATCAGTCCCCACAAACCTTCTGAGTACCATTTTTTTATGGCCCCACACAGACATTGGTGCCAATATTGGCTATCCTGAATAAAATGGTGCATGCTCAATATGAAAAGAGTGCTCTATGTCTTCTATGGCACTACCAAAGCAATACACGTGTAAAAATGTATCTCTTAAAATACATTCATGCAAGAATGGTTAGACCCAAATGGAGCACCCTCCATCAAATGAAAGTGCCGTCAAATGACGATGTGGTTGTCATCAAAAGGTCAAGAATTTCCTGACATAGGAGGTAATCAAATATAGGCTGGATAGTGACTTGGCAGGGATGTGTGAGAGAAACTCAAGCTTCAGATGGTGGAAGTGAATGGGAGAAAGGTGTCTTGAGCAATATGACCTTTACATTCTCCTTCCAAACCGTGATATTCTAGGATTCCTTCGAGAGCTCTTGTTCAAAAGCTCTGAAAACATAGTCACACTTCAAACGGTTCCCCAAAAGTCAATAAGCGACTCCAACTCTATAACAGACAGTCCTGCACGGTTTAATTTGTATGAAAACCACATAAGGAAAAAGTTGCCAGTCTTTCCTGGAAACATACCGATGCAAATCACACTTTATAAAATATTTTTTTTAAATAAAAAGGAATGTAATTGCTCATTGAATTGTAATATGAATGCAAATTAACTTACTGTAATTATACTGTGCAATTTTCTACTTTAAAAACTTAGAAAATGGAAGAGACCTGATAAGTAATTTGAACTTTAATTCTTCATTGTGTTCCTTCATTATGCAATGGTTACCATAAGCAATTTGCTCTGCTCTCTTTTAATGTAAAATGTGTTTAGTTCATACCTTTACATTAGCAGGACTCAAATGAGACTGGATTCAATATATACAGATAACCATTTTTCTCCCCCACCTGTGTATTGTAGAAGTTAGAAGATAAAATTAATACAACACAAGGGAATTTGTGAAGGATTTTTAATGTATTTTCATTTTGGAACCTGTAGAACATTAAGTGTCTATTTTTTCTTCCCCCAATGTATTTTAAAATTATCAGGTAATTCCTGACCAAATAGGAGTCAGATGATCAGCATTCATGTTTTAATGACAAGACTGAGGCATAGAAGTAAAGAAAATGGGTTTTAGCCCCGGCTCTGCCACTAATTAATTGAGTGACCTTCCCTATTCTGGCCCATCTTCCCCTCATGTGTAAATTAAAAGGTTGGCCTAGGTGATTTCCAGCTTCTGTCCCAGCCCTTACCAGGCGAAGATGGCTCTGTAGTCTCTCTTTGCTTTGCATTGTTTAAGCAACATGAGCGACAGTAAATGAATTTCTTATTTAGAAGTAATGACTGTCTGAATGAACTGCAAGCCCTTTAGTTCAGCCATTCATTGCTAAAGAATGTCTAAGGCAAAGATCATCTGGGATGATGCAAACATAAAAAAATAGTAATTACCCATTTTCAGGCTAATAATAATTTGCATGTGTCATTCCCTCAGTGTGGATCCTGTTCACGGCAAGGCGAAGATAGAGAGCTGGGACCTCATTAGGAATCACTACCGTTCAGAGGAAAGAGAGTGGGGAAGGCTTGGACTCACAAGACTTCGCTTTGGTTTTTCCTGTGGCTAACACCACACTAGGCCTCAGTAATTTCATATCTTAGACGGAACGCCCTCAGCTACTTTCCCTGGATGTTTTAAGGATTAAACACGTAATGAATGGAAAGACATTTGGTCACCTGTGTTTGTAAATGTCTCATTTAATTTTCCCAACAACCCCGGGAAATAGGTGCTACTATTATCTCTAGTCTTCTAGAAAAAAAGAACAAGAAGGAGGAGGAGGAAGAGGGAGAGGGGGGAAGGAGAAAATGAAGTTAAAATAAATAAAACAGCTTGCTCAGGGACATAGGCCATGACACTTCTCTGTCCGTCCTATCTATCCAAAGGGGATGGTAACATCCCTTCAGCTCCTGGATTTCTATGATAACATATACAATATAGGTAATTTTTTCTCTTGACATATATGATCTACTTAGAGGAAGCTTCTTCTTTGTCCAACTAAGAGAACTACGAACTTGCATTCCTCAGCTAAAAAATGCTAATAAAAGTACCTATGTTTCTCTAGAAGATCTTCTTTTGTTTCCTCTTTAGCATTTATCCCACCTACACCCACCCCATTTCGCCCTTCCCAGACACCCCAGTTCCCATTTGGGGAAGTATGTGATTTCGCAGATGCTGACGCCACCCTCAGCTCTGGGTTGGAGAACATGACCTAAGCCAAGCAAGTCAACGCGCTCCGTCCCCTTGACCAGAGTGGTTGAATCAGGGGTTGGCAGAGAACGTAACCTTGTCCACTCGGATTTGTACTGGATATACGGTGACAAAAAGAGCCTGTAGCCCAGGAAGCAATAGCTAGGCTCCTAAAGGTAACAGGACTACGGTAAAGCTGGACCCAAAGAGGTCAAAGCCAAGATACCAAAAGAAATCACATCCTGTCACATCACCGAGTCATTGCCTAAAGCCATTACCTTAACAATAACACGAGCCAATGTATCTTTTTATCATATAAGCCAGCACTATTTGTTACTTTCTATCAAAACCATGCCATCAACTCGGTGAAGAGGTTTTAAATATGTAAGGAAGTCATGAATGAGAAATTGTAGAAAAAGCTCCATGATCATAAAGTTTAATAATGGTAATTATGACATCAAGGACCATGAGGATGGAAGTGAAGGAGGAGGAGTGCCTTTCAACAAATACGGTGCTGGAATTTCACATAAATTAGAAGTTTCCTTTAGTGATTTAAAAAGAAAAAGTTCATTTCTCTTTGTTTCCCCAGTTCATCTTACAATCTTCTTGTAGCAGCCTACTCATATGTACACCCTTGGTCAAATCACAGCAGATGATGGATCTTTTCCTGATCACGCCTACATGTTTGCCTCCATTCCTTTGCTTATGCTATTTCCTTCTCCAGGGTTACCCTACCCTATTCCAACTTACTGAAATGCTTCCCAATGTGCAGGACTTCAATGAAGTCCTCTCCCTCCTTCATTCTCTCTTTTGCTTCCTTTATATGTTGTGTCTATTTACAATCTTGATCCTTGCCATGTGTTGTAGCCATTTTTCACCTGTCTGGATCCCCCACAGAGACTGTAATCTCTTACAGTAGATGTAAGCTCCTTATAAATAGCAGAGAGAAAGAGATGTATGCAGCATCTATCACTGCACTAATATTGAGGATGATTTAGCCTATGTGGTTGTCATTCCACCATTGAACAGCCATCGGTCAAAAGCATATGAGGAGCACCTTATTAAGAGATAGAAAATCCTTATACTTAGGAATGCTTAGAACACAAACTGACTAGGAGTTGTGAAGAGACAGTAGAATGGATGACAGAATAGAGAAGAAAGAAGTGGGGAAAGAAAGAAGGAAGGGAGGCAAGGAGGGAGGGAGGAAATGGGGAGGGAAGAAAGGAAAAGATGAAAGGAAGAGAGGAGTATGGTTTGGGTAGGTTGTCAAAGGATGCTAAAGCCAAAAATCATCTGTGGCTCTTATCTGACTTCCTGTTCTTAGGCAGATAAGACATGGTCAGAGTGTCTTATTGCTATTGTCGTTCTCAACAGATATTTCCCGGCTAATTAGAAATATAGTCTTTCCTACATGTGCCCCAAGTAGCAGCATTATTGTATGTTTATAAATATAGAATAAAGCATGAATAGGGATTAAGAGCATATAATTTTTAACTACAGCTTCATTTCTAATCTTAGTTCCGACACTATGTTGGTGTGAATTTGGGTGAATTCTTTAACTCTCAACTGCACTAATCTCTCCTATAAAATCGATGTAATAACAGCTGGCTCTAGTGTCTATTTTAATTGTGGAATAAGATAACTTTTGTAAATTTTTGTCATAGTACTTGATATATGAGGTCTGACAATTAAGCTCATGAACTTGTTGCAACGGTGTTGCTAACCTATTTTGATATCAGAGGGATTATTCATTATGAATTTGTGCCAACTGGACAAACGGATAACCAAGTTTACTATTTGGAAGTGCTAAAAAGGCTGCATGAAAAAATTAGACGGACCTGAACTTTCGCCAACAATTCATGGCTCTTGCATCACGACAATGCACCAGCTCACATGTCTGTGAGGGAGTTTTTAGCCAGTAAACAAATAACTGTATTGGAACACCCTCCCTCCTCACGTGATCTGGCCCCCAATGACTTCTTTCTTTACCTGAAGGCAACAGAAATATTGAAAGGAAGACATTTTGATGACATTCAGGACATCAAGGGTAATATGATGACAGCTCTGATGCCCATTCCACAAAAAGAGTTCTAAAATTGCTTTGAAGGGTGGACTAGGTGCTGGCATCAGTGCATAGCTTTTCATGGGGAGTACTTCCAAAGGTGACCATAGTGATATTCAGCAATTTGGTATGTAGCACTTTTTCTAGGAGGAGTTCACAAACTTAATTGTCTGACCTCGTATGGTCAGAAACTTGATCTGGCTATCAGCAGTAGAGGTTGCCGTAGTAATCATTAATTTGGACATGGATATCTCTCTTTGGTTCACTCAGCTGTCTCTAGAAAAGTGATCCTTGGGATAATAAGCACCTGTATTCCAGAGCATAGTCATGAAAGGCTTTGGCAACACCACTGTCAATCCTGGTATTCAAACTTCCTAAATTAATGACCTTAGTGATGCTAGATATGCATTGAGACATTGGTACATATTTTATTATTTGAGAGAGCTTCTTTTCCCTATAACCAATAGTCACTGATTATAAAATTCCTCATGTGTGCAAATATTTACTTGGATGGTATATTACAGCATATAAGATTCAAGGTTATCCCTATGAAAATGTTACTCTTATGCTTTTGCATTCCCACATGTTTTCCTAAGTAGAAGAAAACTGGTAGCGATACAGCTGGTATGCCCAGAAATGTCAATGACTCTATGTATTCCCCATAGAAAAGTGCTGCTCCTATGAATGTCACATGTGTGTCAGTGTAAACTATTTTAGAAACTGATGCAGGTGAATGAAAACTATCAAACGGTTTTGAACATTTGAGGGATAGGATCAAATTTTTCAGTAGACACATCATTCTGATAGCAGAAAGAAGGTTGAGTCACATATCCAATCCACCCTTACTTCAGGTATTTCCTTCTACTCCTCCTCCTACTTTCTGCTGAAGCACACCCCCTACCCAACTAACACTACCCCTGAACTCTGAGAATAGGAGTCTGAAATCTTGAGCATTCATTTAAAAATAAAAATTAGACAGGGCTATCATGAGTACACAATGTTAGTTCCAGAAGAAAGCTAACACATCTTGCCAAATTCTAAAAAAAAAAAAAAAAAAAGACATCTAGTTATTGGAAATCTTCCATATCTGGATTAACTCAATCATAACGTTTATGCAGTTTAGGGACATAGGGTCTATAGTTCCTGGTGGCGTGGCATAATCTGAGATGGCCACACTCAATTCAAATGGGTTCACAGTAGGAAGGCCATGTCATAAGAAGGATCAAGATGAACAAAGGACCATAATAAACAGGGCTGGTAAAGTGAGATCCTGTTAGGGACACAACCATTCAATGGCTATTTCCCTTCAGGGGGTCCTCCTTGTTTCCTGAGCACATCATACATCTTCCTGTCTCTGGAGTTTCTCCCTTCTTCTTCTCCCTCTATGTAAAATGCCCCCTCTACCATTTTACCTAATTAACATTCCTTGAGCCCAACTCAAACCCTGACACCCCACTCCATCTCAACCCTGTTCCAGGTACCATCATTTCTCTCATCTGTATTATTTAATCACTATATGAGTCTCTCTATCATGGTCATTTGTTTAATGCCTATGCTTCTCAGAAGACTGAAAGCCATCCTTGAAGCTTCCTTAGGCCTCATTTCCCTATAGCCAGTCTTTTTCCAATACACGCTCATCCTACTTCCAACATGTAACTCAAACCCATTTACTTCCATCATCTTTCCTGCCGTCACCCTGGAGCAAGCCATCTCTTGCCTAGCTTCCTTTCCCCCTGTTTTTACTCTTGTTTCCCTATAACTCTGGTTCCAAATATTAGCCTTAGTAACATTTTGAAAAAACACAGTTCAGATCCTCCCATTTAAAACACATCAATGGTTTCTCATTGTACTGAGGATTCCAAAAGTCTTGATAAAGGCTTTCAAGTCCCTCCATGATCTGACCCAGGCTCAACTCATGCTGTTCCCTCCCTGTTCAGTATACTTCATTCACAGCAGCCTTCATTCACTTCTACGAGTCCCCATCTCAAGGCCTGTGCAGGTAATGTTCTGTTTGCGTGGAATGGTCTTCCCCCACTTCTCCAACAGCTTTTCCCCAGGCCCCAATTCCAGCCCACTCATAGACGATGCTTACCTTAAATATCACTTGGTCAGAGATCAGACCTGTATCCTTAATGAGGCCTCCGGGTTAAAATCTTTCAAGCACCTTTATAGACCCAATTACAATTTATAACTATATATAAAGTAGAACAATATTTTATAATTATGTTTTGGCTTAATATCTATTTCTCCCAGTAGACTATAAGATCTACAAGGACAAAGCAATGTTTTTGTTTGCTTGTTGTCTTTGTGTTTGTTTGCTCTCTGTAGTGGGTTGAATGGTGGTTCCTCAAAACATATGTCCACATCCTAATCCCTGGAATCTACGATTTTTACTTTATTTGGAAAGAATCTTTGCAGTCTTTGCCTCTCAAGTTAGGATCTTAAAACAAGATAATCCTGGATTACACAGTGGAATCCTAAATCCAACTATAAACATCCTTATAAGATACATACAGAGGAGCCACAGAGAAGGAGGTGATGTGATCACAGAGTCAGAGATTGGAGTGATGTGGCCACAAGCCAAGGGACGTCTGCAGTTATGAGAAGCCAGGAGACGAAAGGAATGGATTCTTCCCTAAAGCCTTTGGAGGACGCACAGCTGTATGGACACCTTGGTTTTGGACTTCTGGCCCCCAGAACTCTGAGAAAATAAATATGTGTTGTTTTAAGTCACCAAGTTTGCGGTCACCCAAACTTGTGGTTAGCAGCCCTAGGAAATGAATATAGTCACCTATATATCCCTAGTATAGAACAGTAATTGTGTGGAATCAATGAATGAGTGAGTATTCATGGAACAAGTCACACACATTCATCATTACATACCAGAACTTACTACAGTGACCAGAACATAGGAGGTTCTATAAAAATTATTTATTAAATTTTATTGCATTGGAACTCATTTTATGAAAATATAGTATATAACATTTCAGAGCTTAAATACGCAAAATACACATAATGACTAAACTAGGCAAATTTCTTGTTTTATAAATGAGAGAGGTTATCTGACTTGCCTGAAGTCACAAGCAAGCTCGGGCTGATGCAAATTGCATTTATTTTTGTAATTCCTATGCCAACATCTAGAAAAGTATCTTCCCTAAGTACCGTTCCATCACTCTAATAAAAATCATTAGGATCATAAAAACAACATGGTATGTTGTTGTCTTTAGTGAAAGACTCCAGCGATCAATGGCATTAAACTAGTTAGTATGTGTAGGTCTGCACTGATAATGAGATATTGAGCTAATTCCTAAGAATTATAAGATAAAAAAAGTTTTATCCATTCAAATTCTAAGAACCCAATAGGGAATGTCAACATTAGATAGACATTTGCTATTACAGTTTACTTGATTTAATTACTGGCATGCAAACATGTAAGCAGCTTATCAGGCTCTGTCTCTTCATTTAAGAATTTACCCCCAAGTATATTAACATGCATAGAATAAACCAACTTACTTCAGAACTACGGTCTTTCCCACCTAATTTCTGACTTAAGGAAAGCTCCACTTGAGAAGTCTCTAATGGTGAGTTTAAACTGAATGTTTCCCTGCGTATTACCTGCTGCGTGGCAGTAAAAACTGCATCTGTTTCTATCAATACAAAAGGAGTATCGTGAATCAACTCTTCTATCCTTCTTCTACTTCTGTGTGGGAATGCACAATATATCTCTGGGAATCAGAATTTCTGTCTTTATTTCACCAGTCTAGTTTTATAATTTAGGCAATTGACCTATTTGTGTGCACTCAGCCATCCACCTACCCAGCCACTTAAGCATTAATTTAATAAGTATTAATGCCAACCTACATCATCTGGTTCCAAAACTCATTCATTTTTGTCATTGTGTCCCCAGCAGTTCCATCCTCAGTGTAGATGTACCATTACTAACTATGTTCATACCAGTCTATAAAATGAACTGGATGATGATTGATAGAATTTGGCATATTACTTCCTTGGGAGCTATTATATGTGACTAAATTTGGAGGATCCAGTTGTAGTCGGAGAACACAGAAAGTCATTTAGTGAAGTGCCCAGCTGTAGATCGATTCTTAATCACTACTCCTACGCAGGTTTATGCATTATCATCTTTAAGTGTCCTTGGGACTGGAGCCTTCAAAATCTCCCTTAAAATCTATTTCTCTGAACAAACTGTGCTGCTTCCATTTATAAAGTCCACATTTTTTTCTTCTTCATATGTTCATTTATCCCCCAAAAAAATTCCTGAATGTTTTCCATGTGAATGATACACTGTGCAAGGCACTGATGATAAAGAAATGAAAGACTAGCTTTGTTGCACGGGAACTTACAGAATAATGGGAAAGAGAAGTAAACAAGCATTGTTGCAAAGTAGGGTGACAAGTACTAGAACAGAGGGAACTACGGACTTTTAAATGTCTCCCCACCCTCCCCACAGAGAGGTCCTTAGGATGGGAGAGTGATCAGCAGGCTTCAAAAGAAGGGAATTTCGTGAGTCTATTAGGACAAAGGTCACGCGATGAGTCTTAGCCACTCACCCAGGGGATTCTTCACTACTCAAAGGCTCCCTCCAACTAATTCTTTTCCAGTGACACCCGTCACCCTGTTAAAATTCTCAGAGAAGTTCCAAAGAAAGAAATCCTTGTGAAGATTTCTCTCTCTCTGGGCAACCACATAGCTAACTGCCCAGATGAGATATAACTAGTGTACCTTTATCTGTGCTCAAACTTTCACTCCGTGTGTTAGTGCCTCAATATAGTTCATTAGTTTTTGGAGGAAGATTTACTCCTTCTGTGGGCTTTGTTTTCACAGAGGTCAATAAAGAACTAGGTTCCCGGAGGAAAATATAGTATGACGGTTACACAACATGAAACTGCAATCTGATTATGTCGTGCCTTTACGTAAAAGCATTTATTGGCTCCCCATTGTCTACAGGAGGAAACCCACCATCAATAACCGGATGCACGTGCCCTCCAACGTGAGCCCCTGCCTTCCCTGCAGCGGCATATTTTATGAAGTTCCCCTCACACGCTGGAGGCCACCAAGCGGAACTTCTTCAGGTTGTGGGCAGATCAGTCACTGAGGGCTTAGCACAGGAGTGGTAAGAGCTGATCTGCATTTTCCCAAAGCTTGTTCTAAATTCCCTAAATGAAGCAACTATGGCAGGAAAATTCATATATAACTCCAACTTACTTCCTCAAAACCCTTCTGGAATGAATCAGGCCATAAATCAGAAAACAAAATATAAACAGAAAATGAGTGACAAAGAAGTTCATATAACCCTGCCTTAAAAATACAGCAAAGGATTCCCGCTATGTTTACTATTACTTCTGTAAAAATGTCAATCTGATGATGTGCAAACAGCTTCCCTGAGTTAGCCCAGGGACAATCCATTAAGTATTCTCAGGTAACTGGGAATCTTGACAAATCTTGAATTGCCCAATTGTTTGTAAATACAGCACTCCATGCGTGCAAGCCGGCCACCATGCACACAGACACGCATGTGGATGTCATTGTAAATTACTGGAAATGCGTAGGTGCTGTCATACTTTTCTTCACCCATTTATGAAGTGTGCCTTGATGTTGATTTTACTTTTCCCTTTGTGAAAAATAAAATACAAAACTTAAACCAGTTAAGAAATAACACAGCTATTCCTCTCTACCAGGAGATAAACTAGTTACATGGAAAAAAAAACAAAAACCCCTTCAACAACTTGGAGAGTTAGATTCAAAATAATCTAACCTATAAGTATAATAATAACATTTAAGTGTTGTAGTATGTTTTCAGTGTAGTATTATCATACTGAACAATAATCACTGAATTTGTCTCCTTTGATGCATTAACACAATCAATATTAATTGAGCATCTATTTGACCACAACAAAACACAAATTGTTGTCTAGGATATTCAAAGAGCACAAAGAGCACAGTATTTTCCATTTATTCTGTGGTCTCACTTCCCACGAAATAAAGGCCAATACAGGACACAATTTGATCTGTCTTATTCTATCAGGCAATCAAGCCAACCCCTCCACACACCACACACACACACACACACACACACACACACACACACACACACACACTGCACTGGAAACGCTAACTAATATAGGCCTTACACTGTTATTGACCTCAGTTCTAAATCACAAAACCTCATACTGTACTGTATGCTCCAAATGTTGGTTAGGTCCTTGTTTTCCCACTTCTGACCTTAGGGCTCCTTTTTCTATTGGAACTTTTACACCACACACACACACACCACACACACACCACACATCACTCAATTTCTAACTAGGATTTTGATTCCTTCCAAGCAACACCAGTCTGACTTGTCTTGGATAAACATTTTGCCCCATCTAATCTGGGGTCCAGAGGCTACTGCTGAGTATCAGGAGGGGAGGAAACAACCCCCTAACCTGTCCACCGTGGTACAACAAGCCCTCATCAAACAGCAACATAACAGGCCCTCATTGCAAAAGAGAAATGCATAAATGCAAGGAAAACAATAAAATATAAAACCTAGGTCAGGATTCGACTTGTTCTATGGCATTATGAAAGCACACCGACATTGCATAAAAATAGTGACTAAAAACAAAGAAACTCTAGGTGTGCAGTCTTGTGAAGACCCCTATTGCCACCAATCAGCTGGTGTCCCCACCCCCTTCTTTGCTACTGTAGTGTCTTTTGGACCTGATTCCCTTCGTGGTTCCCAGACAGAGGGTACCTTATTTCAGTGCCCTTAAGAAATTCTTTTCCAATCTCACCAATGACTATGAAGCTCTTCTCAAATATGTCTGTTCATTTAGTGTCCTTTCTCAACTCAGCTTATGAACATGTGACGTATTTGACACGACCTGCTATATCTGTTGGATTGGTGTTATTGATTCTAAAATTATTTAGTGTGTTAAATACATGACAGACTCTGTATCTACCCACTGGGGATACAAGATTGCCCACAAGACTGCTCCCTTCCTTCAGGGAGCTTCCAGTCTTGTGGTAAAACGTATTTTATATATTAGGTTCACGGCTATATCCTGGGTTGTTTTTACTAGGGGGCTTTTTGCAGAGGCAAACAGTTTTAGTTGTCTCTATTGTAAAACTCCTTATGCTCCCTGAAATCTTTTAATAGGCACAGATCCTTGCTATTATTCAACTGGAAGAAAATGAGGGGGGTGTAAAAGACTAAAAATAAAGACTAAAGGAGAGAGATTACATTGGCTTAAATTCACACTGAAGTGTACACAACTGACACTGGATATTATTTATTGAATAAGCTCCTTGATGTGGCAGGGGTAAAGAGGGCGGTTGTGAATTAGGGCAATCACAGAGGAGGAGGAACTTGATATTCGGAGGGAGAAATTGTCTAATGAATAAACTATCTTGTGGTGGATCCTTTGTAATATTTTTTTGCTAACAAAAGTCAGAAGTTCTGGGTTCTTGTTTGGGTTCTACTACTTTACTGGGTGGCTCTGAAAAAGTCCCCTAATCTCTCTGGGACTCTTAAGTTACTCATATATATGAAAGTACTTGTAGGGGGCCGGCCCGGTGGGCTCAGGCAGTTAGAGCTCCATGCTCCTAACTCCAAAGGCTGCCGGTTCGATTCCCACATGGCCAGTGGGCTCTCAACCACAAGGTGGCCAGTTCAATTCCTTCAAGTCCCGCAAGCGATGGTGGGCTGCGCCCCCCTGCAAACTAGCAACGGCAACTGGACCTGGAGCTGAGCTGCGTCCTCCACAACTAAGACTGAAAGGACAATACTTGAAGCTGAATGGCACCCTCCACAACTAAGATTGAAAGGACAACAACTTGACTTGGGAAAAAAAAAGTCATGGAAGTACACACTGTTCCCCCAATAAAGTCCTGTTCTCCTTCCCCAATAAAACCTTTAAAAAAAATTAGATAAAGTATTTTTAAAAAGTTACTTATATATAAATATTCGCCCTACGAGCCTACACATTTATTGGGAAGGTAATACTGATCACAGGCTACACAAATTTAAGGTGTTAATAAAGCAGGGAACACTGTTCCCCATAGTGGACACCCCAAAGTCTTTCTAAAACATGAATGAAACAAGTGTAAGCAGGGGCGCTGGTTTTAAAATTAATTATACACACACAAATTCTTTGCTGGTCCAGTGACAATGTTCTAAGCCCAAACTTGACACCAGTGACCTTTGATTTACCCAAAGCCATGCTTTCAGAATGCAGTAGCAGATGATTCCTTTGTGCCTTCAAAGAAATGATTACATCACAGAGCTTATCTCACACTTTTTAATAAATGTGTTTACAATAGGATTGGCTTTTGTTATCCAATCACCCCACAGCTAACACATGTGATAAGTATTTCACTTTAAAATGCCGTAAGTAAGCGTTTAAAACAGTTCTGTTGGCCTAAGACAGTGTGTTTCTCATGTCCTGTGAGCTATGATGTAATTGCAGGTCACGGAACTTGACGGGCTGATTGAGTCCTTCATCCCAGCATTCCTTTCGTGACTCCTTGCCTTGGGATGGATCAGCTAATTCTAGACGTCAGACTTCCACCAGGACCACCAGCTTCCAGACACGCCTCTGCATCCGTCCCACTCGGTAACTCTCCCCACCTGCCCCTATCAGCTTCAAGCCCTTGCTGAAAGGGTAATTTACTGAGTTCAAAGAAGTTAAGCTTTCTGTCCACAGAAACATGGAAAAAGGTGAACCTCTAAGACTTGAACTTAGGTTTCTAAGGCACGAAAGCCCATATTTGTTCTTTCTACCACATCCTGCTGATTTATAGAACATCTGGTTTCTCCACAGTGAGAATCTTTTTAGGGGGAGAGACCTAGGTTTATAGTATTCTATTAAAAAAAAAAGAACCTATGTTCAAAGATGTTTTGTGATGTGTAGGACAAAGAGGGCTATTTAAATTGAACTAATTTTCCTAGTATCCAAGATCTCTAAATCTCATGCACATTAAGTTTGAATTAACACTAACAAGGGTCTAACAGCTTGATGCTGTGTTCTTAGATAATTAAATTCTTAGAAAATCATTCCACATTTGAGGGAGACCGACGAAGGACACAGAGAGTTCAGTCTTAATTCAAAGTCACTTACACATTGTTACCTGCTGTTTCCGGGCCTTCAAGGAATCAGCAGGGAGGGTTTTGATATTAAAAATGAAGGGTCCTCTTTATTTCTCTCAATCCTCAGGGTGGGATGGATGGGGGGTGGAGATGTCAACTGGACCCTTCCTAAGCTAGCACGGGCATTTTGGCATCTATCACATACAGGAAGATCTAGGCTATTATTACATCCTGAAGCTGAAGGGTCCTACCAGCACTGCCCCTTTCTTCAAAGCCATACCCCACTTTACATGTACAAAGTGCTTTATAGTTTACAAAGCCCTTTTTACATTCATTATTTCACGTGATCCTCAGAGCCACCAGCAGAAGTTGGAAAGATGGCACATTCATCCAGGCCATTATTCAAAGAGACTGGTTGGCCGCCCATAGACCTCATGAGTTGGCATTTACCTTGGATAAATCATCCCGAAGCTAATATCTGACCCTAAGACTTAATCATAAAATAAATCTTATCTGTCTCCCAAGTGAGCAGGCTTGGGGATATTGACTCCCAATAACAAAACTTACAAGAGACTGATGAATACATATGGATTCCAGTTTGAGATTTTAGGATGAGAAATAGAACTGCCAGTGGGTGGTAACTGTTAAATCAGCATGGCCAGGGCAGTTTGTTCCAGGACAACCACGTGCTCAGAAGGCACTTTGATTTTCAAGATGAAAAAGCTGAAGCTCAGAGAGATGAAATAACTTGTTGTAAGTCATTTAGCTGGTAATTAGAGAAAACAACTTTGAACCGGGGTGGATTGGCTGCTGGTCTTTGAGCTACAGGTCGTCCCTGGACCTGTCCTGGCTCGCACCTGGATGGGCAGCATGCAGGCTTACCTTCAGGTCTCTCTTTTTACTGTCCGTCTTTGAGTGATTCCTCACCTCTACCTTGAATGAGTAAGGTGTAACCTGAGCTTCATTCTGGTCTGAGAGGGGGATTCTGTTACTTCAAGGTGATCTCAGTTATTTTTGCTTTGCTCTGATATGTGTTGGACCCTCAGACAGTAACCTTACTTCCTGGCTAAGGTGATACCCTACAACCAACTCTGTTTACCAGGACACAACTCTTCCAGTAGGTGAGGTCACAATGATTGTTCTCACTTTTCATACGAGGAACCAGAGACTCAGAGAGGTTACATAACGCAGCCAAGGTCACAGAGCTTGTAAGCAGCGGTCCCAGGACTTGAATCACACTTTGGGCTTCAGGTCCTGTGCTCCCTCTACTATATCACAATGTCTATGGAGAACAATAATCAGAATATTCATTGGACACTGGTCTAAATATTTCTATACTAATTCATCTGGTCATCACAGCGGTTTATAAAGGCAGTTCTCACTATTATCATTACTAATATTATTTTTGTTTTATACATGATGAAATTGTGGCACAGAGAAACCAACTAACTAGTTCAAGGTCACATAGTAAGTGGCAGAGCCAGATTTCAATTCAGACTGTCCGCTCCAGAGTCGGCGCTCTTAATCACATCCTCACAAATAGAAGAAAGAAGACTGCCTTTCTTGTGAGGAGTTTCGGGGAATGCCAGGAGGGTCTTGGCATGGCCACATATCCTTTTCTCATCTACTGACCAAGGCTGAACTTGCAACACCGACGCCTCACTCTGGTTACTAGAAGGGTCCTCTAGGTTCTAAAACTGCAAATCGTCACTCATTAATTACGTAACAGTATGGAACATCTGAGAAGATGAAGGTTCTGTGACTGGAGATTATACCACACCAAGACCTTATAAAAGACGGACAGGAAGTTCAACCTCTGAGTCTTAGGGTCCCAAACAAGGAGAAAACATATCTACTATTTGGGATTCCCACATCCATCCTGTGCAGTCGTTATTATTAACTCAGAGAGCAAAATAACATTTGCAACACTACATAGCTTGTAGTGGAGAAATAAGAATTCGAGCTCTGGTCCGTCTGGCTCCAAACCAATGCTCTTTCTAACCCAGCATGATTGTTCCAAGGACATAAACATTTCATTCAGGACAACACTCCTACCTCCTCACTCTCCCAACTTTCTCCACCTTAAGGTGCCACTTCCCTAGATGTAAAGACTTTAAATTTATTATTGAACCAGGCTATCAAATGCGAGGATAATCGATGTTTAGCAAACAGAATGTGGGGAACATTTCAAGAAAGAGTTTTCTGAGTGTTTGTTTTGGAAATGCCATTTCCGTGAAGCCCTTAATTCAATTACTCCCAGCCACAATATCCAGCTGTCAGCTCAGGAGCCAGTGCAGACAGTTACTGTTAATAGAAGAAACCTGAATATGTGTTTCTCCGGTTTGGAAAGATGGTGTCAATTTCCAGGAAGAGGAAGGGAAATCAGAGGGTCAAGACTGACATTTCCCGGGGCCTCTATGATGTACAAATACATTCAGAATTTCCCAGAATCCTGTCAGCAACCCTGCAAGGTGAGAAGTACTGCCTTTTTCTACATAGGAAAAAACTGATGTTAAGCAATCAGCAGAGAGTCACACAACTTATAAATGTTGGAGCTAGGTTTTCAGGGCAACACTACCCTTCTCCATGACACCAGCAGACACACTGTCCCTTGACTTATCTTACCCATGTTCATGTCCATTTCCAGGCAGCTTCAAGCCTAAAGGTTAGAAAAGTTACATTTATGTAGCCCTCATTTCTAGCAAGTACTCTTTCTGCTCATAGACTCTTACTATCCTATGTCCCAGGCTCTAGGCATCTTGCGAATAGAGACCGTGCCTCGTCTGTTCTATGCATCATTGTATTTTCAATGCCTAGGTGAGTAGGTACTCAATAAACATGGAAGGGAGGGAGGGAGAGAAAGGGGGAGGGAAAGAGAGAAGGAGGGGAGGGAAGTGAAGGAGGGGGCAAAACAGGAGAGAGGGAGGAAGGAAATATTGCAGAAGTAAAAGTAAACTGGTAGAATTTGAGAGTTGATTACACGGGAAGGAGTTAGAGAGAAGGGAGAGTAAGAGGATGCAGACATAAGGCATGAAGGATCTTATTGTCTAGGGGATGAAAGTTATGGCTGTGAATATGCATCATCAGTTTACAGGGTGTATTCTTTTAATAAATGAGAAAGAGTTTCAATTATTTTTTTTTATTCCGAAGTTTACATTCAGTTCCACCACCCAAATTAAAAGCAAGGAAAAGATTGAATTGTATACAAAGTTTCTGTATTCAAATCTGAGAAAATCCGCTGAAATGCTTTTGAATAAGACTCAAGAAATGCCCCTGGTGAATAAGCTATGAAAAAAAAAATCTATTCTGGTTAATTGGTGAGTCATCCATTTGTTCCTATTTCAAAGCTATTAGGTTGGGGCGAAAGTAACTGCGGTTTTTGCAATTATTTTTAAACTTTTAAACCACAATTACCTTTGCACCCACCTAATACAAGAGCCCCTTGTTGTTTAACTGAAACTTGTCCACAGTATATTATCAGAAAGTATAATGTACTTTTGTAGGTTTGCTGGTTTATAAAAAGGAAGCCAAAGAATGCAATGGATACTTCGAACCACAACTACAACTTGTAATCTAATTTCTTGGAGTCCTCAGACATGTTCTTCCTGAAAACATATGTATACATATGTGTGTGTGTGTGTGTATATACACATATATGTATATATATACATATAGATACGTATACATACATATATATACGTATATACATATATGTATGTATATGTATATACATATATGTATCTATGGGTACATATATTTATATATGTATATATATACACACACACATATATAAAATGACAAATCAATTTTCTTATTTAATCTTCTTTGTTAATTTAACCGTATATTATGTGCTAGAAGAGTCTAATCACATTGTGTTAGTTTGGTGCAAAAGTAATTGCGGTTTAAAAGGTTAAAAATAATTGCAAAAACCACAATCACTTTTGCACCAACCTACTATATGAATCTTGCATAATTTGCATTAATTACAACTTAAGATGTAAATGCATTATGTGGTATGGTATGTATTTTTAGTTTATCTCATAAAAAATGTCATAGCTGCTTATAGACATGACTTCTTTTTTTCTCCAAACACATACAAGAAGAAAAACAAAATCCTACTGATTAGTTTAGTAAATGATATTTTTGGAAGAAGACAATCTTTTTAAGTCTACTAGTTCTTGAATTGTTACTGAAGCAGCTCCACCCAGACTGTTGTACAGGTCTTCCCCTATATCTGGTTTCCTTGACAGCCTAGATAAGAGAATGCCTGTGAACCAGTTACCTTACTGTGGGGACAGAGCCCCAAAAAGCAGTTTCCAGGCTCTCAGCCTCACATAGAAAGGTGCTGGCTCAGGTAGTAAATGGCCATCGACTGTGATCAAATGGCCATCAGCTGTGGCTAGTTGGCCGTCAGCTGTAACCAGTGAGCCATTGGGCAGTAATATAACTGCCGTGGCTAGGTTAGCAAAAAAAAGGGGGCCAGCAAGAAGATGGGGGCTGAGCCTGCAAGTGGCACACTGAGGGTTGAGAATTGTGTGGCTCCCGTTTCCTGTGTCTCCAACCCAGCTGCCAGCGAGACTATAGTGGTGTGACTCCCCTACCTGTGGCTCCGTGGGTGTTCCTTTTTGGCCTAGCCATATCCTGCGTTCTTATGTGGGGAGCGGGAGCTGAGACCCTGCAGGCCGTCCCGCACGACACATGGCGTAGTCAGCAGGATCCCCCACCTGACACCCCGCAGGCCGCCCCGCACGACACCCTGCATGACACTTACCTGTCACAAAACTCTAATAAGCTGCTTGTGGGTCAGGGCTATTGTGCCCAGTCTCAACGGCTATTCTCCAGACCCTCAGATGACCAATCGCAAATGGGGCTCATGTTCTCTTCTATTTTGCAGCGACAGAGCTAATCCCTAACTATCCTGGAAGTTATAAGGGGGATGACGTAGTTCTCCCCCTTAAAATAGACGATAATTTGTTGAAGATGATAGCTGTGTAGACGAGAGGAAAAGTCGCTTTTGTGGCTAGAGATAGGCGAATATGATACTCTGCTCATTCTTTCACTCGTTGAACAGACCTTTAGTATATGCCTGCCATGCACTAAGAATTAAGTTACGCACTGGGAATTCTAAGATGAATAAACAGAAAAAAAAATCTCTGTCTTCAAAGAGAGACCAGTCGGGTAGAGAAGGCAGAGTGCAATCAAATTGTGTCACTATTCTGTTGCAAGTGCCTTAATAAACATATGTCAGAAGAGTAGTAATTGATACAAAGGAGAGAGAGGACACTTCATTGAGTCGAGAGAGGACAGTAAGGGAAAGAAGAGGAGAAGATGCACAGCTAGATCCTGAAGATGAAAGGAGATCATGATCCAAGGGAAGATTCAAGGAAAGTTCTGGTAGATGGAAAAGCATGTTCAAAGATAAGGGCTGTGTCTTGGTATGTACATGGGACCATAAGTAGCTTCTAGGGTATAGCACTGCTAAGATTGGATAGGAAGGGATGGGTCAGTTCATGGAGCAGCCAACTTTTACTGTGTGTGTGTGTGTGTGTGTGTGTGTGTGTGTGTGTGTGTGTGTATGGTGGATGGATGTGTGTAATTTAATTCTCATAAACCTGAGGTAGTAATATTTATTATCCTAAATTTATAGAAGAGGACACTGAAACACATCTGGCTATTCAAAGCTATATAGCTGGAGACTAACAGCATGAAAATCTAATTGGATTCTAGAGCTTTATCTCGTCATCATTACAGGCAAGTGGACTTTATCCTTCGGGTGTGGAGAAGAGTTCCAAAGTGAGGAATGTTATGGTCTGCGTAGGTTTCACAAAGCTCCCTCAAACCACAATGCGGAGAATGGATTAGGGACGGGTGTTGGGAGGCAGAAATCCACTTAGAAGACCAGCATTAAGCCTCAGGGCAATATGAGGCAGACCTAAACTACTCCAGGAGGTGCGGTCTCCCCAGCACAATACAGGGAGTTACTCAAGGTGACACAGCGAGTTAAGGTGGGACAAGAATGCAGGGCCCTGGACTCTGCTCAACTATGCTGCATCATTGATGAGGCTATTAACCATGGTATTAAAAGTAAAGACCCTCTCTTCCAATCTGTAGTTGGGGCCCAGAGCCACAGAACTTAGAATCTGAAGGAACCTCAGGTTGATTCAGTACATCTGTCTTCTCCAGTCAGGAATTCCTTATAGACCATCACTGTCACATGATGGTCCATTCTTTGCCTGCATTCATTTTCACAAAATGTCTTTCAAACGATTAACAACATTTACTCAATAAACGTTTATTAAGCATCTACTGTGGTCAAGGCATTGTTTTCGATGCTGTAGGTACAATGAACAAAGCCAACAGGATCCTTCGGGAACTTGCGATCTAATATTAAAACTTCTTCCCCTGTGACATCCACCTATTGTCCCTCGTTCTGCTCCCTGGAATTATACAGGGTTAGCTTATTCTCTTATGCATGGCAGCATTTCAAATACCGAAAGAACAGCTCTGAAATGTTTGTCTTTCTCTTTCCTAAGCTAAACAGTTTCTTCAACAGTTTCTCATATAAGGCAGTCAAATCTGCCAATGGCTACTCAGTTTGTAATGAAGGAACTGTGAAAAATTATTGAAAAAAATAGAGCATCTCTCACTATTAGCAGAATCCACGACTGACACAGAAATCAAATCAGTCATACTCAGAAAGATTGCAAATGTTGGTGGCTATGAGGTATCTCATTACCAGGAATGGACCCTGTATTAGAATTTAAATCATGGAGTACATTTAAAATAAAAAGTCTTAATATGTGCATGTTTATACTCAATATTAAAACAAAGTTATTATGTGATTTTTAATAATCAGAAGCCTCTAGGTTAAAACACTAGTAGAAAGTACTTGGAGGAAGCTTCTTTTGATTTTCCAATGAAGACAGATAATCCAAAAACTCGTAAAATCTCACCAATAACCAGTGTCAAGATACAAATTATTCAAAAACTGCTCATTGATTACAAGCATTGAACTGTGTGACAATGCAATTGATGCTCTAACCATATCACGCCTATCTGATCCTAAAAAGGACACTTCTTCAGCCCTTCCCAGTTATCTCCATTCTAATTGCAAAAAGTAAGATCTGTTTCAGATTGAAGACCGGGCAGACATCCTTCTCGTACATGAGTTCCTTCCATATCCGAATTCTCTTTTTATAACCACTCCAAACCATAATTCCCAGAATTAAAACAAAAAAAACAAGACAAAAGTAGAACTAGGAAGAAAGACAACATGTTAATGGCAGCGCAATGAATCAGTAGAAGTCTGACTTTGACAAGAGAAATTTTAAAATTGCTGGAGATGCCAGAAGAGGAAATAAGAAGTCCCATAGCAGTGAATCCTGAGGACTGCTGTTCATACACACTTCATCTAATTAGAGTGTCTGGGATCCCCGAGAGGAAGGTGAAAAGTGAAGAGCCTGTCTCAGTTCAGCACTAAACAAATGTGCAGTAGACACAACAATTGTACTAAGAACTCGGAGCATCAATCTGCCATCCAGCTGTAGACCTGTTAAAGGAATTAGACCGGCATGTCTGTGGATGGAAATTGGGGTCAAGGGCAATCTACATATTACATTTGTTGGCAAAAACTAGGTCTGAATAGATCGCTTCTGTTCAATGATGAGTACATGGAAAACAAAAATATCAACATAGGGAATATTTAAAAACAGTGCTCTAGAGAAAGGGAAAAGGAATTATGTATTCAGAAGACTTCTGAAAATTATCTACTAGAAGAACTCAAGAAGAAATAATTTTGGAAATCTATTTGGCATCCTCAATGTATGCACACACACACGATCTCCATGAAACCACAGCCAAAAGCCACAAGGACAGAAGGATGGAGTAAACTAAAAATGTAACACCAAAATCTAAGTCTACATTGGAAGTAGTAAATAACAGAATAGACATTGAGAAAAATGAGGTTTATGATGGAAGGGACAGACTTGGAAAATCCCCAGAGGGAGAAAAAGGACAAAAAAAAGATCAAAATAGTTAGAAGATGATAAAGATAGAGGACGGTTAGAGAAACATCCAATCTAAGGATTATAGACTCGTCTGAGGAGCAAATGAGAACAACTGAAGGGAGCAAGAATCAGACGGTATAATTGAAGAACAGAAGCAATAATCAAAGATGTAATTGAGGACAATTTTGCCGAGGGAAAAAAAATGGCAACAATTTGTGTCTATAAATTTAAAAAGCTTAGTATATTTTAGGTAAAATCTATGTCGAGCCTGGAAAGAAACCGATTTACAAAAATAAGCTATTCTATGTTGAGTTCTCTTTCAATCAATTGGTAAATAGTTTTTATACCTGTAATGTAGTTTACATACAATTTTAAATTCTCTATTTTCCATTCAATTTTATTTCATAAATACCTATGCTCGTTTCTACCTGGAGAGATATCACATTTGGTATGTAAACCAGCCCATCATACGTATATGCTCTAATTTATATAACCATTCTCCTATTGTGGGACGTTTGGGTGCTGGCAGAAGCCCACTGGACATCTTGGACATGAAATTAGAAGATATATTAGAGATCAGCCGACTAGTGCAATTCTAATTTTAAAGGAAGAAACTGAAATTCAGAGGAGTCACTGACTCCAGGACTCAAAGCAAGCTTCATACAAAACAAAGATCAAACTTCATTTCTTGATTATTGCTCCTCTCATGCCCCTAAGCCAATGTATTCTCTCCTTTCTCATTTCTCTTCCTGGAGCTAGAGTTGAAGGGAAGAAAACTGTGTTTATTTTAGTTTAAGGCAGCAGGAGAAATGGAATTTGCTTCAGATCCAATCCTTGCTCAGATCCGATCTCCATGATAGCCACATGTAACTATCACCATGTGGCTTAATCTTTCTGGCCCTCAATTTTCTAATCTGTGCATTGAAGTTCCTAACACTGCCCACCTTACAGGGTTGTAAGGATTAGAGATAATACTGAGGGGCCACCACTAGCTCAGTTAGCACTTTTGTGAGGGTTAGAAACACTCACTCCCTCTGAAAAGCTGCCGAGGCTTGAGGGCGCCATATTTGGAGCAGACAGTACCTTTGTGCCAGTCAGCAAAAGGTGCTCCTTTCTGAAAGGGATGCAACCCTCGCAGGGCACACAGTGTAGGGGTATAACACGGGGTGCTCTCAGCCCTCATTTGTCCCTTTGTTCTGGAGCTTTCATGTTCAGGGGAAAACCTGCACAACCATACAGTAAGGCCCAATCCATGGCAGCCATCATTCTTATTCTCATTATTATTTGGAAGGTGAAGACAATTTCTTTGGGACACTCACCCCATCTGTCCTATCCCCACAAAAATGAAGGCAGAGAGTACTTCTTGGCAGCGAGAGTTAAACAGGGGGCCGCATCCCACTGCTGTGAAGGCATCAAGGCCAAATGTGATCACCGACCTTCATTAATTCAAGCTTTGTACTTCTGCTAAGGGATTGTAGTTTGCCTGATGCATCTGCTCTTCCTAATTTGGCCTGTTTGGGTAACAAAGCTCCCAGTGATCATCTAAACCTCATTTGAGGCACCTGTGAACAATTCATTATATTAACATAACAGCAGGGGAGGAGCAGAGACACTAATAAATAGACTTTGGCTGCCAGGACTCCTTGTTGCAGCCGCAGAGACCCTTTCCCTCTCTCCTCTTACACTCCCAGCAGCTCAGCCTCATTGGGGAGGGTCTGCAGACACAGGGAGGGTCTATCTAAAACTGTCAGCTCCCACATCTGGCCAGAGGTAAGCACATCAGTTAGTTGTCTTTTCTCAAGCTCTCTAGAATTTGCCCCTTATCTGATTTGAAATATTTGTTCTTAGAAATGGAACACAAGTGTTGTTAAGGGTGATTTGAACAGTATTTGGTAACTCTCCTCATGGCTGAAACTCCATTTATCAAAGTGGATCTGTACCACAGCAACAGACAGAGAGATTGGTCAATGTCTTTATTTTGCTGACTCTCAGCACTTCGGCACTGGCCTAATGTTGGAGGGACTTTTCCCTTTTCCATCACTTGAGAAGATACAAACATATGTTCTGTAACGCTCAATTTTAGTGCTCCTTCAAAAACATGGGTCGTCTGGGGTATTTTGTGTTTGTTTTTTTCCCCCACAAGCATAATCCGCTCAACTTCAAACTAAAATATATAGTTCTGGAAACCAAAAGCAATCCACAGATGTTCCAACATGGCATACATGACCTTCCCCCTCTCAGTATGTGACCCCTGACTTTCTCTCCCAGCCCACCTCTCCCCACTTCCTATCTTTCAGCTTCATATTCTAGTAGGAAAAGGAAACTAGTTCCTTGCAGAGGTCATGCTATGCCCTGCCCCTGTATGTGTGCCCAAGCTGTGCCCTCTGTCAGGAATGCCCCCCACTGCTCTGTGTCCCTGTCACCTGCTTTTCATGCTTTCATGTTCTGCTCAAGGCTGCCTGCTCATTCCTCACCCCTGCTCTCTGCGCAGACCTCCCTCATTGCATCAGTTCTCTTCTATTGTAATTATCGGTTATGTTTCTGTGGGGACAGAGCCCCAGAGAGCAGTTTCCAGGCTCTCGGCCTCACATGGAAAGGTGCTGGCTCAGGTAGTAAATGGCCATCAGCTGTGATTGGATGGCCATCAGCTGTGGCTAGTTGGCCGTCGGCTGTAACCAGTGAGCCATTGGTCACTAATATAACTGCTGTGGCTACACTAGCAGAAAATAGGGGCTAGCAAGAAGATGGTGGCTGAGCTAGCAAGAGTGGGTTGCAGTTCGCACGGCGGATTGCAGTTAGCAAGTCGGTCGGTTGGCAGAAAAGCAGACAGCAGGTCGCACGTCATGTGAATCCAGCTCCAGTGAGACTATAGTTGTATGACTCCCCTGTCTATGGCCCTGTGGGTGTTCCTTTTTGGCCTCACCATATCCTGTGTTCTTATGTGGGGAGCAGGACTAGAGACCCCGCACAACACCCTGCATGACAGTTTCTCTCTGCCTCCCCCGGGAGTGTGAACTCTGTAAAAGCAGGGTCTGGGCTCAGTCATGTTTATATCCTCAGTGCACGAATAGAACCATGCATGGCTTTTTCCTGGGGAGTGTGGGGCTGGAGGAGAAAGGAATTCATACAGGATCACTGATGGTAAGACGTGGTCTGGTGTGGTATCAGTGTAAACACCACCAGCCCAAGGTCAGACTTCTCCAATGATTACTGGCTGTGGGAGCTCAGACAAGTCACTTCACTCCTCTCCACCACTGTTTTTCAGGCCATACAGAATGTTGGGTGAATTGGTGGTTTTCTAACTATGATCTCAGGAGTTCCCGGGATTCTGGTGGCATAAGCATTGCCCACAAGGAAGGAGGGTAAACCAGACTGAACTCCAGTACCTTCCTTCCTCAGATTCAGCTTTATTTGAGGAATGATAGGTCTACAAGTATGTCTTTAAATGTTGGCGTAAGAAAATAGTTGACAACTACTGAAAACTGCCAGACGCTCTGTATGTATTAACTTATTTTCTCCTTACAACAACTCTGTGTCAGGGTAACATTGTTTCCATTGTTAAAATGACGACCTGAAGCCCAGAGAAGTTAAACAGCATGCACATGGACACACACCACGGAAGTGCTTGAACTCCGGGTTCTCGGGGCCTTCCAGGTCTAATAGCCGGTGGTTTTATTAGTGAGCTGAGGCTCTAGCATGTAAACACAAAGATAGCTAAGGATGTAATGTGGTGTTTGTGAAGCACTAAGCCCGTGATCCAAAACGAGTGGCCTAACAACGGAATCCAGAGAAGTCTGTCATCAGTCTGGAAGGCATGTTACGGAAAGTTGTTTGGAGGAACTAAAACTTTAAATCCCGAAATAAGAGTGGGATCCAAATAAATGGAAGAGTGAGGGAGACCCATGAGATCTAGGGAAAAAGGTATAATATAATAAATATAATATATAAAACATATATGTTTACCAGACCCAAAGGTCACACGGGCTTCATATTCGATCTTTAAAAGACATCCATTCCCTCTTGTCACAGCACACACAGTATCTAGTCAGGGTCTGAGTCCCAGCTATACCACTTACCAACTGTGTTCCCTTGGCTGTGATGAGCCTCAGTTTCCCTATCTTTACAGCAGGATTAATGAGAGCGAATTGTATGTAACGGGATGTGTAGCACCAAGGTTATTGCTATGTTTGGGCATATTTCAAATATTTTCAAAAATACCCATATTGTAAAAAGTGTGTACATGTAATTCTTGAATTAACAATATAATGAGAATTTATATTTTGAGGTTCTTAGATTTTTATTGTCATAAAAATTTTATCATTTATTACTATCATAAAAATATTATCATTTATTATTATCACAGTTTAGCTGCACAGTTTTGCCTCAAGAGAGACACAGAGGAGAAATGCAATGTCCAAAGTTTATTCTTAGAGGCAAGGGAGAAGAGGTGTAGAATGAGTGTGCTTCTTATTCTGCTGTTCCAAACTTTTGGTGGCTTGGGCAGTGGTTTTCTAACAGCCCTTGCACAGTAAATATCTTTGTGACTGAATTCAAGAGCTACTCTTTGAATTTCCTGAATCACTTAGCTCAACACCAAGATTCAATGGGATTCTACTGAATTCTATTTTACTCTGTTCTACTGTACTGTATTCTAGTCTATTGTGTCTACTGTCTTCTATTCATTCATTCATTCATTCATTCATGAAAAATCTATTTTGTGCCAGGCACTATATTATGTGTATGGATACAGAAATAAATAAAATGTAGCACTTGTCTACAAAGCACTGATAATTTTGAGTCAGATACAGACATATAAACAACAAAAGTTTGCTACATCTATACATTGGCGAACTTCTTATGTACAATACAGGCTACATTCCAGTTGTAAAGGAAGCCTAGCATTCAAACTTGGGAGAAAACACCAGGAATCTCAGCCATTCTGATCTTGAATTTTTCTTAGCTCCTCAACAAATGGAAAAAAAATACAGCTAACATTCCATGAGTACATACTAATAAAACACTGAGCTAAATGTTTTACAAGGACTATCCCATTAATCCTTTCAACATTATCATGTAGGTCTTATCACAATCCTCATTTTCAAGATGCAGAAATGAGGCTTAGTGAAGTTAACCAACTTGCCCAAGGTTATTTGCCAGGCTCTCGTTTACCTCTAAAGCCTGTTTATGTGCTGCCCTCTCTGCTTAGAACATGTCACCTCCCGAGGGATTAAGATGTACAAGTTGGTAGTTACAAAATAGTCATGGGGATGTAAAGTATAGTATAGGGAATACAGTCAATAATATTGTAATAACTATGTATGGTGCCAGGTGAGTACCAACTTGTGGGGGTTAGGGGGATCACTTGGTAAGCAATATAAACATCTAGCCATTATGCTGTACACCGGAAACTAATATAAAATAAAGCTGAATGTCAACTACATTAAAAAAAGAAAAAGAAAAAGAAAATGCCATCTCTCTGTTCTTCAGTCCCTCCTCACTGCCCTCACCAAATGCCTAGATAACTCCTAACTCCTATCGAGACTTCCAGTTTTAGTTTAAAAGTCACGTCTCAAAATAACTGTCTTTGATCTCCTTCTACACTACCTCTCATAGAACATGTACTCCATCGTGTTGGCTCACCATCATGTCCCGGAATTGCTTGTAAAATATCTCTTTCCTCCACCCAGCAGAATCTCTGTGATGGCCATTCTGTCCTGGGTTTGTTTCATTCATTAGTATATCCCAAGAGGCCAGCAAAGGGCTTGGCACATTGATGGTTTCAATAAATATTTCTCAATAAATGGAATACTGTACTGTATTCTATTGTTTCTACTGCTTCTATTCATTCATTCATTTATTCATTCATTCATGAAAAATCTATTTTGTGCCAGGCACTGTATAAAATGGGGGGGGTGCATATGTTAAACACTTCAAACAGCCATCAAATTCAAAAGATCTCCAAGCACTTAATATGAAATTCTTCCTGGGGTCTTATCATATGGTTTCCACAGATGGGAAAAGGACACTCAATTGGTGAATGGCACCAGTTATCTTAGGCAAGTTGACATTTGTTGTACTGCAGGGAATTTCTCTTAGCACAATATTTCCTGGGAGGAGCAGGTAAATATTGAGACAAGATACACATCAAGTTTTTTTTTTTTTTTTCTGTGAACCACTGTACAATAATCAATTCCAGAGATAACAAAGGCATTTGTTAACAGCTCCAACTCCTTTTTCAAAGCTCAGTTCTCACTCTGGCAATGTTACAGAGCTCAAAAAAAGCAGTGTTGTTAGCAGATGCCAACCACTTGTCAGAGGCAAAATCCAAAAGGCACTAAGAAATACCTTAGCGTTTTTACATACAGATAGGCTTTCTGTCCTCCAGTTCATCAAAATTCCTGATGGAGAGGCTCTAGAAATGGAAAATAATGCTTTTACAAGCAGATTAAATAAGAAAACCTCAGCCCAGCAGAAAAATGTCTTTGCACAGTCCTCTGATTTTCAGGTTATACTTTCACAAATAAGAGTTTTTGGCTGGAAACGTAGGTCTCCTTCTATCAGAATACTTGGCACACCAAATGTGCTATTCTTTTTAATATTTTTGGGTTACCTGTGCTAGATTCTGAGAACAGAACTTGGTTTCATTCACCTTTATACCTTTTCCTCTCTGGGTAGCACATAGAGGGTACATGGTGGATATTCCCTAGGCAAATGAATGGATGACATGAATGAACATTCAGTGAGTGAAGCCAGTGTAGACTCTACTTGGCAGAGCGAACTCAAATATTCTTGGATGGATTTCTGTGGAATTTCTATTATATACTTCTGGAACCTGCCTATGTACACATATTGATATAGTTAAAA
The DNA here is from genome assembly GCF_004115265.2 of Rhinolophus ferrumequinum. Taxonomy (NCBI): domain Eukaryota; kingdom Metazoa; phylum Chordata; class Mammalia; order Chiroptera; family Rhinolophidae; genus Rhinolophus; species Rhinolophus ferrumequinum. Next base: position 41,456,847 of record NC_046292.1, read on the forward strand.
ACTCTTTTCAAACGATGGAATCAGAATTGATAGATTTTATTTTTACTCTTTCTGAAGAGAAGATGCTTTCCATGTTGTGTTCAAACTGCAGGCTGATAAAGCCCAGTTGTCTCTGACTCCCTGAACATGCCAGTAGGAGATTAATACATGTGTACAGGCAGAATGAATGAATGAATGAACGAATGAATGAATGAATGGGTCTTTGTGTGGTCTCAGCTTTCCTTAACGAGTGTCTGAGAGAGCAGAGGGAAAAACTGGATAAAAAGACCAGGGTGAAACCAGCACACATCACACTCCGTCCCTTCACCAGAACTGACTCCTCCTGATTCAATCACCAGTGTACAGAGCTCCACTACGTCTAAACATTCTATACCACAGCTGACATCACTATGTACTAAGTTCTCTTCTTGGAAGCTGAACGAAATGCTGCTGGGGGCCTGACCTAAATATTCTTTTATCTGTAATGAGTCAGGAGAATGCAAGGCCCTGGGTCAGGCCCAAGCCCGGCCATTTGTTCCTGGCCCCCCGACATGCCGATTGCATTGCCAACCTTCAGAGCTACTGTCGGGAGCACTGGACTGCAGTCGTCTCCTGTCCATGAATCGTGGCTACAGTAAGCTTGAAAGAATATCTCACCCCTCCCTGATCTGTTCAAACCATTCCACTATCTCATATAGAGAATAGACTGGAGTTGGGAATTTCTGTGGGCACACCACATAAAGAAAACACATTTTTTCAATGTCTACTGACTGGAGTCTTTCTTCTACAGCTTCATCCGTCTGTGTATTTCCTACATGCTTAATCTCCCCCCACAACTTTTTTTTATGTTTTGAGAGTTAGGGAACTTGGGAGTAAAACTATATATATATATATATATATATCAATTCACATTATGGTTCTGCCATGAGGTGTGAGACTGTGGTCAAGAACATAGGTCCTCTGAGCCCACCTCGTCATGCATAAACACAATAGTATTTATGCATCAGAGCTTGAAGAAGGATCATATATATTAATGTAGTCATTCTCAGACCTAAATGTGCATGCATTTGTTTTTGATTGCTGAATAACAAATTACCACACAATTACCAGCTGAAAACAACACCCATTTATTTATTCTCTCACAGTTCTGTAGGTGAGAAGTCTAAGCTGGGTTCTCTGCTTAGGGTTTCACAAGGCCAAAGTCAAGGTGTTGGCCAGACTGTGTTCTTATCTGGAGGCCCTGGGGAAGAATCATCTTCCAGAGTCACTGAGGTGGTTGGCAGAGGTAGGGTTTCCAGGCGGGAATTCCCGCCCGTTCTCAGGAATTTTCTTCACTTTCCCATTCCCGAATCCCGAGATATAAACTGTTTTCTGTTCTCCACGATCGTTTCCACAAAGTGATGGTGGATAATACCAACCACTTGAGTTCAAGGAGCCATTTTTCCCAATTTCCTGACCAACTTTTCTTAGAATTTGGGAAAGGGAAAGTGAAAAAATTTCCTGAGAATGGGTGGGAATTCCCGCCTGGAAACCCTAGAGGTCAGTCCATGTGGTTGTAGGACAAAGGTTCCTGTTTCCTTTCTGTCAGCTGGGCCCTGCTCTCAGCCCCTAAGGCTACCTGCATTTCTTCTCACAGGACCTGCTCCACTTTCTAGTTAGCAACACAGGGCATTGACTTCTCACACTGGAAATCTCTCCAACTTCTGTTACAAGCCAGAGAAAACTCTTGTTTCAAAGAGCTTGTGTGGTTAGATTAGACTCACCAGATAATCTCCCTTATGCCATATAAGGTGACAAAATCATGAGAGTGATAGATCTCATCAAATTCATAGTTTTCACCCACACTCAAAGGGGAGGAAATTAAACAAAAATGGGGGTATTAAAGGTCATCTTGAGAATTCTGACTACCACAGTGCATCAGAATCACGTTGGAACTTTTTAAAAATACTGATTTTTCTGTCTCTACCCCAGGCTCTCTGAATCAGAGTCTCTAGGACTGAGTCCTGAGAATTTGTATATTTAAATCTTCGTCAGATAATCTGAATGTAACCAGTCCATGAATGCACGTGAAAACTATCTAGTTAATGTATTCAAACAGCTTTGTACAGTGCCTGATATATAACATGAACTCAATATGTATTATTTGCTGTCTCTCTTCTAACATTTTGCTACTCAAAGTGTGGTCCATGCGCCTGCATCTTAGAAATATAGAATCACCGGTACCACCCTACAGACTCAGAATCTGTATTGTAACAGGATCTTCAGGTCATTGGTAGAACCGCTCTAGGAAGCTCGCCTAGGATAAACCCATGTCATCAAACCTAAAATGCTATTTGATCTTATCATTTCCAAATGGGTATCTATATGCAAATATTTCTATTCTATTAGAATCAATTCAACTGAAACCCAGACCATTTTTCCATGTTTATTGCATGCCCACCACAGTGCTATACGATATATGAAAAATAATTGTAAGTTATAATCTGCATTTAATAGATGCTCACCTGTTATCGGATGCATGAAATACAGAACAATTCAAGGCAGCACATCTGATAGAATGTTCTGAGAACTGTCAGCATTTTATTTCAGAGTAGGCAGGGAGAAGACTTTGAGCTGTTCCTTGAAGGACATAAGTAGACAGTCTTTAAAATCTAGTTCAAATGTTATTTCATTTATTCGTTCATTAAACAAATATTTGTTCAGCTCCCACAGTGTGCCGAGTCCTTGGAATAGGTACTGTTCCTGAACTCCAAGGATGTCACTCCCTGGTTCTATGCCTTGGTCTTATTCCTTTATTACAACATTCAGCACACTGCAATGTGTGTTCTTGCTCAGTGTGTCAGGTTTCCATGAAAGATTTTGCACTTCTGGGAGAACGAGCTACATTTCTCTTGGTATTTGCTTCAGCAGTACAATGTTCAGCATATAGTAAGAGCTCAATGAGTGAGAGAATGAATGCATAGATGAATGAATTCAAGAAAGAGATGGAGCACGGTACGTGGAACATGCATGGATAAAGGTGTGGGAGGGAGAATACCGTAGCATCTGTGAGAGAGAATTCCAGCCTGATCTGCCATCATGCTTCATTGTTCCTAATGGAGTTAAGATTCAGTTGATGGAGTTAAGATTCATTGGAGCTAGAGTATAGAAAAAATGGAATTTCAGGATGGAAATGTATTTTTTAATTAAATTCATCAGATATGTCTTAAGCTGATGAGCAATAAGGACCTACTGTAAGATTTTGAGAGAAATATAGGAGGTTTGGCATATAGTCTGGTAATCTTTGGTACTTCTACAGGTTAATCTTATAGATCTGGTGGCTCCAAACAGAAAAAATTAGTATGGCAGAGATGGAGGCAGAAAGGCAATGTATTGGTGTGTGTTTAATTTGTGTATTTGAGGGTTGTAACGAGAGGTATCATAGCCATCCAAGAAAAAATGTCATGAGCAGATGCTCAATATGGAAAAATTCCCATTTCAAACAAGCCAGAACATTTAAAAATAGATTGATAGTCCAATTCTGTCCCAAAAGAGCTCGAGAAAATGTTCTTGGAATGCTGATTTACAGTTTACTCACTTCCACATTCATTCTTGCAGTCATTCAACAAATATTAACTCAGTGCTGGGCACGGTGCTAAGGTCTGGGATTACAGAGATGAATAAAATAAGGTCTCCTGCTCCTGGAGGGGGAAAAGATCCCTTCAAATTAAACGTATTGACTCTGTTAGAGGATTAATCGTGTTAGTGATAAGATTAAATTGCTCAAAATTGAAGAAGAAAAACTCCTTCTGCAAGTTCTTTAAGCTTTCATTAAAAGTCTGATATTTTCTGGCATAGCAATCTAGTAAAATGGAAGGCAGACAGATAAACCTGGGGCTGAAGCCATCTCTTACTATGTGAGTTTGTCTGTTTCCTCGTTTGTAAATGGGCATGGTTCCTACATGACAGGATTGTTGTGAAATTGAAGGAACTGATCAACATACACGAAGCACCTAGGTAAGTACACGGCACACTTCTGGCGTTCAGAGGCTGAAACCTAGAAACCTAGAGCCCAGGCTACATTGCTGGTTGGCTTACAGTCACATTTGACCATTAGGGGGCACCAAAAAAATCAAAGGGAAAAAAGACAAAGACAGTGGGGTATTTCCTCCCCAACTTCTTCCCTATTCCTTCCTTCCTGCATCTCTGTGCCCCCGGCAGAAGTCACATGCCTTTGTGATGCCGGGTTCCACCAACAGCCACAGCTCCTCTCTGGAGCTTGCCCTGGGCTCCTCTCCCTGCCCCTTCCGTGTGGTGGTAATACTTCCTGCACTGCTTACCCCTGCCTCGGTGCTTCACCACCCTCTATGGGTTTCCTTAACTCTACCCAGATCTCCGTATGTAGTCCTTTTCTTAGCCTCATCTTTGAATCATACGGGTTGAATTATAATTCCTGTAAGTGCCTTGACGTGTACAAAGACGTTCATTTTTACGAGCGAGGCCAAAATTTCTCAAAGTGTCTTCTACGAGTTGTTCTGTGAAAAAGAAGTTTCTATAGTCAAATCAGTTTGGAAAATGCTGTATGTTTGATTTCCCTCTTCGAACATCACAATATATATCAACATATTAAAGGTTCAGAGAAGCCTAAAATGAAGAAGTGTGTTTAATTTTATTGAACAGTGTTTTCTATACTCATTTGACCATGAAACTATTATTTCATGTAACATCTATTAACATTCCACACTTGAGGAAATGCTGAACTAGGCTAAACTAATAAGATAATTTGTCACATTTATAGCACTTTGAAGGCAAAAGAACATGGAATCAAGATTTGCTACGTCTCGTCCTGAATCGGCCACTAACTCATGGAAGACCTTGGGCAGACATCTCACCCCACTGGAATTCAGTCTCCATGGAGCAGCTGGAGAAATGCTCTGTTTTTCTCCTACCAATCTGACTCTGATGCACACTCAGAATATTTTCATCAATGCGAGCAATCTTGGCAGTTTGGGTAGAAATAGCTCAGGAATGTTTTGCTTTGTTTCTTTTGCAACTGCAGCTTTCACCCCCAGAATTTTACTTCTTCACAGTTTTTATTTCAGTCAAGACTTCAGAATGTCAAAGGCACTTGCATTGAACTACACAGAAATGTTTATAAAGCAAAATGATAGCATTTTTAATGTTCTTTCTACTATAACACTCTACAGTCTGCAAGTAGGAAAGTGATAGTGTTGAAGGTACCTTCAGATCTAAGGTTTTATGATGGGTGGAAAGTGTCACTTTTCATTTGGTTATTTATGTATCATGGAGGGGATAGCGCCCAAAAGAGTCAGTAAAAACCAGTCTTGTAGTGTCATAATTACTCAGCCTCAGAAGGCCTTGTCCAGAAAAGCAAAGTCTGATCATGTTTAAACTGGGATGATTACTCGAATGATGTAAAAGAGTCAAGGCTATTACATAGCCATCAAATATTGTCTTACACCCTAGAAAAATCAGCAAAAAGAGCTAGGTCTATAGCCATTAGAGCGACATCACAGACATTTAACTCTGCCTGGCTGATATTATTCCAGACATAAAGCACAGTCAAGATATTTCTACTAACAAGGCAAATTGTAGCTCACGGGAAATGAAATTGAATACAGATTTTAGTTCTCAGAGTTTTAGATAAAAATGTAAATGAGGAGCAAGACAATAATTAAACAAATCATTCACAGGAATTTTTATGACCTACTTAAAAATCATCAGCACAATTCAAGACACAGCAAGAAATTCTGAGTCCTTAAAATAATTGATCCACAACAAGGCAAACAGTCATTTAATCACCATACTGGAGTTGAATCAAGGGAACAGGCAGTTGGCATCTGATTCCTATTTTCTCATACTTCACTTTTTTTTTTTTTACCAGATACTTCAGGAGAAGGCAATGAATCAAATTCCAAAGAAAGATCAGCAAGACAGTCTAGTATTACCTAGTATTACAATCTACCACTGAACTTCAAAGATATCTGAGATGGTGATGGCTAAAATTACTTGTAAAACAAACCCACTCTTTCCAAATGGGGACAAAGAAAGGGACGTGCTCTGTGAAATGACTATTTCCTGTGTAATTAGAAACACAAGTGTCCTAACCAGAGATGGAGTTGAAATTACCTGCACACATCAAAATGTCTAGTGCACTTCATAACTGTTGGATAACGTTTGGACTTAGAATTGTGATGTACATGTTTGACAAGTCACCTCAAAAATTGTCACATATCTGTATCATACATAACTTTGGACATAGCTAAAAGCCATTTTAGATGAGTTCAATGTAGATGTAGGTGTTTGTTAAGGTTAATGTATGAGAAGCATAACTATTGTAGTTGGAAAGGGCCTTTAGGCTGGGGAAATCGAGTCATGCAGAAGGCAAAATCTGGGACTGCAGAGAGGAAGAAAGGATGACAGCAGTTAAAACCGGAAGCAAGATACTAGGACAAATATCGTTTCCTTTCTACAAATGAGAGAATGAAGCCCATAGACACATGTTGTCTAAGTCACCGAGCAAGGACGTGGCAGAGCTAGGATGACAGCTAAGAATGGACCCCGAGGTTGGTTCTCTTCCCTGCACTTTGTTAGGCCTCTAGCCAGGTTCTCGCCTGTGCAATTTGAGAACAGTTCAGCTATAGGGGAAATGGCATTTGCCATCTTAACTTTTAAGACCTAGGGAGGGTCATTCCAGGGGAAGAGAAGCAAAGCTGTTACCAGGTTGATTTAATTAGGGACATATTTTTGGTGAGAAACAATACTCTCATTTTGCTAAGCACATTCATACCTTATATTTATGGCACACAAAGGAATTGGATTCTGCAGCAAAAAAAAAAAAAAAAAAAAGAAAATACACTAAAATCTTTCTTCTTTGCCTTTATGACTTTGGGCTTTAAGAACATGGTCATCTATGATACAATGCATACAGCAGGAAGGGTTTGCTTCATTTTTCCACGTAACAGCGAATCTCTCTGGCAAGTTCATCACCCTCTCCTCTGTGTTGGTTCCGGATTCTATACATGACCTCAGCTTAGAAGTCATTACCCTGATTGCATTTATAGTGGAGGTGAGTGGTCAAGAGCTTGCAGTCCGATCCGGGTTCGAATTCCAATCTACTACAAGGAACTTTGGACAAGTTAGACCCTTTGTGCCATATGTAGTTTGCTCATTTAAAAAAATGGGAACAATCATAGCCACTTCAAAGTGTGTGTAGTACTTGCCGTTTGTGCCTGGCTGGGCACCCATCCCTAAGCACCCTCTTCCACTGGGAAGCCCCTTACCCAGGAGGCTCCCTCTGCCCCCTCCCCCCAGCCACTAACTGAAGGCAAGGTAAACTGCGTAGGAGCTTCAGGGACCACATCCTTGCTTAGTCCTTTTCCTCTGCCCTACTTTACTTCCTTCAACCCCCCCTCCTTTCCTGAGAGCACACCCCCAATCAAACACTTGCAAAAAAAAAAAAGAAATCCCCTTGTTAAGGCTCTGATTCTAGAGAACGATCTTAAGGCAGAGTTGTGAACATTAAATGACACGTTGGTTTGTACATTGCGTGACATGGGTAAAGCATTCCCAAATAGTAGCAGTCATCATATTATTGGCCACATATCTGGAAGCTTTAGCACAATTCCTGGCACTTTGAGATAATAAATTACAGAAAGTGAGGCTGCAGCAAATCATGTTTGCCATCTATGCCTGTGACCCAAGTACCTTGAAGATCCATGGAGGTGTCTGCACTAGATCTCTACCCTCTCCAAATAACGCTTCCACCTCTAACATGTCTATATGTTTCCCTTTAACCACAATGTCCACAAAAATGTCTATTGTATTTCTAAAGACAAGATACCCATAGTGGAGAGAAGGAAAATACAGTTTCTATTCGTAAGAAATATAAATGTATTCTCAGATTTACTCTCAACATAAAATAAAAGAACAATGCATATCATTATAGATTTTAGGAAGTATGTAGGGAAAACCATTAAACTGTTCAGAGTTTTATAGTTTAAATGATAGTTTTACAAGCAACCACATTAATGGGATATTGATATATTTAAAGTAGCTCCTTACTTTTTTTCCTCTTTAAAATACTGGAGGAATGATCTTACTGAGTATATAATCTGAGGAATTCAAATAGCTGACCTTGTGCTTTTTAAATTTATAATTCTCCTGTGAAGCTGATACTAGACTATTGTAAATACTAAATGAAATTAAACAAGATCCTGGCATGTAATGATTCAGATGTCATGAATCATGGGACACATTTACTAGGAAATTTAGTGGTGTTTTTGGGTTTTTTTCCATTTTCACAACTGTGAAAACAAGTCCATCTCCTCTCATTATACTACCCTACCATTTATGTCTGCTAAATAACCCAACATTATTTAATCCAAAAACAGGAAACACACAATGAGCCAATTTGATGAATATGGGTTCACTTTTTGCCTCCATTAGGAACTATGAACTTATACTTCTCATTGTTCCAGAGGGTATTACAAGCCCAGGTCGGGGATGTTAGAGAAAAGTGGTTCAGCTTCACAGCTTTGTAGTCAAGTACTTAGCCAGAAACACATGTCCTATTACAAGAGAGAAACGTGTTTATGTTTATAAAGAAATTCAACAGTTGGGCAAAAGAAGGGCATTCTTCATAAAATGAATAGTACATTCTAACAAAATGATTCTCCGTCAGAAATTCAGTGTTTAAGGTAGACAAAACACAGGGACTCTGGGATATATTTGGGAATGTCAGGTATCATGACAAGAACATATTGATTTGTATGTAATGATGCTAGATGCTCTGAAAAAATATGAAGTAGGAACATGGAAGTGTTGGGGTACTAAGAGGGCAGGTATTGGGTTGAGTAGAGAAGTGTGGCCCATGCTCCGCAGGGAAGCTGAAAGGTAAGTCGGAGGACATTGGCCTGGTCCCCAGGCCCAGGAAGAGAACTGGCATCACAAGATGGTAGAGCCTACCTCTCTTTCCATGCTGTTACCAGGATTTAGTGAGCTAACATATGGTAAAGGCTTAGCACAAGGCCTGCCTATGTCTGATTCTTGGAGGACGGCCAGTGAAGAGTAATCAGCATTCAGATTCATAGGCTTACTCTTTGGATAAGGAAATCAAGGCAGAGAGACGCGTGTCAAGCACCTTGCCAGAAGTTCCACATATAAAAATGTTATTGTTGGTCATCGACTTGCCATATCTATTGATAGCATGCCTTGTCCTTCATGTACACTATCGGATGGCAACCCTACAAGAGGAGAAAACACTGAGAAGCTAACTGAAGCAGCTTCAAGGTGTTACAGGTTCTCAGTGATGGAGCCCAGCGTTGAGCCCAGGACTGACCCGTTCCGAAGTCCAGGCCGGTCACTGCTGGGTGATACTGGCCAACGCCAGTATAATCACCTGTTTATTTGTCCATTATAAACTGTGAGTTCCTTGAGGGAGGAACTATGTCTTCATATGCTCCTATTCCAGGACAAACCACAGGATTTGGCTTAAAAAAGTTTGTTGAATGAATGGCCTGAATAAAATGGTATCTAGGAGAAACTTGGCTCTTAGGTATGCCTTTAAACAGTATTGTTGTGAATGAAAAATGAAAAAAATACATATTTTATATTAGGTGCAACATGTCCCATAACCTTTATCCAAAAAAAAGTTCTCATACCTCTGCAACGATCTCCCTATCCTTCGTTCAAAGTGATCACTCCTTCTACTAACCTTTATTAATAAGTTCATTATAATAGAAAGAGACCAAAAAGAAGAATGGGCCTATCTTCCCCTAGGATAAATATCAGTTTCTTCATCTGTCAAATGGTGATAATTGCTCATAGGGACACTTATCCATTTAATATTTATCCAGTGCTTTCTGTGTGACACACGTACATACGCATGGTCCTAAAGCAAAAGAAAACACAGTTCATGTTCTCATGGATTTTCTAACTTAGTGTGGGAGACACAGTGTAGAAAGTGCCATCCTGAAGACAATGTGCTGCCTGGGGGGTGGGGTGATGGTGGTGGTGGTGGTGGTGGTGTGTGTGTGTGTGTGTGTGTGTGTGTGTGTGTGTGTGTCTGTGTGCGCGAGACAGAAGAAAACAGCTGGGTTCAGCCCAGGGATTAAGACGAAGCTGCTCAATGTAACGGCTAGGATCACAGGTTCTGGATTTGAAGGCTTGGGTTCAAATACCAGTGTGACCAGTTATCACCTGTGTGACCTTAGGCAATTTATTTAATGCATCTGTCACCTCCCATTTGCCTGTCGATAAAATGGGGATAACAGTTCCAATCTCAAAAGTTTGCTCTGAAGATGAAAACGGCGGATTACACCTAGAGTATTTAGCTCCGTGCCTGACACATAGTAAAAGCCTGACAAAGACTTTGCAGAAGAAGCTGTGTTCTTGGAGAGTGAGTTAGGAATTTGTCACAGAGACAAAGAATTAGGACACGCAGAAGGTCCTCCAGGTGAAACAAACAGCCTGCAAAGTGGTTGAGAGGTGTGAGGTTTTGGAATTTACAACCCACTGTAAAAAATAGACTTTACATCACAATTCGGTATACACGCACCCACGCCACTAAAACCAATGTTTCATAAAACAATACTTAACAAACAATGTGCTGTGTAATAAACTCTGATCTATACCATTCCATTTCATTCTCTTCTAATTTTTAAAAATAATGGCTAAAGTCCATTAAACTGATTTCATGACCCCCATAGCGGGTCAAGAGCCACAGTTTGGAAAACACCGTATTTTACAACTCTAAGTGCAGAGCATAAAAAGGGCAAAATCTGACTAGACTGCACATTGTGCTTGGTCTTGGGCCCTAATATGAAGGGGAATGATTAGAGATGAGGCTGAAAAGAAAGTCAGGATCCTATCCTACAGACTCTCAGAAACCACGGTACAGAGACCCAGCTTGATCTGTAGGCACTGAGGAACACCGTGGAATTCTGACAGGATCACTTAGAAGGGTCTGGGTGACCAACCACTCTGGTGGTGATGTGTAGGATGGCTCCTCAGAGGCCAGGACTGAACGGAAGTCATGGAGTTATGCTTTGATAAAAGCTCCGAATAACGGTTAGATTCTGCTATAATAAACTTTGCAATAACTTACACGCCTCATCCTAAAGTTCAGTGCTTTTCCCAGGATATTGGACTCTCTGTCCTATTTTGGGTTGTACAAAGATTTGGTTGGGAGCTAGAGAAAACTCAAGGTCTCAGGGCTGCAATTAGATTTGCTTTCTAACTGTAAATGCATTCGGTTGTTACAGTATTAGAGAGGCTTGTCATGCTGTGTTTTACTTTTAGCAAATGATTTGAAAATGTTGTGCACCTGATCTGAACCCATGGGAAATGATTTTTCATCAATAGAAATGTAGTGCATTTTCTGAAATAGTATGAAATTTAGGTGGCTATCAAAGGTTACTTTATTAATAAAATTCTGCTGGTATTTGGTGGCAGGGACTACTTGCAAACAGATTTGGAGGAAAATTAGGATTTAATGGTTGGAGAAACTAATATTTAATGAGTGCCTATTGTATGCCAGTGTTTTATACATGTTATAATAGAAAACCTCATAACCATCCTTCATGTAACCAACCTGCTAGATTAACAGGGTTCCAATTCTTTTTGTAGATCTATTGACTATGATCTAACTTTACAGAACACAAGTGGCTAGTAGACTTCTCTTTAGAATACCCTGTACTTCTGTTCATATCGGCTGAACATGTATTTGTTTATCTAATTGCACTTGTTATTCTTTATCTTGCTATCTATTAAGTAACGTACTATGATGCAATATATTTAGAAAAAGAAAGTTTTTCTAATCAAATCTAAGTTGAATGCTATGGAAAGACATGATAAGATAAATGAACTGCCTACACCATGTTGAATTAAGTTGGAATAGGACAACTATAAAGAATAGAGGGAAGTGGTAATTTAAACCTAAGTTGTTTTAAAGCACTCATTCTACTTTAAAGAAACATACTAAAAATTGTAACAAAATGCTTCATGGGGATGGGTTATACCAGGGTTCTGGTGAGTGGGTCATATTCTCCAAGAAAAGACCTTGGCTCTAAATCAGAAGGTTGCTAAATAATAATAATAAAAAATGTTATACTTAATTTGAAATAAGCTATTTAACATCTGTATGTGTTAGCTTTTATTCCTCGCTGATATTCTAGTTATCTAACACAGGACAGTGAAACACTCAAAAGTTAGTGCTTAAAGTAGCAGGAGTATTTAGTGCACTCAAGAGTCTGTGTTTTGGGCCGTGCTGGATGGGACTCCTCTCTCTGCTGTCCTCCACAAATGGGGCAGCTCGAGGCTGGGACCATGTGAAGGCTGGGAAATTCACATACCCGGGAGGTGATGCTGAGAAAAATCAAATAACCATGGGCTGGCACGATGGGCATCTCTTTTTCTCTATGTAGCTTCTCCCCATGGTCTTCATCATGGTGGCCTCCGAGTGGTCAGACTTCTCACAAGTGAGTTCTGGGCTCCGGAGGTACACGTCACAAGAGAGAGTAAGCCAGGTGGAAGCCGTATTGCTACACCCGTATTAACTTGTTGTTTTTTTTTTTTCTTTCAAATAACTGACTGAAGATTTCTGATATCATTGGATAAGGGAATTTCATTGTAACTAATTTAGTTCTTACAAAAAAACCTACTAGATAGGCATCATAATAGCCATTCTGGGGACCTGGTTGCAAGGCTTATAGAAGCTGAGTGACTGAAGTCTGCCCTCTCCCCGTTCTCTGCTTTCTTCTTCTAATAGAAACTGGAGACATGTGTTTTCTATTTGTAAGTATTATGCTCATCCTAAGGCCTATAAACCAGTACAACCCATCGGAACATCAAGAACCAGTGATGGACAAAACAGAGTTTGGGTTATTTCAGTTTCGTTACACACAATAGCCCAGACACCACCTAGATAAAGTGCTCCCAAACTTTGCTGCATATTAGAATCGTTTGGAAGCTTAAAAAAAAAAAAAAAATTCCCGATGCCCAGGTTGCATCCCATACCAATTAAATCACAACGTCCTGGGGTGGAAGCCAGGCATCAATAATTTTTAAAGATTCCCAGATGATCCCAATGTGAAACAAAGTTAGGGAGTTATGACCTAGATTCTTCCCAATCTAATCTCGCCCCATTCAGGTTTCTATGAGGTCTTGCCTCTCTCTGTTTCTGTATCTCTCTCTCTCTCTCTCTCTCTCTCTCTCTCTCTCTCTCTCTCTCTCTCTCTCTCTCCCCCCTCTTCCTTTCTTCCCTCCCCCCCCCATTATTGCTATTGTATAATATTTTCCCCACAGTGCTTACCCCAAGGATCTTACTCAGGTAGTATATTCTGCCCAAACCTCAGACCCTAAACTGTAGCAGAGAGCTGTCTAATCAGTATCTTCACTGCTCTGAGTCTGTTTACTCATCTATAATATAATATGCCATGTTATTATAAGGATTAAAAGAAATAATGTAGGAGGTACATTGTTAAAATATTTGTTGAGTGAATGAAAGAATCTGAATCATTTCATAAATTTCTTTCATGACCAAAGAAATTAAGTCAACATGAATCTAGTTTCAGGTATTAAACACAGATTAAATATTCATTTTTAGGACACATTTGTTTTAAATTTAACACATGGGCTCATGAATAACACTATAAAGAACCCATTCTTTAAAATATTAATATAAATATCTATGCACAAGGAGGGCATAATTGGAGAATTTTATCTCCTCTGACAAAGGGGAAAAAAGGCCATTTAAAAAATATGACTTTCTCCCCTTCAGACCGAGAGTGGAGGTGAGCCACAAGAAATCCAAGTTCACATGAAAATGCCATGATAAAAAATGCAGGTGCTGTGAAACATTTATAAGGGCCGAGTGTAAGGCAGTATGTACGCTTGAATTTGAAATGACATTTTGGCATGAAACAGATCTCCCACAGGCAGATTTGAAACTTCCAGAAAAGTCTTTAAATGACATCTTTTAAAATGAACAATCATCAAATATGCCCAAGTCATTACCTCAAAGTACTTTGCTAATGAGACAGGCTAAAGAAATGGCTAAAAATAATTGACCCTAGTTTTACAGCTGAAAGTTGTAAAAATTAAAAAAAAAAATTAAAAAAAAGGAAAAAAATCCCTATAAAGCTATTGCAGGGTACGAACCTAGAAGTAGAGATTGGCAACTGTTAAGCATATTAAATACAAACATTAGGATTTGTCTTGCTCAGCACAGAACAATCACCAATAGTTTTTTAGTCACAGATTTCAAATTGCTTTACAAATTACTTGATGTCATATTCCCTCCTGTAAATTTTATTCCACTTGTACAGTGCTATGGTTTAAAAAAAGACACTCACCCTAATATCCAATGAGATGTTTGCCCCAATACCTCATTAGACCCTTGCATAGTGCTATAAATTAGGCAAGGCAGGTTTTATTGTTCCCATTTTGTAGATAAAGACACTGAGGTCTAGAAAGGTTAATAACTTACATTTGCACAGTCTTTCAAATGTACTACATTGTCAATAGTTAAACACTAACCACAGCACAGAGTGGATACTTGTGTGTTTTTCAGGAAGGAAATCAAGATAGGAAGAAGGGAATTAATGTCTATCGAGCACATATTATGTGAAATATTGAACACAATGTGGAGAATTGCTTATGGTATGTTAAATATAAAAAGTAGGATATAAATTGGTTGTACCTAATAATCTCCTTAAAATATGCATGGGAAAAAGACAGGAAGGAAATATATCAAAATGTTCACTTTTATATCATTATTTACCTATTTTATGTTATAAACATGCATTATTTTTACAAATGAAAAGAATACTTTATCCTGAGAGATCCAAGATGGCAGAGAAGATAAACACTGTGCCTGTGTCCTTCCGTGAACATATTAAAATTACAACTACATTATAGAAAAACCAACCTGGAGAACCATCTGAAGCCTAGCCAAACATAAGTCCTATAACTAAAATTATTAAGAAGAAGCCACCTTGAGGCTGGTAGGAGCGGTGGAGATGTGGAATGGGCCCCAAACCTCCATGTGGTGGTTGAGAATCAGGAAGGATACCTTGGCTGCAGAGGTTCCTCCCAGAGGAGCAAGGGACCCCAGCCCCCCAAACCAGGCTCCCCAGCCCAGAGTACTGGTGCCGGGAAGAGGGTCCCCCACAACATCTGGCTGTGAAAAACAGTGGGGATTCTGGCCATTTGGGTGGGATGGAAGATTGCGGGAATACCCAGACATCCTCTTAAATGGCCCACACATGGACTCATTTGCTCGCAGGCACTCACCTTGGTTTCCAGAGAAGGGATGGTGACTGGGGGAGCTCGGAGACATACAGGGGGGTCAGACTGAGGTGTACAGTTTCACAGGGAGCACTGGAGAACAGTTGGCATTTTCCCAGTGAAGGATTTTTCTCCCAAGCAGCCAGCAGGCAGACGCCATCTTTCCTATATTGAGCCCAACCCCACCATGGCCAAATCTGAATCTGATTGGCCCAGTGAGCTCCACTGCTCCACCCTGCTGACTCAGCTGCGTCCCTGCTGCACCAACTCATGCACCATTGGAGGCACTTTCTCCGTGGGCAGCTAACCCCTCCCACATTGCACTCTTTCTTGGAAAGCTATCAGAGTCCATAGGCCCCAGGTGGATGGCAACTGACCTCAGTGTGCTCTGAGACTTTTGCTAAGTAGCTTCAGGCACAGCACTGGCACCAAACCAGAATCTACATTAACCTGGTGACCACAACATTTCCCACTATAGTGACTCCCTGAGACCCTGCCTCACCTAACTTGCGACCACATGAGGCTTTATCAGTGGCTGAATGTTAAGGGAGTTGGCAAGTGGTAGCAGGCCTCAGCATGTCCTGGCTTTTTGCAGAGCTACCCCAGTCCTGGCAGCCATCCTCAGTTCATAGTATGGCTTCTCCCACATGCTTCCAGGTTTAGCACAAGCAGCGAACAACCACAGATCACCTTGTAGCTCCTACCAAATAGTCACAGGGAGTGGGTAACATGGTCCTGTGCCAGAGCTCCTTCCAAGACGCCCCAAAACCAACACACTTGGAGGTTGGCTTCAGACCACAGCAGAGCATGACCCAATTGGCCCCTAAAGTGCACACACAAAGGGTAATCTTAACAGGGAACAGATCCCACTGGGGCAAATCCCACTCAGTGAGGCTGCCTCCCACACAGCAGCCCATAAGCTGTGGATATGGCCACACCCCACAGCCAGTCAGCCTGAGAGTCAATTCCACCCACTGACATGCCAACAGCAATCAAGGATCAACTATAACAGGAGGGGACACACAACCACACAGGGGACACTCCTGGAGCACCCAGTTCAGGTGACCAAGGAGACTGTGCCTCTGAGCCTCACAGGACACCTACTACATAAAGCTACCTGGCGAAGACTGGGAGACATAGCAGATCTACATAATACATAGAAACAAACACAGAGAGGCAGCCAAAATGAGGAAACAAAGAAACGCATACCAAATGAAAGAATAAGAGAAAACTCCAGAAAAAGAATGAAACAAAATGGAGGCAAGCAACCTACCAGAGACAGAGTTCAAAACACTGGTTATAAGGATGCTCAAGAAACTTAGTGAGAACTTCAACAAAGAGACAGCAAGCATAAAAAAGGACATAGAAACCATACAAAAGAACCAGTCAGAAATGAAGAATACAATAACTAAAATGATCAATGCCCTAGAAAAAAATCACCATCAGAGTAGACGAAGCAGAGGATCGAATCAGCAATTTGGAAGACTAGGTAGCATAAAACACCCAATTCAAACAACAAAAAGAAAGAAAAAAATCCAGAAGATAGTTTAAAAGACCTCTGGGACACCATTAAGCCGAATAACATTCACATCATAGGGGTACCAAAAGGAGAAGGGAGAAAGCAAGGGATTGAGCACCTACAGGCTTCGCAAAGCACCCCTCCTCTGTGCTACCATCGCCCTGTGACTCTTCTTCCCACAACGCATTGGATTGAAATGTACTGCCTCCAGGACTGACTGCGCTTCTAGGTACTGAACTCCCTGAGGGGCAAGGACACCATTGTACATATGCTGGGCCTTACGTGTGTAGCACGAGGCCTGTGCTTGGGATGCAGGAGTAGTTAAGATGTCGGTCTTTGGAGTCAGATCTCCGATGGAAATGGTACCATTTTTACCAGCAGTGTAACTCTGGACATATTACTGACCCTCTATGATCCTCAGCTTCCTGATGGGTAAATGAGAATTAACATGTATATGAGAATGAGATGATGTATGTAAAGGGCTTAACAAAATACTTTGCAAAATTATCGGCATTTGTGTTGGATCTCTTCCGAGACGCACTGTCCTCCCTTCTCCATCCTCTGAGCCCCAGAAGGAGGATATGATTAGAACCATGGATCAGGTAGACCTGAATTCAGACCTTCACTCCCCTGTCCACCAGCTGACTCCCACAAACATGTGTAACTTTCAGCAGTCTGCATCTCAGTTTCCTCTTCTGGAAAGAGGGGATATTAACACCAAACCCAATGGGCTGCAGGTAGGCTAATTGGGAAATCTATTTAAGCCCTTCACACTGGTGTACTGTACACACTCAATAAATTGGCACTGTCGTCATCACCGCTGTGAGGTGCAAGGAAATCATGTGTGACCTGTAAACGATTACACACCTGTAAGAAATGTTTCAATTGTTATTCACAGGGAGGTGCATTATCGCCGGATATAAGGCTGCACTTCCCTGAAGCTTGCTGATGGCATTTCTCCTTTCTTTCAGTCCTTTAAAAGATTTGTGATCACCGTCTTCTCTAAGATTTGGCCGTGGCTCACCCCCTCCAGGAAGCCTTCCCTAATTAACAATACTTTGTCTACTCTTTTATTCTCCAGACACACAATCCTTAGGAGTAAATTCAGATTTACAAAACAGATGATTTAGAGTTAATTAGTTGTAACACTAGAGGATTTCTCAAGATTGCTTTAAATCATGTACTCCCAAAGCGCAATTGAACCCCATGCAATTTACAAACATTTGATTAACGCTCAGGGGCTCTGGGACATCACTACTGCCCAAATTAAGGTCCAGATTCGGTTTGGACTATTTAGTGCACGTATGTTATACATTGCTTTGCTAGTCTTCAGAGTTGGTTATACCCCTTCTAGGAGTTACTATTACATTCCCAATGGAGGGGATCCTGACTTTAGTCTCCATTACCTTTAGGGAGGAAAAACCCCAAAGGGCTGTCCTGGGTGGGACTCAGAGGCAGGTAAATGGCCCAGCTGATTTTTGACAAGCAAAGTAATTCACACCTGTTGTACTGTCTTCAGTGCCTCCTGTGACAGAAAGAGTAAATTTCCTGGAATGGTAATAAATTGCATACCAAAAGTAGGGGCCTGTGGGGATTTTACTCATGTCGGCAAGGGGTTGTAGAACTAAAGATCAAGACAATGGTTATAGAATTTATTTTCTTCATTTCCTCCTTTGTTACTCTCCTGATCACTTATGATCAATCAAAACCCTTCAATGGGATGAGTGAATGGGCTTGCTTCAGGTATAACAATGAAGGGGGATGCGGAAGAAAAGGACCCACTCCTCAGCAGGATGGGGAGGGAAGAGCTCAAGAGACAGAGGTGATAAATGTTCATGCAATTGTATTGAAGAAAAATATAAGACGGGCTGAGTCCCAGGCACTTATGGGGGGAAAAAAAGGGAATAAAAGAAGAGAGGAACCTCTGTACTCTGGGCCCCCCTGTCAGGGATAGATCCCAGGGAGCAACGCAGAGGGCTGAAGAGCCAGAGTCTCCAGGAAATCAAACACAGGCTTCCTCAGGAGAGGCGCAGAAGAGCAAGCTCCACAGCAGCCCGGCCTCCAGGCTGGAGTCCAGACACTCAACCTTAGCGATGATGGGAGGGACCCAGTCAGGAGGCGGAAAGGACCAGGGCGGGGTGCAGATGCTGGTTCCTCCTCACTCCTCTCTGACTTGGATGGGTACCCACGGAAGTTCAAGGTGAACCCTCATTAACAGTCTCCAGATTCAGCAGTGGACTGCCAGCAGGGCCACGGCAATCAGGCCAGACCTCCTCACTGCTTCTGGTCCTGCTCTTGCTCTATGCAAGTCGGCATCTCGCTCCAGACCATGGCTCTGCCTCAAGATTAATATCTCCTCTATCTGGTTCTGGCACCTGGCTTTTGTATTAGGCATCTCTGGCTCTCAACTCCTGGTTATCCACTCAAGGACTCAAGCTTGGCTGCATTCTCCCCCATCCATCCCATGTTCACAGACTAACAGGTTGCTACTGACAGTCTCCTTCCACTTCCCCATCTAATCTTATTTAAACACACCCATACACACACACACCCATACACACACACACCCATACACACACACACCCATACACACACACACCCATACACACACACCCATACACACACACACCCATACACACACACCCATACACACACACACCCATACACACACACACCCATACACACACACACCCATACACACACACACATATACATATCTGTGCATACATATATACATATATGTGCATACATACATGTATACACATATATACACACACGTATATATGTATTTTACAAAAAAGGGATGGCAAAATAGTCATTACTCTGCAACTTGTTTTTTCCCCACGTTTTAACAATATATCATGAACATTTATCTAGGTCAATATATATGATATAGAGCAACACATTCTTTTAACAGCTGAATCCTATTCCTTAATATAAATTACCATAATGTATTTAACCCTTACCATACTGAACATTGAGGTTGACTCTTTTACCATCATAAACAATATTGTAATAAGCATCCTTATACATATACTCATGAGCTACATCTTTTATTTCTATTGAAGATATGTAGTTATTCCAGTGGGTCCACGGGTGCATGGGTATAATTAGGATGACTTAGAATGGAATTGCTGGGTCAATTGGTATGCACATTTTAAAATTTTATAGGTACTGTACTACCAGATGTTGTAAGAGACTAAAATTTATAGGTAGACTCACCAGCTGTTGCTTTGGGGCAAATTATTTAGGTTTCTGAACTTCTATTTCCTCATCTACAAAATGGAAACAACAACATATATTTTGAAGCACAAAGGTAATAAATATATGCCAAACTAGAAGCTTACTAAGTTACATCTTTTATTCCTTATTATTGTTTTGCTGTTATTAAAAGGCAAATCCTAAACTTACAATTAGCAGAAAAATAAAACGAAGAGCACGTGGCTGAAAGAAAGACCCACAGGCTAATCCCAGCTTTCCTATTACTTGGTGTTAGCCTGTGCAAATCATTAGAATCGTCTGGGTCTCCAAATCCACAATTATTGGCTGTGGGGGATCAGTATAAAGTGCCACCAGGTTCTTTTGCAGTTCCACGATTTCCATAATTGGTTATTTTATTTCCAGGGCATTAGTAGGAAGAAGCTGTTGGCCTTTCAGATCTACCCAGATTCTTTGCATTGAGACAGAAGCCAAACTAAGAGGAAAATAAAAAAAAGCAAACAGAGGAAAACAATAAACAAATAAATAAATTTAAAAAAAAGAAAGAAAGAAAAACAAACAAGTATCCCAGGCCAGGCCCTTACAAACATGATGGAGAAACACAGCTGGCCCCTAAAGAAGGGACATCCCTCTCTTGGATCTCAGCTGTTGACAGATCTCAGCCGCTGCACCCATCTTATCTACTAGGTTCTAAAACATTCTCATTACAAAAAGAGGCATCTCTGTGGGGACTGTGGATTAGGAAGTAAGCTGGTCTCTAAGCACTTTTCAAATGAGCCAGTCCAAATTCCTCAATCCCCTAGGCTGTCTTCATCTTTTCCCACCACACTCCCAAAGCCTCCATGAACCATGACCCCACAGTCTGTTCTGTGGTCCAATTACATGTGTGTCTAAATTTGACCTTCAGCCCTATGTCTAACTGATTGTTGCAGTCCCAGAGTGTGTGGCCCAAGGCCTGTCTTTTTGCCTAGCAGAAGCCCAAGAAACCTTTGCTGAGTGAAACAAGATTGTGCAATTGTTTTTTTATATAAAATGCAGCTAAATTGAAAGTATGACTCATAGACCATTAGCGTGGGAGAAATTTTAGAGGATAGCTCTCTCAATACCGTCATTTATTAATTTACTCCTTTAGTCAATGAACGTTACTGTGTGCTAGAAGAGGAAACTGGGGTCCAAGTAAGTTAAGTGACAATTTCAACGCTGCACGGTTAGCTAGTGGAGGAGCTGACACCAAAACTTGGGCTTTCTGACACATGATTTAGTGCTTACTTTGTTTGCTATGTTGCTGCAATAATGATTAACTTAGCAACTCTAATTCCATGCATCACAGTTTCCTATGATAACATTTGCAATAGATAGAAACACTTGGGCTTCCTGAACTTTCTAGTTCTCAAGGACTTTTATGAAATTAAAAAAAAATTACAGCCCATAAATTTTCCCTGTGATTGTTTTCTCCTAAGTCATCACGTTACATAGCAGAACATTTGTTTCACTTTCAGCTTACAAACTAGAGGACCCATTAATAATGACTAGAGAAGCCACCAGGTTCCAGATAGAAAATGTCATCCATTTAACAAAAAGTCAAAATCCGTAACTACTGCTATTTGGATGGTGTCTGAACAATGAGTTACGCAGTTTCAAACCAAGGTGAGGACTTTGAATTGTATGTTCCTCCTGCCCTCCCCGTATGATATAAAATCTGATGCCATATCCAAGGCAGAGAGTTGAGGTAATTGGAACTTGCAGTTTTGGAGTAACAACTGTAATAGATTCTTATTTAGTTTATGTTGAATATAATATACAGGTAGGAGTTCTTCAGAGCTGAGAAGGACACCATTTCCACATATTCATTATCATAACTTGAAATGTCTAACCACATGCAGGGAAGGCTTGTACTGTAACAAAGAAAAAGTATAGGCTTTGGAGGCAGCTGGACCTGGGTGCAAATCCTGACTCTGTCATTTCACATCTCTGTGAATCAGGAACTCATCTACTATCACCGAGCCTCAGTGGGTAAAACAGGGACACAAATATCTTCCTCATAGGGCTGTTGGAAGACAACATATAAAAAAATGTAAAAGTGCCTGGTATGACAGTTAGCACACAGCAGTGGAGCCGAAGTTAAGCAACACGTGGATAAAATGAATTCAATACGTAATAACGGCAGAGTTGAGAGTAGCTACCAAGGAGGGTCCACACTGGAACCAGTGGTTCGCCAATGAAGAGAGTGGTCTACGCGAGGTCCTACATGGGAAATGCTAAGCGTTTTTCACCAGGAGGAAGAGAAGGAAGCATAGCCTCCTGTAGAAGCAGAGAAGTAGTTTGCCATGAAGTAACACCTGAGATGCTTCCTGACAAGAGAGAAACAGCAGCTCAATCTGAAGTCCAGATTGAGATTGGTCCAGAAGATTTTCTAGAATGGGTGAGTCAGGAACAAGACCTTGAAAGTTAGGTGAGATTCCAACAGGCAGAGAGGAAGGGGACGGCAGTCTAGAAAGGAGCATCAGGGACAGCAAAGGCCCAGAGGCAGGGACATGACTGATATGTTCCGTCCCGGGAGCAGAGAGAGAATCTTGGTAAAGAGGCAAGAGAAGAAGAAGTATATTTATTCTGATTTGCCGAAGGCCTTGGTGGTCACACTAAGGTATCTGTGTTTTCTCCGGCTGATAAAAGAAAAGCCACGTGCATAAACTGCTGGAGGTTGGTTTTTTTGCAAGAATAATCTCGGGTTGAGCAGAGGAAAGAAGATTCTGAAGGCCATGGAAAGCTACGGGTTAACGCAGAAAGTACGCAGGCTGGGCTTGCTGGGCTTGGGCCTTGTGTTGTAGCCTCACTGCTTAGTAGCTGGGAAACCATCAGCAATTTACTCAGCTTTGCTTGCCTGCAGTCTCCTTTTCTACCAATGGGGACTAATAACGACAAGATTTTTTGTGATGTTCAAATACATTAAAAAATGAACAAGGTAGGGAATTAGTTTGTAAACTCTATGGCACGGCTGTTCAATAGGACTTTCTGTGATGATGGAAATGCTCTGCTATCGATGCTTTCATATCAGTATTCACTAGCCACATGTGAAATGTCACTAGCCACATTTCAAGTGTGGCTAGTGTGACTGCAGGACTGAATTATTCATTTCAAAGACTTAGACTTAAATTTAAAACACCACCACGTTTGCCGGCACAACTTTACAGCCTAGGGGAATGGGAAGGGAGTGGACTTTTCAAACAGGAAAATCCAAGTTTCAAACATGTTTTGGACTCAATGGGCCAGTCTAACTCTCCAGGAGAAAGAAGAGCAAGCGTATTGTCATAGTAACTAGACATCCTTCAACTCTGGGCTCTCGCCACCAAGGACTTCTTCATCTTCCAGACCACTCCATGCTTTCTCAAGTCTCTATGTTTCTGCACTTGCAGTTATCTCTGCGTGAAATGAGCATCCACCGTTGTCCCTTGACTTGGTTTGACTTGGAGAAATGAGAATTCTTTCAGACTTAATTCAGGCATCGGCCACACATCACTCACAGAGCCAGTCCTAGCCTCTGTGTTGATTCTTGGGCTGGGTTATGAGGTCGTCTCTGTGTCCTCAGGCTGTCCCGTGATCCCCACTATCATAACACATGTCACACGGCAGCGTAGTACGGAGTGGGCACTCACTGAAGGATAGGGATTGAATTTTGTTTTATGGCAATATACACACCACATAAAATTTACTATTTTAACCAACTTTACATGTAGAGTGCTGTGGTATTAAGCTCATTCACATTGTGGTGAGACTATCACCACCATCCATCTCCAGAACTTTTTCATCTTCCCTAAACTGACACAATGTCTCCATTAACTAAAACCTTCACAATCCCCTCGCCCCCAGCCTCCAGTAACCACGATCTCGTTTCTGCCGCTATGACTTTGACTGCTCTAGGGACATCACACCAGAGGAATCACACGGTATTTGTTCTTCTGTGACTGGCCCACTTCACCTCGCATCCTATCCTCACGGTTCATCCATGTTGTAGCATGTACCAGAATTGTTTTCCTTTTTTAGCCTGAATAATATTCTGCTGTATGTATATACCATATTTTGTTTAACCATTCACGCACTGATAAATACTTGGGCTGTTTCTAACTTTTTTTTTTTAATTAACCATTTTTAAATGTACCATTCAGTGGCATTTAGTACATTCACAGGTTGTGCAACCACTGAAGACCTGTTTCTTTTTTTTTACTTTATAGGGGAAGGGAAACGGGACTTTATTGAGGAACAGTGTGTACTTCCACAACTTTTTTCCAAGTCAAGTTGTTGTCCTTTCAGTCCTAGTTGTGGAGGGCGCAGTTCAGCTCCAGGTCCAGTTGCCATTTTTCCTAGTTGCAGGGGGCGCAGCCCACCATCCCTTGTGGGAGTCGAACTGGCAACCTTGTGGTTGAGAGCTCGTGTTCCGACCAACTGAGCCATCCGGGAGCTCAGCAGCAGCTCAGCTCAAGGTGCCGTGTTCAATCTTAGTTGCAGGGGGTGCTGCCCAACATCCCTTGCGGGACTCGAGGAATTGAACTGGCAACCTTGTGGTTGAGAGCCCACTGGCCCATGTGGGAATCGAACCAGCAGCCTTCAGAGTTAGGAGCACGGAGCTCCAACCACCTGAGCTACCGGGCTGGCCCAACTACCTTTTTGTTATTGTGAATAATGCTGCTATGAACATGGATGTACACTGGATCAGATTTTGTGTATTTTTCTATGTCTCCAACTCAAACTGGCCTACCTATAATGGATGTAAAATGATCAAAGGTTTCTTACCTGTCACAGGATACAAATGGAATTTCGGCACCAAATACTATTCCTGGAAATACAGGAGATGCACAATAAAAAATATTGAATAGAAGTAAAAGAGGAAAAGATTAAGAAACAAGAGAGGGAGGTAAAGAGGCAGGCTGCTTTATTCAAAGCACACACACACACCACACACACACACACACACACACACACACTCACACACACTGCTTTCCCACTGAGGATGTGTACCACCCTAAAAAAGCATATATCAAACTTCAACTTAAAGGTTTTCTTTCTCTTTTTCTTTTCTTTCTTTCTTTGTTCTTTTCTTTTTTCTTTTCTTTCCATTCCTTCCCTTTCCTTTTGTCTTTTCTTTTCTTCCCGCCTGCCGTCTTCCTTTTTCTTTCTTTCCTTCTCTCTTTATTATGTTTTAAAACCTGGTCTTGGAATCAGAAGCCTTGTGTATATTTCTGGCATTTAACTTAGATAAGTCACAAACCCAAACCTCAGTTTCCTCATCTTTAAAATGGGATAATTTTATTGTTCCCAGGTTTGAGAATGTGTGTGTGTTTGGTGTGATACTTGAATATCAGTATACGCTGTGAACTCTTTTTAAAAAGCTGCAGAAACTATAGAGATTTTAATTCTTCTCCAGAATTTTTCTTTTTTCTGTGTTTTAATTATAAGTCAATTAAAATCCATAATGGAACAAGAGACTAGAGACTTAAGGAGAGTTTCTTTTAAATTCCATTTCTAAACCTAGTGGTGGGAGTATCAAATTGTTAAAATTTTAACATTCTAATCACTCCTTCTCCTATTGAAGTTTTCGGTGTTCTATCTGGGCTTGACACAGCCAGTGAAAATATTAAGCCTTTGTAACACCAAAAAAGTGCTAACACACAACTACAGTAATCCTTCAGCTATAGGCGACATTTAAAGAATCCCCAGCCACATAATCACATTAACATTTAATGTGCCCAAGTTCAGCTAAAATATGTTTCCTCTCTTCTGCAT
The DNA here is from genome assembly GCF_004115265.2 of Rhinolophus ferrumequinum. Taxonomy (NCBI): domain Eukaryota; kingdom Metazoa; phylum Chordata; class Mammalia; order Chiroptera; family Rhinolophidae; genus Rhinolophus; species Rhinolophus ferrumequinum. The sequence goes on from NC_046292.1 coordinate 41,482,630, forward strand.
CTCTTTCCTGAAGCAAAAGATGCCAGTGGAACCTGAGAATTCCATTTGCATCCTCCTCTGAGTCCCCCACAGAAAAGGGAGTCCTTTCCCACACAGCCTGCTCCTGGAGGTAAACACAGCTTGTAGCTGTGGCAAACATCTTTTATCATTTTACATCCTTTATAGGTCAGCCAGTTTGAGTTGGAGACACAGGAGACTTCCGGGAGAAATTCATTACTGCCACTCATTCTGGTTTTCCGTCTCAATATAATTAAGCTTGGCTAATTGTCTATCATGATTAAAATCATGCCAATAACAACCTTGTTCTCCAGTTTGGCTCTGCTCCAAACTTGTTAATCGCTCTTGTTTTAGAGTAGGTCATTCTGTACCTCGCTTCAGCTGTGAAATTCCTTATAAATAACATGCTTAGATAATAAGATCATCCTTGGGTGACCAGGGATTGTCAACATGGATGACACAAGCTGTGGCTAATATATGGCATAAATGAATGACAATACGAGTCATTCTCAGCAGCCTGGAACACGGAGCCGATTTTAACTTGGTGCCATTTCACTAGGAAAAATGTAAAGTCCTGAATGTAGGTTCAAAGAATTAATTGCATAGAGATAGGATGGCAGGAGTTCACGAAGCAGATTGGATTATATAAAGTGGGCCCATGACTCACTGGGAGTCAATATGGCTTCTAAAAATACAAGATTTCCCTGGATTAACTGAAATTCATCATCTCACCTAACCTAACATATAAGGAGGACTATTATTTTATGTACCCCGAAGGGGAAAAAAAAAGATGCTCCCAATTAAAAGTTAGAATTTGTATCTTATACTTAGTGAGAAATCTCTTGGAGACATTTGCATCCTATATCATGCTGCTCTAGTGCCATGTTTTCCTGAATACTTTTCATTGCAAAGCTGAATCACAGTATAATCTTTTTTAAGATCCTTTAACTGTCAATCCAACTCCGCACATGTAGTCACAGCAACATGCCTCACTCCGGGGAAGTGATGAGCTCTGACCAAGTGCGCGAGCAGAGGTAATGATGACTGCCTGCTGGCCAACAGCGATGATAAGATGTCAGCAGTTCTAGGATGCAGCCTCATCTTTCAGATATGAAAATGTGGAATAAATATGCATGTTAGCGTTTATGCAATATGGCGTAGGGTGCATGCAAGGGAAGAAGTGATAACACTGCTCTCCTTAGTGCTGGTGAGTTCCGTATCGTAGGGAGGAATCTGAGCTGTGAGCTATGACAACGTACCTTGTGCAAGGCTCTTCCTTATTTATGCACAGCTTCCCTTCAGTTCTCTCGGAACACTGTGTTTGTCTCTGATACACCAACTGTCGCAGTGCAATGTCATTTTTATTCCCACGTTCACCTTAAAAAAAATGTGCTGTCCTGAGGTCAAGGGGACCTTTTTCATTTCTGCTCCACTGGCAACTAGGGTGGGACCTAACACAGAGTAGGCACTCAATAGACGAATGAAAAAATGACAGAAGGACTGAGTATTGCACCGTGATGACTCCGGGTCACATAACAGCTTTCTCTACTTAATAAAATTTAGAAAACATTATTATGATGTACAAGGTGTGATCAAAACATACGGTGAATGTTTAAATAAAAAAAAATATTACAGTAAAAGACACATTGCCATGAATCCCCCTCAAAATATTCCCCCTCACTTTGAACACACTTATCCCATCATTCTTGCCACTTCCTGAAGCAGTTCTGGAAGTCCTCTTTTGTGAGTGTCTTTAGTTGCACTGTTGTGGCTGCCTCGATGTCCTGAATCATTTTGACTTTGGGGAAGAGCCAGAAGTGTCACGGTGCCAGATCCGGTGAATAAGGTGGATGAGGACACACCATCATGTTATTATTTGACAGAAATTGCCATACTAGAAGTGATGTGTGACATGGAGTGTTGTCATGATGGAGGGTGAAGTAAAGACAGGAAAGAGGACTTCCAGAACTGCTTCAGAAAGTGGCAAGAACGATGGGATAAGTGTGTTCGAAGTGAGGAGGAGTATTTTGGGAGTATTGATGGCAATGTGTCTTGTACTGTAATTTTTTTATTTATTGAAACATTCACCGTATCTTTTGATCACACCTCGTACATAATGCTCAAGCAATGTTATTTACTGAAATAAAGGTGTGGTATCATTTAACTTTCTGTGTACATCAACAACACCTCTGGGGCTAGATTTCAAACAGCTTCTCACCTCCCCACCCCATGCCTGCTCTCACACATATAGACCTAATGAGGAGCCTTTAAGCCTTGATGCCGACTGGATCTGGGTGCAAAACTAACTCTGCCATTTTCCTGCCTGAGGAAACTTTAGATAGTCCTCTGTAGATCTCAGTTAAATAGATCTACCTCCTGAGGTTGCTGTGAGAATGAAATAACACATATACAGCACCCACAACAGTGTTTGCTAGACTATACATTCTCGGTAAATTTTAACTACAGGTTTACAAACCATGTTACAGTTTACAAAGAGCTTTCAGGTCCACCGTGTCTTTTGATTGGCATGTGATCCCGAGAGGAACCTCTTCTATTCCTATTGTTCAAACAGTAAAATAGACTCAGAAAGAAAAAGTAGCATGCACAAAATTACAGTGGCAGACTATGACCTTTAACCCAATTCTTCTTATTAAATTATGTTAAGTTAAAATAAAAGGATTTTATGATCTGGACAGAACCTTAGAGATAATCCAGTCCTAAACTCTCATTTATCACATAAGGAAACTGAGGAACAGTGAGAAAACATGATTTGCTTTCAGCACCATTCATCTGCTGGTAGAAAAACTGGGATCAGAGCCCAGAGATCTGGACTCCGAAAAAAATGCTTGTTTCAATATTTTTCGCCCAACATGGCGTCCAACTCTGAGGAAAGAATTCTCAAATATGAACACTTTCTGGTCGTATGTGATCAGCCCCTGCCCTCCTCTCCAACCTCATTTTAAACTCACATGACTCTCCTCTCTCATTTCACCTGGACCTTTTGGCTATTACTCAAACAGACTCATTCCTTGATGTACTTGCTTTTCCTCTGTCCAGAAAGCTCTTCCTCTGATCTTTTCCACTTAATTCAAGTCTCTGCTCAAATGTCACCACCTAATAGAGGACTTCTCTATCTAAATTTGCCTTTTAGATCTTAAAGAAAAGAGCTCCAATCCACTGCCATCTAACAGTCTCAATTCCCTTGCTCTGTTATTTCCTTTGTAGCACTTATATTTATTATAGCACTAATATTATGTATCTACATACTTATTTAATGTTATGACTCTTCCATTATGATGTAGACTTATGAGGGCAATGACTGTGTTTGTTTTATTCACCATTATGTCAGCACCAGAATGCGCTCAATGAAAATAGTTTGTGAGCATCTACTATGCTTTGAGCACTGTGATAGGCACTGAGAAAACAGTTATGAATCAAAGATATTCGACTCTGCTCTCATGCGGTCTAGTGATGAACACAGCCATTGATTAAATAATCACAGATGTATGTTAAGAGCATGTAATTAGGATAGGTGAACTAGTCTTGAGATTTGGGGAAGATTTCCCTGAGGAGGGAATTTTCTGTGTACACATGTGATGGGTAAGAGGATACAAACTAGGTGAAGAGAATGGAGGACAAGTGTTCTAATAGGAAAAAACACTAATACTAGAATCTTGTGGTAAGAAGGGGTAATGATGGAGGGCAGGTGTCAGAGGGAGGGGAAGTGGGTAGAAGTCAGACTGTGAGACTCTTTAGGACATATTAGGAATTTTAGCCTTTATCCTGTGGGTCATGGAAAGCCACTGGAGCATTTTAATCCCAGAGCTGATACGTTCAGCTCTGCATTTGTAAAGGCCATTTGGTAGGTGTTTGGAGAATGAAGTGGAAGAGGGTGAAGGAAGAATCAGAATAATTCGTCAGGTCACTGCAGTAGATCCAGAGGGGAAGTGACCGTAGCTTATACTAAAGTGGAGATAGTGGAAGTAGAAAGAAATGGATGGACCAAGATCTTAGAGTTAGCATTTACAGGATTTGGTCAGGGATCAAATGTGATGATTAAAGAAGAGGATGTGTCAAGGATAACTCAGGTTTTCCTTTCACTTGTGAAATTGGATGAAAGGTCATGACAAAGAGATGGAGAATTCTAGAAGAGAACAGGTCATGACTGCTATTTTGGATATGCTGAATTTGGAATGATTTGGAGACTTTTAAGCACAGATGTGAAATAGTAAGAAATATAGGTCTGGAGCTCAGGAAAGCTCTGCACTGGAGAGATACCTGGGCAGTTTTAGATGGTCCTCAAGGCTACAGGTGTGTAAAGTGTACAGGATAGTCTGAGAAGAGGCTGACAGTGGCACTTCATGAAACTCCATCATTTAATGGCCAGGCAGAAAAGGATAGACCTCAAAAGGTAAAGGAATGGCCAGAAATAAATGAAACAATCAGGAGAAATGTGTCCCACTGCGGCCGAGGGAGGAGGGTGCTCCAAGGAGAAAGGAGTTATCAGCAACACCAAACACAGCAGCCAGGTGACAGAAGATGGGCATGGAGGCAAGCTTTGCAGTTATTGACTTCGAGGCCATTTGGTGGCTTTAGTGAAGGCCGTTCAAGTGGAATGATGCAAAAAGAAACCGGATTAGAAGAGGCCAAATGGAGAATAACAAGATTTGTAATGGAGATGGCAATAAAAAAATCAGATCTTTTAAGAAGAATCAGTGTGAAGTTAGGGGAGAGAAAGAGAAAGGGTTATTGTTGGTGGGGGCTGTGGGAGGTCACTGGAAGGTTATTTATTTAATTGATTCAAGACTGAAGAGACTGGACCATATTTAAATGATGATGGAAAGGAATGTCATTTCAAAGGACGTGTTTCAAAGCCTATGTAAAGGAATTGGCCTTGGCAAAGGAACTAAAACCACTCTCCTCTGTTATAATCCGAGAGAAAGCAGGACGCAAGGCAGAGATGTAGGCAGGTATGTTTAATGGGAGGAAGATAAAGGAGTTCTCATTTCACAGATTTACTCTGCATGTAAAGCAGGAACCAGTCAGAGGGGATAGAGGGAGGTTGGGAAGGAACTGGGCGTATGAGGAGAGTGGAGAAAGGTGTAAATATTGTAGAGAGTGTGCCAACAAGTTGACTAGAGAGGCTGCGTTGGGATGTAGGTCCTTTTGAGATTGGTGGTCATGCCAGTCTGTCCACTGAAGTGACCCTCTCGTCATCTGTGCAGGCATAAACACCAAGTAAAAGATTGGTTCGGTTTATTCTGGATTGGATTTTTTCCCACATAATACGTGTAATGAAAAACCAGAGAGACAAGGGAGTTAAAGATTGTGGCCAATGTGTTACAAACATTATGTTGAATAAAGAATATATCCCTCATTGTGTTTACTGGTTTGGTGGAAGACATTTCCTCTTTCATTCATTCTTATTTCGAGTACGTTTTCAGGTGAGATTTTATGCTTGCCTGGGTCAATTTGGTTCACGTCCAGGCTTTATATTTAACTGTGAGCTGCTTTGAGGAAGGGGCCGTAACTAATTCATATCTGCATGGCCAATGCCTAGGTCAGTGTTTTTCCACATTGCAGTACGCCTGATAAGTGGTAAATAAATGCATTGTATAAATCGATGCATGTGGAAGACATTTAGACAGGGCAATTACCAGTAAGACATTTATCCGTTCTCTAATAATAACAATAATAATCACCACCATCCTTGATACAGATTTATGGTTTGCTTCTCAAAACAGAATAAACAGAAAGAGCTGAAAGCCAGACTAGGTTCTGAATGAGAGATGCGGTCATTATTTTTTTAGTTCCCTTTGCTAAGGAGATGTTATTTCTCCCCCTTCCAAAGACATGAGAAAGAGAGGAATGAACCAGACTAGATGGCTTTAAATTTCTTCATTAGCATCCACACTGAATAAATTTCAATGGCAGGAGCCTTAACACGGCTTTCCCTGTCTCAGATGCACAGAAAACGAAGCCTGCCAATCTTGCAACATGTCTGGAGATGAAGAAGGTCAACATATCAGAAAATAAAATCAGAGGCAGAGATTTCAAAGAAATTCATCCCAAGAGTTCTTCTCCATGAATGCCGTGCAAGATTGAAGAATTCAATTACATGAAAAAGAGGCCTTTTTTTTTTAATACCGTGCCCAGCTATTAGTTTTTTTGTCATTGCTAACATGAAGGCATATTGTTAGCCATCAGGAAATCTCAACAAATTCATACATTCAAATCACAAGGGATTTGTTTGGTAGATGGATCTGAAATCTGGTCTGCCTCCAACTCGTCACCCAAGATTTCATTTATGCCAAGGAGAACGTTCTTTGTAATCAGACACGGAAAATCCAACTCATTGACACTCAGCTGCTTTATTCCTTTAGAAAAGAATCCTGCCCGTAATGCTGATGGAACATTATAATTAACTTTTTATTTGGGGTTCACCAATCGAATTATGTCTGTCTTAGAAAGCAGAAATGGTGAAGGGTCATCTATGTTCCTTCTGAAAAGCTAGAGCCTTTTCCTTTTTTCCTGATAATTTCTAGGGATTGGTTGAAAGGAAATAATGTTTTGGACTCTAACACATAGAGCTTAATTTATAGAGATGCTCCCTGCAGCATATTGTATAGTAATCTCTTGTAGACTAACAACCATAAATCCCTTACACCCCGGCATGCATGCTCCCTTGTCACGTGACTCCAGAATTCCTGGTATCCAGAGGGAAAATCTGTTTTTCCATCTCTTGATTTTAGACTAGACTTGTGATTTGTCTTGACCAAAAGAATGTGGTACAAGTGAAGTGTTACCAGTTTCAGAGCCTAGACCTTAAGAGGTCTTGGAGTTTTCTTGGTTCTCTTGGCATGCTGCCCTGAGACCTCCCTGTAAGAAAGCCAGTGTGGCTTACAGCATGGGGGAAGGCACCGAGGAGACAGAAGCACCCCAGTACTCAGCCGGCACCAACTGCCCAACATGTGGATGTGGCCGTCTTGGACCTTCAAATTCAGCTCACCTGCCAGCTGAAAGCAATGGCTTGAGTGACCCAGAGTAAACCAGTAGAACCCACCCAGAGACCCAACAGAAGCATGAGAGATAATAAAGAAATGTTATTTGAAGCCATTTAATTTTTAGGATTATACACCCCCAATGATTAGAGAGCTACACAGCAACAGATAACAGATACACCAAAAAAATTGGAAACAACGTTTACGTTTCCAATGTTAAACAATAGTAGAACGGTTAAATAAATTATGTTCTGTTCACACAATGGAATAGAATGCAGGTATTACAAACTATGTTTGTAGACAGTTTTGGTGGCATGGCAATGTGCTTCTGTTACAATGCGTACTGAAAAGCAATATGACAATTTATATTAATATATAGCACAGGCCCTCATTAAGTGACAGAGAAAATGACTAGAGAAAAGACACCAAAACATTTCAAAGGCTATGAATGGTGAAGCCAGTTAGATCTCTTAACTTGTGTTTCTCCCCTACTTTGTTCTTTATAGTTGTATTTTAGCCTCCTCCCTTTATCCAAACCAACAACCATAAATACTTTCTTATTGGATCCCAAATTGAGAGAGAACTCTTGCTACTGTTTTTAGGAAGAGTATTGCCTATATTTGTACTGTCCTGCCAGACTTCCTCTCCCAGCTCTTCTCTCTCTCTAGTTTCAGGGGAGAACTCTGGTCTTAAGATGAAAGAAGCCCTCTTCTGGTAGGAAGGTCACTTGGAGACAACTTAATCTGGACCAAATAGTTTAAACACAGTTAATAAAGGATAGGTCGCAGGTCATTCCAGTACCATTTTTTTTTCCCATAGCACTTAACCATCTTTGATATTACATTTTATATCTATTTATTTATTTGTTCCTTTGTATATCTCTCCAACTAGAATATTAAGCCCATGACGTGGGAGCTTTATCTATCTGGTTCCTGCTATATCCTGATCATATAATGATGTTTGCCATAGATTGGTACCTTAAATATTTGTTCCATGAATAAACTAGGTCACTGACCAAAGACTAGCTTCCTATTGAACAAGTCTCTGTCAGATGAAAATGCACTGGAGAGAATCCTGGTCTTGGACTCCAAAAACCTATTCTAGAATCTCTTTAATTTTAGACAAATCCTTTCACTTCTCAGTGCCTAAGTTTCTTGCTATGAAGAGGGAATGCTAAAATTTGCCTTCAAAAAGTACTTGAAAGATTAAGTGACACTTATGAGAAAGTAAACAATAAACGCTGGATAATTTTAAGCTAATGATAACACGTGGCACTTTTCTATGTGTCAAGAGCATCACATGCATTAACTCTTGTCCTTATAACAATCTCAAAATGTAGGTATTACCATGTTTCCCATTTTACAGATGAGAAAACTAAGACTCATAGAGACAGGCAAGATAGTCCAGCTAAGGAGAGAAGGTAGATTTCAACCATGGTAGGATTTCTTAGGATAGCCAAAACACATGTTCATTCTAATATAATAATAATAATTGCATTTGAAACTACTGCATATGATTACTGCCACAGTGGTACATGAATATTAGGATTCTTCAACTTTTGCCCCTTTTCTGGCAAACTCAGGTTCTCACGAGTAACAACATGGGATGCTTCAGTGGCTCTTCTCAAATTCATGAACTTTTCCTTAGAGAATTCTCCTTGAATCCCTTGTCTTTTATCACCCTGGCACTCAGACTGCACATTCTGGAAAGAAAAGAAATGCCAGGGCATTGTTTCTCAATCTCCAGGTCTTACCCATTTAATATATACTAATTTCTCTAATTTTAACTGTCATTGCCGTGCTTTAGTTCCCTGAAATCTCTCTCCTTGAACTTCACTGTTACCTCCTAACTCGTCTTTTTGCCTCTTGTCTCGTAACTCCCACCTGTCATCTGCATTATGTCAAACGATCTGTCTGTAATTCAATCTTACCATGTCACTGCCTCTTTTTCTGTCATTTACAAGGAAGTCCAAGCTACCTAGCAGAATACACATAACGCTCTAAGACCGAGTCCTTTACCTCCTTGTGAACTCCAAATATTTATTCCCTGCCTGGCAATATCTGACTGGTTACCATGCCCCTCGCATGGGGCTATTTCACATCCTGGTGTGTTTACTCAGGATCTGTCTTCTTCCTGGAGTGCTCCCCCACACATTCTACTCATAATTCCTTTCCATCTGCCAGGACCTCACCCAGGAAGTTCTCTCTAATCCCACAGTTGAGTTGAATGTCTCTCTTTCCTAATTTTAGTATTCTCTGCTTTTCTATTTTGTCTAGTAGAAGGTGAGTCCCAGGGTGGTAAAGCATCCTGTCACTTTTGTCCCTCAAATGAGAATGATAATAAGACCTACACCTCATAGGATTGCTATAAGAGTTAAATGATTAACACATATAAAGTGCTTAGAATAGTGTATACAGTAGCTGTGCTTATGGGAAGTACCAATAAGCATTAGGTATCATCTTAATATCTTCAGAAACATATACCACATCTGGCACATAGGAGGCACCAAGGTAAATATTTGCTTACTTTGAAGCACCACATTGTGTGTACGTCAACATTGTTCAATAATCTCATAATGAAGTCTCAGCGTCTTCATTGTGTGGCCGTAAAGAAAGGAAAAAAAAAGTAACCTTAAAAAATTATCCTTTTCAATAAAAGGAACCAGGATTCCTTGGAGGAATAGCTGATTCCTGGTCTGGGGCAGGCAATATACATGTACAAGATGAGCCTGAGGCACTTATAGTGCCGGAAAGTAAGGAAGTGCTAAAACACAACAAAGCAAAACAGTCATAATCACAGGGGTATGTCAAACAACTGACAGAGCTTCCGTTAGTCAAAACCACAACAATTTGAACAACAAAATAAACAAAACAGTATTAGATTTTAATGCAAATTACAAAACAAATATCCACATGTCCATACTGATAGAAATAAGTGATTAAATATGTAGATAAATAAATGAGAGAGAATAGATTAACCCTGCGTACAAAAGAATTTCAAATGATTTCTGTAAATAACGGTACTTTGCCCTCAGATAGGTAGAACAAAACTCCATACTACTTAAGTATGGGCTAGGCGTAACGATTTCCTTCCCAAGTAGACAGTATGGAAAGGGAATAAACAAGAACCACTTCAGAGTGGAGAAGCTTGAGAAACATCATCATGGCCAAGTGATCAAGGTCAATTTCAGCAGTGAGAAGTCTTGATGATACGTGTATGTACATTTGACACGGAGTGATGAAAATGGTGCTTTATCTTTGTGATCAATAAGTTTTGCAACAATAAGTTCTGGGACAATACCTTATTTTCCACTCTGCTTTTTAAGAGAAGCCTTTCAGTGCATTTTTGGCTTGGTGACTTCTGCTCAGGAGAAGCATTTCTTGATGAGCCAGAGTCCTCTGGAGCCCAGCAGGGCTGTTGGAATTGTTCGATGTTGCGTTGCATTGTTAAGAAATAAAAGAAGGAAAAAATGAAAGAAAGGGGGGAAATTTTACATCAATATCCAACTTCATTTATGCTCTTTCCATGAAAGCATTGATCAGTTTTGTGTGTGTGTGTGTTTAAGTATTTAAGAATGAAACTTTGGAAAAGAAATCATTTCTAATCAGTTTGGATTATTCTTCCCTGGTGGACTCACACTGTTTTATCATCAGGTTTTCTTTTTTCTCCCCCTTACGCCTTCTGGCATGAATTTTACCACATGGGGTGAAGTGAACAAAACTAGTCTCCATACATACATGCAACCCAACATTTTTTTCTTCCCAGTGAATATGTATTGAATCAGATATGACTCTGTGTGTGTGTGTGTAGAGAGAGAGAGAGAGACAGACAGAGAGAGAGAGAATAGTAAGATCCGGTTTACCCTGTTGAGTTCAATCAATGGCCTCGTGTTCGACCGCACAGGAAGGGAACTCCTGTGCACGCTTATCTTTCCACCACTGACCTCCCCCTAGAGTTCCTGCAATTTTAACTACCTGCTCTGCTGGCCCTCTTGCATTTCAAACCAACAGGCTCCGCACTTTCTCCACTTCTCTATTCCTGTCCTCTTGGTTTCTGTAAATTGCACCAACGTCTCCATGGTTATCCAGGTGGGAACCTTTAGAGAGGTCTTGGACCCTTCCCTTGGCACACTTCATTTCTCTGCTCCATTGCCAACTCCTGTTGATTCTATCAGTGCATTTCCTCAAACTCCTCTTTCCTTTCCTCTCCATTCCCACTGCTTCTATCTTATTCGGGTTCTCATTATTGCTCACCTGGGCCTTTTCAATGATCTCCTAATTAGTCTCCCCACCTCCACTCTCCCGTGCCCATAATCTATCTTCCGTCCTTCCACTGGTTTAATTTCCCTAAAGTGCAGCTCTAATCCTGTAACCCCACTGCTAAAAAAGTTAAATGGCTCCCCACTGCCTCCAGGATAAATGCCAACATCCCTAGCTTGGCATTCAAGGCCCTTCCCCATCTGGTCCTAAACAACCCTTCCAGACTTATCTCCTATAACTGCCCTACATGAATTTTCTATGCCAGCCAAATCGATCTACTATTTCTGCACGCATGTGTTGTCTCTGATTATGAGCCTCTCTACTGAAGCAATTTCTGCTGTTGGGGAGACTTATTGATTCCCCTCTGCTGTTAATGGTTAAGTCCACATGACCCACAAGGTTATTCCTGGCCACCCAGCCCCACAGAATTACATGTACTGTTCACTTAGCCTTTTATTTTCACCACTTCAGTGCACGTTCTGTTTCCACCCCAACCATGGTTTTCTCAAGGACAGTAATGGTGGAAGAGCATAAAGTTTTAGTCAGTTGGCTCTATATCAGCCCTGACTCTGGGTGGTGAACACACAATGGGATTTATAGATGATGTAATACAGAATTGTACACCTGAAATCTATGTAATTTCACTAACAATTGTCACCCCCTAAATTAAAAAAAAAAAATCAATTAAAAAAAAAAGAAAAAGAAAAGGAAGGTATGAGGAGAGCCTGAGCTCTGAGACAAATCTGGCAGTTGTTTTCACAGTGCACTCAGCATCATCCTTTTCCTCTCATAAGTGGGTCTGTATCAACCACGTCCTTCTCTTTCCTTCTATCCTTATGGTTGAACTCTTCTCTAGGAGGCCCCCCAGTCTCTTTGGTAATGGCCTTCCCCACTTATCAGTGACTCCATCCTTGGGTTTCCCACATGTGCCCAGAGAAGTCTCAATGCCAGTGGTGAATTCTAAGTTGACTTCAATGGGGGTCTTCACTCCCTTTCCTCCCTCCTTCCCTCTGTGGACAGCCCCCAACATGCACACACACACACACACACACACACACACACACACTCCTGAATCTGATTCCAATGAACTGCCGCAATGATTCAAAAATACAGTCAGCCTAAGAATCATCTGAAGAACTTATCAAATATGTAGATTCCTGGGCTCTACCCCCAGAGATTCAGATTCAGTAAGTTTGGACGGTGGCCCAAAAACATGTCCTTTTAATGAGCTCCCTGGGAGATTCGAATGACGGTCTGAGGACCACACTTGGCAAGTCACTACTTCACAGTCTAATCCTTCCTTCCTGCCCACTTTACCTCCTGCGGGGCAATCGGGACTACTTCCTATTTCTGAAACACTCCCTGAATATTCCAGCCATTGTGCCTGTGCTCCAGTTCTGCTTCAATGGCAACAGCTTTCCTTCTATCCCCTCCCTCAAAATCCTACCCATCCACATGAATGAATGCCTCGTGAGGGCAGGGACTTTCATCTATTTTATTCGCTGTGGCATCCTCAGCACCTAGAATAGGCCTGACACATAGGAGGTGCTACAAAAGTCTTCATTAAAGGAAGGAAGGAATCTGTCAAGAGGGAATTAAAACGTTATTGCTTCCTGGAAGCAGACTTTGATCACTACCCAAAGAAATAGCAGCATCTTTTCAATCTGAGCAGCTTTTTCCTTGTACTTTATCCCACAAGTTGGCCAACTTTTTCTATAAAGGGCCAGATAAATATTTTAGACTTTGCAGGACACACAGACACTGTTGAAACTACCCGACTCTGCTGTTGTAGTGCAAAAGTAGCCAAAAGCCATACGCAAACAAATGGGAATGGTTGTGTTCCAATAAAATGTCATTTACAAAAAACAGGCAGGTGGTGGGCTAGATTTGGCCCATAAACTATACTTTGCTGACCCCTACCCTATTCATTTGTGTACAAAATTTCTCTCTTTGGCTATATTCCTAGATTATACATTCCTTGAGACAGGGACAGAATCTCATTACAAAAATAAATCTGTGTGTGTGCATGAATGTTCATATATGTTTATCTACATTGATATGTGTAGGCAGATATACGGAACACACACATACACACACACACACACACACACACACACACACACACACACACACACACCACTGAGCGACTGGGGACATATTACCTAGCTTCTCTGGCCCTCAGTTTTCTCATTAGTCATACCTGATCCTAGGAGATGAGCAAGGAAGCATCTGACATGGTGCCCAACCTATCACACAGGTTCAACAAGTCTTACTTTCCTTCCTCTTTTCCCTTAAAACAGCACTGCCATCCCCATACAATGCACTCAGCAAACATTTATTGTGGGGTAAGTGTCAATGGACCATGCTTGAAACTCAAGGAAATTCTACGGTGAATGAGAAGAATGTGTTTGAATAGAAACCATTCCAGGACAGGAGTCAGAGATGTGTGATCTAATCCCAGTTCCACTGACTCCTTCTCCAGTCCATTAACCTTCCCATCCTTGGAGACAGCCGTTTCATACCTTTTCCATTGTCCTCACCACTCCCATATTCCCTGCTCACGCCCTCATCCTAACAGCAGATGGCCTCACCTCACACTTCACTGCAAATAGAAGGCACCACAGCATCATCGCCTTCTCATATCAATGCTGTAAAACCACCCTCACCTCTCTGTACCTGTCTCATGCCTGTCCCCCTGCTCCCATGGGTGCAACGTCCCTACACCTATCAGTGGCAGACCCCTCCACTCTCCTCTGGATTTCCCCACCTCTTCTCCCTTGCAAGGACTTTAGTCTTTTACACATAACATCTCTCTTTTGCATCATCAATCAGCCAGCAAACATGCTCTCATCTCTCCCCTTTAAAAGCAAAAACTATGAACAAAACCTCTCCTGACTCCCGCTTATTGGTCCATGTCTCTGCAATTTGTGCAGCCAAATTTAGCCAACAAATTGTTTAGTGCTGTTGTTTTCATTGTCTCACTTCCACTACTCTTGTTTTTCCAAAAAAAAAAAGCAAATACATAAAAGAACAGAGATGCAAAGAGACAAAGAGACATTTATGTACACATTCTCATAATATACAGATGATATTTTGTCTTTGAAATTTCAGATGTTTAAACTTACAACAAAAGCCCCACAGAGACAAGTAACGTTCTCTTTCCCATTCTCATTTTTGTCCCATTCCTCGTTGGTCTCCATCTTCACCACTCCCAAGGCCACTGGTACCCTCTGCGTTGCCAAATCCAGTGGACACCTCTCTATCCCCATTTTACCTGTCCACTGCATCCTTCCTGAATTGCTCTCTTCTCATGGCTTACATCGTTCCATTCCTCCTGGCTCCTGTCTTACTTCTCTGGCCTCTTCTTCTCCATCTCCTTGGCTGGCTCTTCCTCTTCCTCTCCTCAATCCTAGGACTCTTGTATCTCCCCTATCCACACATTCTCCCCAAGTGAGCTCATCATGGCTTTAAGTACCATCTAAATGCAATACTCCCCATTTATATTTCTAGCACAGACCAATATCCTCAGCTCTAGATATCATTTGGTTTTCTACTAGGGGTCTCCAATTTAATAAGTCTTTTGTGAAGCTCTCTATAGGCCCCCTAATGGTGCCTCTCCCACTCTTCCTCATCTCAGTAAATGGCACCTTGTTCCTTAAGCGAAACCCTTTGGAGTCATCCTTGATTTTTCCCTTTTTCCACATTCTCTCCGCCCCAATCTAACCTATTATCAAGCTCTATGGGTTGAAATTCCCAAATTTATCTCCACTTCACCTCCACAAACCAGCCTAGTTTGGTTGGTTGTAACAACCTTCGGACATAACCTCTTTCTCCTGCATTATTAATGTCTGCTCCACTGGATCATTACCAGTGCCCAACAAACTTGCTCTCATGTCTCCCCTCTAAAAGCAAACCAAAAACCACCTCTTAGCTGGACGACTGCCATAGTTTCTGTTTTCTGCTTATACTCGAGCTGCCTACAGCCTATGTTCCACGTGGCAGCCATAATGCCCACCATAAATATTACGAATGTATTCACAAATATGAATCTGATTGTGCCCCTTTCATGCCACAAACCCTTCCCATTATTTACCATTGGTAAAAAAAACAAAAACAAATGCAAAACCAAAATAAAAAATAAGCTTCTGCCTACTTCCCTGACTTCAACAAATGCCACTCTTCTGCTTATGATGTTGCATCCACAAGATTCTCCGTGCCGTTGACTGAGTCCAGCAAGCCATTTCCTACTTTGGGGCCTTGGTGTTTGTCGTTTCCTCTCCCTAAAATGCTCTTCATCAGCTCTTTCCATGGCTGCCACATTCTACCCTTTAGGGCTCAGCTTAACCAGCCCTTCGTCAGAGAGACATCCCCTGACCACCTGACGTAAAATAATATCATATGTATCAGTGCTAAATTCCTCCATTTGATATCACTCTGTTGATTTCCTTTATAGACATTATGACAAGCTCTTCCTTGTTTATTAATTACTGTGTTATTTTGTAATAGCTTATGGTCTGTCTTCTACTACTGACGAATATGTAAGTTTCACGAGGGCAAGATTTTGCCATGTTCACTATGTATAACTGAGCCCAAGGCCTAGCCCATGGTAGCTGCTCAATAAACATTTGTTAAACGAAGTAACAACACACTCGTCTCCACACCTCCACCCAACTGTTTGGAATGCCTCCCCTGTCTTTCTCCGTTTGGCAAAGTTATCTTTACTGTCCAAATCCAACTGAAATAATACCTCCTCTGTGTTGCTATTCCCCCGGGAGTGGGTCACGCTTTCCTCGGTGCCTTCACACTCTTCATTTCTACCTCTGTCACAGCAGCAGTACTAATTAGAATCACTGCTGTTTATTGAGCATCTCCTGTATGCCAGATGTAGTATCAAATGTTTTGAAAACATTGCCTAACTCAATCCATACAACCACACTCAGAGATAGGAATTAAGTCTGTCATTGTAGAGATGATGACACTGAGTCTCTGAACGTTTAAGCTAGTTGCCCAAGGTCAATAAAGTGGAACCAGGGCTTCAAACCCAAGTCTGTCTAATTCCAAAGGTCATACTCTTCAGCACTGGGTTGGGTCTTATATCCTATCGCATTGTAATTCTTATACATCTGTCTCCCCCAACCTTCCTGAGGGCAGGGGGTTTGTACAACTCTGAACATCCCAAGGATCTAGCACCCTACTAGGCACAGAATTGGTACCTCAGAATTATTTGTGGGAGAAATAAGTCTGTCATCCACAAGTTTATATGAACACTTTCTGAACCTATGAATAAATATTAATCAGAAAGAAAAAGAGCACAGGAAAGGAAAAATTCAGCTGGATGACTCCAAGAAATAGGTCTACAAAATAGCTATCTAGGCTAAGTATGTGGCGTCCCAGAGTTGATGTTTTTCATACCAACTTTTGCAGATCAAGACAATACCAAGGTCACTGCCAAAGAAGACAGACATTATGTAATTAGGGAACACAGAGCCAACAATTACTCCAGAAGCTATTTCAAATTGAAACATGCCGGTGTTTGCTCATGTTCCTGTTCACACAAACAAAAGGCCTACATCTTGGAAACTGCTTTGCTTTGTTTGTTTGTAACAGCTCAAGTCATTCTTTACTTGGCAGCCAGTTGCACAATCTTGCTGGAAGCGTTGTCTGGACCCCCGGTTTTTGCTGTGGACTGTCGAAAGCAAATGAGAAGGTATATGAGATGCCTGAGGCATTGGTGTTTACATGGCATCATGAGACAATGGAGCCGGTGGGCTCCTGCCTCCTGGGCGTGACTCACGTCCCTGGATGGTGAAAATGGAGGCTCTCTGTGGGGACGGTGTGAGAACACCTGTAGAGTGAGGAGAGACCAGGGCTGCATCTCCCATTTCTGTGTCAGACTGGTAATACATTCGCATTGTTCCCAATAGCAAATTGGTATTCCCATTTTGCAGATGAGAAAACTAAAGCGCCAAGGCATATGTAACTTGTCAAAATGACACAACCATCAGTTGAACTCAAATGTAAGCCCTGGTTTGTCTGACTATAAAACCTATGCTAGCTTTTCCGTCATATTATCAATGAAACTCTCACATCACTCCTGTTATAATGGCATCCTTGCTACTCTGTAACCCTCCCACAGCCCTGCCCTGGAACTCCCGCACTTGCTCTTACTTGTGCCTGACTCGATCTTCCCTCAGATTCTTCATGTCCCACTCCATGCCTATTTTCAAGTCCTGACATATGTGTCACTTGCTCAGGGAGGGCCTTCCCAACAGCGTCCGCTGTCACTCCCCATCTTCTTTCTTTCTCGTTTTTTTGCCATCCAACTTATTACCACCTGACCTAATACACATCGACATTTGCTTTTGTTAGTTTTGCTTATTATCTTTTTCCCCAAAGTAGAACGTAAACTAGATGGAACCAGTGAATTTGTCTTGTTCACTGATGTACATCTAGAGCCTAAATCAGTGTTTGGCGCAAGGTTAGTGTTCAATAAGTATGCATTGAATAGGGAATAATTTTAACCTGCAAACACCTTGGACATAGGCAGACTAAGTGTATCCGTATGAAGTTAATGCTTCTGGGGGAGAATTTACTGAGACAACAGGAACAAAAGGTCTGAATGGTATAGAGAAGGGGTAGCTAGAGCCAAATTCCTGGGCTTTGATGTTATCCGCATCCCTACTGGTTCTGTTAAATTTAGATGAGGAACCTAACCTCTCTGTGCCTCAGTTTCCTCATTTTTAAAATAGACATTATGAAAGTATCTTGCACCTGGGACTTTTAAAGGATTAATGGGTTGTTTATGTATAAGGTATTTAAAAAAAACAGTGCCTGGCACATTGTGATATATAATTACTTGCTTTTATTATCATTATCTAGTTAACTATCAGTTCTCTTGAAGCATAATGATACAAATTTTTCCCATTAAAAGACAAAAAACAAGGTATATCTCTCTTCAGGCACCTAGAAAACCACTCAACCATACTGAAATTATTCTGAAAAGGAAAAGTAAAACAGAATAAAATAAAGCAAAAACAACCAAAACCAAACCAAAAATTCAGCTTTCTTATCAGTCTTGGGTTAACAATTAAGCCCTGTAGCAATATGTGCAACACTTAGACACTGATTATAAGAGGCAATTTAGACTTTCCATGAAACGTTACAATGGTAAGAAATTATAGGCCAATGATGCTGGAATAATTTGACTTATTTAGGGAGAAAAGTGAGCTTTATTAGCTTATTACCATCACGGCTATCCCCTTCATTTCCTCAGAACCAAGGATATGGCTGGTGTTCAACATATAATATTTGAAGCAAAATGTTGGTACCAGCTGGATTCTAAAGGTCAATAGTCCTCTTTTGAAAGGCAGTGAGAATTGGACAATTAACCAGATTGTTACTGTGAAGTAGCATATGGGCTACTATGCCTGATACATATACCTGAAAAGGATTACCTGTTACCATGCATTCATCCATTTGCTCTTTCCTTCAACAAATATTCATGGATCACCTTCGTTGTGCCAGTCCTTGAGCCACATACTTGGGATACAGAGGTGTTAAGAAGGACATTGGCGCTGCTCTCACGGATATTTATAGCCTAAAAGGTTCTCATGCTGAATGAAATGATGGGCTGAGCTGTTTTGGTTTTGTTTTTTGTTTGTTTGTTTGTTTGTTTGTTATGTATTAGGTTTTCTACCAGGAAGTTTAATTCTCTCTCGTTTCTTCCATCTCAACCTTTTATCTAATCGTCTATCTATCCATCAAAGATTTGCTGAGCACAACATGCCAGAGCCTGCTACTGGGTACTAGCGATTAGAGTGGAATGTATGTTATTTCACTGATACAGAGTCTGTCTTGCTCTACAAAAGATGTAAGATGGGGAAATACACACAGATAAATAAATGCATCATGTTACAGTTTACACAGGCATGGGGTTTTAGAGTGGGGCACATAGACAGGAACTATATTTTAAATGAAGGGGAGGCTTCAGGAAAACACTGGACACAGGGTATTTGGACCAATGAGGAAGACTTCTCATCGGATATAGCATGAGGTTTGACTTCTTACAGAGGACAACTTACAATGTACCATTAACACTTAAGAGTCTAGAAGAAGAAGAAGGAGGAGCAGGAGGAGGAGGAGGAGGAGGAAAAGGAGGGAAAAGAGGAGGAGGAGGAGGATAGGAGGAGGAGGAAAAGAAAACTAAGAAGGAGAAGGAGAAGAAGGAGAATAAAAGGAAGGAAGGAAGGAAGGAAGGAAGGAAGGAAGGAAGGAAGGAAGGAAGGAAGGAAGGAAGAAAGAAAAGTACATAGGGCATGATAGAAAAGGGGAGAGAGGAAAAATATTAGACCAATGATATTCTGAGACATAACACTAGAGACTTTCTTGAATCTTCAAATTCACAAATATAGAAATGGCGTATTCACATCCCTGAAAGTTAAGTGCTATTTCAATTTTCTCTATAACTTGCTCTCTCACAAGATGGTCTTTTAATGACTTATGACAACTACTGCTTATACAGTGACCGATAGAGAACAATAAAGCCATATTACTCTGGTTTTGTCGTCTGATTGCTCAAAAACTTCCAAAAGCTGCCAATCTCCTTCAGAATGAAGTTCAGACTCCTCACCATAATTCTCCAAGTCTCTCTAGAAGGCTCTACCCTCCCACTTTCTCTCCTGCTGCTTTTTTCATGCAGCATATACAAAGTGTGATCAAAACATATGGTAAATGTTTTTTAAAAAAATATTATAATAAGAGATGCATTGTCCTTAATCCCCCTCAAAATACTCTCCTTCACTTAAAACACACTTATCCCATTGTCCTTGCCACTTTCTGAAGCAGTTCTGGAAGTCCTCTTTTGTGTCTTCAGTTGCGCTGTCATGGCTGCCTTGATGTCCTGAATCATTTTGACTTTGGGGAAGAGCCAGAAGTCGCATGGTATCAGATCTGGTGAGTAAAGTAGATGAGGACACACTGTAATGTTTTTATTTGACAGAAATTGCCATATACCAGAAGCGATGTGCGACACAGGGCCTTTCCATTGTGATCAGAACATATGGTGAATGCTGCTGCCGAGTGCCATCCAACAGAAAGGCAGGGATCTTCAATATGGGAAGCGGTGAACCTTAGTAACAGTGTGTGACAAGTTTCAACTTGTTGGGTGCAGTCAGTCTGGTGTGAGCTATGTTTGAGAGAAGGTGTGTCTTAAAGTGTGCTGTAAATCGTCCTCCATCATGACAATGCTCCATGTCACACATCACTTCTGGTATATGGCAATTTCTGTTAAATAGAAACATTACATTGTGTCCTCATCCACCTTATTCACTGGATCTGGCACCATGTGACTTCTGGCTCTTCCCCAAAGTCAAAATGACCATGAAAGGTAAGCATTTTGAATCGATTCAGGACATCGAGGCAGCCATGACAGCGCAACTAAAGACACTCATGAAAGAGGATTTCCAGAACTGCTTCAGAAAGTGGTAAGAACAATGGGACAAGTGTGTTAGAAAGGGGGGATATTTTTAGGAGGTTAATGGCAATGTGTCTTTTACTGTAACAGTCTTTTTAAAATTTAAACATTCACCATATTGTTTGATCACACCTCGTAAAACACCAACTTTGATTTCCACGCGTCTGATCCTACCTCGCTGAGTAGTTTTAATCCGAATGCTTTTCCCATCACCTTGCCCTACTGAAATTCTACCCCCAGGATGCTACTCATCCACCTCAAATGCTACTCGCTTATGTATCCATCCATCTACTTAAAACTTACTTATTGAGAATACTACTGTCAGTCCTTGGCAATAGCAAGATGAATGAGAAATTGTTTCTTGCTCAGGGAGTTCAGGGCTTTCGTCAAAGGTGGAAGAGGGAAGGAAGCAAGTACAAGTTGCATGAATTATTTCTCTGATTTCTCCAAGGTAGTCAAAATCTCCTTTGCTTCCATAGTCCCTAGCACAGGGCAGACATAGAGTAGGTGCCATTTATTTACTTGCTTAATTATTTTGTTGTTTGTTTGTATCTCTATTACTATGCTTAAGAGTTTTGCATTTTTGAACCATTTTTCCCTTTGCACCCATTGTTCTACCAGAGGACAAAGGTCTTGATTTAACTGTTTCTGTACGCTTCTATTCACAGTGCCTTCCACACAAGGGGCCTCCTAAATATTTGCTGAAAATAAGTGAATTGAAACAGAGAAAAGGCAAAAGGTGGAGGAAAGAAGAAGGGAAAGGCCACGGTTGTCCATTAATTTCAGTTTGAGCATTTCAGAACCTACTGTTCCCTCCAGGTTACTAAAGCAAATTTATCTAAGCAAATAAGCTTCCCTATTTTCATTTCCTTGAACCCTAATTTGACATGCAAATAAGCCACTAACTAGAGCTGGGCTTTAATTGGCAGTGTTGAAACAGAAATCCCCATAGCCATTCAGAGATCTGTACTTAGAAAGAAGCTAGCATTAGCCAGTACAGGTGACAATGACAGCCACAGCAGGAAAGGGCACACCTTCTCCACATTCTTCTCAGGAGGTGTCCTAATCACCTCTTCCAGAGCTTATTTCCTTGAAGATTAGACTCTGAGAGCCCAAAGCAACCTAAAAGGCCTTACAGGTTACTTGGTCCAGATCTCTTGGCCCCTCAGCTAAAATCCTCCTACTAGTGGCATCCAGTCTCTCTTGCACACCACCAGCAACAGGAAGCTCATTACCTCTCAAAGGTGCTCTCCCTGACCACAATGTCGTTCCTATACTGAGCGCAAGAAACTTGACTCCTACCTCTATTGCCACTGGAGCCAAACAGAACCAGATTTCTCTCTTCCATAAAACAGCAGTTCAGACACCTAAACAGAGCAATCTGGATCTTTTCCTTGCTAGAATTAATAGTAGTGATTATCATCACCTTTACCCTGTACTGATTTTAGCTGTCTCATACCATTCTCTTACACCGCCGCCTCTTGTCACTTGAATCTGCTGCATTTACTTTACCCTCGATGACTTTCGTGTGCCACACCCTTCTGAATGACTGGTTTTTGATCTTCTCATTCAGGTCTCAACTCAAAGAGATGCCTGATTACACCATTTTAGCTGAAATAGAACTACCCTCACTCCACCTCCTCTTATATACTCCAGACATTCTTCACCACATTAACCTATGTTTTAAAAATAGAACTCACAACTACCTGAAATTGCCTAGTGTAACAGAGGCTGATTCCACTCTTTCATGTTTGATTGCTGACAGCTTTTAAGCGTCACCCCTCCCTCTTCTACTCCACATCTGGGTAAGCTGATAGGGAGAGACTTTGTCATCGGTAAGAGGTTCACACCACATATGCCTCTACCTGTGTGTGGGAACCCTCATTCCATCCCCAACCACTAACCATCACAAAATCTCCAAAGCAATCTCATTTCCTGACTTTCTCAAGCCATTTTAGGCCACTGTGAGAGGCCTGCCCTAGTCTCCCCAGAAAGCCTTATTATGTGCGTAATAAACCTTTTCATACCTTGTTGGTGTATATGTAGCATCATCAGTTTCAACATCCGAACCAACTGTAGGACGGGAGTCCATTCTGTTTCTGAAAAGTGGCTACAACATCACGGTTATTTATTTGTTAGCTGTTCATCTCTGTAGTATCCTTCTCTCTCACTGGAATGTGAGCTCTGATTTTCTACTACTGCTGCGGGGCACAGAAAGATGCCTGCCTGAAGTCAGGACTCAGCTAAAAGAAGAAGTGATTCGGAAGTTCTTACAACAGCTTTAGTTATAATGGCCCCAAATAATGACTCCCATTCTTGTTACTTGTAGTACCAGCAAAACTAGGTATCAGACACTGTCTTAGTGCTTTAGTTGAATTAATTCCGTTGCTCCTCATATGAACTCTACAAAAACTTATCTCCGTACAGAATTGCACACCTGAAATCTATGTAATTTTACTAACAATTATCACCCCAATAAATTAAAAAAACAAAAAAAACAAAAAACGTATCTCCATTTTACAAATGAAGGAGCTGAGGCATGGGAAAGTTATGTGATATGCTTAAGATCCCATGACAAATGGCAGAGTCAGGATGGGCATTGCAGGTGATGGCGACCCAGACGTGGTCCTAAGCACCTTACTGAACGATTTGTCACTGCTGCTCGGCTGTTTCTATGGGATGTCCCTCCTGTGTGCCAGGACCTCCTGGAACAGGGCTGAAATAGGTTAAGTGTCTTGACCTCCACTTGCAGATGAGGAAACTGTAGCTCAGAGCATTGGGAGTCCTCTGGATGTAGCAGGTTGGCCAAAGACCCCAGAGGGCTGTGAGGGCATGAAAGTGAAGCACGTGAGAACAGACGTCTGTGCTGAGAAACAGATTATCTAGGAGGCTTGTTTGATAAACAATAGTAAGGACTGGGGGAAATTGCTTGAGTCCTACATCCTATTGCACATTCATCAAACATAGGGATCCTTATAATAACACTTAGCTGTTCAAAGGAATATAATCCCCCAGCACTTCTATTGATCTAAGGGAATTGCATTTTTTATTAAAAATATATTTTTTATTGTAAAAGTAATATATGCTCACTGTAGAAAGCTGAGAAAATAGAGAAAACTGTGAGAAGACTATGAATAACTCATATTTCCATCTTCCAGTTATAACTGCTTATTACAGAGACGATTTTTTTAAAAAATGTAACAGTCGGAAAGGTCAATTCTTAAAACATGACATGGCTTTAGGTTAAATTCTGATTTTGCTTCTAACTAGTTGTGTGACTTTAAGAAGTTATTTTATTTCTTTGAACCTTAGTTTCCTGTACTTAACACCTAGATTTAAAGCACCTATCAAGATAATTTGTGAGAATTCAAAAAACAAACATGGAAATACTTAGCATGATGGCTGGAGCATAGTAGGTCCCCAATAAGGGTTAATTTTCTTTTTTGTTTCCTTCCTTCCTAACTCTGAGTCCCACACTTCTTTTAATGAGTAAAGACAACCGGATACTTCCTCTCTGTTGTTGTACACCTGTTCACCACTAATCAACCAGTTTCTTTCTGATGTGGCTCCTGAAGTGGTAGAAAATAAATTAATTTCCTTGACCTGAGAGTTAAGATGTTTCCTCTATAAGTTCACATCAGTATTTTATTCTGGAAAAATCTGAGGGTGTTTCTTTTTTTAATATGTTGTTCTTAAGTTTTATTACAATATTAGGAAAAATAAGTGAAAATTATACCCAAATCAGTTTTTAGAGTATACTGTGACATAGGAAAGAGTAATCTGAATAAGAATATTATTTGGAAAGTGTATTAGATATTGTCATACTGCTATATGGTGATAGCAGGCAGTATGTTCCTTTGATGAACTTGGTTTTTCGTTTCTTTTTTGCATATATTGAGGAAACAAGGTAAAAGTAACTATAGCTACTTTTATTAAAGGAGCACACAATCAAGAGATAAGTAAATTAATAATTTTGGCAAATTTTGGTAGTGAATGTTATAATAGAAAGATACTCAGAAAAATATGTCTGAGCAGGCTGGAAATTCAAGGGACGCTTTCTAGAACAGGCCCTTGACCTGAGTTTTGGCATATGCATGAGAGTCATCTAGCAAAAAACAAAAGGGGTGGAAAGGGACATTCAGGCAGAAAAGACATTGGGAAGACATGTGGGCATGAAACGTAATGGTGTTTTTCAGAAACTAGAAGAAATCACAATCATTCAGTAAGGCTGGAATGAATAACAGTAGCTGACACCTGTTGTATTAATTATAGGCTTCACACTGTTCTAAACAGAGATTTTATATAGGGACACTTAGAGACACAGAAACCAATGGGCAATGACAGAGACAGGACTCAGAAATGAACTAGAACCAGAAAGTCGAGACTCCCATTAGGAATATCTTTTCCTCCGTCTCTCCAGATAAACTTTTTCTGCTTTGCAGATCCATAGCTACCACTGCCCCTGAGTTTTATAGGTTCTGAAAATGCCTAGGGAATGAAAATGCCTGGCTCAGCTCAAGTCAGTTATCAGTGACCAGGGAAACATGGTCACCTTTAGGGAAAATACAGATTTGCCTGCCGCCATGCTATTGGGAGTATTGCACAGAGGAGTAGTTCCACAAAAGACAGTGGTAGATAATCCCATTGGCCTCATCCATGTAGGGAATTTGTTGGTGATAAATCTTGGGAGACAGGCAGGCATCCATCTGATCATGAAGCTTTTTTTGTCTGCTAAGCTAAGCCATATTCATCACGTGCTGAAAGTTATGAACAGGCTTTGAAGGATTTGGTGTCCGGGAATGAAACGAGGGTCAAATCTTCATTTCAGAAAATCAGTCTGGTAGAGATTTTCAGGTAAAGCTAATGGACCAATTAAGGGTATATTTCTCTTCATTCCTTTCCAAAACGCTAGCCCAAAATGACAACCATAGTACATATAAAGAGAAAAAACAAACAAACAAACAAAAAAACCCAAACAAAACCAAAACAAAACAAAAACAGAGCGAGAGGAGAGGAAGCAGTAGCTGATACAGGGAATATCTTCAAATTTTTGGTAAATGGATTAGAAATAACAGGGCAGAAGCTGAAACCTGAGTGCCTACAGAAGGGATATCAAAATGCAGACAGACTATTAACCCCAGAGCTAAAAACCTCATTCTAGAAAGAACTGGGATTTGGAGGCCATGGGTCCCAAGGTAGGCAAACATGAGGTTCCAGGCTGAAAAGGCATCTGGCTGAGACGCTATATAGAATATTTTGACAACCACCACCCTTCCCTACTCTGTGGAGTCAGGTGACTATTATTTTCTCATCCTTGTAGGACATAAAGGTCTATTTGGCAAAGAAGCTATACCCTAGAAGCTCTAAACTTGGGGACATCAGGCATAGTGAAGAGCAGGAGGAGAAGCTCTATTGGAAATACATGGATTAAGTAAAATTTAGATCCTAAAATGTTAGACACCATCCCTAACCACCATTCCCTGTCTGCTATGAGACTACCACTAACTGGATCCCTGCCTTGTTCCAGGCAAGGGGATACAAGAACCTTCTATGGAGAAAGAGATTGGTTCCAGAGAAAATACCAACAGATATCAATATTTGGGAGGAAGGAAAGAAGTGTATTACTTTTAGTGAAAAAGCTGGCTTGTAAGAGGTAAGTCTATTTGTGATAAGCTTCCCTTCTCTCCCACCCCAATTTCCCACTCGTGGTTTCCAATCAGTTTTTTTGTTGTTGTTATTTTTTTTTTTCCTTGCAATACTAGATGAACAAATAGCCAGTGAGGACCAGACACTGAAGAAGTCCTCCAACAGAATATTCTCAGTCCACAATAAACATAAAGCTTACTCAAGAGAAGGAAAGCTAGCACAGGGAGCACAGGGGCATATGCTCCAATATAGACATTATGGACAGAATGCGTGCCATCTACACCTTTAGGGGAAAGGATCTGTGGAAATTCAGCTGCGAATGGAACCAGTAGGGTCTTCCACTCTTTACCACGTGATAGAAGGTAATGGCAAGAAATGAAACATGGTATTTGTGGAGAGGCATTCAGTTAACCTCTTCTGTCTTTGGGGAAACAGTCCACACATGACTACCTGGAGAGAGACAGATATATTACTTGTGGAAACAAGCAGTTGTAACATGAAGAGTGCAAGAAAAATATGTGTTTTTATTTCTTCATTCAACCTCTCAATTCCTACCCAATGAATGACTTTCTTGGCAAACAATGACATCCAGAATGTTCATTAAGAGAGAGACTGGCAGCATATGCTCAAATTCTTTTCAAATGTTTAGTGCACTGCAATGCAATTAAATAATTCAAGGAAGACATAAAAAGCACTGAAGAGTGCCAAGGAGAGCGCACAGGTAACAGGGAACAGCAAAGGCACAGACATGGTCCAGGTCCAAGGCTAGTAAGTTAGGTGATGGGAGGCTTCCTTAAATGAAAGGAAATTTATTAATTTGCAAATCAAGTACCAGGACTAGGCAGACAATATGCTAGGCTAAAGAAGTTCTGAGTAAGGAAAGAAGGGAAGTGGGATGTGATCAGGGAAATAAAGAGGATTGAAATGTAAAAGTATAAACCAATCAGGGAACCCAAGTGGCATGGTGTGAGCAAATTGAAGGAGAAAAAATGAAGTGGGTGTTAAATGAAGTGTGTGTGGGGCGGCGGGGGGGAGGAGGAAAACTTCAGGGAAGAAGAAGTGGGATGATGGTCAGTGATGTATGGGTAAATGCTTAACAACCAGCTCTATGAAAAACATAAATAATAACAAAGCCCTGATTTGTAGCATTTGTTTATTCTGTGGTGTAAAGCATCACTCCATGGCCAATTCCATGCTACCAACATGCTGTCCCTAAAAGTGGAGTAGGGAAGGGAGGTGCATAGCACACCATTATACAAGATTTCCAACCAGATGCATCCAATACACATAAACAACCCCAAGTGCATACCATGTCTCCCTGAAAATAAGACCGAGCCAGACAATCAGCTCTAATGCGTCTTTTGGAGCAAACATTAATATAAGACCCAGTCTTATTTTACTATAAGACCCAGTCTTATAGTAAAATAAGACTGGGTCTTATATAATAAGTAAAGTATAAGTATATTATAAGTATATTATAGTAAAATAAGACTGGGTCTTATATAATATAATATAATAATATAATATAATATAATACTGGGTATTATATAATATAATATAATAGTATATACTATTATATTATAATACAATATTATATATAATATAATACTAGATCTTATATTAATGTTCTCTCCAAAAGACGCATTAGAGCTGATTGTCTGGCTAGGTCTTATTTTCAGGGAAACATGGTAGATTGTAGTAAATGTAGTAGAAAAACAAGAAAGTGATGTATTTTGAATTTTGAATATTCATTAGGTTTGTTTTTAATACAGTTTATTTAAATGTAGTTTCATATAATTTTTTTTTTGTTTTAAATAATGACTGTTTAACAAGAGGCTTGCAAAATTCCTAATAATTTAAGGGTTGAGGGGTAGCTGGTTAGCTCAGTTGGTTGGAGTGTGGTGCTAGTAATACCAAGGTTGCTGGTTTGATCCCCGCATTGGCGACTGTGAGCTGCACCCTCCATAAAAAAAAAAAAAAAGAAAAAAAAGGAAAAGGAAAAAGAAGGTTGGGCTTTTGTGAGCCAGCGGGGTTTAACCTGACTATCAGCGAGGGTCTGGTAACATTCCCCTTAAGCAGTTATGTTTGTTCTCTGGGTTAGGGATAGGGTTGGTGGGGAGGAGTGATAGTGGCATGGGAGGGGAGCGGATGGAGATTCTTCAAGGCGCAGAATTCTTGTTCTGCAGTCTTATTGCAAAAACAACTTCTCTAATATTCTGAACAAATAGTCATCTAGATTTCAACTCTACTAGGTTGGATTAGATGCTCTTTCCCTTTATTCTTTTATTTCATTGTATACACCTTATCTGGCATTTTCCACACTGCACTCTATTTTGGATTACCTGTCTTTCTGATTAGTTTAGAAGTCACCTGATGTCAGAGCCTGCAAGGAGCCTTAACTGTGTTTGCCATATGACTGGCCCAAAGTAAAGCCCGCACAGATCATTTCTGAATGAATGAATCACTACCATAACTTGCTTGTATCCAGCCTGTGGCTTGCATCGGTCAGAGGTTTCCTGTTTACTCCATCATGTTGGATGTGTTAGGTGTAGCAGAGGGGGAGCAGCATGACCTTTGGGGTCAAACAGCTCTGTGCCGGCTCCATGCTTTCTGACTCTGGCACTTGGGCAACTCACTTCTCTGAGCCTCATTTTAAGGGGAGAATAAAGATGTCCTCTTCCTACAGTTGTGAGGGAAAAATAAGATAACATGACTATATGTACTGCCTAGCAAGAGAATAAAAACAGTAAACATGTGTTGAATGTTTACTATGTACCATTCATTGCTGTTACCACTTCACGTATAGTATTAATTCACTTAATCCTCATAATAACACCATCCAGCAATATCTACCATTATCCCTGTTTGACAGAGAAGGAAACTGAGAGCATAAGATGTCCAATGACTTGCCAAAAATTTATCCACAGTTTACAAGGGACAGAGCTGAGATTCTAACCCAGGCTGTCTGAGATCGAGTTATCTTTTATGATATAAAAATGCTTTTGCCCCAGAGCATAGTGAATTTTCCAAGAGTTTATAATGTAATGGCACATATCACCACACTGCCTCCCCTACCATGTTCATATCTTGTCAACGTGGTTCCCCCATCCTCTGTCCAATCTACACTATAGTTCCATTGCCCCAAACCATATATATATATATATATATTTAAAGATTTTATTGGGGAAGGGCAAAAGAACTTTTATTGGGGAACAGTGTATATTTCCAGGACTTTTTTCCAAGTCAAGTTGTTGTCCTTTCAATCGTAACTGTGGAGGGTACAGCTCAGCTCCAGGTCCAGTTGCCCTTATTAGTTGCAGAGGGCACAGCCCATCATCCCTTGCGGGAGTAGAACCGGCAACCTTGTGGTTGAGAGCCCACTGGCCCATGTGGGAATCGAACCGGCAGCCTTTGGCATTAAGAGCACGGAGCTCCAGCTTCCTGAGCCACCAGGCCAGCCCCCTGAAATATTTTAAAAGTCGGATTTCCCTCCTGGTGTTGAAACCTCAGTATTCACTACGCTTCTCATTCAGGATCAGTGGATTCTTACATACAAACTATGCCCCTACGACACCTGGCATAATATTTTCTGAATGAGGGCAGGTAGATTGAATTATTGCCTATTTATATCTTATTACTTTCTGAAAAAAATTTTTGGATGAGTTAAACATTTACAGTAAAATAATGATACAGTAGAATGAGGTAAATAATTGGGACCAGGAATGTGTGAGTATAAATAGAAAGCAGAAATAGACAATTCAGAATAGGTAAAAAGAAATTATATATATTTATATATACAAAGCACAACGGTCATATGATTGTTATACTTGAGCTTCAAAAAATATGTATCCTTCCTATCTATCCCTCATTTATCTATCTATTTACCTATCTGTGTACCTGCTTCCTGGCAGCCAAAGTGAAGAAGAATGCATGTCCAATAATAAAACAAACTCAGTACCAGTTTTAGAGGAGGGAAGAATAGGAATCCCAGCAGATCCTCTGATGGATGGGATTTTATACGATGGTGTGGAGCGAGGAGGGAAGGAATGGAAGGCCTCTGTCTTCAACAACAGCGCCAGAGCAGATACAGCTCCAGATATGCCTCTAACGCTTCACATGACCTCTTTGAGAATTGTCAAAGGGTTTGAGGAATACCAACATAAAACCAGGGGACCCAATTCTATGGTAAATATGAAGGAGACTGGCCAGCACATATCTGCTTCAAAGTAGAAACATAAAGAATGCCTCAGTCTGTTTCCTTTCCTCCTGGATACTGCTCCATGTTACTTCACTCCTGCTTGATATATTATTTTGAGATGGAGAAGAAGATCTAGTGCTCTTTCTGTCCTTATGGTTGAACCATTCATTCTGCAATAATGCCCAGATTTGGATAATATAATCATCCAGCAGTGCTCTGAAATGAAATTATAGGACTGACTGGCCTGGATTGGAGTTCCTCAGAAGAAGTGGGTCTGCACTGAAAATTACTTGCTGCCCTTTGCAATGGTGGCAGTTAAATAACTCAACAAGAGGTCCCTCGGAGAAAATCAATACACACCAAATTGCAAAAATGTGGATGCAATTTGTGGGGAAAGTGGATTTGATGTGAGTCTGTGTAAGCTGCCAGCATGGAGTCACTCTCAAGGTGGATTAAAGCATGCTGCAGCACTCTGTCCCAAAGGCTGGGCCGGCCTCCTCCTCGCCCTGCAGACCCTGTCTCCTCAGGGCTTCAAACAACTTGACCCGTCAGCTCAACCCCACTCAGGTTACTGGACAAATTCTGCCCTGAGGTAGAGGCTTGACATGGCGTCAGCCACATTTGCCCGTGGGCGTCAGGCTCCCTGGCTCATAATGAAGAGCTCTCCCATGTACTGGTTCCCGGTAGTGGAGACTTTCCCTTGTGCTTCACCTGGGGTCCTGGTTCCAAGAATGGGAATCCTGTTTTCTTCCTCCTTTCCAGTGTCTGGCTCGATCACCTGCCTACCGGCCTCTAGGAAAAGGCTCTGCTTGCCCTTGCCCTCGTCCTTGCCTTTGTCCTCCACCTACCGCCATCTGCTCAAGGAAGTAGCCTTTGAAAAATGTGAATGAGATAACTTGACTGACTTCCTAAAACTTCTTAATGGCTTCTTATTGGAGTTAGAGGATACTTTGGTCTGTAAGGCCTGTGCGACCTACCTCCTCTCTGTATTCCTACACAAACACTCTCAGTTCAGGCCTCACCCCGTCTTCTCAATTTCCCCAATAATCTAAGACCCTGACACAACTACTTGCACCAACTGTGCTCCCTGCCTGGAATGCTGTTTCCCCAGCTCTCTGCACAGCTAGCTTCTTTAAATCCTTCTGGGTTCAGCTGAAGGGCACCTCCTAAGCAAAGCCTTTCCTAACCACCCTTTCTAAAGTGGCACTCCTCCCCCATTATTTCTGTCACTGCATTATTTCCCGACCTCGGGCTATAATAACTATATTTATATATTTATGTTCATGTTTATTGTCTGTCTTCTCTATAATAATATAAATAACATGAGGTCAAGGAACATATCTACTTTATTCACAGCTATATTTCCAATGTCTAGTATCGTATCTAGGGTATAACAGGTGGAAATTAAATATTTGAGGAATGAATGGCTGAATCATGACCTAATAAACGATCTAGATCCCTCATGCTACCTACTACCTGGTTGTCTGAGGTTACCAACGCAGAACCTTTTGTCCAACAGCATCTTAATGGGATTCCACTATTAGATGCTGTTGGACATTCTTGATGAAACGCTTAGCTATAATGCTACCCGTTGTCTTCCTAAGTGGTTTGTTCCAGGTTTGGGGGTGTAATGGAGCCCTCCTATTAATTTTAAATACAATCTTGTGATGAAATTCAAAAGATAAAACTGGTGAAAATGGGTCTGCTCTGCTTGACTTAGGAGTGAGAAGACTCAAGCTACACCTAGCTCCCCTTAGGTACTGCTGAAAAATCTGGAGCCCACTGCACCATGGCTGGGTAACCTGTGGCCGAGTAGTTGCTGCTTCAGCTCTGCAGTCTGCGTTCTAGACTGAACTTCCCTTTGTAAACAACTTGGTCTGTGCACCTTTGATCACCAAGCACCAGCTCCACTCTTGACGGTGATCTTACTTCAATCTCCCCTGCTATGCTCCAGCACTGTAGGTAATGGTTCCATGTCTCAGTGTATCACAAAATACATGACCGAGACCCCGATTGGAACATTGGTCTCTGAATTTGATGAGAGCCGGTGACAAATCCTTCAACCAATCCATAACAAACTTTGTCAGTCTGTGAGTGCCAGGAAAGCAGGACAGATTTGTGTAAAAGAATTCTGACAGATGGGATCATTCAAATCCATTTTATTATTTTCTTAAAATGTATCTACTGCGCCCACAGCGAGGCTTCTAAGGACCCTGACAAAACCTGAAGTTGAAATTAAACTGGAAAAGCACATGCTTACCAGATTCTCAGTGTCAGCAAAGTCTTCCCTAATTACTTCTCTGGTTGCCATCAAAAAGAAGCCCCCAGAGTCACCCTGCCCTGAGGTATGGCTCAGGGAACCCATAAACCTAACACTATATCCTGGAGGCCCTAGAGCTCTGTTCTCCCAGAGAAAGAAATAACTGAGTGAGTTTGAAGCCCTTTACATTTACTCTTAAAGCCGGTTAATGGGTTCATAAGACAGAAAAACTATCCAGCCAGAGGGCCTGAGAAGAGGCACTGGTCAGAACTGAGGAGACCCAAGTTCCTCCCAAGGCCTCCCCTTCTGGGGTGGGGGCCCCACCTCCCTCCCTAGCCTCATTCTCTGACTACTGGCCTCTCCCTTTCTACTCCCCTTCCCTGGCGCTGCCATCACATTGTTCTCCACCTCCATGCCTCTGTCACCTGGTTTCCATTGTTTGGAATGTAGTGACCCAGACCAGGCCTGGCCCTAGGTGCTGGAGATGCAGAGATAAACCACATATAGTCTTGCCAAGTGGGCAGTGTAATCTGGACGTGTAAGTGTCAAAAACACACCAGATTTCAAAGACTAAGTATGAAAAAAAAAAAGAATGTAACATTAGACAAGCAATACTTGTTTTGAAATGATAATATTTGAATACACTACATTAAATAAAATATGTTATTAAAATAATCTCCTTATTTCTTTTTACTTTTCCAAATGTGACTACCGGAGAATGTAGAATTACACAACGGCTCATATTATATTTCTACGTGACAGAGCTGCTCTAGCAGAGTGCTTCCTCAACCTACCTGATCATCCAAACCATCTTAGAAACCTTTCCAAAACAGATTCCAAGTCTCCATTCTCTAGCAATTCTGATTCAGTAGGTTTGTGGGGTCCTAGGACCTATTTTTATGATGTTCTCTGAGATTATTAGAAGCTACAGTCATCCCAGAGTGAGATGATGGTCCCCATATTTCTCTGAGCTCCTCTCTATAGTAGTGATGCCCAACCCTCCCTGTGTATCAGAATCACCTGCGGAGACTGGAAAACATATGTAACTCCCCGTCTTTAAGAGTTGGCTTCAACTGGTCTGGGTGGATCCCAGGCATTTTTTTTCTTTTTCCCCCAAAAAGCTCCCAGGATTCTCAAGTGCAGCCACGGATGGAAACCATTACTCTACCTCAGCCCTCATCACATACCTTGTAGTTTTCCATGCACTTCTCTGGTTCCTTCATTAGACTGTGAGCTCTTGGTCACCATATCTCGTCTATCCTGAGGCCTATGTAGTGGCCTCAGGAATGTAGCTGAATGAGGGGATCCCATTTCATCCTTTATCAATAAACATTTTGGCAGTGGCATTTCTGTCCCTGACTTGGCTCCTGTTTCTACCTCTGGCTTTTATGCTGTGCATTCTTTGGCCCCATGTACCTTTTCTGAGAAGCTGGCATGCCCAGCTTCCTGCCTCCCTGGAGTTCTGTCCAGCAGTGAGAACCAGGCCTTCTCAGTCCCCCATGACTCCACTATCCTCACCACCCCCTTTTATTCTAAAGAAATGCAAGCTGCAGATAAGAATGAGCTGATGAAAATGAAAACTTAGGGCTGCATTTACCCTCAGCCATCTCCTCTCGCTTAAGCTCAAGTGCCATTACTCAGCACACTAGGACAGAGAGCAGCCTGCTCAGTGCCCAGAGCCCTGGGCCAGGGCAGCTCTGTGCTGTAGGCCGAGTCCTGCCACTGGCTGCCTCGGGAGTGTAACTTGCCCTCTCTGACCTCATACCACTCATCTAGGACAGACCAGAAAAACGACACAAGTTCCACATTCGCTATGACTATGGGATTCCTTTGGACCCGCCTTCCACCACAAAGACCTAAGGAGCATCTGTCCTGTGCAGGTAATCAGCTGTGTGTTCATGATACAGCAGGGAACAAGGTGGGAGAATGCCTTTGCTAAGGCCTTGCTTCAAAATTGCAGCCTTAGCATTTCAATTGTGATACCTTCCTTGCTCTGAAACCTCCCAACCGCCCCCACCTCGCCCCATCCCCATGTGGGTCCTCAGACGTCACCTGAACTCTTCTCAACTGCTCAAGGGAGACATGAGCTTTCTTGGGGGCAGTCCCTGGGAACCCAACATGGGCTCAGCCTGTACAGACTACGTCTAATTAACAACCAGAAGGCTGATTCTCTTCAAAGAGTATTTCAGAATGAACATTTCACCACCCCATTGTTGCCTTGGATGATTTAGATGAATTGGAAAAAACAAACAAATGAATAAAAATCACTACAAAGCTTTAAAATAACACAATCTAAAACAGGAGGAGGCTGGTTTTCTAGATTTGGAATAGGGGATTCAATTGTAGTACTGAAAGAATAAAGTAGCTGATTCAAGCACTTATTTTATAAAGACTATTTCCTGCTACCATTCAAAGCTGTAGCAAAAATAATAATATATGATTTCAAATTATTTTGAGTCACTCTGTGTATAACTAACTGACAAAGAAAGGAGAAGAGTGGGTATCTTTTGTTAACTAAGAAATTACCTTTCTTCTATAAATTCTCCAAGAAACCAGAGGACAGAATGCTGAACTGAATGATTCTGATTGGAACAGAAACCTTTGAGCTACTTTGTAAAATTACTTGTTTTTTTTTTCCTGCCAAAGGAGGGAAATCTACTTCCAAATGAATGAGTGGGTAATTGAAAAT
Organism: Rhinolophus ferrumequinum; assembly: GCF_004115265.2. Classification (NCBI taxonomy): domain Eukaryota; kingdom Metazoa; phylum Chordata; class Mammalia; order Chiroptera; family Rhinolophidae; genus Rhinolophus; species Rhinolophus ferrumequinum. The sequence continues at coordinate 41,518,152 of NC_046292.1, forward strand.
ATGATAGGATTACAGAAGACAATACAAATAAATGTAATTAAAAAAGGCCAAAGATTATCTCCGACTTGTACATACATAATGGAGCTACTGTGTTTCCCTGAAAATAAGACCTAGCCAGACGATCAGCTCTAGTGTGTCTTTTGGAGCAAAAATTAATATAAGACCCAGTATTATATTATATGATATTATATTATATTTATTATATTATATTAAAGACCCGGTCTTATAATAAAATAAGACCCGGGTCTTATATTAATTTTTGCTCCAAAAGACGCATTAGAACTGATTGTCTGGCTAGGTCTTATTTTAGGGGAAACACAGTGCGTGAGGTGAGTGATGAGAAGAAAGTCTCTCTTCATGGTGAGCCTGGACTCACTGACAGGGGAGCCTAGCTCTTCCAGAGATAGGAACGAGTACAGCTAACATAAACCCAAACAGATGAGACCCAGGCCTAATTCCAGAGTAGAACCTAACGAGTGAGGTTGTACCCTAATAAATGACACATTTAGGTGGCCATGGTGGTGGCTGTGCAAACTCAGAGGCCCCAACTGTTGACAAGAATAAGTGGAATGTATGTGTCCTAGAAAGCGCTTAGAGCATTTATTGAACATCTGCTATGAGCCAAGTCCCGGCCTAGGGACTCTGCTTAAATCATGGTAGTACTTAATCTAATCCACTCTGGTAGATTTTATTTTTCCCATTTTGTGGATAGAGAAACTGAGACTCAGAGAAGTTTGAACAGACTCTTCTTTGCAGTGTTATTGCAACAAGGGTGGCTTTGCGAGATGCACCTCCAGGACTGCAGGGCCTGATGCCATCCTACCCTTCTCCTCTCCGCAACACTTGTGCTTATGAGACATGTGGTTCCATTTTTTTAAAGTAGACACCTTGATGGGGGAAGAAAGATGTAATGGAATGGGTTTTGGGTGAAGGGTGTGGGGTGGCATTTAGGTCTATGTTTTCTTTGGTCCGGAAAGAAAGGGAATCAACATTTATGGACCCCTGTGAGGTGCCAGATATTCTTCTAGGTACCCTGGCAACCACAATCTAATTAAGCACTCCCCACGGCACCAGTAATGATTGTTAGATACTATTTTCTGACCTCAGAGAAGTTAAGTAACTTTCCTAAGGTCACCCAGCTCTTAAAGGGTAGAGATGGGATTAGATCCCAGGGGAATGAACACATGGAGAAGGAGTAGAGAGCATCCCAAGGCAGGGGAGGTTGTGTGCAAGGCACAGATGAGTGGAAGTGTCCAGGGCATATGTGGGACATATTTTCATATTACTAATGAGTTCACTAAAATCCATGGAGGTGCAATCATTTACCCAAATGGAAAAATATATGCGACTAAATAAGTCAATGTCTGAGAAAGTGCCTGAGGCAGCAGCTGGCTCTCTGGGAGTTTAATAAAGGGTAGATCTTTTTCTTTCTCCTGATGTCACTCAGTATAGACCAAAGCCAAGTCATAAATTTAAGTCAAACCCAAAAGGGAACTCCTTCTTGTGCTGTATGGTGTGGTTCATTCTGAGCCAGTGTGCAGAGGAGCTTGTTACCAGGACCTGAAGTGGGGTACACCTTCAGGACACCACCTGGAGCGGTGAGGAAAGGACACAAGATGCAAGCAGCGCTGAAAGCAGAAAGAGCTTACTAGGTGGACACAGTGAATTTAGGGCATTGTAAGTAGAGGAAACCTCAGGGACAAAAGTCAGGAGGCCAAAAAATTTGATAGAGCTGAAGCTTAAAGAACGAAGAAGGGAGGAGAAGGATGAAGCTTTAAAACTAGACAGTAAATAGTTTTATACAGGATTGCTTTGTGTTCCTGTCCAGAGACTGTGGGTTTTTCTGGGAGTAATGGGAGACCATCAGAGTCCCTTAAGCAGGAGAAGCTAGAGTTTCATTCTCAATAGCTGTGGCCTAAATCTTACCCCTGTGTGTGATAAGTAACCCTCCAAGATGGCCCCCAGTGATGCCCGCCTCCCAGTGTTCACATCCCCGATCTAATCCTCTCCCACAGTGTATCAGGGTTGGTCTGTGTGACGATAGGATGTGGCAGAAGAGATGGCATGTGACTTCTGAGATTAGGTTATAAATGCCCTGCAGTTTCCATCGCTGTCTCTGTCTCTCCCTCAGGTTATTTCCTCGGGGGGAAAGCCAGCTGCCATGTCCAGAGCAACCTTGTGATGATGGCCACGTGGAGAGGAACGAAAACCTCCTGCCCACCACCCTGGGAGTGAGGCTGGAAGCAGATCCTCCACTCTAGTCAAGCTTTCAAGTGACAATAGGCCCAGCTGACATCTTTCTTGCACCTTGAGAGCCCCTAAATCAGAACCACCCAGCTAAGCGGCTCCGGGATTCCTAAGCCTCAGGAACTGTGTGAAATCATCAAGGACTGTTGTTTAATACTAAGTTTCAGAGTAATTTGCTACGTAGCCATAGATGACTGATATGCTTCTTAGAGATGAAAAAACAGATGCAGACAGACGAACTCGTTTAGGCAAGACCACAAAGCTTAGTAAATGTCAGACGCTAGTTTTGTTCTCAGGTGTCTAACATCAAACCTGCTCTTTCCACTACAGCATGCTGTTCCTATTTCCCTTAGTGGTATAGCAGGGATCAAGATAATACTATTTCAAGGCTAATTCACTAGGAATTTCTTAAGCTCCTGCTGTATATCAGGGATTGAGCTATGCACTGAGTGGCACACCCTTTTAAGACCCAAGATGAAGTAAATACTGTTCCTGTCCTCTACTTTTCTTATTAGAAAAATAGGCATATAAACAAACTATCATAAAAGGCTGTAATATAGAATAGAGTTAGAACTACACGCAAGAAAATAATGAGAAAGCAGCAATTGACTCTGTTTGTGTACAAGACCTAGGGAAAGTTCCCCAGGGAAGGTGAATTTGGATCTGGGCCAAGTGAAAAAGGATTGCGAGGAGAAGGAAATTGGCACTTCTGAGTAGAGGAAAGCATAGGAGCAAAGATACTCGTACAGTAGCTCAACAATAAGTATGTTTAGGAAATTGTTAATGTTTTTGATTGCAATAAGAAAAGTATATCCATACACTAACAGAGCTATAGAAGAATGCAACCAATGCTTGGGAATATGCATTTCTGTCTAAATCATCACTCAGATTTGTACGTGGCTAGTCACTGGCCTTAAGAATCAGATTAGCGATGTAACATTTTAATTCCTGCAGCACTCCAGTATTTTCATAATAGAACCGTAGGCACTTTGCTAGTCACTTCCCTACACGTTATTTCATTTAACTCTTATACTTCGTTATCCCTCCTTCATAGGTAAGAAGGTTAAAGACTAACCGAAATTAGGTACTTTGCACTAGTGATAACTCAGTTGATGTTAAGCCTCGGTTTGTCTGAGGCCTCTGCACTTTGATTCATATTTTGTCCTTCTCCTGGATTATTGCAATAGCCTCCTAAATAGTCTTCAAGCTTCCACCCTGATCCCCTACACTCTGTTCCCACAGAGCCGCCATGGTGGTCCTTATAAAACATATATCAGGTGATATGACTTTTCCCCTCAAAACTTCCAGCATTCTCGCTCTCTTGGAATGAAATCCAAGGGACTTCCCAGAACGCACAAGGCTCGGTGGGATCTGGCTCCTGGCTTCCCCTCTCGTCCCACTGCCTGTTCTCTGCCCCCTCCCACGCCATGCTTGAGCTGCCCTCACCTGCAATGTTTTCTCCCAGGTAGCCCCACAATTCTCTCTCTTCTCCCTACATTCATGTCTCTGCTTAAATGACAACTCATCACAGGCCTTCCCCAATGACTCAGTCTAACGTAGACCACTCCCCAAGCACTCCAATCCCACTTATTCTGCCTTATTTTCTCCATTGCACTCAGCCACCTGACATCTCATGTTTTATTCCTTTACTAGTTTATAATCTGTCTCTCTTCTCTAGGATGTGAGCTCTCTACGAGCAATAAGTTTTATGTGTGTTATACACTGCTATTTAGGGTGACTAACTTATCTCAGTTTTCCCGGGGCTTTCCTGGTTTTAGCAATGAAAGTTCCATGCCCTGGGAACCCTCTTCTATCCTGGGCAAGCCCGTAAGGTTGGTCACCCTACTGTTGTTCCCCTTCAAATGTTGTTGGGCTCATGGCCCCGACTCCTGGGTGAGGCCGCCTGTCAGACCATCCACTGAAGACAGAACAAGTAGTGATCATTAGTCATTTGGTCACCTCCTCTGGAAACCTGCATCAAGCCTTTCAATCACAATTCATACCTTCATTTTACTAACAGTTTGTATTCTGGTTGGTTCTACTTGTCTCTCGGTCATTCACTAGAACTTCTGGAGGAGATGAGCTATTCTTTTGTGTCCTCAGAGTACTTTGTAAATAATGAACGTCTAATAAACATTTGTTTTATGGATATTTGTATAAACCTGGATGAAGACGCCACAGTAAAGCCTCCATAGTAAACTTAATTATTCTCTACCAATGGAATGACTGATGACATTATAACTCAGAGGATGTGTACAGCTGGGAGTACTGTGGATTTTTCAACAAAGGAATGGACCAGGCTGAGAGCTAACTAGAAGGGAATAAACGTGCGGGTGTGTGCGCGCGCGCGCGTGCGTGCAGTCTGTGTGTGTGTGTGTGTGTGTGTGTGTGTGTGTGTGTGTGTGTGTGTGTGTGAAGTCAGGGGAGGGTATAGGGAGAGAGGAAGAAAGTGACAAGACTGAGAAGCGAAAGTAAAAATGACCAAAGAAATCATGAAAACAAGAGAAGATTGAATGAATGATTTCAGTTGGATCGCATGATTTATGGTTAAGGCTGCTTACTGAGGCATTGTGCATAAGACTGGACACATGAAAAATACTTAAAAGGAGAATGTATGTGTTGACCTAGAAAGATGCTCATCACGTATTTTGAATAGGAAGGGGGTGATACTAATGTGTAGTGTGGTATCTAGCAGTGTGGTTAACAGCACAGGTTCTGAAGCCTAAATGTCCCAATCCCAGCCCCTCCACGTCCCAGCCATGTGAAGTTTGGGAAAGCATTTACACTGAGCCTTAGTTTCCTCGTCTGTAAAATGAACATAATTATACTGTCCCTTCACGGGACGTTTTGAGGATTAACTGACTTGACACACACACAAATGCTACATGTTATTATATTATTATCACTATGTGAGCCTATTTAGAGAAAATATATGTGTATTTATGTGTAGTTTGGAAAACAGAATGTAAGTATATTTATAGTGATAGAATTACAGATGATTTCCATTTTCTCCTTTATGCTTATTTGTAAGTTCTAATTTTCTCCAACAAATGTATATTCATAGCCTAATTTTACATAAAAACAAAAAAAAAACAAAACAAGTAAAGGGAACTGAGGATTTGGAGGTATCAGGATTTGGAGTAGGATGGCCGGAAACTGCAGAACCAGAACTGAAAGCATGGGATAAATGACAGAGAAGACAAGGGGAAGAGAAAGCATCAAGGCGAAGACCTGAGGCAGCCAGTTACCCACACCTGGCTTCTCTGAGCTGACTCTGGGAGGCTGACCGCAGCAGAAAGGCAAGGACAGAAGAGATCAAAGTTGTTGAACCTGAGCGCTATCTCAGAAACACTAATCACATATGTTAGGTGCTGAGGATTGTTTGAATCGGCGCAACAATCTGTTTTGATAATATGGGTTAATTTTGTTTTTTGATTTCCTTTTTTTTTTTTTAAGAGCATCTGAAATTTGAAGCTTCTTTTAATTGGAATCTCATACTCCTAAATCGAGTTATTTAATTCTTCTAAAAGGAAAGCTTTTAAAGCTACGGCTTGGCTTAATTTAGTAATTCCATTTACAGTATAAAGCATCAGTTGCAGAGTTGATTTCCTGCCAAGATAACAGCGACTGAGAACTTTGAGCAAAGCCCACAGCTGATGTTACCAAAGCACAAGATCTCACTTTATTTGGGTTTGCTCAGAAGAACTCCAGAGAAGAGCTGACTTTAACCATTGTGGATGCGTTCATTTTCCAACAAACAAATATGCACAGAAAAAACACACAGAAGCTACATGCAACGTGGTGTCCTGGGTTGGATCCTGGAACAGAAAAAGGGCAGGAGTGGGAAACCTGGTGAAATGGAAATAAAGTCTATAGTTTAGTTTTGACAAACGCACCACGGTTAGGTGAGATGTGAACATTAGAGGGAAACTGGGTGAAGGCTCTATGGAGAGTCTGAGTACTATCTGTACAACAGTTCTGTAAATCTAAAATTATCCAAAATGGAAAGTTTATCTTCAAACATCTGGAAGGAAATATAACTATGGTGCTATTTGCTGAGTTCCTGTCACGTGCTTTGTGTTTCCTGGTATCGCTTCAGCTGGTCCTGTGATGTTAGGTAACTATTCCCCTGCAGTGTGTCTCACATCAACCCTCTCCTCTCAGTGCCTCCTCAGTAGCTCTTCCCAAACCAGTGCACATCTCTCTTACCTGGTCTCCCTGACTGGCATGTCCCACAACCATACATCCTTCAGCGGAATCAGATTAATTGCTGATCTTCTCACTCCCAGCCCTAAAACCTGCTCCATCCCTGACTACATAGAACGCAGCATAGAACGCAGACCAGATAATACTCTTTTTTTGTCGGCGGCTGTCTGCGCATTGCGGGGTGTTTAGCAGCATCTCTGGCCTCTACCCAGTAGATGCTAGTAGCAGCCGTCCAGTTGTGACAACCAAAAATGTCTCCACACATTGCCAAGTGTCTCCTGGGGGGCACAATCGCCCTAGTTGAGAACCACTGGCAGAGAGAGTACAGTCTAGATTCCTTTGTCCTGCATTCGGTCTTTCCGATGTTTCATTCTTCTGCTGCCTCCATTCGCCTTACTTCCCTCCCATGATAGCATTCTTCCTCTTTCTTGGACATTTTGTTTATTCGCTTGCCTCACTGTTGTTGTTTCTTTTGGAAATTCTGCCTCCCCCATGAGCGGTCCATCTGTACGCTCTAGTACAGTGCCTGGCATGCAAGAGACACTGTTCAATGAATGAATAAATGAATGATAGAAAGTGAAACTGTCTATTCCTCTATCCGCAACCACGTAATGCAACATTCTCTCCTCAAGTATAATGTCTTTGTTTTCCTTCCTCTCCCATTGTCTCCTATCTGCATTTATCTGGGATCCGCTATACGTGTACAACAATTATCATCATAGTTTTTTATGCTTCCATCTGTATCTTTCCCTCCCCGTCAGACGGTGAGTTTAGGAGATATTAACAATTACTCAGTATTAACTTGGTATTTATTATATTCTAGGTTCTGTGGCAAGCAACTTAAAAAATATCTTGTCATTTGTTTCCCACAACCACACTCTGTGACAGGTATTATTATTATCATCTCATTTTATAGATGAGGAATTTTAAGCTCAGTGAATTCAAGTTATTTTCTCAAGGTCACACATCTAGAAGGTGGCAGAGATGAGATTTAAATTTAAATCACACATTAGAGTTCAAGTTCTAAACCCCCCACTAAGGAACCATTTTTTACCCATCTTTCCAATTCCTCCTGTGCCAACAGGGGTTTTTGCTTACAGAATTTGTTCACTAAAGATCTAGTCTCTTACTTATGAAATCCAATGTCTTCCCAGGAAAGTTATAAGCAAACCCTATTTTGGGGTCTTCCAGTCTTCCACTAGGACAGTCCATATAATCACTACGTTATTAGATGAGGGGTCAGTAACAGATTTTTTCTTCTGAAAAGAACTTAGCCAGCCAGCTCTGAATGTTCTCAGGCAGTGCTTGAGTCTGGTCTGGGCCTGCTGGATGGATATTAGACCAAGGCAGCTTGAGACTTGGTATATGGAGATTTTCTGGCATTTCTTTTTCACCGTAGCAGTAGCTAATATTAACATGCATGCTTACAATATGCTAGCCTCCATTTTAAGTAGCGTGTATGCATTAATCTATTTAATCCTCATAATAGCCGGTGAGAGAGGCATTATTATGTCTCCATTTTATGATGAGACACAGAAAGCTTAAAGGACATGCCCAGATGGGCTGGCTCTAGAGCCCATACTCTTAACCAGTATCTTACGTCGCCCCTCAAAGAAAAGGACTGTTTTGGGGAGTACTGAGGACTCTGTGGCGGGAGACATGCATATAAAAGTTAAAATTCTTCATATCGTGGGTGTTATAGAGAACGTGCCTGCTTTGGCTGTGTTCCTTCACCACTCCGGTCAGATCATTATAATAGTGATGGTCACCACCTATAAGAGGTAGGTGGTAAACAGTCTGTTTTTTGCCTACAACTGTGAGTTCCTTCAGTGTAAGAAATGGGTCTTAGCTTTACATTTTCAGCGTTTTCCACAAGGTCTGAAATGTAGAAGGTCTGCAGTAAAAATTTGCTGAATTTTTTGGCTGATTGAGGACTTGACAACAGAGGTCTGTAAAGGAAGTTATGAACAATGGGCTATAGTCTCAAGTTCCTCCATGCCAACGGCTATTTGCTCTCTGGAGACTTGCTTGGCAAATATGATGACATCATCCACTGCCTTCTCAGCTGAAGGTCAGATAGTGTAGCTCCTGGAAAGCTTCCCTAGCTGGTCCCCAGGCAGGCCCTGAGTCCATCAAGAACTACCTTTGAGAGTGTGATAAATCAAGTTACAATGACCCAACCACGCTCAGTCAGTTGGATCCCTTGAATAGCTAAAGACACTAATACATCTTTTGGAGAGGAGATATTGGATTGTGCAACGGGACAGATAATAGACCTTTTTTCAGGTCAGCATGGATGAGAGCAAGAGCAAGTCTTTAAAATTTCTATTAGCTTTTTGATAATTCTTCCTAATTCAAAGAAAGAACAAAGAAAGAATTTATGACACAGAATTTAAACAGAAATGAGATTTAAAATAGATGGTTATAAGCATCAGATACAAAAAAAAAATCTGTGAGTTCTGTGGAAGTGGGCGGGGCCATTCTTTATTGCTAGGAAAGGGTTTTGAGGGGGAGAAGTCTCAGGCTGAACAAGACTGACACCTAAGGAGGTGTCTCATCAATGAAAAGAAATACACTAGGCAGACTCAGCAGGCTTTGGAGCCTAAAGACCTGGTGCAGATTCTGGGCCCCTTAATTAGCTATAAAATCTGTGTACCTCGGTTAGTTCTTCCATAACATGAGGATGATAATATTTTCCTCAAGGGCACTTGAGAGGATTTGAGATAACGAGTGAGTATAGAAAAAGCACAGTGCTGAGCAGACTATCAATAAATGGTACTGCATGTCATACAAAGTGGTGGATGGGAAGTGGTGAGCTCTTAGTTCTCACAGCGGCTAGGCCACTACTGCTGGGATGCTATAAACCGGATTCCTACCTGGGCTGGGAAGTGGATTAGTTGATAGCTCAGGCACAGGGTTCTTTGATTCTATACCATATGCTGCTAAATTACTGTTTCAACCATATCTCTCTTAGTATATCTGCATACCTTCTGTATAGACTTTTTACTCTCCATTGAATATTCATGCCGTTAGCCTTTTGACAAACCATTTAAACATCCATCCCTCTCATTCACCTAATAATTACAGGAATCCTTCTATCACAAGTCTGTCTGTCTGTCTGTCTGTCTGCCTGCCTGCCTATATCAGTCTATCATCAGACTGATGATAAACAGATAGACAATTTATCTATCCGCCCATCTATCCATCCGTTCATCCATCCATCCATCCACCCATCTCATCTATATTTTATTTGTTTTAGCTCCTCTCCATAGCTTTATCTTTACTCCCCTTGCTCACAACTTTCTTTCTGAACTCCCTCAGGACACTACTTGCTTAGTATTTAATACAGAATCCAGTAAGCTGTTTGAAAGCACATAACTTAGTATCTTGCCTTAGTCATCTTCGTATGCCTCAAATGGCCTAAAATTGTGGTGGAGAGGAGAAAGTGAGTAACATTTATAAAGTGCTTATTTGGTACCAAGCACTGTGTTAGGTACTTTACATACATTGTTTCATAGAATCTTTAGGAACAACCCTGTAAGATCATTTTTCTCCCTTTACAGGTAAAGAACCTGAAGTCCAGTGGGGTGAAACGTCTTGTCCAAAGTCATATAAAATTGTAGGGTTAGATGTGATTACCCTAAGACCATGCATTTCTACCGTATCACACGCCCTCCGTCTGCAGTAAGGACAGCAAATATGTCTTAACTTGCACGGCACTAACATTACCTCCCATGGGCACAGTGGAAATGAGTCCAGAAAGTGTGTTTTCTATTTGCCGTTCCTGATCTCCACCGCTTAGTAAATATGGATTGTTTTCTCTACCATCTGGTCCTCATTTCATGAACTAGATGCATTACCAGGAAAGAGGATGGAGCCGGGATGCCAGCCCCTCCCTTGGTGGAGCCCTGCCCTTTTGTGACTGCTGGTTCTGTGGCACAGAGCAGGTGCGTGATAGTAATAATGATGGATGGATAAACGAATGAATGATTAAATGTATTACAAGGAGGCTGAGTAGGGTCTGACCTACTAAGATTCACAGGAATCTTCTACAAAAGGAAAATGGAGAATTACTAGCAAACAGAGTTCCGCCAACTTAATATACCACTTGAGCTTCCTGCTCTTAGAGTGAGGACACAGAGGCCACTTGAAGGAACTACAGACCTGAAATCCCAGGGCTGCCTGCGCCAACATCATTCTATATGCAAATGTAGGCCTGCCACTTAAAGAGCTCTGCTCCTGAACTCATTAGGTCATCTAAACTCAGACTCCAGCCTTCAGGAGTTTGCATAAGTGGTGTGAATCCCTGAAGAGTTGGGAGAAAACGCCATCTTCTTGATGGATTAATTTATAGGCAAAACGTGGCAGAGAAGTGATTGCAAGGAACTTCTTTCCCTAAGACTTGAAACAGGCACTTCTAATTATTAACCAGGGGGCCAAATGCTGAGGTCACGTTCTAAGGCGGAGTTCGAACTAGCAATGAATGACTGCTACTAGCAGGGAAAACATGTTACACCTTCAAACGAAGCGTACGCGGGACAGACGCAGAGCAGTGTGATACTCACATCCCTCTCTAGTGAGGACAGCTTCTCCTTGGCACTCCATCCCGTGTTCCTCCAGCAGCACTCAGTAGTCAGGGCAGCACTGCTCTTAATGTATTCTGGCTTCACAACGGTCACTGCCATAGCCAAGGGACGCGGGTGAGGTCTTTCTCACCATAGGGACATTGCAAAATGAGCTTAGCTTCTTTTGACCCTACCGAAGTGCCAGCCACAGATCAGTTTTCATTCTAAAAACCCCACTGTAAGGTTAACTTCACAAATCCAATTGAGGGCAACAAAAATTCACTCAGCAACCACTGAAAGGTAGGCACCTTGCTAAACACAGGAGATCCAGAATTGAGCACGGCTGCACGCTGGCTTTTGGTGACCTTGCTGTCCATGAGGACACGCCAGAAGAGAAAGAATTAGAATGCAGCACACTGGGTGTGGTGCTAGAGGGGAACACTGACGTCATTAGAGTAGAAGGGCCTCTAACCCCCTTTGGGGGAAGACTGGCTCCTGGAAAAAAGGATTGCTGAGAAAAGCATTGGACACGGACTGAGTTTCAGATCGGAGGGGTAACATTCCAGGTAGAAGAAGCAGCGTGGGCAAGGGCGTGGCCCTGTGAACCCGAGTTCTGTGTGCGGGATGCTTCTGTCAGGCTGTTGTCGTGAGAAAGTCGCTCTTGGGGAGAAACACGGTGAGTGATGAGGCTGGAGCGTTAGAGACGAGACGAGTCACAGGTGGGCCTTCCTGGCTAATGAGCAAGTGATTGAGCCTCTAAAGGCTTTCGCATAGGGAAGGTAAGCCGTCCGATTTATGTTTTATTCCTAGAGGGACGCTGCCGGGATGGAGGAAGGATTGGCCTAGTGCAACAGGAGGTAAGAAAATTGTTTCGTGATAATAATCTGGGAAACAGACAAGAGGTCATTACAGTCGGCAGGAAGAGGGGGTGACAAAGTTGGGATATATTAGGAGGGCTGATTGTATGAGGCCAGTGAAGAAAGGGAGAGGGGGGAAGCTGCGATGGTTTCAGACTCCGGCTTGGACGTGCAGGTGGCGGATGCTGTTTTGCACTGAAACAGAAATGAAGAGAGGAGGGCTGGGGAGAGGCGGCGTGGTGCGTGCAAGGAGCCGGGAGCTGAATCTCAAGTGCCTGAGGGTCGTGTCCCTGGGGTTCTCCAGCAGATGGCTACTTACAGCTGAGGACTAGGAACACAGACTTCAGAACTTTTAAGGCAAAAAAAAAAATAAGGAAAACGAGTGGGTGTTGAAACAATGTCTGAATGAGGTTATTCTGAGAGAATACCTCCCGTGATAAGAGCCGTGGGAAAAGGAGCCAATTAGTAAAAATAAAGGAAGAGGTATCCATGCAGAAGTCTGTCAGGCTGCGGGGAAGAACACTAGAAAGCCAGTGGTGTCCCCAGAAGCTGTGGGTCTGGAGGGTGTGAGAAGCAGGGAGGGCTGAGGGTCAGTGCAAGGTGAGGAGGGGTGCCCCCTGGGGCTGGAGGCCAGTAGTCCTCAGAGGCCATGGCCAGAGGCAGCTCAGGGATCCGTGCAATGGAAACCGGATGACAAGTGTGGGGTGCCCAGTGGGAGCTCCATAGGACGGGCAGTGGTAAGAATCTTGGCGACAAGGGAAGGAGGCAGAGAGCACCAGCTACAGGAGGCAAATGTCTAAGGGGATGTTCCATGTGTTTGTTTAGGATGCAAGACACCTGAGCAGATCTATAGGTTGAGAGGAAATAGCTCACAGAGAAGGAAGGAGGTAAGGAAAAAACTGAGAGAGGAGATGTTTGATGGGAGAAATTCCTAAGGTGCCAACAGAAGAAGGGGTTGAGTGTAGGTGGGGAGGGAGGCCTCCAACAGGGAAAACGCCTCTTCTTCTGTGCTAGAGAAAAGGTGAGAATCCTATAGAATCCAATAATCTCAGAGAACTGTAATGCAGTGTTTAATACATGAGTCAGGTAGACATGGATCCAAACGGTCACTCTGCCACTTACCTTTGTGAGCTGGGAAACTCACTTAACTTCCTAGCTTTGTTTACCTCTATATATGTTATGTATATGTGTGTATATGTGTATATATATATATATATATATATATATACACACACATATACAAACATATATATACACATATATATATATACACACACACACACATATATACAGAGAGAGAGAAATAGATATATAGAGATATATATAGCTATAGCTATATATTACATGTATTATACTATATATATAATATACATATGCAAGTATTATATACATATGATATATAATTACTATATACATATATATATAATTACTATATGTATATGTATATGTATATAATACTGCTATTTTCTTGCCATTTTTTTCTGTTGTCTTTCTAGTTCTTTCATTTGTATAAGTTTGGGTTTTTAACAAAACACTACCCTGAAAGGATTTTGACTGTGTGTCCTCTTGCATTTATTTTAAAACTGTTTTGAAACGCTTCTAGAAAGGTTTTTCACACGGGGAAACACTGGAATGTGGAAACTCACCGATGAGGTTATTCGTCAGAGTAGAGCATGTTGCGGGGCTGGTTCACCTCATTCTGTGGAGTCACAACATATGGGGGAGTCAGGCTCGCTCCAGATTACATTTACATAAAAGGCTCATGATGGAGCCTTCGATCTTGGGCATCCTTTTTGCTTCTTCCTTTATTTCTGTCTTTTTTTTTTCTTTCTTCCAAGAGCAAACAAAAAAGCAGAACACAGCACCGTACTTATGAAAATTAAAGAATAAACATATCAGCGGTCATCTCTGAACCAGTCTCCGGAGTTTATACAGGTCATTCGTTTCGTGCATTGCTGACCACTGGTCAGCAAGACACATTGCACTCCCAGCACCCGTCAGGCGCTGTGCTTGCTCTGAGCTCAGAGAAAGGAAAAGTCATAGTTCTTTCTCTTAAAAAATCCTCATAGACGAGAGCTTTGGGATTTAGATCGTCGTTGATCCAGGGTAACAGTTCTAGTAAAGGTAGGACCAGCAACTTGAATGCAGGCTTTCTGAGTCCAAGTTCAGCGCCGTTCCCAGCATGCCAGTGCCGATCCTTAATGAGAAACACGGTCGTTGCGATGGGATTTATACATGTTGGCAAGCATGGTATGCAATCCATTTTCTTAGCTAAGAATATTCTTTCATTACTTTACATTCCACTTAGAAATGACCTCTTCCTCATTTCCACTCCCATTTAAGCTATTTGGTTTGTCCACTCACTAGTTAACTATATAGGTTGAGACACAATGTCTTGGGTACAGATCCCACACTTTTATTTGGGGGGGTGGGGGTGAGGATTCCAGCACAAATTGAGAGGGAAAACATGTAGAAGAAGACATGCTTTAAGTACCTGAACTGTATAGTAACCAAACAACAGTATGAGAAGGATCTTAATCATGCAATCCAGTCCCCGCCACTGGTGTCATTCTCACCAACCAGATCACAAATGGGAAAGACAAGGTCTGTGTACACAGTCTTCTACTCCCTGCATATAAGTTACACAGAGCATGGCACCCCAGCAGTTGAGAAATGGGGTAAGAATGCATAGAAATGGTACAGACCAGTTCTTTTAAATTGTGTTTCAAAGTGTGCTAGGCATTAAGGGAGGCACATTAGTCTTTTTAAGAAACTACAGCAGTTGAGCTCAGGGCCCTCCTCCTAGCTGCAAGAGTACAAAGGGTGATCAAAATATACAGTGAATGTTTAAATAAAAAAAATTATTATTACAGTAAAAGACACATTGCCATTAATCCCCCTCAAAATACTCCCCCTCACTTCAAACACACTTATCCCATCATTCTTGCCACTTTCTGAAGCAGTTCTGGAAGTCCTCTTTCGTGAGTGTCTTTAGTTGCACTGTTGTGGCTGCCTCAATGTCCTGAATCAATACAAAATGTTTTCCTTTCATGGTCATTTTGACTTTGGGGAAGAGCCAGAAGTCGCATGGTGTCAGATCCAGGGAATAAGGTGGATGAAGACACACCGTAATGTTTTTATTGGACAGAAATTTCCAAACTAGAGGCAATGTGTGACACGGGGAGCCTTTGTGATCAAACAATACAGTGAATACTGTTGCCGAGTGCCATCCAAAGGAAGGGCAGGGATCTTCAATACGGAAAGCAGCACATTGAACCTTAGTAACAGTGTGTGACAAGTTTCAACTTGTTGGGTGCAGTCAGTCGGGTGTGAGCTATGGTTGAGAGAAGGTATGTTTTAAAGTGTGCTGTAAATCGTCCTCCATCATGACAATGCTCCATGTCACACATCGCTTCTGGTATATGGCAATTTCTGTCAAATAAAAACATGATGGTGTGTCCTCATCCACTTCATTCACCGGATCTTGCACCGTAAGACTTCTGGCTCTTCCCCAATGTCAAAATGATTCAGGACATCGAGGCAGCCATGACAGCGCAACTAAAGACACTCATGAAAGAGGACTTCCAGAACTGCTTCAGAGAGTGGCAAGAACGAGGGGACACGTGTGTTAGAAAGGGGGGATATTTTTAGGAGGTTAATGGCAATGTGTCTTTTACTGTAATACATTTTTTTTTATGTAAACATTCACCATATTTTTTGATCACACCTCGTATGTTCAATCTAGAAGATGACAAACAACTGTCTCTTCCTAATTTTTGATAAAGGCCTTGAGAAATGTAAAATATCCTGAATGCAAGTATTGGGCAAAACTGAGGGAGAAACCTGAGGTTAGATCATTTTTTCCCCCTGACATCCACAGAGAAAATAAAGAGGAAAATGTTGCTAAAGAAAATAGGTGATTAAGGTTCTAGTCCCGTCTCTGTTTAATGAGCAGTGAATGACCGGGGAAGAGCTCCACCCTTCAGACCCTCAGCTTCCTCCTCTGCATGAAACAGTCATCCGTTCCTACCCGTCTCATCCTTCTAAGATGATTTGGACAACCATGTGAATCATCACATGGAAAGTGCTTTGGAAAATATAATTTTAAGTGCTAAAGGAATGTTATGTTTTAAGAATGTTATGTTTTAAGAATGTAGAGCCCATGGCAAATCCTAGAGGTGGAAGGAGTGGCCAGTGGGGAGTGACATTAGCATTGAGGAAGTGAGGAAATACACGGACTTATTTTTAGGGCCCAGATGTCCTGTAAGTCCTAGAATTAGTTCTAGAAAACAAAAGTGGATGTCAGAAGGCTTCAGCTATGGGGGAGGGTGTGGCAAAAGCCACATTAATGAAGCCTTATCCCATAGCAAGCAAGCACGTAACTCTAGAAAGGCCTCCTGCACTTAAATCCCCACCCAACGGCCCACCACGCAGTTGCTTTGGGGGTCTTGAGTAGGCCCTTAACCTTTTTTCCCTCATCTGTAAGAATTGTGCTGAGGATTGAATAAACCAGGGGTGTCCACACTGCGGCCCGCGGACCAACTGAGGCCCATGATCCATTGTTAATTGGCCCGCAGCAAATTCCAAAAATATATTTAGCTTACTTAAACAAACCAGGTGAGGCAATACGTACTTCACCTCGAGTGAGTGGCCCAGCTATTTGTGTATTTTACCGCATATGGCCCTTGGTGAAAAACGCTGAAAACAGTTTGGACACCCCTGGTGTAAACTAAGCCTTGTAAGGCGCCTATGCAAGTGCGTACTCAGTTTAAGAGCGTTGGGCTGCTAGTTTCTAGCCAGACGGTCGGTATTGGGCAAGTTCCAGAGGTTCTCTGTGCCTCATTTCCCCCATCGATAACAAGAGGGTGAGAACACTGCCTACCTCATAGGGGTGTTGTGAGCACCAAAGGAGCCGATCTACATGCACGCCTCGTGCCTGCCATCGAGTAAGCGCTCAATAAATAACAGCTTTTACACAATCATACTCAATATAATTAATTGTTATCAGTGAATGTGCCTTGAGCCTGAGTCAGAATCATCAAATATTTTCAGACCTGAATAAAACCTAACGGGGCAACAGCCCCTAGGACCCACACAGCACTTTGCTCTGTAACACTCTTGAACAAACAGAGTCTATCTCTAAGTTGGGACATCCATGGACTTGAAACGCACATTAGGATAATCTCTTAACCATGTCTTATAAATACTCATGGTGGTTTACACCCCTTGTCACAATGAAGGGGCCCAACAAGCATCCTTTGTGTCAGAGCAGCCAGAGGGCTGGAGATGCTGAGGGAGGGGCCGGGCCTGATGGGGAGCAGAAGGCTTAGCCCCCTCATTCCACCGGCCCTACTCCCACCACTCAAGATCATCCCTCTCCTCCCACAGGCGTCTGGCAACCGCGTTGTTCATTTTGCTTCCCCTGCACCTAGCACAGGTCTTGGCATGTCGTAGGCTCTACAAAGGTTTGTCAATGAGTGGCGCATTAGTGGAATGACTGAATGAGGAATAAATGCTCTCCTTGATGACTAGGATGGGAAGGGGGTGATCCCACAACCCTTGGCTTGGACAGTTAGGTACCGAGGTGCTCAAGGATGGCCAGAAAGAAAGAGAAGAGTGATTCTGGAAGGACAGCAACTAGAGATATCAGAAGCCCATGCTGCAAAGTCCTAGGAATCTTTCCAAACTTGGGTCCGACTCGTTGCAGTCTGATACGCAGGATGAGGTGGGCCCCCAAACAGAGGTCCCCAGGGACAGAGCTAGGCTCACAATCAGGTAGGAGCAGCCCTTTCATTTCCCCAGGGCCTCAGCCAATGCCTGGGGGAGGGAACGGACAGGGCATGTTTAGAGGACATGTAGGAAGCACCGGGGAGGGGATGGCACTGGGGACTTGCAGGGCTGCTGCTCCACCAGAAGTGAACTAGGGCAGGCCCAGGTTCCAGTGGGGACGGGAAAGCTAAGTCGCAAGCGTTTGTTGAATTTTCACTTTGTGCCCAGAACTAAGTGCTACTCGTGCATTGTCTCATTTAATTCTTGTACTTTTTTAATTTCCATGTTACAGATGAGAAAAATAACTGCAAAGAGATTAAGCAAGTTTCTTAAATCACACAGCTGCAAATTGACCAAGATTCAAGTTCAGGTTCATTTGATTTCAAAGGCTATGCGATTTTCAGGACTCTTGGTTCCTCTCCAGGTTTGTGTCCTGGGTAATCAAACTAAGAAGGGAACAGGAGGAGAGGCTGCAGTGCGGTAGGCAGTCTAGGCAGATATCTGGACTAGAGCCCCAGGCCCAGGGTAAGAAAACAGAGGCTAGATCACAGCTGCTGGTAGGACTCTTCCTGGTGATACTGTCCCCTGGGTCCTGTTTGCTCAGGGACTGGGCTCAGAGGAACCCACAGGTGACAGGGATCAGGGACTTCCATATGGTACCTGGAAACCCAATCACACAGCCCATGCCTTCGTTGTCTGGTAGGCAGGGCCTGCTGTTCTTTTTCTCTGGCTGCTTGATTCCATCTCTGCTTCCTCATCCATAAAAAGATACCTTACAGGAAAGAAGAGGAAGAGGAGGTGCAATGCACTACTTAGAGGTTGCCAGAGATCCCTTCCTGTATTTACATAAATGGATGAAACTTCTGGCCTTATTCCTGGATGTCCCCCATATGATCATGGCTGGCAGAGAACAGGGGGGCAGGTGAAGGAGGCAGAGGAGCTGGGAGGCTTTGAGCATTAGCCTTGCAAATTTCTCTGTGATCTTATGCAAATTTCTTAACCTCTCTGGGCTTTAGTCAAATAATCCATAAAAAGGAATCACTAACATAAATGAAAATGAAGCTCTTTTAACCTGATGAAGAGGTGGCATAAATGTTGAATGATACTAGGAGAAACTTTAAATTGATAATAAGAAACCTATATCTAGTGAGTTTCCAGAATGCTTTCACACACATTGCCCTAGCTCAACCTCCTAACAATCCTTTGATTAGGCTGGGTGGTGCTATTCAACCCCATTCTCCAGACTGGAAAACTGAGACTTGGGAGAGTATACATTTTGTTCAAGGTCAAAAAGTTGAAAAGAGGTGAAACTGGTTGCTAGGTGAATTGGTGTTACATGATGTAGACAATACACATGGAGCCAGATACAGCTATAGCCTAAGAACAGTTCAATGGAAAGCTAATGCTGTGAAATGTTGCTGTCTCTTGTAGAAATGAAGAAGCAAAGCTGTAGAGGTTAAGAAACTAGCACAAGAAGAGAGTACTGAGGCTGCAATATGAACCTAAGACCTTCTCACCCCCAAAAGCCTTATGTTTATTCCTCAGCCCCAGACTGTGAGTTCTTCTTTCATCAAGAAGTCATTTTTGAGTTCTTTTATGTGCCAAACTCTGATCTAGACACTAGGGAAATAGTAAATAGAATCCCTGCTCTCATGAAGCTTATATTCTGACAATAAACAAAGAAGTAAAACTATGTTAGGTGATATTAAGAGTTGAAGTGTGCCCCCCTCCACACCAAAAAAAAAAAGATATATATGTTGAAGTCTTAATCCCTAGTACCTCGGAATGTGACCTTATTTGGACATGAGGTTGTTGCAGATGTATTAGTTACGTTCAGCTGAGGTCATACTGGAATAGGGTGGGCCCTTAATCCAGCAACTGCTGCTCTTAAAAGAGGCCAGAGACCCATGGGGGAAAGCTGACCGACCATCTGAGGACAGAGGCAGAGATTGGAGTGATGCATTTACAAGCTAAGGAACACTAACGAGCGCCGGCCATCACCTGAAGCTAGGAAGAGGCCAGGAAGGATTCTCCCCTACAGGTTTCAGAGGGAGCATGCCCTACGCACCGTGATTTCAGACTTCAGTCCTCCAGCATTGTGAGAGGAGAAATTTCTATTGTTTTAAGCCACTCCATTAGTGACATATGGTTACAGCAGCCCTAGGTAACTAATACAGGTGGTAATTTAGATATTACCTAGAGCAGTGAAGAAAACAACAAAAAATTCTTCAAAATAAAAAAAAAAATTTTAAAGCCTTTTCTTTTCTTTTTTTTCTTTTTTTTTTTTTTTTGGAGTTGGGGTGAAAACTGCCAGAGACACAAACTTAGTAATTTTCTTGCTCTATATGAGCAATATACCTACCGGGCCCTCCAGCTGCCCAGTTTGCCTTGCAGGGGCTAGTCCTCGCAATGCAGGCTTGTCTATGTGCCGCTCCCCAGCTCACCTCTGCTTGAACTTGACTTGAAAAGGTTTAGTGAGCAAATTAATAATGTAAACGAGGCTGCAGCTAGCACCTTGCAGCTAGCACCTTCCATGTGGGAGCAGCAGTGAGAGCCTACTACACGATGTTTGTATACAAATGGATGCTGCAGCTGAAAATGAGTCTGTAATGCTCAGGAAAGCAGGCCGTCAGGGCCGCGGATGGAGGATACTTGGTTCGGATCCTTCTTGCTATTGCACGAATAACAGCACACCTACAAAGTGCTTTAAACATATACTGTGCGTTTCACACTAGGCTTTTCATTTCTTCCTTACAACAAGCCAGGATGGTGGGTCTTAGGAAGGTTCCCATAGCGGAGATGAGGAAACTGAAGCTTTGAGAGGCTGGGAAATTAATCACCGAGTCAGAGAATGCCAGCATGGGACCTTGAACCCTGAGCTTCTGCTTCCAGATCTGGTGTGTGGCTGGAAGCTTCCAAACAAACAAAACAAAACAACACATCTTTCTAAAGTAAGTTCAGTTGTTTATAAACCTTTTAATACTATCTAACCTTTAATGGATTACTGAATACTGAGGATACATATCATTGACTTCTCACCATAGCCTATGACGTCGGTATTGTTATTCCCATAAAGAAACAGAGGCTCCCAGAGGTTACGTGACTTTTCTAAAACCACATGGTAGATGATTGGACCAGGATTCAAACTGGTCCTCGGGTGAGCTACAAATGTCCCCTGCATAACAGAGGACATACATACAAGCTGGCTCTGAGCCAATGCTTCTTCTACTAAAGGTCATGTTGGGTTCCACAGAAGTATCACCTCCTACAACCACCCCAAGCATCCAGGGGTCCCAGGTGCTGGGCAGGGAGGGAGGAGCACGCTATAGGCCCCCATTCTGGCATTTTCATTTAACATGCAAATGAAAGCAGTGAAATTAGGTCATGTCAGGGATGTACAAATCAAAATTGTGCCAGAGGGTCCTCCCCTGGCCAGAGCTGGGGGGCTACGCTGAGCATTCTTCAGATGCTTCTAGTTTTGAATTTCTCCTCAAGTCCAGGAGCTCCTGGTGCCAGGCTTCTTTGGCATAAGGAAATGTCTATGACCTGAGTCTTTTGGATCTGCAGTGATGATTTACAGCCAGACCTCAGCTTCTGGCTCTACCTAATCCAGACAGAAGACCACTTACATGCCTACTCTGTGAGTGCAATGAAAAAAGCTGCATGGAGTTAGACGCCTGCCTGGATTAGATCTAACTAATATTGTTCGGGGCACTGTTCCAGGCTGAACACTTGTCTTCATAGAACTCACTTTCTAGGGGCTCACGCCTGGGCTCTGGCACTTACAAGTTAGGGGACATCATGCAAGTCCCTTAATGTGAGCCCTTCTCCCTGCGGCTGGCGTTGTACGGATGTGCAGGATATGCTGCAGAGCCTTGAATAAGTCACCTCCTCATGTTTGCCAATGGGTGGATGCATTAGGGATATAGAAGGATAGTCAAAGGTCGACATAACACTTAATTTATTAATTTAATTACACATTCGTTCATCACACATGCATTGGCTTCGGGGAGGAGGGTTTGTGTGAATTTGCATCTGTCCTTTCCCTTGAGCCTGGGACTAAATTTCTGACTCCATTCCTATTTCTCTGAAGCGAGACAGTCAAGCCCTTTGCACAGAGTCAGCATCTGCTACCTGCTGCTGAATCACTGCCTGAATAAATGAATAATTTGCCATGGAAGGAGTTGGTTTTCACTCAAAGCTCCAGTTTCCTTTGATGGATTCGATTTACCAGAATGAAGAAAAAAGTCAGCACTCCCAAGGGGCAAGTGGCTAGATATGGTCACTGTCATGTTCAAAGATCTCATGGTGTTTTAGAAATGACCTTGAGGTTGGCCCCACCTGAAATCCATGACCCATCTTAGCTGCCCTCCCCCATGTCAATAAGGAATGATAACTAGGTATTTAATAAATTCAAGCAAGCCAGTGACTGAGAAAGCTAAAACTGAGAATATTTGTTTCGCTTTTTAGCAGGGTTCTTCTCTTTTCCTTATGGTAATGCTGACGGCTCCTTAAATGCTGGTTTCCTTATTCCGTGGTAGAAAGATATTGGGCTTTGAAAAAAGACTCACCAGAGTTTAAATACTTAACCTGTCACTAACTGGCCTTTCAAGGGAGGGTACTCTAGATTCCCTTCTAAATTAGGTGGCATAACACTATTCCCTCCATAAATCCGCTCTGGGACTGAGGGGAGACTATGAAAGCACTGTGTAAACTATGGCTCTATATAGATCTAATTAACACGACTATTTTTGTTCCTTTAGTTCTCTCTATTTTCTTCTCCTAATAATTACAGAATCTTGGCTTTGGAGGAGAGCAGATCCATGGGCCTCCTTGTCAAAATCAATCAGCTGGTTATGACGCCTTCATGCCATTGAATCAGATCTGGGGATGGGGGACTGGTCACTTGCGCCTTACAATGCAGCCACATTTGAGAAACCCTGATGTAGTCCTTCAGCAGGTGCAGCCTCTGCAACACCTGCGTGAAGTGGTATTTTCATCCTATTAGCCGTGCAGATGAAGAGAGAGAGAGCTGGAACATTTAAAGGTTTTGATTATACTCACAGTTCTCTGTGAAGAACACAGGACCACCTAAGGAGAGCACTGGAATCAGTCACAAGATAGAGAGGGAGGGGCTTTATTGTGGTTTCTATGGAAAGGAAAGAGCAAGCCAGGGCATGCAGTTCAGGACTGGCCAGCTTGAATAATTTCACCAGGCTCTGGGGCATGAGGACTGCCCCTAGTTGTCTGCCACCTGACCCTGCAGAGACTCAGGCAGGTGGGAAGTGGCTAATATAGAAGGAGAACTGACCAAGCTCTAGCCAAGGCCTCAAAACTGGGTCAAGACAACCCCTTTAGGCTGACTGCTATCAAACAAACAAACAAACAAAAAATTAGAAAATAACAAGTACTGACAAGGGTGTAGATAAATGAGAACGCTTGTACGTGGTTGGTAGGAATATAAAATGGTCCAGCCACTATGGAAAACAGTGTGGTGGTTTCTTGGAAAACTAAAAACAGAATTACTATATGATCCAGCAATTCCACTTTTGGGTATATACCAAAAATAATTAAAAGCAGAGTCTCCAAGAGATATGTGTTTACCCATGTAAACAAGCAGCATTATTCACAATAGTGAAAAGATGGTAGCAATCCAAGTATCCATCCATGGACGAATGGATAAGCAAAAAGTGGTATCTGCGTACAATAGCATATTAATCAGCCTTAATAAGGAAGGAACAACATGGATGAATCTTGACGACATTATGCTAAGTGAAATGAACCAGTCACTAAAGGAAAATTACTATATGATTCCACTTATATGAAGTACTTAGACTAGTTAAGTTCATAGAAACAGAAAGAATGGTGGTTGCCAGGGGCTAGAGGAATGAGGAATGTGGAGTTTGTTGTTTAATGGCAGAGAATTTCAGTTTTGCCAGATGAAGAGTTCTGGAGATTGGCTGCACAACATTGCGAATATATGGAACATTACTGAACCGTACACCTAAAAATGATTTAGATGGTAAATTTATGTTATGTATATTTTACCACCAATATTTAAAAAACCAGGTCAACAAAGTACAGACACACACACACACACACACACACACACACACACACACACCCCTTCACAAGTGGTTATTCCATCTCTGCTTTCATTTCTCCAGGGAGACAGCGCTCACTACCTCATCAGGCAACCCCACACATCTCCGGCCATCTGACTGTGAGAACCTTCTCCCTGATACTCACCTAACGCCTGTCTTCTTGCAGCTTCTACTCTGTCGTCCTATTTTTCCTTTGGGGACAAATACAATGAGCTTTACGCTTCTTCCACACAATGCCAACCTTTCCAACATTTGAAGCCAGGATCCTCTCCCTTCTTGGGTTTTCTGATTGGTCATTATTTGTCAGGGGTTCAAGTCCCCTCTTCCCCTTTCGCCCCTGCCCAATCTCTCTTCTCTGAGCAGCAAAGGGTAGTGGCTTGAGAAGATGCTCAGACCGTAGAGGGAGTTCGCCATGGAATCTGGACCAAAGATAATAACCACAGGAACTAGTCCCTGAGCATTAATTATACGCCAGGCATCGCACTGGTGCTTTACAGCTAACTCATCGTATCCGCATAGCAATCCTATGATGCAGGTATTATCATGCCCAGCTTACAAATGGGTTAGCTGAGATTCAGAGGAGTGAAGATACTTGCCCACGGTCACTCAGCCAGTACCCCAGGAGCTGGCACTCGAGCGCAGGGCTGCCTGACTAATTTCAGATCGGGGTGCTTTCCATTTCCTGACCCAACCACACTGGGTCGTAATTGAGAAAATCAAGTTTCTGAGCCAAAGCAAGAGAGACATGTACCAGCTTGTGGAGACTGCTCCAGGCCTCCTCTGCAGAGATGCCTCAGAGACTCAAATGCCTGCTGCTTCTATCTGGGAGGTTGGTGGAACGCCCTGTCAAACAGCCAGACATATTTTTGTCACTTTAAGAAATCAAGGCAATTTTCTGCGCTTGACAAAGGTAAAACCTTTTAAAGCTTTGGAGGATTGGAAAAGGGAATAAAAAAGGCATTAATAGAATGACATATTTTTAGTGTAACACTTCAGAGAAAACTCTGGGGGAACAAAAAATAAAATGAACGACCTAAATTTTTTTTTTTTTTTTACACTATGAGCTTCAAAGGAGTGGGTTGTGTGCTGGATGTTTGAGTGCCCCAAAAATGTAAAGGATTTGAATACAATGGAAACTCTCTGGTAAACTGTGCCTGCCTGAATGCTGGGTTGACAATTTTTGAGCTGAGTGACTGTGGGCAAGATACTAAACATTTCTGGTTCTCAGCTTCATAATCTATAAAGTAAGGACGGTGATGCTAACTAACCTCACAGAACTGTGGTGAGATTTATATGAAACTGATACATATACTTTATATTATTTATTATATTAACATCAACATATTATATATTACATATAATATAATGAATATATTACATTTAATGCTTATATTAAATCTATTATATTTGATCAAATGAATGGAAAGCACAATACAATATGTGATATTTCCAAGGAAAACAAAAATGTTTTCCTTTAATTTATTGGCAGGGCTTTTATGTGAAAATTGGACAAAAGGGAGTCATTTAGAAAGAATATTAAAATATCTTCTGACATTTTTGCTATGTTCCTGAGAACCCAATAAATATCAGTCCCACTATCAACTGTCAATGTCATGAGCTGATAGGAGCCTCCTCCCGTGAGCACTAGGTACATAGGTACAGGAGCTTGGCTGGGGCATCAGAGACCTGGACCCTGCTCTGGCTTCATCACAGGAGCAGGAGCCACCCCAAAGCCATGCTAATCCCTGCCTTCCTTACTAACAGGATTCTGACTTTGTTGAGATGACCGGTGACAATTTGCTGGA
Source organism: Rhinolophus ferrumequinum (assembly GCF_004115265.2). Lineage (NCBI taxonomy): Eukaryota > Metazoa > Chordata > Mammalia > Chiroptera > Rhinolophidae > Rhinolophus > Rhinolophus ferrumequinum. The sequence continues at coordinate 41,543,705 of NC_046292.1, forward strand.
GGAAGGTGGGCTCAGATCTAGAGGGTGCATCATAATGTGTCAGAGCCAAGCATGGCAGTCTCCTTTTTTGCAGGTGACTGGATTAGCAGTGAGCCCGTGACCCAATTCTGGCCACTGAGACAAAAGGGGAAGGGGGACATGCAGAAAAGATTTTCCATTCTCATGAAACCCCCTTTTCTTCCCTATCTCTGTATACTGGCTTGTGAGGATGGGGTGCCTGAAGGAGGGCAGCCTTTTTGTGACCAAGCAGGGAAAAACCAACAGGGTTGGAAAAGTGAACTTAGAGTGATGAAATTAGTAAACGGAAATTAGTTAACAGACCTCAGAACTGTCCACCCTGTAATTCTAGTTATGTGACATATTAAACCACAATATTTTAAAGCAAGTTTTACCAGGTCATCTGTTATTAACAGCTAAAAGCATCCTAAAGGATACAAGCACAAACTCATTCTGCAACCCTTCCTGGGCCTCAGTTTCTTCTTGTATTAAATGACAAGGATAGATTGCATTCATGTTGGCAAACAAGTAGCCCTTGGGCCAGATTGAGCCTGGCAGTTGTGCTTGGGTTTCCCTATGCATCATACAAATCAAACACACTGGGAAAATGTGACTCCAGTATTTCCTAAAACCCTCCTAACTGTCTCTAGCTTCATGGGATAGTGGTAATAAACTTAACCTTGTCTGTTAATCCTATCTCCATCTCTTCTGGAATGAAGGGTCTCGTGGACATCTTGGCTCTTCTCTGTAAATGTCCACAGTGGGGGGTGAAGGAGTGAGGCTTACATGCTCTTGTGGCCTTAGAACTCTGTGGTTTTCTCTAGATCTGTTGTAGAATCACAAGGCTGGTTGTGGCTCGAGACCCTGGATACTGTCTGCTAACATGCAGCAGGCCTCTCTGATTCTGCGGAATAGTGTGCTACTTCCACAGCTGAACTCTTTGGTCCTAGACACAGCACCTGTATTTTGCAACCTCTGATACAAGAGGATTTTTCCCAGGTGCCTGTGCTGGACACCTCCACACTCCTTCCTTGGGATATCCAGGATACGGATAGACACTGAGAAAGCAGGAATATTCCTCAGACCTATTATCGCAGACACACGTCTATTAGGCTCTCCTAGGCGACGTAGTGCCAAGACAAATACAGAGCTTTCTGTAGAGTCTTGTCGTTTCTTCCAAGCAATGCCCAGAGGAATGGGTTCTCACTGCCTGTGCTCTGGGGTTCCCTCATACCTGTCTGGATTTCTCTATTACTAATTTCCCCCACCCTTTGTCAGGATATGGCTACACAGCAGGAGGTGGAGTGGAGAGATTAATAAGAATCCTGCTATCTGACAGCCTCATCAACTAACTTCTTTCTACGTTCTTCCAGGACAAGAGGCCCAAGTTTTTCTTTTCTTTTTTTCTTTACTGGAAGACGCTTCCTCTTCATCAGATCCTCCTCCACTAGGTCTCATGCCTTAATGACAGGCTGGTAAGAGAAACCCCTAAACCAGAGACAACATAAGTCAAGAATATTTTTAAAATTATATCATGCACTCTATTTTAAATCACTTTTAGTTTGTTGCCAACATGGTAAAAAAAAAATTACACGTTTCTATATATGAATCCAGATTTTTATTTTCTCTTGAAAACATAGAATCTCTGGCAACATGGAACCCACATGCTCTCACGGCATAACAATGGGCTTCAGCTGGGTAGCGTCGGCCTCCCTTAAATGGTGCATGCGCTGTCTGATTCTTCACAGTCTGGACACTCCTCTTTGCCTTGGACCATGAATACAACTGATTTGTTCATCTATGTTCTTTTTCTAGCCCCTTAGGCATTTAATTTTCTAAGATCCATTCCACTTACTCGGTTCTAGGACTCTATGATCAACACCTCTCTCGGCACCCCCAGGTTTTGTATCAGGCTAAGCACAGTCAGAGAAGGTAATGTATTACAGCTTGATAAAGATATGCTTAGTACATGAATATATATTCTAGGTAATTATATAATCCAGTCAAGGAGGTACAACTAATACTTCCTTTAAAATAAAAACAGAATGTTCCTAAAACTTTCTAAGAGGATTTGAACATGTCACTTCACTTCCGTTCTTTGAATCAGCCATGGAACTGCGGGCAGGTTACACGGGCCAGCTAAACTCTTATTTCCTCAACTTTGAAGGAAGCAGACAAGACTAATTCCGGGGCTCTGAAATTACGTGAATTCCACCCAACAACCATACATCCTAGCATCGGGAGGGGCTGAACCAGGGAGTAAGATAGGCCCTCAGCTTTAGGGAGTTTATGATCTAGTTGGGGAAGTAAAGCCAAAGCAGACAACATGGAAAGCATCACAAAGCCCAGCGGAATCACTGAGTTCCAGGGACTCAATGCTTAGAATCCTGGGATCCTGAAGTCAGAAGGAGCTTGAGAACCTCTCTTCTCCCCACCAACATTGTCACTTAACTGCCCCCCCTTCTCTGAAAATACAATTCAGCTTCATCTTCCCTTCTTCTGACATCCGCAAGTCTGGGTGAGTTACTGCCCTCTACAGTGTCACTTCTCCCTGAGAGAACCACGTCATCACCTCATCCCATGTGCTATTGATAAAGAGTTCCACCGTAGACACATCCTCCCTCAGGTGGGCAAGTAAAATTAGGCCAGATTCTTTCTCCAGGGAATTTGAATCTTAAGGGAAGGGACATGCTGTGACAGAATATTGAAAGCGTTTGAACCAAATCATTCTTTCAGTAGAGTCCATTTTTTCCTGCTTCTGAGATCCACTGACCTGTCCTCATCTCTCCTTTCCTCCCTTGGATGTTTGATTCCTCCTCAACTCTGCAATCTTCATGCTACTTTCCTATATTTTTTTTAATATTAAAGCCATTATTCATTACTGTCTGTTGCTTTAAACCAAGGATCCTAACTGATGCTGGGATCAAATCTTTTCCCACCTTGGTCTCTATCATAAACTATGGCCCATAGTGAGCTCTGGTGACAAAATATTAAGTCTGTTGAGTAAATAAATTTCCCATTCATACCAGCATCCATTCTATGGCATCCCTGTCAGATGGCCATATCTCCTCCTTTACTAGATGGACAGCTAACGATGGACAGCTCAGTACCTCACTAGGCAGCTCAGGCTACTTGGAAATATTTCCCAAATGAATTCTATCACATATCCCAAATTGTTAGAAAGTTCTTCCCAAATGAGTTAAAGTCTTACTTGTATTACCTCTCCCCAGCTATTCCTCATTCTTTGCCGGGACCATGAGAATTCTTCCATCAGATAATTTCAGAGTCAGGGCTAGCCACATGTACTGGGTTTCGGGTATTGCTAAGAGGTCTCTAAGGGATAATAATTATTTTACATTTGAAAGACAAATAATATCTAGAGGTGTTTTCAAAGCCCCTTCCAAACCACTAGATAATTTATTCTCACAAAAACTCTGAGACACAGATTGCTGCGGGATTACTAGTCTCCATTTCACATATCAGGAGACTCTATCCCCGAAAAGTTATATAATTTTCTCCCCAGGTCACACAGCTAATCAAAGGCAGACTTGAGACTTAATGCCTAATCTTTATGGCTTAATTCTCCCATCTTTTCCATTCTACCATGAGTCCCTTACCACAAGATTATAATAATCACCTTAATGATGAAGTGTGATTTTTCAAGGATTTGCTGTGTTGCAGCCACTCTGCCAATCAATTTAAAATATTTACTCTAATTCTTCCATCAACCAAGAGATGTATGATTATTTTTACATCATGGTCGAGGAACACGAGGCTCAGAGCAGACAAGAGACTTGCCCGAGATCACTAGGTAATAAATATTAAAGCCAACACTTGAACCCTGAATACAGACATCAGAAATACTAGGAGTTGGAGCATGTTTGTGTGAACAGCTGGATCCTCGGAGAAGTTACCAGTGCGTCCTGCTCCATTCCCCAGCTGGGAATTTTGGGCCCAGGGCCTCAATAACAGCCATTCCCTTATTCATTATCCCTGCAACTTATGGGGCCACCTTGTTGCTCTGCTTTCCTACATTCTAAAGTCTTCCCCAGCCTCCACCCTGTGTATTTGCATCAAACAGTTTACAAAGTCCTATCAGGAACTCTTGTTGCTGAACGATGTATGAGGGATGAGGGAGGCCTGGCTACTCACATGGGAAGCATGCGGGTCATTTTTATTTCTTCATCTGTGGGCAGCATCAATTTAATATGGAAAATGCTTCCCACAGCTGTATGAGGACCAATAAGAAACATCTGTAGTCTGTTACTCTGCACCACCCCATTCCTCCTCCGCCCCAAGGAATCATGTTTTCTTAAACTTCATCTGCAAGGTTCTATTCCCAGCACCGATAACACTGTAAAATAATGGTAAAATTAATTATTGGCGAATTACAATGGAAGTGCTAGCTACTTCTTAGGACATTCCCGTTACAATCAAATGAGTTTATTGTGATTAAAATGATTAATAACCTTCCAGTAAATACCGGAGAATTAAAATCCTGAATACAAAGGAGGTTAAAGTCTTATCATAATTAGAGTACATTAAGGAAACCCTGAGTGCCCTCCATATCTGCTTACATTAGGGAAGACACACAGAGCAAATAAAGAAAATCATTTGAATCTTCATAAACACAGAAATCTGGGGCTCATTTTCTTATTTATGTAGCATTTGGAACAAACACATATTGTACAGAAGGAAAAAACAAGAGCTCACATGCAGCTTAAACAAAATAGACAGAGACCAACAGAACAGAACTGATAGACCAAAAAATAGAACCCGGCATATTACAACGTTTTAGTATATATTCAAGAGGACATTTGAAAACTGGGGAAAAGGTTCACCTATTAAATAAAGGTATTGGGACAACAGGTTCATCACTGATTGAGGGGAGAGAACTACCGTACATGTTACCCCTAACAGGATTCCAGAACAAAATGATTAAATAAAAATACATGTCATACATGTGAATAGTTCTGTATTTCTCTATTGTTGAGGCAAGCAAGACATTTGAAAGCAACATTCAGAAAATAATAAGTTAATAGATTTGATGAGACATAATATAAACTAAATCAAAAGATAAGTAATAATCTGGGGAAAATATCTACCATACATTTAAAAGATAAAAGGATATCTTTGACATTATTTTTAAGATATAAAAGACATCTTTCATATATAAAGATCTTCTACCAATAAATAAAAAAGCCAACCTTCTGATATTAAAAAAAAGAAAAAGAGCAAAAAACTTGAAAAAAGAAATAAAAGCAGCCACTACAACTACAAGTATGAAAACATTTCCCCCTCACTAGAAGGGAAATAATGCAAATGGAAATAACATATTTTTCATTTTGGCAATCATTTTAAAAGTCTGATAGTAAGCAAGTTGCGAAGTTACAGGGAGATAGACGGAACCTCATGGACACTGCTGGAAAAATGTGGATTGGCCCCAGATTTATGAAAAGCAATTTGAAAAAAATGAAAAACTACAAACTGCATCCATTTGCTAGGACTGTCATAGCAAAGTACCACACACCAGGCAGCTTAAAAAACAATAAAAATAATTTTTAAAAAAATTGTTTAATTACATCTTCTGTGTGTATTACATATTTTATCAATGGAACTGTGTGTTGATGGATGAACAAAACTTTATTTTCTGGCAGCTAGAAGTCCTAGATCAAGGTCCCCGCAGGGTTGGTTACCCCGAGACCTCTGTGCTTGGCTTTCAGACGGCCAGCCTCTTGCAGCCTCTTCGCATAGTCCTTCCTCGGTGCACACGCCCATATCTCTGATTTCTCTTCCTTTTCTTATAAGGACACCAGTCTTGGATTACGGCCCCACCCTATGGCCTCATTTAACCTTAATTACCTCCCTAAAGGCCCTGTCTTCAAATACTGTCACATTGAGGGTTACGGCTCCCACATTTGAATTTGGGGGGAGGCAGTGCAGTTCAACCCATAATACAACACACACAAACACACACACACCATAAAAATATTCTTACCCTTTGACCCAGGAAATCTAGGTCTAGGATACGACCCTAAAATGTAAACAAAACAAACCGAAAAATCTCCTGGTCCTAAAGTATACATACCTCACATCTTATACCCTCCTTTCTAATCTCACGTTTCCACTTATGTGAAATTGGTAGTAGACTACTGAATCAGATTTTTGTGAGATAAGGTTCATGCATTTATTTATTTAGTTTTGTTATGACATCTTTTATTTTTTATTTTTTGGATTTTTAGGTTCATGGTAAATTGGAAAGAAGGTACAGAGATTTCCCATATTTACCCAACTCCTTCACATGCATGCCTGTAGGGAAGATGTTACAGAAAATTTGCCTTCATTGGTTGATGTGAGTATTTGTCTAACAGCTTTTATATGTTCTGCACGTAGAGTGATTTCTGTGCTATGATCAAGAATTGAGTAAATTCCCTCTTTGGTCTCCTTCTCCCAAGTAGGGGAGATATGAGATGATGTTACTTTCTGGGTCTCATTCTCCCGAGCAGGGGAGACATGAAATGAGGTTTTCTGTTTGGTTTTATTCTCTCGAGCGGGGGAGCTATGAGATGATGTTTGTTGTTCTGTCTGGGCTGTGAGGTGATCGTTAGCTGAGGGTTAAAGATTCTTGATCAGGGGTTGAGAGCATTCCCTCTTTGTCTGTCTGTTTCGCCCACATCAGCAGATGAAGTGAAGAAGTAGCTAAGTTATCAGGACGACGTGACAGGCACGTTGCCAGGTTTTGGAAGACCTTGGGCTGATGGTCCCAAGCAGGAACAGTATATATTGCTTATCCGGATGAATTGGCCCTTTGGCCGGAGGGACAACATTCATATCAGTAACTGTGGACCCTCCCGGAACTGGCCATTCCCGGAGGGGGAGGCAGGAACAAGAAACTTGTCTCTAAGGTACATCTGAGAAAATATATGAGACAGACCTCAGTTGGCAGTGTAATTAGTTAATTATTATTTCATCATGTGGTCATTTGTCATTGGTGATTTCTCATCATTCTAACATTTTGAAGACTTCCAGCAACATGCAGCTTACAACACCAGGGGATGTCCTGACTTCCAGCCGCGAACCTGGTGAGGGCTGGCTGGTTCCCGGCCTCTCCAATGTTGTTCCCCACGGTTAGCCTTCTTGAGAACTTGTCAGCATCTAGAAAACTTGTATGCAGCTTGCAGCTTGCAGCTTACAGCATCAGAAGACTCCTTGACTTCTAACAACAACAAAGACAGCAGCAGCAACATTCTTGGGAACTTGTAAGCAGTGGTGTGGGAGATGCCTGAGTTTCTCTCAGCTGCATACCTGACAAGGTTTTGATTTATGACTTTTCCAATGCTGTTCTCCCCTAGTTTGGTGAGCTTTTGGCATCTACTGTAATAGTTACTATCCTCTAGAGCTTATTACTGCTTTTGGATACTCCTTACTGATGTTATTTGTGTATTTAGCCAAGTGATTTTTGATCAATAATAAACATATGCTGGGATCTCTTCAACTTATAAGTATGTGTACTCCTTTGACGTGACATCGGTATCAATGTATATAGTTTAGTCTTAACCACCTTTACTTTCTGTCATTAGCACATTCTATTAATTGCCTTTGTCTTTTGCTATTGCATATTGCTAAATAGACTAGATATTGCTAAAAAATTCATTAGCTCCACCCTAGCATGTGTCCCTCCTCCTTCTTTCCCCGCTCGTCGTGACAATGCCCCACCCGTTACCAACATCCCACCTCAGAGTGGTACTATGTCATAACTGATGAACCTACATCAACACGTCATAATCACCCAAAGTCCCTAATTTACATTAGAGTCCTCTCTTGGTGTTGTGCATCCTATGGATTTGGTCAAATGTATAACGACATATATTCATCATTATAATATCATGCAAAGTAATTTCCCTGCCCTAAAAATGCTTTGTGCTCCACCTATTCACCCTTTTCCCCACCTTAAGCCCTGATTTATTGTTTGAAAATTAAATTCCTAAGTGCTTCTGATAAGTATCCAGGTGATGGTAAAAATCACTCTGTAAAAGACTGTGAAAAATGTAAGACGTGATTGTCTGTACCCCCTGGGAATGCTCCATTGCCCCTTGAAGGGAGTGGATTCTTGGCAAAGAGCAGCTGTCCTAGTGCCCAGCACCTCTGCTGAGGAACCCAGCAGACCCGCTGGAATTCACTCCATTCTTTATTAACTGTGTAACTTGGGCAAATCCTTTACCTCCTCTGAGCCTTAGTATCCATTATCTGTATAATGAAGAAATACCTATCGTGTTTCTCCCAAAATAAGACTGGGTCTTATATTAATTCTCTCTCCAAAAGACGCATATAGGGCTTATGTTCAGGGGATGTCATCCTGAAAAATCATGCAAGGGCTTATTTTCCAGTTAGGTCTTATTTTTGGGGAAACACAGGACTTGCAGAGTGGTGTAAGGATTAGAGACAATTTAGGGAGAGCATCTGCTGGCTGGCCCCTGTGAGATGCTCCCGAAATGGCTGGTATCCCATCACGATCTTCACCACCACCAATGTTCAAGGAGCAAATAGACCAGCCAAATCCATGAAGGCAACACTAAGGTGTAGGAATATCCAGATCAAAGTTATTTTATATGGGTTGAAATTCTGAATTGGGTCCTAGAAGAAACAGTATATATACAGGTTCTGGAGGCAAATAGACCTGGGTTCAAATCCTGACTCTTGACAACTGACAAGGTGAGGAAATCCAGGTGAGTTGCTTACTCTTTCTGAACTTCTATTTCTTCATCTCTAAAATGGGGTTGTTCCCATTTACTTCACAGTATTCCTATACAGCATTAATAAAACAATCCAAGTGTAACACTTCATACTCTGTGTGGCTCCTAGTAAGAAGAATCTGTTTTTTGTTACTGCCAGCGCACATCTGCCTCAGACAGGTATGCAAATGTTGTCAGTGGCGCTGGAGCAACCTTTTAGAACAAAAGCTCTGATGAGTAGGTGTAGTGAAGTCTTTCATTCTTTCGAGAATCACAGGAAAGGAAGAGAACTGGTAAATGATTTTATCTGTTACTTTCTGGCTCAAGGATCCCTGGCTACAAATACACTCTGTGATGTTTCTCTCAGTTAAGTTACAAATAAGCTCCAACTTGCCTTGAAAGGATTTCTGCAATCTAATAGACTGGGGTATTAGCCCTCATACAGTGAAATCCCTTTAGCAGAAAGCCTCCAGGCTGTCAGTAGGACTGGGCCAGTTTGGCACTTAAAGATACAGATAAGGGAAGTTTTCCAAATATGAACATCTGGAAATGGAAAAGGAAGGCTCCAGGGAAATGGAGCACTCATTTTTCAAGGCTGCCTTAGGCTATGTCCTCCTGGGAACACTTCTCTGGGAACAGGGATCAGGGATTTATAGCTTAACACCCAGATTTTAACAAATAAAGCCACTGGGACTGTTTCTGGAGCACCCTGGGGTCACTTCTCTCCTCCAGAAATTTAGAATCACATCGAGAGGCCAGCCAGTGTGGTGGCTGCCTGGGGTACCCAAGTACAGAAAGTAGCAAAACCTCACTGGAAATATTTGGAAATATTGTACCAATTAACAGAAGAGGCCACACAGGATTTTTTTTTTTATCTGACTCATAAAATTTAAATTGGTTGGCATTTTAGTGAAGAGTCTTTCAGTCATACACAAAAGAAAACCACGTCAAACTATTTTTGTTTGTTTGTTTTTTAACTGCGGTAAAATACACATAACATAACATAACATCTGTATTAGTTTGCTTAGGCTGCGGTAACAAAATACCACAGACTAGGGGGCTTAAACAACAGTAATTTATTCACAGTCCTTTCTAGAGGCTGGAAGTCCAAGATCAAGGTGTCAGCAGAGTTTGTTTCTGGTGAGACCTCTTTTCTTGGCTCTTACCTGGCTGCCTCCTTGCTGTGTCCTTGTATGGCCTTTCCTCTGTGCAAGCACAGAGAGAGCTATGGTATCTCATCCTCATCTTATAAGGACAGTTGTATCAGATTAGGTCCCGTGGCTATGACCTCATTTAACCTTCATTACCTCCTTAAAGCTCCTGTCTCTAAATACAGTCATATCGGGGCTTAGGGTTTTAACATACACATTTTGGAAGGGCATTTATTCAGTCTATAACACCATCGTCACCATTTTTAAGTGTACTTACAGTTCAGTGGAACTAAGTACATTCACACTGTTGTACCACCATCACCACCGTCCAGCTCCAGGACTCTTTTCATCTTGCAAAATTAAAATTCTGCACCTACTAAAAACAAATTTTCCATTCCTCTACCCTTTCAGCCCCTGGAAACCACCATTCTACTTTCTGTCTCTATGAATTTGACTATTCTAACTATTTCATATGAGTGGAATCATACAGTAGTTGTCCTTTTGTGTATGGTGTATTTCACTTAGCATAATGTCCTCCAGGTTCATCTATGTTGTAGCACATGTCAGAATGTCCTTTCTTTTCAAGGCTGAATAATATTCCATTATATGAATATGCCACATTTTGTTTATCCATTCATGAGGATGCTGTGAAGACAGCATGCCGGGATGTTGATTATTTCGACTGTGATATTGGCGTATGGATGTACATAAGTATCACAATTTATCAAATTGTATACTTCACATATGTGCAGATTATAGTATGGCAATTCTTTTTCAATGTAGCTTTAAGAACATACATGAAAAGGGAACGTTTATGGCACGTTTGACTGGGAAGTTCAGGAGAACAGCTAACTTCAGGAGGGCTTAAATTATATCATCAAGATTTCAAACAATGATTGGCAGTGCACTCAGCTTTACTGCTTTCTTAGGGTGTTTTGTCCTAACTGGTGGTAAAGATGGGCTCTGGTAGGTCTCAGCTAACACTATCTTTACAACTAGAAATCTCAGAGGGGAGAATATACTGCTTTCCCAAAAGTTCTATCAAAAGTTTGAGCTAAAGCTCTGATTGACCTAAGTCTGAGCCAATCATTCTGATTAGGGAAAAAGCAGTGCTCTGTCAAGCCTGGATTGTGAGCCTAACCGAGTGATGGGTTGGAAGGATTTATATTATGAACCCATGGATATGTTCCCATCAAGAAGGAGGGATCCTGTTACCGGAAGATGAAAGGCAAACAAAAACTACAGATGAGTATTGCTGCTCTACTTCCCTGAAGGAGACTACCCATATGAAAAAATAAAAACACACAATTTGCTGGTGACCACCTGTATCATAGGGTATTTTTGTGATCTACACATAAAAGCTAATGCCTCCCGACATAAATCTGCCAACCAGCCTCCACCAACCCTGAGAACAGCCAGCTACCAGCCACCTGAAGTCAGCAGCCAAAAAGTCAACTGAAATTCCAAAACGGAATAACCCATAGTTACAATGATATTTATCCAAGAAAAAAATGATCGTTTTATTCTATTATCTAAATTTTAAACCCAGGAAGTATGGGAGTTCAGAAAAACAGAATTCTACCGCAATTCCAAGTAGGCCAAATACTTTATTTTGAATATACCGGGGGTGCCAAAAAAATGTATACAAGTGGACATGCTGGTCAATGTTGCTCAAGCAGTTGTTCGCCATAATCAGAAGTGTCTGGACGCTGATGGTAACCACTTTGAGCACCTCTTGTCATTGCAGAAGTCAAACGTGACTTATATTCATCTTTTGTTATAAGTATATATTAAGTATTGTAACTCTAATACTGTTTTCCTTTCTTAAAATGTGTATACTTTTTTTTGGCATCCTCTGGTATTTGTTATTAAAAAAATATATTATTAAAAAAAATCAGGTTCTCTCCACTGCCATTAAATAAATACTGAACAAATATTTCAGAAATTTCATTTTGAAGGACGCCAAATGTTTAGTCTCCCCTCCCTCTTCCTCCCCTTCCCCCCAGTATCTGACCCTGCCCATGGAGCTATCTCCAGGTTAATTTGGAGCAGAGCTACAGAAAGCAAAGTGAGCATCTACTATATGGTAAGCACCAGAATAATTTAAACTCCCTGTCTGGGAGACTTAGCGACATTCAATGACTTGTGCAGGGTCACATACCAAAGGAATGAGTGGCAATTCTGAGATTGAAATACAGGTTCTTCTGACTCTAAATGCCAGGTTTTATTTTGTGTTGTTTGGTTTTTGTTTCTCTGTGCAAGACGCCCACTTTTATTGTCCTTTAATACGTTCTTAGTCCTGCTTTTGTCGGGCTGATTGTACAGATTTTGCTGGGAGGCAGAGACCCTCGCTGTGTCACGCCACACGTTCTTCTGAAAGGCCACTCTGTGCCCTGAGCACATAGTTATTGTTAGGAAGCTCAGCATTGATTCCAAAATCCTAAACGTGATTGAAAATCCTGAATATAGTCTGGCCCCTATCTAGCCTCTGACTTCATCGCATTTCACTTCCCTCTTTATTTAACATGATCTCCTCCCCACCCCAGGTCCCCTCAGCACCCCATTGGTACCCAGCTAGTTTCCCTCAATGTCTTCAACGTGCTGTCTTCACCTGGCCAGGAACAGCATTTTCCACACTCTTCTAACTTGCTCACCTTCAGGTGTCATTTTAAATGTCACTTCCTTGAGGAAGACTTCTCTGGATCCCCTGGTAGGGTGAAGTCACCTTGCTTTGTTTTCTCATGGCACCCTTGCCAGGCTTCTCTTCCTTAGCACTTAGGACAATTTGTAATTAATTACCCATGTGATTATTTGTTTAATGGCTGTCTCTATTCATGCACCTGTTCACAGGTATTTTTTGAGAACCCACTGCATGCTTACTAGGTACTTACTGTCTGAGCCACTGAGGCTAGAGTTGTGTGGGAATATGAGCTCAGGGAGGAACGGGATTTGGTCTGCCTTCCTCCCCATGTATCCTGCAGCCCAGCCACGTGTCCCACCCAGAGCAGGAATCAAAAGAATGAATACATTTAGAAAGGAGAAAACAGTGTTAATTATTTATGTTAAAGCTGCACTCCATCCCCTTCATTTGTAGGCTGGCTCTGACCCTATTATCTCTGAGTCCCCGGCACCCAGTATAGTGCCTGGATGGAACAGGAGCTGAAAAAAACACATACTATTTAATGAATCAATGGATGATTCAAGCAATCAATTTAATTTGGCATATGCCTTCTTCATAGGTGTGCCCATTAATTACCAATTACCAGTGTTTACATTCCAGTGCTTAACCATTTTTCGCTGCCTTTCTAAACTCTCTGGGATGAGAGAATTGGCTTCTCAAATGACTTCCCGCATACATTAGCCCATCTGAAAGTGAGTGTTTATCCCGGGCTCTTTGAAATTCACATCATTCACACCAACACCCTGCTCCGAAGGTTCTTTAATTCCAGTCACCTGGGATTTCTCCCTACCTTTGTTGCCAGCCCTAGACTAACGCCACTTATCTTATCCACCTGGATTTACATATCAGAAAGGTCTAATCAAAGCCTGTCTGATTGTCACATCCACCCCAGTTACAAATCTGCCATCTAATCAAGAAGCCATGCAGCAAATCAACATGCACTTCTTTCTGAAATCCTTTGCAGAAAAATGGGAGAGCAGCATTCAGAGCTGTGAATAAGGACGGCAAGAGTCAACCAGGGGAAAATTCCCTGAGCTGTGTAACACTGGGAAGGAAGGGCCTAGGCAAAATGCTTTGTCTGCAGTTTGATACAACAGTGTGTGTGGGATGGAAAACTAATGACCACAAAGTAACATGTTTCTAACCTACGAAGCCTAAGGTAACCCCTCCCTAGTGTTCTCAGGATCTGCAAGTCTATAAAGTGAAATTCGGAGAGCTTTTAGTCCAACACTTTCTTTCTGCATTTTAAGGGCAAGTCAGCTTCAGAGAGGCGATAACTAACACTAAGGATAATATTCACTTCTGTTACACTCATAGAATGGGCAGGCTTTGCAGGCACAATCTCATTAGACCCTCACAACAGCTCTTTTGTAGATTCTTTTATTCTTCCCTTAGTACAGGTAAGGAAAATGAGGCTTAGCAATGTCATTTTTTTCCCCCATCCACAGAGCAAGTAAACAGTGAAGCTAGGACTCAAACTTAGATCGTTTGTTCATGCAGGAAACATTTCTTTTTTTATCGTACTAGATCAGCGCATCTCAAACTGTAATGTTCACACAAGTCACCTGGAGGTTGTGAAAATGCATATTCTGATTCTGTAGGTCTGGGGGAGGGATCAACTTTTCTAACAAGCTCCTAGGTGATGCTGCCAGTGGACCACAGATAGCCTGACTCCATCGGCAAGTCACTTAACTTCTCTGAGCCTCAGTCTCTTCATCGATACAATAGAGAGATATGAGTTAAAGAATTAAGTGAAATACTCTTTATAAAGCTCTTAGCATAGTCTCTGGACTGCTCAGCAAGAGAGAAGCCACTTAGGAAGTGTCAGGTATTATTATATTAATAAACTCTGTATCAGACACTGTAGTGGAGATACAGAGATGAAAAACATGGTCGAAGGATGGCTTCAAAGAGCTGCCGTCTAGTGGGGAGGAAAGACTTAGGCTGCGATGGGCAGTGACACGGGGCCAGAAGACAACTTCCTAACCTACGTGCGGAATCAGAGACGGTTTCTGAGAGACGATGTCTTTTTTTCTGCCACTTTCAATGCACATGAAAAGAAGAGATCAAGGTAGCTGGTCAATTGGCATGTGGTCATTGCAGGACCTTGCAACAGGGCAGTTTTTCAGCCAGGGGCTGAGCAGCCTGTAGGAGCTGACAGGACCTGAGAGAAGCCTCCCCGTTCCCGCAGGGCTCCTGCTGAAGGATTTCCTCAGCACTCACGGTTTCCTCCTCCAGGGCCTGGCATTCAGATCAAGACTCTCAACTCCTTCGTTTGCTCATTCGTTCATTGACATATATACCTCCCTTATGTAATACCACTCTAAATCTTTCTCCTGCATCTTTCCAGGCATTTTTTCCCCTTCACCCCTTTCCAAATTCCATCCAGCCCCCACGACCTTCCATAGAATTCACACCTGCTAAAGGTGAGTGAGGATAGCTTGCATTGGATTCCTTTGTTATTAGAGCTGAGACTTCCACTGAGATTCTTACCTTTCATTTGGACTTTTTTTTTTTTTTAAATGAGGATGTAGTTTAACAATCCTTTCCATAATTGAGAAAACAGAGGCCGAAATGGGATGACTTAGGAGCTAGAGACAGAGATTAGACAAAAAGCCGGTTTCCTGATGCCGGGCAGGGCTCTCCTTCCATAACACTCTGTTAGAGCAGTGACTTAAACACAAGACAGGGGTACACAGCCCGCCCTCCCTCCCCTGAGGAAACTTGGAGAGCTGGTAACACCTTGGGCGTCCTCTCCAGAAGTGCTGGGTACAGCCAGTGAAGGGCAGTGTCTGCACCTTGCACTGGACAGCTCTCCACTTGGGCCTGAGCCGGCTCAGTCACCGACAAGCAGCAGAAAGGAGCTGCAGCACGTTACAAAGCACTGCTGAGCCTCTGTGCTGAACAGTGACACGAAGATGCTCACATGGGCCGACAGGTGGTTGTGATGACTGGGTAGGATAATGCACGTTCAACATCTTGTTTTGCAGGGGCTCAACTGGTGGGGAGGCATTTCAAGGGTTTTAAAGTAAAGTTACTCATTCAGTAGTTAAACAAACAAACAAACAAACAAAAACAACAAGCCTTTGGCAGGCTGGCTGCACCGGCCCTGAGGCCACACACGTGTGAGGTCCTTAGTCTGGTGGCACTGCCCTTTGGAACCTGCCATGTTCCTCCCCAGCCTCCATGCCATCTCAGCTCCTCCTGACCCTCTATTCACTCTCTAGTCCTGCAGAGTAACTTCTAGTAAATGCCCTGAACTCCTCCCCTTTGCTTTGGATGTGGGCTTTGCCAGGAGGGTTTAACTCTCTCCCCACTTGCAGCAGCATTCTGACCCACTGAGGCTCATGCTTCCATCTCTAATCAGGTCTCACTTTTGGTACCTTCTCTGCGAAGCCTCTCCCTGTGCATGACCAAGCCCAGGTGGAGTCTCTGTGCTCCTGTAGCAATCACACTCCATCATGCTCTATGGTGTGACTGTCTACTCTTCCACCATGTCTGCCTCCCCCACAAGGACTAAAGCTCATTGGGGGCAGGAGCTGCGTCTGAGAAACCAGGAGAACTGACTGAGTTTAGACAGGTTCACCAACCTCTCTCTCTCACCCCACGCAGGGCCTGGCACAGAGTGGGAACTCAATAATAGCTGTAAGTTGAAAGGCTCATAACAACCATAAGAGTATTCAGAACAATCAAGAACGTCACCACCAGGCTGAGCAAGACAAATTGTGAGACCAAACTTTACCCAAATAATTTCATTTCTAGCCTTTCTAGAGCAAAGCAGGATTTAAAATAAATAGAATAAGAGTAAAACAAAATAAAACAAAATAAAATAAAATAAAATAAAATAAAATAAAATAAAATAAAATAAAATAAAATAAAATAAACCAGCTACCAGACGCCTGGGAGCCGGGGTGTCACAGCCAATGCCGCTTGTCTGTCAGGAAACCAGGAGACCAGATCCAGGTTTGTCAATGCAAAGCGCTTCCAGCCAAGGTGGGGATGGGTTTAGCTAGAGCCTCTTTGAACCTCAGAGAGAAAGCCACCCTGTAAATCCCCCTCACTGAAAAGCCAGAGCTTTCCTTTCCCAGTGCCTATAGAATCACATTAGCATAAGCATTGTCATGTAATGAGTTGTCAGGCTGAAGATGTAATTATTGCAAAGCAGAGAAAAATTTCAAAAGTTGAGCTTTAATGGAAAAATGAGATGGGAGCGCTGGCGTTCAAGTATAAAACAAACTTTTTAATATTCATTCCTCTTGCATTCTTTGAAATTCACCTTCAGCGCTCCAAGGTGAACCAGGAAAGAAGTTCAATAATTTTCAAATCGTAATTATAATTCATCACAGGTGATTAAACAAGGCTGTGGATATTTGTTGCTCACCACTGTTTTCCACCTTGCAGTGGACATTTACTTTTAATTAAAAAGGGAGGGTTTTTTTTAATGATGCTTGATTTTCTGTGCTATTTTTCCCCTGCATCGAGCCTCCATTCCTCCATCCTCCATTGCGACTAAATAGAAAATACTGCACACATATTAATGCTTTTCATTTTTATGGGGAGCCTACCAATTCCTTCACCTTCAGAGTCTCTATACTTCCCGAGGGAGCCCATCAAAGTGTCACAGGCTGCCTTTCCAGGTCCCCATAATTTAGCCGACACAGTCTCTTAAAGTTTTGAATCTTAAATTTCTTTATCTTAAAAATGGGGACGATAAGTATGAGATTTACTTTGTTATCTAAGGTCATTACCCTGAGAAAGCAAGATGATTCCTTCTACAAGTACTTTATTTGATTGATACTACGAGATCAAGTCACCTATAAAATACTCTCTAAGTGTTGGCTCTTGTTTTTGTAATTGATAAATATTTGTTCATTCATTCATTCATTCATTCAACAAACATACTGAATTCCTTTCGTGTACCAGGCATTGTGCTAATTTCTAGAGATTCAAAAGAGAAAAGAAAATGAACCATACGCCATCTATCACCAGGAGAACTGACCCAGTTTAGACAGGGAGACAGGCATGAGAACAAATAGTTTTGATTGGTTCTCTCAGAAATGCTCAGAGGTGAAGAGGAGATGGGATTAGGAATTATATAGCTTTGTAGATGGGTGAACTTGGGAAAGTACTTTAACATTTTGGGACTCGAAATTCATTGCATAAAAAACAAGGTCAGTGGTACTGTTTCTACCAGTCTTTGAATACTGTATATATATATATATATATATATATATATATATATATATATATATATATATTATTTTCCATTTCCCATAAATCTCCTATACCTCAGTCCCATTTCCTAGCCTTTATGTCTGTGATTCCCACTGCCTAGGCATTTTCCTCATTTTTATGTCTGGCATACCTATATTCACCCTTTAAAGTTAGGATAGATAGCATGAGCCTTGGATGCTTTCTCACAACCCTCAGGAGAATTCACTTTCCATGATACTATTCCCATAACACTTCTCTGTTCCTGTCCCAATTTCAGCCCAGATCCTATAGTATACGGTGATTTGGTAGTTTTACCCCCAGATGGTGAGCTCCCTGAGGACAGAGTCGGAATTATTTCTTTACCCAATGCCTGCAACAAGGTGCTGAAGGACAGTTAATGAATGGATGGGTGTGTGTCTGTTAGGATTGCTTGATTGCAAGCAACAAAAATGGATTTGGGCTAACCTAAATGGACACGTAAATTTATTGGAAGAATACCAGGTAATTAAAATTTGGCAATGAGCTGGAGGACCAGGCTCATGAACGGATGGAACAGAGGGTAGATGTTGAGACCTAAGAAGCAAGAAAGATGGATCACAGACAGGGATATCCACTCCAGCTCTTTTTCCATCCTTGTGCATACCATTTGAGATTTGAATGCTGTGAGAGAATCTGACTGGATAGGGAGGGCAGAGTATCTTGAATGGCAGCCCTTCTGACTGTTCCTAAGGGGGAAAAGGTTGACCCCTCTCAAAAGGAATTTTGGATGCTAGTTCCAAAAGAAGGGTGTATAAGTACAGGGTAACCCCAAATAAATTTCCATCATAGACTACTGAGTGAATAAATGAGTGCCCAGAATTTTGTGACTTATCTCTTTCTGAATCCCAGTACTTGGCACAATGCCTATCAATAAGTGAGTGTCTTCATTCATACTTATTTTGAGATCTGCTCTGGAATTCTTTTTAGAGAGGCAGGCTTTGTGCTCATCCACCACTGGAGAGACTGACCTCTCCTCCCTTGAATGTTTACAGTCTGTCCCTTCAACACAGAGCTTTCTGCCAGACGGTGTGAAGCCTGAGCTAATCACTCTAACCATCCTCACAATTACCAGTCTTCTTGTTTTGATAAATCAGTTGAGAGAGGTCCACATCAGCCATTAAGATGCCCTAGAAGAGTCATCGTGGATTGGCAGCACAACTGAAGTGCCCTTATTCTGTTGTCCTTTGATAGTGCAAATTTACAGTTGTGTCTTTTGTCACTTCCTATTTTGTATTGGTTTCTGAAGCTTCATTCTCCATTAAGATCAAGTTTACACAGGAGGCTCTAAGCAGAACAAACTCAAGTTAGGCATTTTGGATGGAACCCAAAGCCCCTGATAATTCACAGGTGAAAAGGATTAATTTCATTACCATGCTCCTGACACACCCCTTTCAAAGTGGTTTGACACTGCTGTTTAGTAAATGTTTTTCGCCTCCTGCTTCTGGTACCAACCACATTTGCATAATCATCAGAAGTGTGTGCACAGTATTAAACCAGGCAGTTACTGCACTCTTCATTCCTGATTCCCTCTAGGAATGCTGATACCTCTTCCTCTTGCTGGAGCCATACTTTTCTCAAGGTCACTACAAGGTGGCATCTCCCTGGGGAACTGGAAGCCTCCGCTGCCCTGACCAAGCCATGCACAGCTGCTTCCTGCCGTTCAATGGGTGTGCTTCTGTGTGACTTCAGTGGGTACGATGGGAGAGGGTACGCACAGAACACATGCCTGCGGGATGAGCTGGCACTGGGTGCACACAGGAAGCAGACACAGAATTGGTGGTTCGGGTCTAGGCTCAAGCACCTGCCTTGATGCTACTTGCTTCCATCCACTGAGTCTGTGCACCCTTATTTATAAATGAGATACAGTTCCCCTTGCTATGTGTTAACTTCAGGAGATTATAAACATGATGGCACTTTGGCAACTATGAGCTATATACAAAAGTCATAGGAAAGTAATTTTTTATTCTATTATAAAAGAAAATAATGAGAGGGTGGGGAAGGGGGAGAGAGGGAGAGAAGGAAAGAAGGAAAAAGAGAGAGATGGAGGGGGAGGGAGGGAGAGAGAGAGAGAGAGAGAGAGAGAGAGAGAGAGAGAGAGAGAGAGAATTTCCCAGGTTAGCCCCCAGATGTACTAGGTATCACAGGTTAGACCTCAGACATCATTACCTAGTAGATATGTACCTTCCCCAGTACACCTTGTCTGAATTATTGATCCACAGATCATAAAATATGGTCACAACTTGTTTTCAGCCACTAAGTTTTGGAGTAGCTAGTGATGCCTCAGTGGGTAACGGCAACATAGTCAACTTCTCCAGGTGTTCACTTGAAGCACCACTCACAAGGGTCTGTGTATCAGGGAGGCGTCCCCATCCCTTGGTTCTCAGCTAAGAAAATCCATCCGCACATACCCTGTTCCAACCTCGTGGTAACCTGACAATTGCCTGTCCTTAATGTTGGTGAGTGACACAAGATCAGTTGTAGCTGATTTGTACCTGCGTATTTCCTTTGTAATTTTTCATTTAGATTCGGAACCTCACTCGAAACATCCTATCTATTGTATCTTGGTGGCTTGGACAAATCTTTGTAAATAACATGTGGTTTCAAAAATAGATAATATAGATAATTCTTAATAATGAGAAGAATTGCCATGAAAGATATAAAACAGGTCAATGGGACAAAGTCACTGGGCTGGCGGGTGCCTGATGCACTAGCTAGAACGTTCAGGGAACGCTTCTTGGAGGAGGTGACGAACATTTGAGTGAAGAACTGAAGGAGAAGGAGGCCATGCTCCCTGAGTTGAAATCATTTTTCTTTCCACTGACCTCCTGCTGTCCTTTGTATGCCCGGTGGTACATCTATCACAGCCAGCCTGCTCCCAGAGTTATTTATTTCTGTTTCTCTGTCTTCCCAGCAAGATTGTGATGGCCTGGAGGGCAGGAATTATCTTATTTATCTCCGTATTCTTCTATGATCTGGCACGTAACAGGTGTTCTGTAAAAGGGTACTAAATGAAACGCAACAAAGGTTGAGAATGAATTAGAGGACTTATTTTATATAGCTATTCACCCAGAAGCTGTGTCAAGGCTCTTCATGGATATCCAGTTAACTACATGGGAAAGGACTAATGCACTTCCATCCTTTACAGCAGGGTTTTGAGTGTTGGCTTCAGTGAGAAGATGCTGTATTGTACTCCTACTTTCAGTAGAAAAGCCTTTATAGACTATACAGCCTGTAGAGACACATTTTTCTGACTCCAGGTGCAAGTTCCACTTCTTGCCACAGAGTGTGTTTGCAGGAGGATTCATTTCAATGTTGCCCAAATCCGAAAGTCTTCCTATGATCCTTAAAAACAAGAGAATATGGCTACTCATTCATTTCCTCGTCCCATTTGCAATCATTTGTTTCCTTATTTGTAGTGCTAAATCTCAGCCTCTTCACATATAACCTTTCTTCAGTTAGTATCACTGATGCTTTTTTCTAAACACAGTTTAATTCCTAAAAGCAAAATCTTGATCAATGGTTATGGATGCCATATTCATGATTTGCATTCTTATCTAAAGTTCTTTAGTCAGCCATACCTTATAGGTCAATATTTTTCAGGCTATATTGGTGAGTCATTAAATCAACTTAGTGGGTTTTGGCTAGAATTTTATTTAAATTAATCAAATAACAGAAAATATCATAGTTTATCAAATTTAAAGGTATGCTTTTTTGAATTTTGTATTAGGTTGTGTGTGTGTACATACATTTGTACTGGGTCACAGTCAAAATTGTTTAAAAGTTACTATTGTGACTATTTCTCCAATTATATCCCCTACTAGTCATACTATTTTTCTTTATGACATCTTCAGTTTTCCTGTGCAAACATTAATTTTCTATAATGCCCAGTATGGCTTAATATGGCCAAACTGAACTCGTTATCTTCTCTTTGAATCTGTTCTTCCTTTTGCCTTCCCTATTTTTAAGAGTTATCGTCTATGCAGTTATGCAAATTAGATGTCATAAAATCTTATTAATTCAAGCTAAAAACATAACCAAAATTTATCCCTTTCTGTCCTTTCTGAAAGCCCGTGCCTTAGATCAGATTCTCATCATCTCCTGACTGACCACTGCATTCCTCTTGCCTTAGGTCTCCTTGGTTTAAGCTCAGCCCTGCCTAGTTCAAACTTCATTTATCTGCTCACATGAACCTTGTCTATGTAAAGTATTCAGTTGGACCACATGCGTCTATTTCCTTTTCCTCTATGTGAGCTCATTGATATTAAAGTAAAAGAGTAACAGAAAAGGGAGGGTGATAAACACTAAAGAAGACATGAGACATGGAAGCAAATTTGTGAAAGTGTGAAAACAGCTGGAAGAAAGGTCCCTGATCAAGCAATCCGGTTATGGCTGAGGGGGGTGGATTTGCTGACAAGGATGCTCACCGACCAAACAGAATCATGGAGAGTTCAGGATTCAGATTTGCCACGTAGAACAAAACATGGGACATGAGGGCAAAAAGAGAAATTGCCAGACAGCCAATACCCTTTCTCTTACCTCCCCTCCCATATGCAGCATTTACTACCCTAACACCTAGGCATACACATTCCCGGGGGAAAAAAGTCTTTACACTCTAAACCCTCTCCATTGAGAGATGAATGAAAAACAAATACGTATGCGTATATGTATACATACACAGTTCATGTATAATATATATGATATATAAGTACATGAACGAACATAAATGTATTACAAATGGAATATATTTAACTTACACTATACATATACAATTATATTTATAATTTATTTTCTTTATACATAATAATTTAACTCTCGGGTTAAATTTCTTCATCTGAAAAGTAAGGTCACCTCCAGCTCTGACAATCTATGATTTTCTCTCCTGTATGAAAATTTATATCTGTTCTCTGATCATTAAACCATTAAACCAACTTGCTGAACAGGTATTAAAACCAAAAAAAAAAAAAAAAAAAAAAAGAAGGAATGCATTACCCCCTTGGACTTGAACTTCATCACTGTTGAATCCTGAAGGAGTTTCCAATGAAGTGTTTGAATTCTTAAGTCTGAAGGCTTGGTGAGCCATGGGAGAGAATGTACAGTTAGAATACACTTGGGTTATAACCCATTTCATTACTAATACCATTTAACTAACTGTTATTTATTAAATGCTTGTGATAGATATCTGGCTAAATACTTATACATATGATCACAGTTGGTACTTAAATAACGTATCAAAGTGACCATGATCACTCTTATTACACAGAAGGGGACACGAAGGTTCAGAGAAGGGAAGCAACTTCACAACATCACAGAGCTAAGCAAGTTGCAAAGGCAAATTTCTATGTCAAGTCTACCAGACTCTAAAGTATGAACTTTTAACCCCTGCATTCTACCACCTAGTGTTTAAGCTCTTCTATTAGCTTCAAGTCCATTCCGTCTTGCCTCAGTTTCCTTAGCTATCAAATGGGAGAAATTCCTGACTCTACTGCCCTTAAGTTGTTGTGAGTATGTAGGACACTGACCTTAATTCTGCTTTGATAAAATTATATGTGTCATAAAAATGCAAGGTGTAAATATAAATTGCAATTTGAATGTCTTTGGTATACAGTTCAGCAGCATCCAACTCCCTATGACCTTATAACAAGGCTACTTATATCTCTTGTTCTCTGCTTAGCGCCTGTAGGTATTTGTGTATGCAATCCCTAGCCTAGAGGCTAGAAGCTTAGGAAACAATACATACACTTTAAAGAGAAAAGGTTACAGTTCATTAGAAAGTGTTCCTTCACACCTTTCCCTTTTCTTGCTATTGGCCTGCAGAAATGGATCCTGGTTTTCTCCTCTGGAATTTCACGATAGTCACTGGGTTTTTTGTGAACATTAAATCAAGTAACATAGAAGCACCTTGCAAATTCTAAAAGGCAGAAGAAATGTAAAGTACTATTTTAACAAATAACATATTTTGCAAAAGTGAAAGCATGTCAAAAAAACCCCAAAAACAAACAAACTTAGAAACACAGGCTCCACCATATTTTTATACTCTGGATGTTAAAACATATCGATTAGTCACTTCAGCATACATCTCAAACTTAAGATCAATTTGTTTGAAACCTAAGTACTGCTATATTTAAAAAAGAACATACTCTGGACAAAGAGAATTCTTCTGGACAGGTGCAAATGTAGTGCTAGTTGCAAATGGCTGCAGGAATGAGTATTTTCTGGGTACCCACTAAGTGCCGGGCACTGGGCCCAGAATCCTCCTACGACATGCTCACCTAGAAGGGGCTCCCTGTGTGTCCTCAGCCTTTGATTCCCAGAGCCCTTTTTTCACTTGCTGCACTTTGTTGCTGTTGATCTGCCCTCCCTTCTGGACTGAGCACTCTGAGGTTCGAGGCTTGCTCGTTAGCTCTTCATTCTGAGCACACAGTAGGCTTGCAAGATACTCCTGTGAAATTCACGTTGTTTTAAGCCAGTGAGTTAGTGGAACTTTGTTATAGTGGCCATACCAAACTAATATAACCTTCTCCCATCCTCCACCACAATATAAACTTTTTGAAGACAGGGATTAGTATCTAGCATGGTACTAAGATCACAGGAGGGATTCAAAAACGGTTTGTTGAACCTGTGAGTGAGTATACAGGAATGATCCGCTCGTATGTGTCTTCCACACCGGACTGAGAATGGCCGGAAGGCAAGGATCATACCTTATTGCTATCCACACACCTATCACCGTTCCTGTCTGCCACACATCACTCAAGTCAACTCAGTGAACTGAAGGAAGGAGCACTGCATTTGTCAAATGGAATGATCTGGATATAATTATAAAGTCGTGGTTACATATGTGTCATAGGTACACAGTCTTTTAAAGGAAAACTAGACGGTGAATCGTGTGAGCAGAGCAGGTAGTGGGGTTTTCTGCTTTTCCATATCTGACTGGGGCCTCTCAGCATGCAAGCTAAGGGTAAAGGAGTCTAGTGGTGAAAGAAAAGACATGCACATTTTTTATGCTCCTTCCATATTAGAACCATGTCTCTAATAAAATGATCCACTGCCTCTTCATGTTCTGAAACCCCTATGCATGAGGCACTGAGAGCCGAAAGAGGGTGGGAAGGTCAGAAAGGAAGGTCAGCTGCCTCACTCAGCAGCTGCCCCAAGAACCCTGGGGTCTGTGGGTGGCCCACCCCATGTGCAGAAGCTCTTCCCCACAATGCAGTTTGGCTTCTGCGCTCCCTGGATTAGCTAGAGCCGAATAAGTAACCAATTTATGTTCCCGAGCTGTTTAAATGCATGCTATGTCTGCACGATAGATGGTTAAGGCCTCCTTTGAACCATTATTCTTTCCCCAGGATTCCCCACCCCCCAAAAAAATAATACACAAAGGAGTCTAAACTAATACTGCAAGGGAAACAGGAAATTCAGAATTTTCTCAGCTAATTCTAATGAAGGTGTGCAGCCCAGATGGCATGAATAATTCTACCTTTGTGAGGGCTGACAGAGATGTGGGTCGTACGCCGCTGGAAGACGGCGGCACAGTGGAACACACACAGGTCTAGGAGCCAGAGAGGCCTGAATCTGAATTCCAGATGGGCAGCTATTAGCTCTGTGGTCTTCGGCAAGTTCCCTCTACTCTCTATTCTTTGATCTTGAAAAACGGGGATATAATGTTTAACTTTCAGGTTGATGTGAAGTTTAGAAATACATATACAGATATCTGTACATTACCGTGTTTCCCCGAAAATAAGACCTAGCTGGACAATCAGCTCTAATGTGTTTTTTGGAGCAAAAATTAATATAAGACCCAGTCTTATTTTACTCTAATGTAAGATCGGGTCTTATAATATAACATGATATAATACATAATATAATATAATGTAATGTAATATAATATAATACAATATAATACCAGGTCTTATATTAATTTTTGCTTCAAAAGACACATTAGAGCTGATGGCCCAACTAGATCTTATTTTTGGGGAAACACAGTAGTAGCTGTAATGTGGAGTCACAAACTCAGATTTCCACCGGGGCCTGGCAGGTAGCACAAAGGACAGGCACTAGCCAGGTGGGACCTGTAATGAATTGGCAAGTGCATGCCCCATCTAAAGGGACAGCTGCTGCTGAGCTTCCTCCAGCTGGGGGTGACCATGTGGAAATGAGGGCCCTGACATCCCAGAGCTGTCCACTTTCAAGAGAAGAATTAAATTTTTTAAAAATATGGAATCTCTGAAGCTTTAAATGTTGACAGTAAATTCAAGATTAAAAAATACTGGTTAGGTTAAACATAACATCTATGAGAGGAATCGGGCTTGAGGTCCATCAATTAATGGTTTGTACTGTAAATCAATGGTCATTATTATTGTAATATGGGGGAAACTTTTAAAAACAGAAAATATCATAGTGTCTGAAAGAAATGCTTTCAGGTGGAAGCATCATTTAATAACACTGGTCTGTGATGAAGTTTTCATTTGCTTGTGGTGAAATGAAAAACAATGAGTTTATCCTACCTTCTCACTAAAAGCTAAACGCCCTCCGTTTAAAACATCTTTAAAGTTCTTTCTGCCTCTTTTTGTGATAAAATCTTTCTTTATGAGATGATCATGATGGTGGGTAATAAGTTGAAGTTGTTTCTCATGTCCTCACTAGGAAATATTATAACGTGGTAACATTATATTGGACTCCCTTCCTTTTAAAACTTAGTTTTACTGTTTGTTTGTTTTTTTAACAACCTAGGACTAGCAACCACTGGTTTGCGGCATTTCTACTAATGTGAATTGCGTTACGTGAGTTGTGTTCACCTGGGCATAGTAAGAACTGTTGATTGCTCCTCATGATGCATTTCCTCTTCTTCCTTGGTAAGAGAACATTCTACCAGGCATATGATCACCAAGAAGAAAGACTGCATTTTATAGCCTTCTTGCAGCGATGTGGCCATGTGGCTAACTACATTCTGGTCAATCGTAAGCAAAAGTATGTTGAGACAGTTTCTTGAAACTTTTCTCAAAAAAACAACTAGCATGCACCCTTTGCCTTTCCTTCCCTTCTTTCTCCATCCTGCTACTTGGAAAGTGGGTGTAGTGACTGAAGTGCCATCTTGGATGGCAGAGCAGGAAGCTGAAAGGAGCCTGGATCCCCAAGTACTTCATGGAATAGAACTGCCAAATTGGCTCTGTGGATTGTTGACTTCAGATTTCTAATCCTCACTGGTACACTCAGGAAATGTTTCTGATTGGGTGCTATCATTTGTACCAAATACTTGTTTTGGATTAATTTTTCATGTTAATCAATAACAGGAAGTGAGAACTGAGTGAAAGAAAAATTATTCTTTGAGACATTCTTTGGTTTAAAAATGATCCCCAAGCAATCTTTAGTCATATTGCAAATATACTTCTCAAGCTTTGGAACCACAGTGAGTTCAGGTCATCTGCGGTGCTGTCATCAGCATGTATTGGAACCTCTAACGGTTCACTTATAAGTACACAAATGGACCTGTGCTGAGATTGTCAGAATGTGCAGGTTATCATTCCTAACAACCCAAAGGACTTGACATGACCCGTCATGTTCGTATAGGCATTTCACAGTGAAATATTATCATCACCGCTGATTTTTGAGGGTTGAAGTATTAAAACGGTACTATAAACACCCACAGGTCACCTGCAATGATACTTATTATTAGTATCTATAAGTGACTAGGGAAATAGTGTCTCTTAAAAGACCTTGTGGCTTTTATTTCCTTATCCCTAGTACTTGCTCAGTGTCCTTATCGTGCACCCTTCTCTTGCTTGCTCACTCACAATTTCCTGGACATCCTGACACTTTTTTGTTCTGCAATTATGTTAAGGTCATTCCTGTCTCTGGGCCATTACATGTGCTGTTTTTTCTACCTGGACGGCGCCTTTCCCAGACCGTCTCCTAGATGTCTCTTTCTCATAGTTCAGATCTCAGCTCAAATGTTATCTCCTCAGAGAAACCTTTTCCTTGGCCTATGAATTTTTTCCAATCACTCTCAATGGCCCTTAATGCCATCTGAAATTGTTTATTAGTTTCCAGTATATTGAACATCTTTACTGTACTTAGAGTAAGGGCAGGGACCTTGTCAGTTTTGTTCACGTGGATTCTCACAACACGGTCTGGCATATAGTAAGCATTCAGTGTAGAGTCGAATGAATGAATATTGAACATGGCACAAGTACCATACGTAATCTGTGGGATTCTATAAGAAATCTATAATGTTCTATAAATGCTTATAGGAAACCCATAATAGCAGTGCAGACATCATAGACGATCCATGGGCACCTACGAGTCACCTGCTCTGTGACTACAAATCCTTTCAGATTGTTTTTAAAGGGGCTACAACACCCTATAGGCAATCTGTGATGGACCTACAATTCCCAATGTCATGAAATGGTCTATAGGTATTTATAATTGCTTCGTAGAGATGAAAGGAAAGGTGTTTCACAGACTGCCACAACAGAAGCATGAGGAAAAGCAAGGGACGTGTCTGAATCCTTGGGGAACAAGGCACAGGCAGAGTGGGAATGTCAGCTGTGCTCTGAGCCTGGCAGATGACTAGATGTTAGTAGGTGGTCAAACTGTGGAAGGAGGGCTCTGAGGGGACGTAAAGGAGTTTGAGTTCAGCTCTTGGTGCGTCAGATTCTTCACCTGTAAAATAAACTGCCTATGCTCTATTAAGGGTGCTAACTAGCCAATGGGACATCATTCTCTCATTCTGAGTCAGTAGTGGACATTCGTGGTGCCCTGCCCAGACCCCCTTCACTGGACTGATACATCCACTTCCCAGCTGCTGTGAGTGCCGGCTGTTAATGACGCACAGCTGTTCCCTTCTCCCAAGAATAGCCCTCTGGTGAGGAGCGCCACGGGGCTGGGAGGTTGTGCACCATCAGCCCCCTGCTGGCCACAGCCAATGCCTGACCACCAGCTTGCAAAAGGTCAGTCCCGTGGCCTCAATGCATGCTCCAGTGGGCGAGCTAGTCCACAGCTGAGCCCATGTCCTTGCTTAGCTTTCTCCCCCTGCTCCAGCCTGCTTTCCTCTCTCCCCTTTTCTTGAGAGCCTAAATCACTTCCACAGGAATCTCTGTCTCCAACTTGAAGTCTAAGGGGCTATGACCAGTCCCCTGATACACAATGCTAAATTGGTCACAATATGCTTGCCCTGTAAGTTCAGATTCAGTCTTAAAAGTGTCTCCAGAGCTGTTCAAACAACACCTCCAATCCATTCTATTGGCATTGGAGACAAAACGTGTTTGCCAACTCTGAGCTAGAACATCTCAAAGGCCTCTTCCTTTGCTGACATTTTATTTAAAAAAAAAAAAAGAAAAAAATGACCCCTTTTAGGTGACTTTATCTTGTGCTGTAACTCAAGGTGGGGAAGCAGAGTCAGAGGTATTTATATTGGAGAAATTTCAAAGTCCGGTTTCCCCAAGACTCAACCTCTGTACTTATTTACTTTGTTCATGAATGATTCTCTGCCACAAAAGAGACCAGGTACCTGATTCCACACAGGACATGTTCTCTAAACATGTGGTGACTTCCATATTAACCCAGCTTCTCACGTTACCCATAAAAGCACTTCCTGCTGATTAGACACAAGGGGATATGAGCGTGAGGCTGACAGCAGAGAAGCAGAGAGGAAGAACTGAAGGACTTCTCCTCTGGAACAAAGGGCTCCAGGGAAGAGATTTTCTCAGGAAAAGGGAAAAAAAAAATTCACCTATCCCATAAAAGCCCACTGAAATGGGAAAAGCACCACACTACAGAAGCAGCCAGCTGGTTAGGAAGGCTTCCCTCTGGGTGGTCTGGGAAATGCTTCAGGCAAGGAGACGTGGGGAAGGAGCACTGGGGAGCTGTGTGCTTGGCCTTCTCCTGTGACAGGAGATGGGACTAAAGCAATGCAGTTCTCCCTGCGGGGTGGGCGTTAGATGATGCTGGGTTCTGTGGCGGGGCCAAGTGATGGAGATGGCAGAGAAATGACAGCAGGAGACAGCCTCGGGCAGCCTTTCTTAAAGTAGACTTTCTGCAATTAATGCTTGGTAAAATATGAACTTCTATTACATGAATAATAACACTATTTTTAATTGCAGGATTGGTGTGTGTGTGTGTATGTGTGTGTGTGTGTGAGTGTGTGTGTGTGTGTGCGTGTGTGTTTTAAACTACAGAGGCAGCTGCGTAGAGTGGGTAAGAGTTTTGATTCTGGAGGCAGAGTGGGTTCCAATCCTGGCTCCACAACAACTCTGTGACTGTGGGCAATTAATGAACTGCTCTGTGCCATGGCTCCATCATCTTTTAACATGAGGGTAACAACAATGTCTCCCCTTGTAGATTTGTTATGAGAACTAAATGAGTTAGCCTTTTAGTGTGCTCTGTTTGCTAAGTAAGCAATGTGCTCATCTTCGTCAATTGTAAATGAGGGAAAAAATGAGTTAAGTTGATTTATGTAGTGAAGGATTCCTCAGAACCTAAAGTGTTAATATCCCATAGGAGAGGAATATGACATATAGCAGTTCCAGAGCCATTTTACCCCCCATGGGGCATCCTGTAGGACATGCTTCTATGAAACAGTCAGGAAAGCACTGGTCTAAAGGGACAGTCCTATGAGGGAAGGAATAAAAAGCATGAACTCACTTTTACTGAGTACCTGTTATGTGCCAGCAGGGGGCTAGGAGCATTATTTACCTTGTTCCTTTTCATCTAACCACAACCTTAGGAGGCTATTAAGCCCCGTTTTATAGTCAAAGAATCAGAGCTTCAGAGAGACGGAGTAACTTGGCCAAAGTCTCTCATGATGCATTTCAAGGCTGAGAGGGATGATCCTGGTTTGGTCAGACTGCCAAATTTCCTCCTTGGAGAACGAAAGTAGGGGAGAGCTTGGAGGAGGGAAGAGCTCAGAGGCAGGTGCAGAGTAGGGTGGGATTCTGACTGAGGCTTGAGAATTAGTGAACTCCACCCTGAGACACAGACCGGGAGGGCAAGCCTGCCAGCCATCCTCACAGCACAGGAGGATGGAGCTGGTGAAGAGGGCAGTGGCTGGAAAGTTTGACAGGTCTCAGAATCCTTCTGTTCCCTTCATTTGTTACTTTGTTACCCGTGGTATTTCCCATAAAAGCATGGTGGTGGCCTTGTCTTTAAGGTTAGCAATAAAGGGGATGCAGGGATTTGGTCTTCTGTTCTGTGCCAGGTGAGACAGCTCCAAAGGAGAGCCAGGTGGGGCCTTAGAGAAGAGGTGCTAGATTTTGAAAGGGGTCTGGGCTTTTCACACAAGTTCCTTCAGTTCTTCAACAGATGATGAGCTTGCAATTCCCAATATACTCTCTTATTTAGAAATATATGGGGTGAGTCCTTCACTCAACCAATATCTATAGGGCTGAACAGGAAAGACAGGTTCCTACCCTCATGACTTGTTTCCAGGACTCTAGGAAACGCACTACTTTTGCATGAGGCTTATGCTCCACAACTACGTGTCCAACAAATGACTGATGATTTAGTGAACCAGTCTTTTCAAATATGCACAGAAAAAAAGTGTACGCCACACAGGGACAGATACCCCAATATATCTGTTAGCATAACCAGGGAGTGACGGCGAGGGAAGGGGGTGGATTAAAGAGGACTTTGAGCCTGATGAGCTTTTAAACAAGGTGGGGAGTGGGCGAGGTTTATTATAGCTCCTCCCTTCTCCTCATCCTCACCCCACTAAGTAACTCTCATCTTCAGTTTTGGGATCTCCTCTCTGGAAATTTCTCTTGGAATTTCTTATGGAGAAGTCTAGAAAGGCCTTAGGTTAGTCCGGCCAAGGGCAAGACGCAAGCTCTGCCACTTAGCAGGGTAGTCTTGTGAAATTCTCTTACTCCGAGTCTTGGTTTCCTCATCTGTAACCTGGAAATAATAATACAGCCTTCAAGGTTTGTTGTGGGGGTGAAATGCAGAACCTCCTGCCCAGCATGTGGCTGAGTGCAAGGCTCACGGACACCCAACAGATGTGTCTCACGCCCTCATGCCTTCTCTCCGCGACACACAGCACAGGAACAGGGAGGAGGCATGCAGGTACAGAGCAGAGAGAGCTGGACAGGGGAGAGGAGGAGAAGGCAAGGGCTGCAGTCCCACAGGCTCTAGGTCTGGAAACAGGGCAGTGCAACACAGACACCTTACTGCTCTAAATCATTAGCAACAACAGAAAGCAGAGCTTTTGTTTGCATTGCCTTCTGCTCGGGATTGCTGCTTCCTCACTGACAAGACAACTTGCAGACTGTCCTAGTTTCTCATACCCACCTTCTGGCTTAGGTTCAAAGGCTTAGTCATTTGTGCATGTATTTGTGTGTGTGTGTGAGTGTGCACACATGCACTCACGTGCAACAGAGAGAGAGCGAGAGCGAGAGCGAGAGAGGACAATTGTATATATGTGTGTATGAAAGAGAACATGCATGAGCTAGATCTTGTCTCTGTGTGTGTGAGAGAGACAAAGAAGGGGTGTGTGTGTGTGTGTGTGTGTGTGTGTGTGTGAAGGGGTTGGGGGTATTGGCCTGAGAAAAATAAAAGGTCTTTCTTTAACTCAACAATTGTATTTCTCTTGTGAAGGAATGGCAAGCTGGTAGTTTCCTCATTGAAGAGCACAGCCTACCCTCACCGTCACTTTTTTTCTTTTTTTCGGAACACCAAGGGTGGGGCTTATTCAGGAGTTCCAATTTCTGCTAAGAGTTAGGGGGAAACTGAGGTTCTCCCCAGAGGGTTTGGCTGAGGACACCAAGAAGGAGGACGACTAGGCAATTCCACGCCCACTTCATGGAAGTTTCACGTGTGACCCATCACTAGCTGCTGCCCTGTATCTGGCGCGGGGCCTGGCACTAGTAGAAGGAGCTTAGTAAATGCTTGTTAAACAGAGAATGTTACAGCTTTTTCTTTTGGCGTTATTTGAGTCTCACTGCTGACAGTGACTAACTTGCCTCAGAAGGCGATCACAAACCATTTCCCCGAGTAGCAGTACTTCCCTCATTTGTATGGTTTCATTGCCAAGTCCACTGCTTGGCATGTAGCAGGTCTGCAAATATATATATATATATATATATATATATATATATATATATATATATATATTTTATGGAGATATTTGTTGAACTTTCCAGTTGCCTGACCAAATTCGATCTTCTGCAAACTTGCAAACTTTTCTTGAGTTATTTGTGTGTAGAGACCCAGACATGGAATAAGACTTTAGCTGAAGTCCACCAGCAGGCCTTGGCAATGGGGTCCAAACTCAAGTGCCCTTAGCAGTCCTGCAAGTAACCCACATGTATGAGGCAATAACGACATGTGATAAGAAAGAGGAAATTGGGAGGACAAGCATTTAAAACAAACATGCAACAACAAAAACAAAGAAACAGAACAAAGGTGAGTGTGCACGTTTGTAATCAATTTCAGGAACAATTCTCCTATATCTTTAATTACATACTATTTTGAGGTTGTTAAATTTTTCTCCTCATTAGGAGAAGGCAGCTGGCGTTGAAAGGGGGAGATGACTTTGGATGGAGAAGAAATGAAAGTAACTGCACAAGGTGTATTTTCCCCAGTAAATTCCTCCACTGCTGGCCATGGCAATGCCCACTCACACTAAAAATCGTAGGTTCTAAATAAAGGCAGGGGAGTTGGGCACAAAGGTTTGAATCGAGGCTGCGTTACTAGCTGTTTCTGTGGATGAGGTACTAAACTTTGATGAGCTTGAATTTCTTCATGTGTCAAGTGGAAAAACAGTAACTAACTTCATGATAATATGTGGAATGTTTTCTGCGCTAAGTATTTACCACAGATTATTTAATTTAATCCTTATAACAACAAATCTGTTAGTAGTAGCTACTATTCTTCTCTGTCTTAAGGACTAGCGAATGAGACAGAGGTTAAGGAACTTGGCCAAGATCACACAGCTAAGGTCTGGCAGATTCCGAACTTGAGTGAGGCTGCCTAATTCCAAAGCCGATCTCCTTAAGCGTTTTGCTGCTCCATCACAGTCCTCGTGTAATTTTGCGGACTAGATGAAAATTTCTCTATGGAGTGTATAACAGAATGCCTACCAAGCACACTGACAGTGCTTGTGTGTACTTCTTAACCACCCCTTTTTATTAGAGCTTTTTATTAGAATTTTCCAAATGGTATCAAAACGTAGAATGACTCTTCAGGACCTTGCAGTCCAGAAGAGAAGCACCTGGGGCTGAACTAAAGGCTGTCGTTATTTTGGGGACCCTCACTATGGAATCCACTGGTCTGGGGCCATGGGGATTACTCAGAGTCTCCCTAAGGCCACCTGGGGGTTGTACTGCCATGATTTTTAAATTAACCCTTGTTGTCTCTTGTCTGAATAGGCGAAGCTTTTCAATAATAAGGCAGGGTGATTTATGTAAGGGTCATTTGTCTTCGTAAGAAATTTATGAAAGGATCATTGCTTCGTTTTTTCCCTTCATGTTTGTCATAGGTAGGTGGTGTGGTAATTGGTGTTTGCAGCTTGTGCTGGCATGTCATCAAAGGAGCCTGCTGTTCTGATCAAGTGAAGCTGAAGCTGGTGTGGCAGCTGGGAGCCGGAAGAGCTGACGGGAAAGGGAAGCAGGAAGGCACAGGCCACAGGCAGAGAGATCTTCCCACGGAATAAGCGGAATAAGCGGCCCAGCCTCTGGGGTCTCCACATTAACTCATACCTGCCCGTCTCTCCTTCAGCACCAAGGCAGGAAGGTTTCTACTGACTTCGTTCATCTTCTCAGATAAGCACGGGTTAAACACACACACCAGGACAGTGGCTAGCACTTCATTACAGTACATTCATTATCATCACGTCCAGCAGCAATTAATAACAATTAAGGGTCTTGTAATAACATGAGCTCTGTGTGGAGCTACTTTAGAGGCTGCAGGAAAGTGGAATGGATGATTCTGGAACACCCAAGTTGGGAGGATCAATGGTAGTATATTCAAACAAAAGTACGAACAACATTGCCAGGCTCTATACCTTAGCAGCACTTGGTACAGGTCCCATCCGTCACTGCCTCTCGAGGCTGGGGCCAGGAACTGACACCCAGGAATACACAGAGCCCACAGACAGGCTGCTTTGGCCAGGGAGGTATTTCTAAGTAGTCACAATTTGAATGCCCTTAGGTCGGACCTGCGTTCTCCTGAGACTATTGTCTTGTTATACCTGCTTGTGCCCTGAAGTCAAAGCCATCTCCGCTCTCCTCTCCAGGAAGAGTCCAGGAGAGGTCTAAGACAGTGGGTTTCCTTTGCTGGTCTGTTGTGAGAACAAAAGGAGAGCATTCCTGCAACGCACTTATAAAACACTGGCACCTAACAAGCATTCAACAAAGTTCAACTTTTTAAACAGGCACAAAGAAAATGGTTCTCTTCTCCAGAGAACCAGGCTGTGACTGAGCTTTCATATTTTATTGTGGAGTCTGAATAAGTGGACAGGCAACTTGGGGACCCCAGGCAGGCTGTTTAGCCTCTCCGTGGCTCAGTTTCCTCAGCGGTTAAAGGGGTTAAATATTTAATTATTTCGATTGCACAGGTCTGTTGACAGAGTTAAATGAAAGGATACATTCACTAAAGCACAGTGACTTTCTCTTTTTAGGTTTTTCAGTGTCTAAGGCTAGAGGTCAGTGAGTCAGTCAGTCTCAACCTTGGTTAATAGTGACACAGGTTGTAAGTCTTTGACAACTCAGGGGGAGCATTTTGGTTCATAGGCTTTGATGTCAGATGATACTCATATAAAACTCAATTCCCCCACTTACCAGCTCATCTCTGGGAGCCTAGTTACTATGTAGGTGGAAGGTTCATAATGAAAGGAACCCAATGTGGTTGGGTGTACGCAATGAGGCAAGCCGTGCAGTGCTCTTAAGAAATTCTCCACACAGTGTCAGGCGGGTACTAGACTTATCAGGGTGATTACTTCATATGATGTAGAAATGTCTAATCATTATGTTGTACACCTGAAACTAATATACTATTGTATGTCAACTGTAACTGAAAAAAATATTTTTAAAATAAAAGCTCCATACATAACAGTTGTTAAGATGGTTATAACCAACTTGAAATAAAAGGCCCCCTTTTCACTCAAGAACATACTTAATTGCGTATTTATCATTTAATCCCTTTGGTGAATTGAATTTGAAATGTTAACTTTTACTCACTTTTTAAACAAAAACTTAGAAAAAATGACACTATGTACTTAAAAAAGAAGTTGTAATTTTATGAAATCAAGGTGCTCTCTAGAAAGCTGCACTAACAAAAGCATACACATTTTCAACAACAACAATTACAAAAACCTTTTAAATTAGAGCTAAATTAGTCAAGATCCATCATTCTAAAACTTATTTGGGAGTTTTCATACATATATTTACTGGCAGAAACTATTCTCTGGAATAAAATATTTTTGCTAAAGCAGCAAATGTTTTCTTTAATGAATTGCAAGTTTTTAAAGGTTAAATACATTGTCAATAGCATTTTCCTTTTTCCAGATTTTTCTATTTATCTTGGGAAACTACAGAGATGATGAAAATCTAAATATAATTTAATGCCAATGTATTCAAATAATTATAGGATGAAAAATGGACAAGCCCAAGACCGCTGTGTTAGAGATGAATGATGGAGAGGCAGGTGTTTTTGCCTTGAGACGGTAGGTTTGCTATGGTCAACAATAGTGGAGGCTAGAGAATCCGGGGTATAGAGGAGACAGAGCTTGTTCACTTACAAGCAGCAACCTTTTTCGTATCATCCCTTTCTCCTTCATTACCTTCCTCCTTTGCTCTTTCCTCCACCCCTCTTTTTCACCACATACCTCTTCTTCCCTTTCTCACTTCCCTCCCCCACTTTCTTTATTTCGACTTCTTAATTTCTTTTCTTTCTTCTTGTCTTTCAATCACTGGCTCTCTCTGTCTTTTCTCTCTGTGTGTATCTCTCTGTGTCCATTCTGTGCCTCTTTGTAGTTTCATTTCTCTTGTTTTTTCTCTTTCCTCCTCTCCCTCCTTCCATCTTCCTCCCTCTATCACACCCACTTGGTCTACAGTGACAGGCCAGCCACCGGCGAGGCACCAGGAGTGGACAAAAGATAAGGCATGGCTCCATCTCAGCCGTTATGGGGTTCGGGGTCTCATGGGAGAGGCAAATAGAGAAACAGCCACCCTGAAGGGGAAATGTTACACTGGAATCAGCAAGCACCCTGGGAGAACAGTGTTTAGCACTGTCTTGGAGAGTAGAGGGAAGTTAAATAGAAGGTGAAGCTTTAAGGTATATCTTACAGGATGAAAAGAAGTCGTCCAGGCAGAGGGATCAGCAGGGACTGACCGAAAGACATACCAATCATGGAGTTTACAGATCGGTGAGAAGATGAAGTCAGGCACTGCTAGGTTAGAGGAGAGGAGAGAAAACGGGAGGAGGATGGGGAGGGAGGGAGGGAGAGAGAGAAGGGATGAGAAGAGGATGATGAAGGCGCAGGATGGAGGGAGGGGGGGTAGCTGTCAGAAGGAGAAGGCTTTGTAATTGTACTCCTGTCTGCTCTGTACAAAGGTCCTATCTTTTGGATATCACAGGCCACTTTAAAAAAAGAAAGAAAAAAAATATTAGGTCAAACTATTTTGCTAAATGGGGACATTTGCAAAAAAAAAACCAAAAAACAAAAAACAAAAAACAAAAACCCAACTGTGAGCATTATAATTTCGTGAAATAAATGACATTCAACACTAAAACTCATAGAATAAATCATCAGAATAAAGGATACTCGTTTAAAGCCGATCACACAGATTTACATAAAGCTCACTTTAGTGTCCTTTTTTTCTCGAGGGAAAATTGGATCATCAGGGTCGCTACACTTCTGTGGGTCGAGCTAGGGAAGCAACACTGTGTGTAGTGTCACGGAGGTTGTATTTGCATTTGGGAAGCAGTGAGGAGCTGGGAAAGGCTTTTGAGGAGATGAGGGCTAGTGTTCCCCCGCGGGGCTGCAGGCACACGCAGGGCACCGAGGCAGCTCCCCTCTAGCCTGCTGTGTTTGTGTGTCATAAACTGTGGTGGTCTAAATTTCCTTCTCTGTTATGAGGGGATGACCATTCTCACCACAGTGGATGGTGGCGGTAATCAAAATTACTAGCAGCTATGAAGGCATCTGGAGATACACAGAGATCTAACTGTAGGGATCATTAATATTAGAGAGTGGTTTAATCTTAAAATTCGGTGTCGAGTGCAGATAGATACGGGATCTATCTAGGAGCCATGGAGGGCTGAGAGGTCAGGTTGACCCTTCCCATGCCTCTCAAGCACTTGTATCAGCCACCATCACCAGAGCCATTGCTATGTGCCAGGCATTTACTAGGGGATTGGCCTTATTACGCATTTAGCCTTGTTCTTTGCAACAATTTTTGTGTGTATATATAAAATATATATAAAAATATATAAAATATATATATAAATAAAATTATGAACCTGTTTAGTATTACATAACTAGTGATGGGAAAAGCAATGCCTTTATATTGTGGGTATAAATTACTGTATACCCACAACCTAGTCTATGAATGGCACATAGTAAGTGTTCAATAAACAGTCTGAATGGAAAAGAAGATTTCTCAAAGATCTCATAATAACTAATGAACATAAATAGGAATCTAACCAAAGCTTGATTCCACAGCCCGTGCTTCTAACCACTGCACACCAGTGCCTAGTTTTTCCTCTGAAGTACATGCCCCGGGTTGTCACTCCTTGCACTGTGTCCGCTTACCCAGGTAGAAGAAGATGCTGAGTACTTACGTTTCAGGACCTGGTTCAGTTGTTATCCCCCCCACCCCCACTCCAGCAAGTCCCTGTAACTCCTCTCACAGTCATGGCCTCCTCTAGGCACTGTAAGTAATAATAAATGGAAAAGAACGTCTGCTTTGGATTGAGATGATTTGGAACTGAGTCCTGACTCTGCCTAATATAAGCTGTGTGACCTGGAGCAAGTCACAGTCTCTCTGAGCTTCAGGTTCCTCATTTGTACAGGGGATAATAACTCTCCCTTTGCCGAACACCCCAGGGATGATTTAAGATCAAAGTCAATGAGTTGACATGTAAGAAGTATTTATAAAGTGTAATGGGCCGCACAAATGTTTGCTATTAATTTAAGAGACCAGGTTGAAGTCAGAGTTGGAAAACACAAAGAAATGGGTAATTCATATAATATATGGACGGAAATGTGGCAGATGCTGTGGCCATCTTAGTGAGGGCCTCCCCACTTCTTTCCTGCTTAACATATGAATCTTAGTCCATCACTCCTTCATGCATTCCTGTATCCCTTCACTCACCACACATTCAATAAATATCAGGTCACTCAAATACTAGACCCTGAAAATAGTAAAACAAGTAAGATCTGATCCAGTTTCTTCCTGAGGAAGCTCATCATCTGCTGCGGAAGCCGACAGGTAAATTGAAAATTGTTATAAAACACCTGTCTCATATGCTCATACATGACCTCCGTACCAGTCACTCAAAACAAAAAAATCGGTTCTACTCACTACCAAATATTTGTGAAGTGCGCACACTTGCAACCTATATTTCTTCTTTTGTTTCAACATGTTACAACCTATTGATTATTTTACCTGGTACTTTTATCAAATTCGTTTTACAAAGTTTTACTCATCGCATTTCCAGTTCATATTCCCTGTCTTCAACATTTTCCACGGGTCTCTGTGTTCGGAGCGTTTCAATTTTGTCTCAAAGCAATACTTACATCTAACACTTACATTACGTGACTATGTGCCCGGTGCTATCCCAGGACTAAATGCACATTTACTTAATAAGCACTCTGTTTGATCTCTCCTCACATGTCTCCCCAACATTTTTCTAGTTTCAGAGTTCTTATAGTTCTTACACATTTTAAACCTTTGATGAAAACCCAAATGTGTAAGAATGCATAAAATTATATAAGGAATTAAATCTTCAGGACCATGTACAATTCTTATGAACAGTTCCCTGCTCTATACCGCATTACACAAACGTGACCATTTACTGTTATGTATTGTAGAAATTCTGAGCTTATTTTAGAAAAGATTACAAAAAATACACAAGAAATATATCCATTTCTTATAAATGGCCAGGAGCTATTGGTGCCCAGCCAAGTACCAATATTTATAAACCGGCTAGAGTGTTCGTATGAAAACCCTACCTACCTATCATTAATTAGAGAAACACGCCACACCTGGGCCCTGTAGTACACTCTAGAGCAGGGGTGTCCAAACTTTTTTCAACCTTCTTTACCAAGGGCCATGTGCGGTAAAATACACAAACAGCCGGGCCACTCACTCGAGGTGAAGTACGTATTGCCTCACCTGGTTTATTTAAGTAAACTAAATATATTTTTGGAATTTGCTGTGGGCCAATTAACAATGGATTGCGGACCGCAGTTGGCCAGCGGGCCACAATTTTGACACCCCTGCTCTAGAGGTAGGGAGGGAAAAGCAGGAGATGCGATGGGAGTTACTGAAATACTGGCAAGAAGCTAACACAACTCAAGTAAGAAAGAGAAGGAGGGAAGAGTTTGAGGACATTGGATTAGTTTGCTCAGGCCTCCCTAACAAAATATCTCCGACTGGATAGCTTAAACAACAGAGATTTATTTTTCACAGTTCTGGAGGCAGGAAGTGTCACTAAGTTTGGTTTCTCCTGAAGCCCCTTTCCTTGGTTTGCAGACGGCCCCCTTCTCTCTGTGTCCTCACATGGTTTTTTCTCTGTGCACATGCATCCCTGGTTTCTCTGTGTGTCCAAATATCTTCTTATAAGGACAGCAGTCAGATTGGATCATGGCCCACCCATAGGATCTCATTTAACCTTATTACATCTTTAAAAGTCCTATCTCCAAATGCAGTCACATTGGGAGTTAGGGTTTTGACATATGAATTTCGGGGGACACAATTCAGCCCATCGCAATCTTTAAAAGTTGGCTTCAATATCACCCCTTTTGGAAAGCCTTCCCAAATATTCCCAGGCAAAATTAATTGTAGAGATTCCTACCTCACACTATTCTTTTTTAGGCTAGGTACTGCACTGCGTTTTAATTATCGTTTTTCTAGGCTGCACTCATGCCCTTTGGTGACTCTTAGACTGGAAACTTTCCAACTGAGAGGCTATCTTCTTTACATCCTCATCACCCAGCAATGGGTAGGTGCAGTGGGTACAGCAGGATTATAAAACGACTGATCAATGAAATGAGAATGGAATGTATAGGGTTTCTCTAAAGAACAAACTGAGTATCTTCAAGCCCAGTAAGGAGAACGCTGGCAGGCTACCATGTTAAAGGACAGATCTGAGCAAATTTAAGTCCAGATGAAGAAGAAACTAGGCGTTGAGTTGTGACGTGAATGGTCAGGAGCAGAAGTGCTGAGACAATATGCAGTAGCGGGAAGAGCCTGAGTGCAGGAACCCAGCAGTCTAGATTCAAATTCCACTTAGGGGCTGAATGGTTCTGCGCAAGTCATTCGAGGGCTTTGAATTACAGTTGGCTTAATATAAAATTGGATAATATGAACAAATTGGTAGGAGTGTCTGAGTTAAATGAAGCCCATGTAAAGAGCTTCAGGATCTGATACATTGTAGATGATTGATAAATGATACAAACTTCCACAAATAAACAGTCCCAAATCTTTCAAAATGTTGCCTTCCTCGTCATGGCTTAGCACTGCAGATCCCTCAAGGGCCCCCTCCCCTCAACCCTGAAGGATTTGGAAACACATGACGTGCCAGGAGGAGGCCTTCTAGATCCACTGTGGCAAAGAGAAATTTTCATAGCATTATTAACGTTGAGGTTTTCCTTTAAAAATCACATTGAGCCTCCTTGGAGTTCAAATGAAATGCATTCCCATGATAATATTCAGAGCTTAATGTTCATAACATTTCAGAACAAAAAAATCAGTTCTGTGTTTACTTTGTGCTTATTAAACAGAAAAAAGATGAAAGGAGCAAATAGAGGGAAGACAACCGTGATTATTTCCAATTCCTTGAGCTATCCCTTCCACCTGGATGCTCTGATAACAGCATGACAGAGAGCAAAGTCTGGGGTTCCACGAGGCACAAAAATAACACTCGGTTCTGTCAGCCAGATGTTTCGTTTGTAAGGTAACAGACAGCCAAGGGACCAAATATCAGGGCACTAACTTCTGATTTAAATGGCCTTAACTTTCATAGACCTGTGGAATCACAGAGTGGGAAAGACCTTGAGAGGTCATCCGGAATCTGTGCACATTTTAAAACCCCTCATCTCGATTATTTTTGAGAGTGATGGAAGAAGGAAGTTCATAACCTGCCACAAGAGCCCTTTCTGGTGTTTGACAGCCCTCACCTCAAGAAAATGCCTCTTAGCTGCCACTGAGCTGCCGGAGGGGCGGCCGGATGGCTCAGTTGGTTAGAGCATGAGATCTTAACAACAAGGTTGCTGGTTCAATTCCCGCATGGGATGGTGGGCTGCACCCCTTGCAAATAAAGACTGAAAACGGTGACTGGACTTGGAGCTGAGTTGCGCCCTCCACAACTAGACTGAAGGACAACGACTTGACTTGGGGCTGATGGGGCCTGGAGAAACATACTGTTCCCCAATATCCCCCAATTAAAAAAAAATACCTCTTAGAGCTAAGTGATTGTTTCTGCTGAGAAAAATGTCGGTCACTTCTTTCACCCAAAGGGTGAATAACATGGAGTCTATTGATATCAAATGGACCAGGTAACTGAGTGAGTAAGAGAGAATAAAAGGTACTCTGGCTTGGGAGTCCAAAAGAACATACCATCTGTCTGATCTCAGGCTAATTACTTACTTCACTTACCTGAGCACCATTTTCCTCGTTTGGAGAACAGAGCCCTAGCCTCAAAGCATGCTGGGTACTCTATGCAAGGTGGAGGAAGCACTGAATACAAAATTGTGGTATTATAGTATACTGTGCTATTTTTAAGTATGGAAATATCCATATATTTTTGGTAGCGTGCTGTTTTAATTTTTTTTTAATTCTGAAATTTAAGTTATTAATAGCTGGAGAGCAAGATCAATGATGCAATTATTCAAATTATGTGAAAAGACAAACTGATGCAGTCTACATGTCTAGATATCTCCAGGCCTGTGTGAATAGCAATAAACAGCTATATTGTGGCCTTGCAAAGTTCCTATTGAAGTAATAATTATTATTGCACATCAAAGAATTTTTGAAAAAGTAGAATATGAATGTGACAGTATAGGACTGAATACAGGTACTTCTGCATCAGATTTACCAAATGTCTATGATGAAAAGACAGAAGATGACAAATCAAATGTTTTCTTTGGCAGGGATGGGGTGGGGTAGGAAATACAGATTTTTATCAATATAAAACCTACAGTCCTTGGTGGGCGCGGGAGGAGGATTTGTTCAAACAAGGCCTCCTCAGAAATCTCAAATGAGAGAAAATTATTTAAAGATGACATTCAGAGGAAAATATTTAGGGTTATCTCCTAAGTATCTACTCACCATTCTTCTAGCCAGAAAATCACCAGAACGAGCTTTTTTAGCAGCAAGAAAAGCTGGCACAAAAATATGTTTGGAACTCAATGATGTCACTGACCCACTTTATTTTTTTAACTAGCACATTTTTAAAAAGAGCAAATAATGTTTT
The DNA here is from genome assembly GCF_004115265.2 of Rhinolophus ferrumequinum. Classification (NCBI taxonomy): domain Eukaryota; kingdom Metazoa; phylum Chordata; class Mammalia; order Chiroptera; family Rhinolophidae; genus Rhinolophus; species Rhinolophus ferrumequinum. The sequence continues at coordinate 41,587,141 of NC_046292.1, forward strand.
CATTTTCCACTTCCAAAATTGATTACATTTTCCTAAGTTATGTGCTTTTACATTTATATTTTGCATATTTATCTTAATGAGTTTTTATTTGCCAATAATTTATACTATAGTTATAGATGTTTATCTTTCATAAATTCACATTTACCCAATGTTTGTATTTATATGTATTTGTATTTAAAGTACATTAAATAATTTAGTTTCTTTGAGCTTTTTTATTTTATAAATTCTGTGTACTTTCAAAATGAAATAGTGCTAGCATGTAAAATAAATACTGAAATAACAGAATTGTTAATTTGCTTCAGCATTGTAATCACTAAAATGGAGTTAGCCAAATTGAAATTAATATGACTTCAGGCAGGAAAATGCACCAGGACCCAAAGGAGGGGTCAGCAGCCCAATTCAGCAGAAGCAAATGTATCTAGTGTTTCTTTCAGTTGAGGCTGGTCTCGTCCCTGCTTGATGCTAGCAGGACATAGGGCCTTCTAGTAGATCATGAACAGGTGTTAGCATCAGGAGGGATGTCAGATATATTGATCAGGGAAGTGAGGCAAAGTGATGTCTGGTACAACAAATATTCCTGCGGGCTTCCGAGGGAGCAGCCTGCAGGCAATACATGGGATTTAGGCACCGATCATGCCTCAGTTGCAGACCTGCTGTAAGAATTAAATATTAGGTCGTCTCTGCAGGACGCCACATTACACGTAAGGGATTCCTATAAGAGTAAGAGGTGGTTTAATGTATCGCTGAGTAGCTATGGAACTTGGGGCAAAAAAATTCAACCTCATGACCCAGTTTCTTCATCTGTAAAATGGTGTTAACAATAGAGCGCATGGGAATAATCCAATGGTAGAGAGAGGGTTTAGAGTAATCCCTGGCACGTGGTAAGAGTTCAGGATGCTATGTGCCTCTAAAGCAAAATAATTATCAGTAGTATCATTTTAAACCTAAGAACTCAACACATTTCAAGTGAGAGGGTGGTAACATGAGAGTTTTAAAAATTGCAGGATCTACCTTGCATTTCAAATACAAAAGTTTATAACCACAGTATCAAATACCAACTGCAAATGTTAATTTATAAAAATATAATAAAATGAAATGCTCTTCTAGTATAAACGATTGTCAGATACGTTACTAAAGACTAAAGCGTTCTTTTAAAAAATCAGAAAAGTAAATCTCCTCTTTAATGGCATTTGTGTGAAACTTGGTATGAATTTATCACGAGTGGATTTGTAGTTTAACATGGGAATAACCACCATCGATGAGCAATTTCAAGGTGCTCTGTGAGCCTGGAAGCAGAAAGAAAAATGGTAGGTGCTTAACTGAATGAAGGAAGTTAAGACTCAAGTATCTAGGGTAAGATGGGTAGGGACCTTGGATCTCAACGATACACTCGCCAATTCGCCCAGGGAATTACACACATGGAAGAGAGACAGAAGAAGGTGGAGATGGAGCTGAAACAGTGGAGAGGAGAATTGTGTGAGGGTTGTGAGGGGAAGGGAAATTCTTAAGCACAGTAAGAGGAAGTCAAGAGATAATTGACAAATGCCTGAAATTGACCAATTGAGAAATAGCTATACAAGTGTGCTATTTAGAAATATGGAATTAAATAGAAGAAGAAAAAGCTAAGATGATGAGAGTCTGAGTGGTGGGTATATGGAAAGTAGGGGATTGCTATTTTTTCAATAGGAGTTGTAGTACTATTTGATTTAAATGCATTACACGGCTACAATTTTTAAGAATTAAAGCAAACAGAATATACCCTATTAAATAATAGTTAATATTATCCTCTAGTAAATAAAAGCAAAGATATGATCAAAATGTTCCCCTTTTCTCATTTGTAAAACAGAGCCCTGGCCTCAAAGCACACTGGGTACTCCACGCAAGGGGGAAAAAGTACAATTACCAAATTGTGGTATTACAGGCTAGGAAGGAGATTTTCCTAATGCAAACAACAATTATTCAATGAAGATGTCTTATCTGTATGTTTTTCCTGTTAAAAATATTGTTCCCTAAACCATGCTCAAATGCGTGTACCATGCATAGCAAGAACTGAGCCTCCCCAGTCAGCTGTCACTTTAGTTGTGGCTGCAAAAATGGAGCAAATCTAGAACATCTGTGTCCTTATCCTCTAGCTCTGACTGGCTTGTCAGGAGAGGACAAGCCTGGGGGGTGGGAGGGGTGGAGAAGTGACACTTTTAATTCAGTGGCTGTCAAACTTGAACCTGCCTCAGAATCATGGGGAGGGCTTGTGAAAACAGATCTGGTACTGGGCTCAGAGTACTTAGAGTTTTCAGTGGGTCTGGGATGGAGCCTCAGAATTGGCATCTCTAACAAGTTCCCAGGTAATGCTGATGTTGGTGGTCCTGGGATCACACTTTGAGAATCACTGGCCCAATATGTAGTAAGCAGGTGAGTAGCAAGGGCAGGCTACAAAGGATGGCAGAAGGAAGAAACCTGTTCCTGGAAAGGTATTTGAATAGGCTTTGTGCTGTAAGGGGACGGACAGAGCCAGGAATCTAGGTGCCCTATATATTTTTCAAGGCTGGCATTGTGATGTCTTTTAATAATCTCCCTGGCTCAGTCCAACACTCTCTACTTTAAAGAAATGTCTGGTTCTCACAATTCTAATAATATGTGCCGAGAATAGAGCCCACCAATGAAAGTGTGAAAAATAGATTCAATTATCCTTCTCTACTATTGAACCTAAGCTATGCCATTAGAGGCAGCGAGAGTGGCTGAGCAAAATACACACACATTTTACCAGGTATCAAAGAAGAAAGAATAGGTACTAAAAAGCAGACCTAACCTGAAAGAGACTGAACAAGGAGATGATGCTTTCCTTTAAAAATGATTAGGTCACATAACATTTGTCAGTATTTTTAATCAACATATTAATTTGCTTTATCAGCCAAAGCTTTCTGTGTTCACAAGGGTGTATTGAGATCAGAATTGCAAATACAAACAGAAAGGTGTCATGGTTGGGGCATCCTGGACCTAGGGGTTAATTTAGGTCGTCAGTGTATAAAGACAGGAAAACGGAAAGTGAAAAGTGCTCAGTTCATGACCTAGTTCTTTGAGAGGAGCCAGCTTGCATCTGACAGCCAGCCTTCTAGGTCAGCAGGATGTGACCTTGGGCCAGTTAACATCTCTGAGCTTCAGTTCTCTCATCTGCAAAGTGAAGACAATAGTGGTCCATACTTTATAGTGTTACTGTAAGATTTTGCATAGTACCTGGCAAACGGTGTTGTACTGAAAGGACGTGAACTGTAATTTTCATCTATTTAAAAACAAGCTCTTTGAAGTCACATCAGGGTTCACATCTAGGTTGTCACTTAGTAGTGATTCCCTTGGGCTATTGAACGTTCCTAAGGTGTAAGTAACTGTGTTATAATAGGGATTATAATATATCAGCTTTTTAGGATTACCCTAAGGATTAAATGAAAGCAAGTATGAAAGTATGCATATCCTCGGGCAATATTAAGCACTCAACAAATGAAATTATCACTACATGTATGAAATCTAACTCTTATGAATATTGGTTTTCCTCATCTGTAAAAATAGAATCTCCACCCCACCCTTTTTCAGGTTTGAGTTGAGGCTGAAATAAGATAAAGGATATGAAGGAAACTTCTACTCATACATTCACTCATTCAATAAATATTCATTGTGCCTTTTTTGTCTGCCTAGACTGTTCTAAATGCCAGCAATACATATACTTGTAAACAAAAAAGGATGAAATTCCTGCCCTTTTAGAGCTTATAGTTCTACAACTAGAGTGGAAGAGGAATGGATGAGTAAACACATAAATATATAAAGGCAGGTAATGAAAATACTTTAGAGAGAAGTAAGACGAGGTAAAAAGGGTGGGGCTGAGCTAGAGCAGTTGTGCTATTTTACAAAAGGTGGTCAAGGAAGAAATAGCCAATAAGTGACAGTTCAGCAGACACCTGAAGGACACGAAGGGGTGAGTCAGGCAGCTGTCTGGAGGACAGATCAGGTGGAAGAACAGTGTAATACCCCTGGGATGAGAGCACGTTGGGTGTGTTCCAGGAGCTGTAAGAAGCCCATTTGGCTGGAGCAGCTGAACAAGGTGGGGTGAGTGTGGCATGGGTCACACAGGAGTTTGTAGGCAACGTATTATGGACTCACGTGTGTCCCCCCAAATTCATATGCTGAAGCCCCATAGAATACCATCACAATACCAATGTGACGGTATTAAGAGAGGGGGCCTTTTGGGGGTAATTAAGGTTAAATGAGGTCAGAAGGGTGGGGCCCTAATCTAATAGAACTGGTGTCCCTAGAAGAAGAGCTCTCTTTCTTTCTCTCGGTGTGCACAGAGAGGAAAGGCCATGTGACGACACAGCGAGAAGGCAGCTGTCGGCAAGTCAGGAAGAGAGTTCTCATCAAAAACCAAATTTGCTAGCACCTTGATCTTGGATTTACTAACCTCGAGAACTGTGAGAAAATGGAAGTCTGTGGTCTCAGCCACCCACTCGGTGGTATTTGTCATGGCAGCCTGAGCAAAGTAATACACAACGTAAGGAATTTGAGATGGGCAGCCATTAAAAGGCTTTAAGCAAGGATAGGACATTTGAAAGGACATTTTTGCTTTTGTGTGATGGGGGCATGGTGGAAAGTTCAGAAATTAGGAGGATATGACAAAACTTCAGGAAAACAATGATAGCCGCTCAAACCAGAGCGATAGCTATAGAGAAAGTGATGAGAAGTGGCTGAATTCCGAATATAGTGAAGGTAGAGCCAGCAAAATGTGCTTGTGCAGGGGCTATGAAATATGAAAGCAAGAGAGAGAGGGATCAAAGGTGACTGTAGGGGTTTGGCCTCAGCACCTGGCAGACTGAGGTTACCGTTCCCTAAGATGGGGAAGGTTGTAAAAGAGCAGCTGCCGTGAATAACCAGAGTTTGGGTCTGGATTTTTGAAGTTTGACTTGCTTATCAGATATCCAATGAAGATGCTTGGGGATACAGAAAGTGGCATGAGTCCTAAGTTCAGGAGAGTGACAAGGTTGGAGGTAAAAATGTGGAAATCATTAGCATATAAATGGCATTCAAAGCCATGAGGCGGCATGATACAATTTCTAAATGATAAAATGTTAAATATTCATAAGTATGTACATAAATCAATTAAGGTCTTTGGTATCCTTCAGTACTTAGTTTCGTTATACCAATCCCACTTACAGTTTTTCTCCTTTTTGTGCTTTACTAATAATATATCACGTCATTTTTAAATGGGATAGGAGGAGACACCTACCATCTGTCAGTACGTTGCAAATAGAGTATTTTACTCTTGCCATAACATATTACAGGGACATCCCAGTTGCTAAATCTATTGATAGGTTTGCTTATCAGCTTTTCCCCACCTAACTACGTGTTGAGTACTGTGCTAGCAATGGGGAAACAATGAAAACGAAACATTCCCCACCTTCAGGGAATCACGTATTTTCAGCAGAATGTGATCAGCTTCATAACAGAGATAGACATGGGGCATCATAGAATCCCAGGGGGAAGGTGTCCAAGCTATTTTGCTGGAGCCAGCAAAGGCTTCCCAAAGGAGGGACCATCCAGTAGGAGTTTGAGCCAAAGGGTTGGTATATGCAGGGTATGTGCAGGGGTGCGTGAGGTCAGAGGGCCAGCCTGAGTGCCAGCACAGAGCAGGAAGGACAGCATGGCGTGTATTAGAAACCCAGGCAGGTCAGGGTTGGGGCTAAGGTGAGCTGCCGGAGGTGATAAAGACGTGACGCTGGGGCGTAGACAAGGACCAGGGTATGTAGGTCTTCACATTCCTTATTCAGGAGCAAGGTATTAACTTCTTCCTGGGAAGGGGGAAGGCCTGAGGGGGCATTCAATGTTTTGAATAGAGGAAGTGTTAACAAATTAGTATAGACATCAGAGTCATTTTAAGGAAATAACCTCAAAGAGTAGAACACGTTTGCGTATAAAGTCATCTTCCTGTAGTACTGACAAAAATAAACTATGGCAAGGAAACCAAGCTTCAACAACAGGGAAACGACTAAACAAATTATGGCGGATCTCCCCAAAGCAGTCCCTCTACTCAACGGAATATTACTCAGTCACATAAAGTGATTGGTATTAACCGTAGCTCGGACAATGGGGAAACGCTTGTGGTACAAGTGAAACAAACCAACCCGGCTTTATATATATAAGCTGGTAACAGTCAGGTAAAAGAGCATAGCTACATAAAGACTGGAAGAAATACACCCAAATGATGGATCATGGTTATTTATTTACTTATTTATTTTGGCCTTTCTCTAATTTCTAAACTCCATGTAATAAGTTTAGATTAGTTTTAAAATTAAAACTCATGAATACGTAAACAATCAAAAAGTAGCTTACAAAAGCATGGCATTTTTGTTCCTTTTCATTAATAAAAACAATAAATCATGTGTGATAACTTTATTAGAGTTAAATGAGGAGATAAAAATCTGTGTTTATATTATTCTCTTTTTATGAAGTACACGTTTTTAACAGTGCTGGGTGAGGAGTGTCAGATCACATGGCTGGGACCTGTTAAGAAAGCACGTCCTCTGAAATGGCGAGAAAGCCACGGCTCTTTCCCAGACCCTGGCACACAAAGTATCCCTCTCCTGATGTTCTCAGTTGGCATCTAATGTAAGTGCTCCCATCATTACAACTCAGGTCAGGTTTGCCCTCATCTCAATCATCTGCATTGCTGGAGGGAAGGCGCAACAGTTTAGGATTTGCCTCCCATTTCCAAATCCACAGGGATTAAAGAGACAGTTCAGGAGCTGGAGGTATTTGCCTAGCAACTGAGAAGGACCAAAAGCAAGGAGGGAAGGGGCTGCTGGAAGGGGCTTGAAGAATAGGTCAGAGTCCAGTAAGTGGTAAAGGCAGGAAAGGGCATTGCAAGGTAGAAGACAATACGTTCAGGCGAGGGGGGGGGGTGTGTGTGTGTGTGTGTGTGTGTGTGTGTGTGTGTGTGTGTGTGTGTGTGTGTGTGTGTGTGTGTGTGTGTATTGAAAGGAGGGGATGGCAGAGAGAATTCTACAGATGAGGCTGGGAAGTTAGTACAGGGCCAGATTATAAAGACATTTCAATTCTCAATTCCGGTACTTTCCCAATTCTGTTAGCAAAGGGGAGCCATCAACAAATTTTCACCAGAGGAGTGGCCTTTTCCTACTTATGAGTTTGCAGGATCCTCAAAGGGCAATGTGAAGGAGGGTTGAGAAGGAATGACTAGAGCGAGAGCACTTACGAGGCTCTTGAGAAAGACAACATGACCTTGGATGCAGGCAGTGGTAGTAGGGATTCACTCTTTCATTAAACGAAGACCTTCTGAACGTCTGCTACTGTGCTGAGCACTGGACATACACTGCAAAAGGGGAGGCAGACAACTCCCTGCCCTCTGGGAGCTTACGGATAACATGTAGGAGAAGGAAGGAAATGTTTGAGTTTACTTCAGAGGCAGAATCCACAGGTATGTGAGACACTCCCTGCAGTGCTCAAACGATGAATGCTACAAAATCCAGAAGAAATCACCCTGGATAAGCCATCTTTCCGAAACCTGCAATGTTCATTCTCCTAATTGCAACTAAAAAAAGTCCTTATCTATACGTTGGAAAAAGCAGGCATTAGGGGCACTGGCTTTCCCCCTGGCTCGTGAAGTCTGAAGCTCCTGGTTTGAGCAGTTGCATCGAGTGCCACAGGAGACAGTCTGCAGTAAGCCTGACAGGGGAGGGAGCAGAGGCTTGTGGGTAGGAGGAGATAAATGGGGAAGCAAGTCACATGAGTGGTAGGCTCAGCTCTGTGTATCATTTGCTACGTGATTTAACACAAGGTACCACCTCGCTTGGAGACTCAAGTTCCTCATCTGTCAAAAAGGAAATTGAAGTAAATAATCTCAAGATCCCTTAGAGTCCTAAAATATTCTGATTCCATTTTTTTTCTTAAAATGTCTAATTTAACAGTATGTTTCCCTTGATGTCATGTACTCTTTTCACATCTTTAAAATTCAAATCTATCATACCAACTTACATTTCTATAATCATAATTTCTATAATCATTTACCAAGTATTGTCACATTTATGTTACCACTTGCTCTTTATAATCACCTCTGATTGCCATTTTCACAGGTGAGGAAATTGAGGCTACATGAGTGAGAAAGGCGGAGACACAAGAAACCAAGTCCAGAAAGACAAGTGGCAAAGTGAACCTTTCATCAGGTTTTTAGTTCCAGAGCAGTCCTTCCATTCACTTCAAAAAAGCTCACTAACCAGAGAGCCTGTTCCCCTGTCCTAATCAATCCATGCTTAGGATTTAACAACTGAAATTGGATATTAGGTAAGTTAAATGGGTTCAGCACCAAAGACTCACTAAAGGAGAAGAATGACTACATTTTATTGAACCTAATTTGTGAGCCATCTGGGAGCATTACCTTCAATGGGACAAGCCGAACTAGTGTCCCGAGCTAAGAGACACTGATACATAAAGACACCAGCATTAGAGAAATATTAGAGCCACATGTTAAACACAGAAAGGTGAAAAATCTAGGGGCATGCAGGCTCTGGATGGTCTTTTTACTCCCGTCGGTAATGCTCACAAGAAGAGACATGTTTGGCTTAAACAGAGTTGGCTGTCAGACAAAATTCCTATAGACATTTCCTTTGGAAGAGTCATCTTGCAGGAAATTTGAATACTCCTTCAATATTTGATGCCTGCATGGCTTAATCCTGCTAACTTGCATTCAGACTCACTCCTGGCAATAGTGCGTTCTACAAAACTTTTAATTTGAGTCTTATTTTTTTTATCCCTAAACCATGATATTAATAGTGTCCTCTAAGGGTATTATTCGAACAAAATTAGCAAACTGAGGCCTGGGGGTAGAGGTAGGGTGGTTGGGGTGGGGTTAGTTAAATGCAGAAGAGTCAGCCAGCAGAGTTTTCTGCTTTACCTAAGACTCTCTTATTCCCTTTTCCAACTTCAACCTAACATTCTTACACTTGACTTTGGCTAAGTTCCTGGCTTCTCTGTGGATATATCACAAAGTTAATCAGTGTAACTCTCTCCCAGTTTCCTTTCTCTGTGGTTCAGTCCACTCAGTGTAATCTCTGGATAATACTGTGTCTGGCACGTTTGTCTCTGATCTGTTCAGAACAGATCTGCTGAAAGTCTGGCTCTTTGTATTCAAATCTCCTCCTCTACCCTCTCAACATCTATCATTCCTCTTTCTCTCCCTCCTTTTCAAGAAATCTTTAGGGAGCACCTAATTTGATTGTAGGCTCCCAGGCTTAGGGGAGTAGTGGGCAGTTCACGGATTTCATCCAGCCAGGTCTGGGTTAAAATCTCAGTTCAGCAATTTACTAGCTGTAGGACTTTGAGCAAATGGCTTCACCTCACTGATCCTCTTTTTCTTTACTAATAATTGGGGATAACAATAGCTTCCTTACATGTTTGGGGTGAGGGTTATTATTATCACTAGCATATGGGGGGGCTCGGTGATTTTTTTTTTTAATTCTCAGAACTAGATGCTAGAAATAGAGATGTTGAGGGGGAAATGGTCCTGGTGCCATAGAAGAACATAAAGAGCAAGAGAAAAATGCAAACATACAATTATAATACATCGTGTTAAGTGATTTAATAAAGAATCTCTCTGTTCACCAACGGATGCAGACGTAGCCACACAGGACGGTTGCTGGTCGTCTACACCCACGGGAAGCTGGTTCCCTAACCCTTAGGTGCCCACTCTGATGTAGCCTGTCCCAAGCACAGGGGGCCCAAGTTGACCAGATGCCCTAGGGGACCTCATTACACTGTCTGGTGCCACTTTGAAATAACAAGATCCCCTTCCACGTGTCTCCCCTCTATTCTAGCTCTTTGCTCAGCCTTCCTGGTCTGAGCTTACTATCTATCCATTCCCTCCCTGAAGCCCTGATCTTCCCTTATCAACCCTAGGCATCTCTTGGTTCAAATTCATTTTTCCCCCAACATTAAAAATAAGAATCCTCATGTTACAACGCCATCCGTTGCCTGGAGATAACATTTTGCTCTTCACATACAGGCAGACCTCCTCCAGCTGTGCCAATTGAATCCTATTCTGTTGCTTCGTTCATTTTGAATAGGATACCTTTGGCAGGTGAGGTGTTATGAACATCAGCGTATTAAATCTTTAGTAAAGAAATTCTCCTGGGCATTTTTTTGTCCATTTCACTTTGTCCAGGATGCTGCCATAATGTCTGCTGATATCTCTAGACTCATCTCTTGAGTTCCTTGACAATTCATTAATACATGCACCCATCCAACAATCATTTTTTTTGGAGGACCTACTGTGTGCCCGGCATTGTGCTGTAGCACTCATTTGATCCTTGTGACATAGGCAGGGTATGCGTGCGCGTGCGTGTGTTTGTGTGTCGCATATTTGTGTGTGTGTGTGTGTGTGTGTTGTGTATATGCATATAGCGGTAGGGGAAGGTAAGACAGCTATGTGTTCAATTTTGGCTGTTATTTAGTGATAAATGTATGCAGGGGAACAGGGTGAGGCTTGGCCACAACGGTGGATTTCAGCTGTCACCTACGTCCTCCCCATCTTCACCTAGGAGTCATATACCTGCCAATTACGGAGCTTTTTCTATCCAGGTTTGTGAGCTCATAATTGGTTGCCTATGTCACACTTAAAAATGGGATGTTTCCAGAGTCACCTTTTCTACTCACATGGCTTCCTCAGCTGGAAAGGACAGCAGCTTTTTTCTTTGAATGGACATCTATATTATCCATTCATAACAGTTCATTTGTATACACTTAATTTCATCACTTGGTTGTGTCAGTTTTTAAAAGTCCCTTTCAGTATGGCTTTTAGTTCCTTTTTGTTGTCAGTTCTACAATAGGTCATTCTGTCATGTTCTACTTTTGGTATTTGCTTTTTTGTTAGTTTTAAACTCTGGCTCAGGTAAGATAACTTGTAGTTATTCTTTCATATTTCAGTGTTTTGTCCTATTTTTGGTCAGCTCTAATATTTTTATAGGTATTCGTAGGAGATATATATATATATATATATATATATATATATATATATATATATATATGCCCATTTTTAAAGGAACAAATACACAGTCAATTTCTTCAACTTAGATCTTCTTTAAGAAAAAAAATTAAGCAAAATTTACTATGGTAGACCCTGAATAATATAAGAATTTTAACTTATTACTGTTTCAAGATTTTTTTTAATTAAAAATAAGAGTGTCCTGATTTTGCCACTCTCTTATGAATTCTAAATTTCCACATCTGCTCATAATTGGCATTTCTGTACCTAGACAGGAGCTAACCTGAGACTGGGAAGATGGATTCAAGTATGAAGAACCTCAAACATCTAGAGCTGGTCAGGTGTCACTGGACTCACAAAGGATCCTGAGAATAGGCAGGTTGGCTATTACTACACCCATTTTAGAGCTGAGGAAACGGAGGCCATTAGAAGCTATATAACAGATATAGTCAGCACTCTGTGGTGGCAGGACACAAACACAGGTTTTCTGATTCTAAATTCTGTGCTTTCCCCACAGTCTTACATTGCACCTTGTAAACATTCAGAATCAAACTATTGTCTTCAAAAGGCAGAGGGAGGAGAACGATCTAGGGAAATGAAATGGTAAAAGGGCCTTGCCAGAATATCCATATTTATGAGGTTAATTTCATGAATAGTGTGATTCGAAGCTCATAAAGGTGAGAAACTGGAGAGAAAAAAACTTCAGTGGGTGAGGTCGATGGCTGTGAAAAGTTATGAGAGGATTTAGGGTTGGGAGAAACAGAAGTCCTAAGGAGAAAGTGGGATATACCCTGGGCTGAAAAACAAGATTTGGGGGGTTAGAAGTTTATTTATTTTTTTTGCTATATCATGAAAACAGGAATGGTAGAGGGGAGACAGCAAAGGAATGGGCTGCCTTATGAAGTAGAGAGCTTCTCATATAAAAAGTTTATGACTGTCTTTGTCAGTCAGGCTTCCACCAGAGACACAGAAACAAGCACTAGTAGACTGTGTGTGTGTGTGCGTGCATGCACGTGCACACATGTGTGTACACCCATGTACATACTTGTGTACACATACACACATACATACACACGCGAGCAATCTCCTAGTGGTTGGTCCTATTCCTCTAATAAATAAATGAATACATTATATATAACATATACATATTTATATACATTTAATAAATATATATGTATTATTTATTTAATGGAGGAATTTGGCCCCACGCAGCTGTGGCCGCTGGTGCAGCAGTCTGTAAGTGTGTTGTCTCACGTCTGATGCTGGGCCTAGTTAGCAAGGAAAAACGGATGTAAGTAACAGGAGAAATCAGGAGCAGCCTGGAACCCATGGACACGGCTACGACTCGACGAGAACTAACTGGAACCTTGGTTTTCCCTGCTTCCCAGCTTGCTGTTGTGAATGACCCACTGGAGCCAGGGTGTTTTTTCTCCAGCAGCTGAACATACACACCTGGATGAGGAACAGGAAAAGCTGGGGGAGGGCCTGGGGGAAGGGAGAGCCATTTCGGGCCCAGATGCTATTTCATGCCGACTCGGTGAGCCAGTAGAGCTGCAAAGTGGCTGATGCTTCCCTTCCATTTCCTACATCTCCCAAGACTCTCCCCTGTGGCCCATCCTCACTAGAAACATCCAAGAAACGGAATTCTCAGTAATGTCATGCAATCTGGCCCAGCGGGCCTGTTACCACGCTGCCATACTGTCTGGGAAGGAACACTGTATCTTGGGGAGGCTTGACTTAGCTGCTCCCAGAGGTTCAGCGGAAGCTCAGGGGACCCTGCAAGCCTTCTGACTGTTCAGCATCCAGGCACTCCCTAGCCAGGGAGGGTTGCCTGTGCACCTTCAGGTTCAGCTGCTTTCAACGCCTTTGTCCCTAGGGATTTCCATTTTCTAAGATGAGCCAAAGACCAGGAAAAAGCTTCTCCCTTCCTTGTTGCCAAAGATCACCACATAGGCCTTTTGTGTTTTAAGGCATTATAATAGCTTGTATTATTATTATTATAAGCCACAATTACAGCTAGTTATTCACTGAGAATATATGATGTGTCAAACCCTTTCACATGCACTCTCTCATTAAATTCTTATAACAATCCTATATGGAAAGTATTACTGTTACTTTATTTTTACGGATGTGAAACTTGAAGCAACTTGAAGCTTAAAGAGATTTATTTGCCCAATGTCAGACAGCTGTTATGTGCTGGAGCAGAGATTTAAATCTAAGACATTCAGCTTTGAAAAGTAACAGCTCCACCACAAAAAAATAACAGATAAGGGGAATTACCATGTGGTTAAGAACCTTCTCAAAGCTTTTACAGTTGGGGCCCCAGTATCTAGAATCTCCTCCTTCCTTCCAAGTTGGAGTATATGTGTTTCTATCAAAAGGGGGAGGGGGATAGAAGGGTAAAAAGAGAGAATCTAGGAAAATAAAAGCAAACAAGGAAGCATATAGGAGGCACCAAATTCAAGAAGGGGAAAACAGGTGGGAGAACACAGAAGAATGGGGATAGCGCTCTTAGCCACTATTCAGAATTGGGTCCTGGGAATGCCTTCTGAGCATTTTCAGGACAGGTCAGACCCTGGGCCACTTCAGGGTTGGCTAATGAAAACAGGCAGGCAGTCCCTTCAACTCTACTTGCAGGAGACAACAGCACAGGGCCTTTGCACATCACTGAGTGTGTGCTGGCGTACAAAACTCTGGCTGCTGGAGAACTGTAACAGGCCAAGTGTGCGGCCCTCACGCTAGTGTCTGCACGGTGTGCTTAGGCAGGATGGTTCACTGCCGCTGTGAGCCGCTGCTCTGTGGAAAGTCCGTCTAAACCCCTTCTCACTCAGCACAGAGCTGCTCACCCTTTGAGGTCCAACTCAATAACACCCTCGCTCTCAGCCCCGTCCCCAGCATTGCACTTTGGGGCCTCCTTCTGTCTATTCTGTATGATAATTAATTGTTTACCTCCCTGAGCTCCTTAAGCAGAGGGACTGTATCCCGCATTTCCCCACGATTTCCCGTACTGACATTACAAGCGCCTGGGGAACACTCTCCAGCGTCTCAAGTCACTGCACAGTGACCGCTCTCAGTGCATGCCACCCTGACGACCTACGTAAAAGCTTGGAGTTCCTTTCTAAGGCCTCCCAGAGTTCTCTCTCCTTTATCCCCACTGATCCTGCCCTCGTTTACTTCACCACCATCTCTTTCTAGGAATAAATGAATAACCTCCAAACATCTCCTCCACTACTTTCAATGTGTGATCTGTCTCCACCTCAAAGGGATAGGACTTTTTCAAACTGGACAAGTGGTAACTCCTTAGGACAGTTCCCTGAGGTGAGCACCTAGCACTCCAGTTCCCTCCAAAGCTGGGCTTCAGATTTGTCTTTTCAAACTGTGAGAAGTCTCTCCCCAAAGCAGTCAATCCTCAGGACAACACTTGCTGTTCCTTCTTTGGTGTGTTGATTCACTCTTCCTAATTGAATACTGCAGAGCTGCTTAACTTTGACCCAGGTAGGAACACAAACCACTGAGCGGCCTCAATGTTTAAAACCCAAGACTTTGAAAACAGAGTATACCAATACATGATACAGCTCCCACCCACCTCTACCAGACCTCCCCCTTCAAAGCTCTTTGGGTGCACTGACCTGAACAATCCCAGAAGATAGATATTACTGCTCCCACTTTATAAATAATACAACACAGGCTTGGAGCACTGTGGTTGTTTGCAGGGGGACTCTGGGTAGTGGCAGAGTTCAGAAGAAAACCTTGCATTCCTGAGTCTGAGAAAGACACACAGGTGAGAAAGCGTTTACTCCATTACTCTGGGTGCTTACTGATTTTAAACTTTTAAGTCATCACATGTCTATATATTTCCAACCTCTGTCTATAGGCAGAATGCGTTAGAGAGATTTATTAGACAGGCAGTCTTGAAAAGATGACTGTTTTCAGAAGCTACTGCTCCCCAGTCCTCTTGAGGTAGAAAAACTTATTTGTCTTCCCAAATTCACTCTACCTCAGAGAATAGCTTTGTGGATGCAAAAGCAATAATAAAAGACAAACCTTCGTCCAGCGGCAAATGATCTATCTGCCTCTTCTCTCCTTTGTGGTAAATTACCAGCAGTTACTTACATGCCTGGTGAGCTCCTCTGAATACCCAGGTCAGCCTATGGGGGAGCGTGCTCCCCACCCCCATTTCTCATTTAACGCCACTCATTAGAGGAGGCTGGGGCACAAGCCAGGTTAACATGTCAATAAGCCACCAAGGAGATGCAAAAATTGACAGCTGAGGAATCTCAGCTCCCAACCTTTTCCAGTACAGAAATCCTCAGAAAACAGGTTTCTCAGCCTCCTCACCAGGTCACTTAAATAAGTAGTGACATTTGAGTCCCTCAGAGTAATTAATTTCCTCTGTCTCCAATAGCTCCTCATATTTTTTAATGAATTTCTACAAGTCTCAGATCCTCCAGCCTCTCAGCTCTCTCTCCAGTCCTGTTGTTCCCCAAGGTCCCTTAACAAATAGCTCCCACTTGTATTTGCCTTGCAAACTCACATAAACTGGAAATGATAAATACATTATCTGGGCTTTTTAACGGACCATTGTTTAATTTTCTATGCTTGTCTGGCTGGGGGAAAGATGAATATTACCTTGTGGAGAATAAGATTTCTATTCCATTGGTGGCGGTGGTGGGGTTGGGGGGGTGGGGTTGGGGGTAATCTATGACAGGAAAGCAGCAGTCTGTGCATCCTAATAGGCAGTGTTGCTGATTAAAAGTGTTGGAACATCCATCCACCAGTCTGTGATTCATTCAGCATTACCCCTGGTAAACAAGGAATAGATATCGGAATGGATGCTTCTAATTTGTCAAAAGAAGAGGCGTTTTCCATTGTGCCTTCCCAGCTCCTTGTATGAAGTACATAATTCAGTGTTGCCATCCTTTAAAAGTTTAGGACCTCAGAATAATAGTACCTGCCCCTTAGGCTTGTAAATCTCCAAGTCTGTTCCCCATGTAAACATGCATCTTCACATATGGTTTGACTTTCATTTCCACAATTGAGAATGATTCCTTCTGTTGGTAAATATATCGAAACAGGGGGGCATGTGGGGAAAGAATGCTAATATAGTTGTGTTTAAAATCAAACCAATCTGAGACCACCTACTAGGAGAGGCTAATACCCAGGCAGGAAAAAGGAAGGCTCTGAATGACATTTACTAGGTACTTAAAAAGAAGAGAGACAATCAATATTCTCCTTCACTAACCACAAACACAAAGTAGACCAGAGAAAAGCTGCCCTGAGCACCAGTTTCCAAAGTCTCCCTGAACCCTCTAGGGGGAGTTCACAAAGCACATTTTAGAGAAGAATACAAAGCACGAAGTCCATCACTTCAAGAGAACCCAGAGACATAGGAGAGCCATTTTCCCAGAGAGGAAGAGTCTGGTGTGCAGACACCAGCAAGCAGCCAGCTTTACCTTTGTGTTGTGCAAAAGCACCGCTCAATCATGAAGACGTAGAGCCAGGCTCCACCACCACGTCGTGCTGAAAGCTGAAAACAAACAAAACGTGGTATTAAAGAAAGTAGACATTAATTATGAATGGTCTTGCTTTTCTTTCCTCTCTTTCTTTCAAGAAACATTGACTAACTCAGGTGGCTACTAGACTTATCAGGGCGATCATTTTATAAAGTATATACATGTCTAATCACTATGCTGTATACCTGAAACTAATATTGTATGTCAACTGTAACTGGGAAAAAAATAAAAGAAGCATTTACTAATTTCCTACTGTTACACCAGGCATTGGAAATACAGAGATGGGTAAAACAAAAAACCACCACCATCACTACCAACAAAATCAACAAATACAGCCCATTTTATGTACTGAGTAAGCAGTGGGGCAGACCGCCTCTTAGGAGGGAGTCAGGATATGTGTGTGTGTGTGTGTGTGTGTGTGCGTGTGTGTCTATGGGTGTCTCTTCCTGAGACACTTGTGTGCACATATTCACATATCCACACATACACAGAAGCGTGTAAGAATTTTTAAAGAACGCCCGCATATTTGTAATTCATTCGCTGACTCTCTTAAAGGCTTGAGCTCTTGCCTTGAGATCCATAGAGAAGAGGGGAATGGAGACCATGTCAACAGTCTTAAACGTGATCAGAGCCCTTAATGTGTAATGCACCTTCAGGATTCCTTCTTAAGGAAACAATCATGACTGCAGCCCAATATTTACATACAGAGACGGTCATCACCATGTTATTTGTAAGGGAAACAACCAAGAGAGGAAAGATAAAGTGAAGGTTAGTATTTCTACATAGAATAATATTATGCACATACAAAAATAATTTAACTTTGGAGAGATGAGAAATATGTATAACAAACTTGTTTCTAAAGTTTTAGCTCATTCATGTAGATGTTAGTCTTAAAAATATAAGCCAACTGTTAACAGCAGTTATCTCTTTGGAGTAGGATTATCAGTTGTTTTTCTCGTGTCTTTATGTTTTCCAAATTTTCTACAAAGATCATGCCTTATTTTTCTAGACAGAAAACAAACAGCCCCGTGCCCAGAATCCCCCCTATTTAATTGGGGACTCCATGTTTCACACTCCCCCAGCAATACCTCCACCCTGACGGTAACGCTGCATTGGATTATTCATTCTCATCTCTGCCTCCCTCTAGTTTTGAGCTCCTCCCCGGAAGTCATCACACCTTACTGCACCCTCACTTCCCGTGAGCCCAGCCCAGAGATGAGCTCAGAGTCATCGTTCAAGCAATGTTTGCTGCATAAAAGAAAAGAACGAGTGAGGGAGTGAATGAAAGATGTAATCAATGGAGCTGACATGACAAAAATGACATGAAGAAAATTGTTCATTCAAAATAATCAGTGGCAATAAAAGTTAAGTTCCATTTGGATTCACAGATGATATAAGAAGATAGCAAGCAGAGAGAGGGCAATTTTTCAGGAAAGACAGTGAAACCGATAAAAAGCCTATGGTAAAAAAAAAAAAAAAACCCTCAACATAATGGAATATCACAGCCTACTGATCTTCCAATGTATTCCAAGACCAAGAATCTGTTTAAGGCAGAAATATTTATCTAGTAACAATATCCCATTACATGTTTGGAGTTACATATACATAAACTAAGCAGTAGATACTTGTTAGTAGTTTTAATCAGCCACGGCTGTTTGACTCCCTGTTCAAGGGGAAAAAAAAAGGCTACAGGATAGATTATTGTAATGTTTTATACAAATGCAATTTAGTTTATGCATAAAACTAGTTAAATATAGCCAGGGTATTAATTTACAGTTATATTTCTTTGGAGGTAGACCTGATTTGAATTCCATCTCTGTCTTTTAAGAGCTGGGTAATCATCAGCAAGTTATTTCACCTCTTGAAGGGTGAGTTGTAGTATGTGTAAAACAGGACAAAAATAACACTCACCTGATATGGTTATTGGAAAGAAACAAATAAAACTAGAGAAAGCCTGGTAATCAAACCAGGCTTCAAGCTCATGTCTGTTTACATCAAGACCTGGAGCTCTTAAACAAGTCTCCCTTTTTATTATGTGCCATGAAGTATGATAAGCATTGTACATAGATTATCTCATTTTGACCTCATAATATTTGTTATCAGGAGGTACTATTTTTCCACTTTGTATAATTGTTTTTACTTCTGTAATACCTATAGTAATGTTCCCTCCTCCATTTCTGATTTTAGCTATTTGAATTTTTTCTCTTTTCTCTTAGTTGATCAAGCTAAAGATTTGTAAATTTTGTTGATTGTTTTCAAAAAGCAACTCTTAGTTTTGTTGATTGTTGTTTTTCCTTCTCAGTTTTGCCTCAGTTTTACCACTTTAAAGATGAGGAAACAAATGCCCAATTTTAAACAATTATTAAGTGTCTGAGTCAATATTCAAACATAGGATGTCTGGTTTCAAGTCCTAACCTTATCAATTGTTATGAAAAGAAAGCACTGAATCTAGGTTTGCAGCCAGTCTTTGACTCACCACGAAATTCAGTTTACAATTTTGCTATGTCACACATATTATTTGATATGCCATGGCTTGAACTGATTCCCTCATAGTCACACTTAAGTACCCTCCTATTTCTTTTCTTATTAAATATTTCAAGCATGAAGTTGAGCATAGACATAATTATAACAAAAGCCTATGTACTGCCACCCAGCCTGGTCACATATGATCATCTGCCATATTTGCTGTAGACCTTTCCTTAAAAAAAGAAAATAATTAATAATAATAATAATAGTAATAACATTTTAGATAAAAGCAAACTCTCCTGTGAATTCTTCCCTAATTCCACAAAGATACCTACTCTCCTAAATTTCACGCATGTTTTTTCTGCTTCTAATACACGTTTTCATCCATAAACAATACAGAGCACAGTTTTGCATACTGTAAGACTTACAGTACCCCACTTTAAGCATCCATCTGAAGCCTGCTTATTTTGCTAAATACGTTTTAAAGATTTTGCCACTTTGATAGAATTAGCTTTAATTCTTTCATTTTAGCATTTAGATAGCATTTTGTCATGTTTATATTCTGCCTCAATCATCCATATTAATGGATATTTGGGCTGTTTCCAAATTGCACTAATACAGAAAGTGGAGTAATGGACATTGTATACTCCTTGGGCACATACGATTTCTGTCTGGTCCTTTATTATTTCCCGACTCATGACACAGGTCTTGGACCAGAAAAAATACTGCTATTTGTCAGCTGAATAGTATGGAAGTCTAAAAAAGTTTATACTTCTATAGACCAGGGAATAAGCCCACAGTTCTCAAACACAACTCCTCCAAAATACCAGTGTTTTACAATCTGTGTGTAGGTGTTACATGGTTAAAATTGAATAAGTACTACCTTTGCTCCCTTCCCCAATTTATAGAGTAAAAAAGCCAATGGATAGTTGTTTTTCTAAAGTTCATTTTACCCCAATTTTCACATTTTTAGCAGTTATCACTACTACTCTGTATGAACTTTAGTATGTTTTCTTAACAGTGGGCTCTATATGACACTGGACAAGTTATTTCACATTTCTGAACTTCAGTTTCCTTACTTTAAAATGGGATAATAATAGCTAATTGCAGGCTTGCTGTAACCTTAAAGTACTATATTGAAAGTCCTTAGAATAGTGACTGTTAGGTAAGTGGCAGTCATGGAATAACTAGCAGGCCTTACAATTAGGCTTGTTAAATAATTCCTGATATTTGCCAGAGATCTCCAAGTCATGGATGTGTCCTAGTACCTGCCAGGGTCTAGAACCCCATTCTCTCTGGGGCCTGTTCCTGTCTGAGCGTATAAAAGGTAAACATATGAATTAGGACCAGAAGTCCCAGTTCTGGCCTCAGCACTTTATCATCACCAACACAGGAGGGCTGCCTGTGTCCCAGTGAGAGTTACCACATGTAAACCAACATGTTAGGGTTACCATATTTGCATATCCCCCAAAACGCTATGGCCAGCTTGGATGGGGGTAGCAGAACCAGCATGTATGCTGATTATATCTAGGATCCACCCACTAAGGTTTGCTAATTTGCATACCTCCAATCACAGCAAAGGTGTGGCAGAAACACCCCTAGAGGAGCCAATCACAGTAAAGAGGTGTGAGGATCCTGAAACTTGCACATCTCCCTCTGCAGGCGTCTGCTGACCCTCCCCTCTCCTGATTCTCCAGTGAGTCTCTGGCTAAGGGTTTGGAACTTGTTCTGACAAGAACCTTCATGCTGGACCCAATTCCCAGAGGCTGTTTAGCGGCAGCACCCATACCCACAAGGCAACGAGGGGGGCCAGCAGAGGCACCACCTAAAGGTTAGGGTACTATAATCTGTTACCTCTTTCCAAATGAATATGTTTGTGTGTGTATTAATAAGAATGAAGATTTAGTCAGGACAGGTCAAATACTTTTATTTTGGATAGTTCTTTGCGATATCGAGTAATACTATAATAAATGTAAATAATTAGAAAAGGTTGTCTCTGTTTGAGTTCTGCTTATTTCATCAGAGAGGGCTGATGAATATAATATAGTTCATAGGTCTTAGACCCCCAGTACATTTGACAGACTGATTCACCCATTGATTCATCCATCCATCCATCCATCCTTTTGTTCAACAAATGTTTTGTCCCTGTTACAATCCAGACACAGTGGTCGGCCCTGGTGATATAATGGTGCTCATAGTCAAATTGGGACAGACAAGTAAACAGTGGCAACAGACTATGACTGATTCTAAGACAGAGACAAGTACTAGCTGTGAAGAGAGCATAAGTAGGACCCCCCCCCCCCGAGGGTCTTCGCTTCAAAGCCAGTTTAAAAACAAAAACAAAAATGAAAACTAAAAACCGGCTCAGGCACTATTAACCTATTTATTCCAATTATTCTGGGTGTTCCAGCATCTCTCCCAGCCTCGCTCCTGCATCTTGGAATGTTCTCAGGTCTATTGTCTTTACATAAATCTCCCTGTCCTGCTCCTTGCTTTGCTCTTGGACTTCATGGACTATGCACCTCCTCAGCTGTGACTTTCAGTGCTTCTATACACATAGCTTTCCTCATTCTCGGGAAATTCTCATTCTGGGTACTCCAGGTAATGCACTGGCCTAGTTCTGTTCTCTGGGAGTCCCATGTCCGCCCCTTTAAGCCAAATGAAACAACCTGTCTCTTGAATGAATTTTCGGGAGGCTCCTGGGTAAAAGTCCCTTTGCACTATGACCTGCCATCTCTGGATGCCTCCAGTGGGCGTTAAGTACCCAGCACAGGGCTGCCTGTCATGGGTGTCTGATGGCTGAGGTGACGGGCAGCAGGGCAGAACGCAGGTCTGCTGACACCACAGTTAGACACACATGACTGAGGCTGTAAAACACCCTTGGTGGATCACACCAGTAAATTGCCCCACTAATTAGTTTATTATTTCATTTGAGAGATCAAATACATAAATAAAATTAATAAACCCTGCAAAATAAATGCATCACTGGAAATAAAAGTATTTCTCAGGTCATTGCCTTAAACACAGACATTGCACGCTAGACTAATATTAACACAAGAAAGGCAAATCATGCCGTCTTCCAGGCTGGGATGTACCAGCGGCAGCTGGGGGTTGGGGAAGGGGAGGGCAGTGAGCCTTGGGATCGGTCAGAAAACACGACTGGTGCTGTCTCCTCTGTCCTTACTTGCAGTGTGACCATGAATAAGTCAATTTCCTCCCCCACCCCCACCAATGAACTTGTTCACTTGTGAGTAAAATAAGGGGGTTTGACTATTTCTGAGGTATATTCCAGCTATGGCATTTCATGATCGTGGGAATGAAATGAAAAACAAACCTGGGTTATTATGAACTTAGCCAATAAATAATGAAAATCAATAAAGTCAGAATCCATTATAACATTCCAGCATGGAATTAAAAACTTGAGATCTTAGATGGCATCTAACCCAATCTTCCCCTTATAAAAGAAGGGGAGAAAAGGGGACCAAGCTCACCTTCATTGAGGGCCTGTAATATACCCAAAACTATGCTAATGACATTCACATATTAACCCCAAGGAACAGAGATTAAATAAAATGTGGCCAAATCCCCACAGAGAACAGCAACACTAGGTTTCCAGTGCCCCAGACTGAGGCTTTCCACCAAACTGCGCTTGGCCGTCCATCCTCTCACCAAGGCTCCAGGGCAGGTTGCTTCCTGCCTGGCAGCTCACTGGACTCTTGAGAGATACCCTGGGTGGTGGGCCCTGTGTGCCGCCCTTTGAGTATACCATTCACAGCAGAGCAGATGGTAAAAGGAATAGTGTAGTAGAGATGGAGAGCCAGCTAGGGGACTGCGCCCAGGCATCAAAGGACAGGACGTGTATATAGGCTCCCCCTTTAGGACCGATGCACTCCCGCCCCAGAGCCTGGAATGTGGACCTCTGACAGCCGGCAGCTGAGCATCTGCTTTCCCTACTGCCCTTGGCTGAAGATCGAAGATCGCCTTCTCTCCTGGGGGACAGCCTGGGTCCAATGACTGGCAGCAAGGGGGCAGTTATAAAAGCCTGGCCTTCTTGAGTCCACTCTGTTGGGCACCACTCTGCAGGGCCCTCTCAGCTTCAGAGCTTCCCATGGGAGTGGCTGAGGCTTTGCTGTGACTACGTCATTATTTAGCTCCCTGCTCTGACTAATACTGATTCCTTCACTTGCCAGTCAATGTCCTACATGAAAGTCTGTCTTCACAAGAGCTTCCTGGGAAAGTCAACTGGCAATGCTGTGAAGCCTTCACAAAGTAAAATACAAACAAACAAACCAACTCAAGTAAAGCAATGTTGTGAAAGGATAGTAAATTTGTATAGAATAAAAAACTTGGAAACAAAGCATTGTTCATGATGAGACTTCTGGCCTTGGAGAGTCTGGGCAAAAACCAGGTGTGGGTAGAGAAATCTATCTAACGGTGCCCCCTGCAAAGAGAGACTGAGTCCCAGAGGATCAGTGAAGGCAAGGAGGCTGGCTGCTACCAGGCCAGGTGGGCGGTACTGTAGCATAGTGGAAAGGACACAAGCTTTGGAACCAGGTGGATGATGGCAGATGATGGCTTTCCCTGTGTAACCTTGGCCATGGTACTGAACTCCAATGAGCCCCAGTGTCCTTAACTATGAAACGTGGATAATCTATCTTGCTTGACTTTTCTGACTCTTTACCACCTGCTTTCACAGGGTGAAACCTTTCTCTAGTGAACCTTTCTCTAGAATTATCCCCAGAGAGAAAATGCTGCAACTTCTCAGGATAATGATTTCCCCAAAGGGTCTTAGAATGTCCTCTGTGCAGCCCCTGGTCTGTCTCTAACTCACTAGGACACAGCACAGTGGGCTTCTGACCGAGGACAGTAACCAAAGAAAAGGTCCTGGTGAGTTTTAGCCTCAAGAATGGAAGGAATGATGGGACTTGAAAGTGATCATAAAAATGAAATACCCTGAGGTTTGGAGATTATCTAGTCTCTCAACTAGGGAGTCAGAGAGATTCCTGGCTTCTCAAAGTTTTTGTTTGTTTGTTTGTTTGTTTTTAGTGTTCTCGCCTCCTCCCTCACTTTTTGAGTTAAAGCGGAACAGATCTATTCGCTCAGAAATCTCTCCTTAGAAATCGTTGCAATCACTTATTAGTTTGGTAAGCAAACATGCAGGGCAATAGACAACCCCTCTTCAGAATCATGTGCAAAGTATTATGGAAGCTAAGTGCAAGAAACATGGAAAGTGAGGTGGCAGATCTGGGACAGAGAGACAGAGACGGTGTCACAAGGGAGTGACTCTCGAGCTGTATTTGAAAGGCGTTTAGATGACAAAGAGACTACAGCAGTCCAGATGGTAAAGAGAATGGAGCACTCATGATGGAAAGACGAGCTTGGGTGATTGCACTCAGGGGTCAAAGGATATGGTGTGTGTAGAAATAATCTTCAAGAAATGCAAGGCTGGGGGGTAAATCATTTGATATTCATTTCTTGGCCATTATATTGACATTCCAAATTGTTTTTCCGCTGCCAATAGTTTAACATCACTTTGCGATATGAGTATCGTATCGATATTGGCTTCAACCTTCCTAAGCATTTGAAAATGATGTCACTATATCTAAAGGTATATAAATGGAAGCTCAGAGATAAGAAGGGACTTGTCCAAAGTAAGACATCAGTAAGAGGTCAAGATGGGATTCAAAGGACTTCAGACCTCAGATTAAATTTTTCTAATAAACATCAGTAACCTGAACATTTATGACTCCTATATTTTTACATTCTACATTGTACAATACCCTACTTTGTTAATTACATATTTTAAATTATTAGGTAAGGAGAGTTGAATATCTTTCCCTCCCAATATTTTTTATCATATGGTTTTTAAAAACACAAAACCAACTGTTCAGTGTTGAGTAAAAGGCATATGAAGACATATCTCAACCATTGCTGGGCCTAATTTACATTATTTTATAGTATGCACATGATTAATCCTCACTAATATAAAATTTTTCTTTGCTGGGGTGCTATGTGCAATTTTTCAATGGCTCATTAAATAAATAAGAGCTGAGAGAGATCAAGGCTGCAACCAAAAACTTGTGTTCCCATTCTCAAAGGTCAATTTTTAATATAAATGTAAATGCAAGTGTAGTTGATAGATAAGTGGGGATAGGAGTAAAATCCATGCTGAAGTCCTTAGAGGCCATGAGGAGGTAACACGGAGCCGTGAAAACCATACTCCTTTGGAGTGAAATACGTATTGATTCGCAACTTCTTCTGTGTGAATTAGAACAAGCGTCTCAAATACTCTGAACTAGGTTTCCTTTTCCAAACACTGAGGCTGTTCTGGCCTTAAATGAAAGAATGGATGTCAGCAAGGGCTTCGTATAAGCATTTCATTTCTTCTGTGATTAGTTCTCTGAGCTACTGCCTCCAGACTTTTAGTTAATCTGCAAAATATGGTTTTATGGGAGCAAAGACATGTTGATGTAGACAAAGCAAAGAGTTGATTTAAAAACAAAATAAATTTTCTCTAATATATTAGGAAAGAAGCCATACATATGTATTCAACTCACTCTAAAACTTACAAATCATGGGCTATCTGGTCTGGAAATTTGGGCTCCTAGCACATTGTAGATATATTTATCTTTCTTTTCCAACACATGCATAGCTAGATAGATTGCTCCTTTTAAATTATTTCAAGTACTATGTAAACATTTATAACTTTAAGCCAAAATAAATCCCATGCCATAAATTCTGACACAGGTTTGAAGGGCAATTTGGGCAGTACAACAAAAGTCTTAAAATTTGGTTAAACTCATGATTATTTATTTAGAAATTCATTCTAAATAAATAATTATGAATATGTCCAAAGATTCAGCCATAAAGATGTCTATGTATCTTTATAACAGTGAAACATTAGAAATAAAGAGACTCTACAACAGTGATTCGGATAAATAAATTTTACCCATCCATATTATGAAGCCATTGAAAGGATAATAAAGAAATATATTTAACGCCATTAAAATATATTTTTAACATTCTAAGTGAAAAAAAAATAGGACAGTTAAATGTATGATATGAGACTTCTTTTGTAAAAAGTACTTAAGTGTATAAGAAAAGAAAGAAAATGCTCCAGATGTTAGAAATAATTATGGATGTGGGAGAATTTTATATTCTTTTTTTTATTTATCTTTCCTAAAATTTCTACCATAAATATTTATTTTTTTATTTTAGAAGGTACTGACCCTCTTAAATTTATATTAAAATCCATGCCAAAAACACTTTGAAAATACAAACAACTCTCTGGAAAAAAAAATGTCTGTATAGAAATGTTTGACAAATGCAATATGTTTATTCTATAAAAAGCAAATTGATAAGAAGAATCTTTTGATACCCTAATAGATAAATAAGAGAAGGACATGAAAAATAATTAATAAAATAAACAAATATGTGGAAATATTCAAGTTCAGAAGCAATGAAATACATGCAAATTACTAACATTTGGTGGGTTTTTTAAAACCTATTAAATTAGCGTAGTTTTAATGAAAATAGACAACTACTTAATAATCAGTGTTAGTAGGGAGACAAATAGATTTTTGCATACATTATAAATAGAAGTTTAAAATGGTACAATATTTTTTTGTAAAATATATAAGCAATGTTTATCAGCTACCTTAAATAGTTATAATTTCTCACTGAATGATTCTACTTTTGGGAATTTGGGAATGATTCTACTTTTAGGAGTGATTTAGGAATCACTCTAAACACAGAATCTATATTATAAACAAAAATGTTCAGTGTAGCATTATTTATGACAGGATAATTGGAAACAAATGTCTATCTGTGGGAGAGTGACATTTTCATTACAGAATAGTATATAGCTATTAAAGCAATATTAAGAATGCTGCATAGTAAAATATGGTTTTTTAAGTGAAAAAGCATGACACAGTAAATGTGTGTGTATACTTACACACACACACACATACATGCTCACACACTTCCTCATGTACAGAAATACAACCTGCAAAAAAATACAACAAAAATTTTTAAAAATGTTACACCAGGAATTTTTAAAGATGCTATCTTTGGAGAATAGAGTTTTTCTGTCTGTCTGTTTCTTTTCCTTATGTGTGTGTGTGCGTGTGTATGTGTGTCTGTATGTTTCAAATTTCCTTAATGAGTATGGGTTAGTTTTACAAGGGGGAAACACCCCTCTATAAAACAAAAATAGAAACATTTTTTATCTTGTGCCCGTAGGGAAGTCTAGAGGAGATAGCCTTCAAAGAAGAGAGAGCTAGAGAAATATTGCCCGCTACACTATCTAAGTTAAGAAAGTTGCTAGAGGAAAAACAAAGCAATAGAAGTTAAAGGTAGTTTGCAATCAATTTAAAATCTGGTAGGTATATTAAATCAATTTTATGGGGAGCATATTCATCTGTAGAAAACCATGCAAGAAAATAGGAAGACAAATTCTGTTTCTTTATCTTTTAAATGTGTGCTTAGGGAAAAAAAGGAGGGTGGTGACCATAATGAACTGAACAGACATTAGAATAGAATATCAAAGCAGGCGGGCATAATATAATTTATCATTGTTCTTCCCTCAACTAATTTAGATTTGTAAAACCAGTTGGGCCCATGTGTATGGGGCCAACAAAGTCGGAACTGGCCACTGAGCTTTCTAAGAAAAAGCCCTAGGCTTAGACGCTTGCTGGCTGGACCACAGAAACTGGGAGAGAGAGAGAGATGCAGGCTGACTTGCAAAACTAATACCTATGAGTCCTAATTCCACTTTTCACTAAGTCATTCCCTCCTTGGGACTCAGTTTCCTGATCTATGGACACAATAAGTGTCCTTCATTCATTAAATATGTACTGAGTGCTCAGCAGTGGGCAGAGCAGCAGGGTACAGCTGTGAACAAGACGGGCCATGGCCTGGGCCTCGCCTCGTCTCTGCCTTAGTGGGGGAGACCCAGTGCAGAGCAGTGTACAGTGTGGCTGTTGGAATAAGACTCCCTGGGCTCCAATCCCAGGTCTACCATTAAAGCTCCAACTTCAAACACTTTCACCACTTGGCCTCTGGATTAGCACTTTCTCTTGTCACTCCCTCACACCGCTTTGCCGATCTTTCCTTATGATTTGTACTTCTCAATGTTCGTGTTGCAGAGGCTCCATCTCCTGGCCTCTTTCCATCTCTAACTATCTTTGCCCAGTAGGTTATTTACAGCAGTCTTATGACCATAAATACCCTTTTATATAGTGGTAATTTCTGGGTTTGTATCTGCAGCCCGGGTATGCCCCTTTAACTTCAGATGCAATATTCCACTCACTTAATAGGCATATACAAGTTTAAATGTCCAAGAAATGTATCAATTTGGGCTCACCCCCAATAAAAACCCTGTTCTCCTGAAATGTCCCCCTGTCAGAAAATGGCTACTGCATTCTATAAGTCACTCAGGCTAAAATAGTTGGAGTCATCTTTGATTCTTCTCTTTTATTTTTCTTACCCCACATTTAATCCATCAGCATATCCTATTGGCTCCACCATCAAAAGATATTCAGAATCCAACACTCACCATTTCTCCTGCTGTGACCTTGTTCTGAAGAACCATCGTCTTTTTCCTTGATTATTACCCTAGTACATGCACTGGTTTCCTACAATTTATCACCCCCTTCAGTTTAGTCTCCATGAAGCAGCGAGGCTAACTCTTAGAAATAATGAGAGAGAGAGGGAGAGGGAAAGTGGGTAGGAGGGAGAGAGGGAGGAAGAGAAGGAAGGAGAGAGAGCAAGAGAGGGAGAGCTGGAAGGAGTTAGAGAGGGAGAGAGGGAGGGAGGGAGGGAGCAAAGGAGGGAGGGAGAGACACGTATTTTGCATGTTATATGGATTATAGTCTGTATTCTTACAATAAAGTAAGCTCGGGAAAAGAAAACATTATGAAAACCATAACAAAAAAAAAATACAATTACAGTACATGTTGAAAAAAAGTCCGCATTATAAGAGGTCTGTGGTTCAAATCCATGTTGGTTAAGGCTCAACTGTAGTGAAAGCTTCACAAGAGCAGTGATTTTGCCTGTTTTGTTTACTTCTAAGTCTCCAGACATTAGAACAGCACCTGTTTTGTAATAGATGCTAAGTAGATATTTACTGAGTGGGTGTATGAATGGCCTAGGGCAGTATAGCCCCTAGGTTTGCACAATCCAGTATGGTAGCCACTAGCATCAAAATGAGATTATTGAGCAATTAAAACGTAGCTAGTGTAACTGATAAACTAAATTTAGTTTAATTTTAATTAATTTTAAAATGGAAGCAGCGTAAAATATTTTTTCATTGAACTGAACTTCATTGTTTTTATGGGACTATATTTCATTTTAATCACTGCATTGTGTAAGATAGTATTTAAATTAAATTATTTTTAGTTTTTCAACATGAATACTAGAAAATTTTAAATTACATATGTGGCTTGCATTATACTTCTATTGAACAGCAGGCATTTTCTAGTTTCTTCATCTGTAAAAGGACAATAATGGTATCTACCTCTTAGGGGGTGTTTGAAAAGTTTGAATGAGGAAACATAGGTAAAGCACCTGCATAGCGCCTAGTACATATAACTGCTTTGGTAAATACTAGCCAGTACTGTATCATTGTTATTGTATCATTGTTGTTGTGATATTATTATTGAATATAGAGTATATAGGTCCTATATAATAGGGGACCAGTTCTTATCTTTGAGTTTAAGGAAAAGCTTCCTTCTGAAATGTGTTTGAGCTAAGTTCTAGAGGAGAATTATGGATAGATTAAATAACCTTAAGAGGGCCAGTTGGCAGGAGATGTGGTGGCCACAGCATTCCCAAAGCAAAAGACAAAGCCACAATTCAAACTTGAGTCTTTCTGACCCCAAAGCTGTGCCCTGAACCATCCTATGATATTGCCTCTCAATAAACCTGTATCAATTGAAATGGAATTTAAGACTTAAGGGGAGACTCTCCAGATCCTAAAAACGTTCCTTTTAACCTTAGACAAGCAACTTTGAAATCTGATTTGATTCAGAGCTTCTTACACTCCATGTCTGATGATCCCTGGAGTTATTATTTGGCATGTGAGAACTCTATATGATAATTTTGTTTTTTTGTATTTTACTTTAATCCTAAACAACGACATACACATATTATAAATAACGCATACAGAAATGTTATAAATAGACAAAGCTATGAGATTTCCATACCAGGTTTTTTTTTAACTTTATTTATTTTAAGTGTGTTTTTCCAGGACCCATCAGCTCCAAGTCAAGTAGTTGTTTCAATCTAATTGTGGAGGGCGCAGCTCCCAGTGGTCCATGTGGGGATCGAACTGACAACCTTCCTGTTAAGAGCACCGCATTCTACCCAACTGAGCTAACTGGCCACCCTCCACGCCAATGTTTGAATGCCTTTATGATTACACTGGTTCTAGTAGTTACCGAGAGTGATGGCATTGCTGAACCTTTAAGCCACTGTACTTCAAACTAGTGAGCAAGGCCCACAGCAGGCAAATCAAGGCTCACAAGACTGTATTTTACATTTTTACCTTTGAGGGAGTCAATGCACAAGAACTTAGCCAACTGAACCCTATCTAAGGGATAAAAGAGGGAGATGAGGAGAGAGGAGAGGTATTTTTGATTGGCAGAATCTAATTCTGTTTTAGTCAAATGCTTTGGATTGCTCCAGAAAACACACACCATATTCTATAATCTGATATACACATAAGTATTGTTACGATTTTCCTTCACATGTATATGGAATATATATATTCAAGCTGTCATAAACATACCTTATATGATAACTTGTCGTGGTATTTGGAGAATGTTACTTTGGCATCATCAAATCATCTGGACCACCCCCATCCACTCCTCAGCAGTGAAAAGTGTTCTTAATGCCCTGCAGCACCTGGAGGGACCATTCTAATTGGCCTCGAAATATACCCAAGGGTTAAATTAATTTATATGAACCTCACAGCTGGACAGCTGCCCAGCACTGTATACTAGCAGCTGTTTGACACAATAAAAACCAAGAATCATATTTTCTTGCAGCAAACATAAATTTTTAACAATGTCATCCATTTCCGCAGAGGCAAAATACAAGATTTGATTTCTGTATGAGATGACTGTGAAAGAAGCCTCCTCAGAGGTAGGGTGTCATTTTCTAAGTCAAGGCCCTGTCCTGCCACATTATTTAAGCACAACATGACATGGAGATATATTTAATAGGATTTGGCTACAGGCAAAAAGTCTGAGAAAAAGTACAGGGATTCAAAGAATTTGCTGTTGAAATATGCATGGAATTCAGAATTTACTAGAATTGAAATCCTTAAGACTCTTTGGCTTATAACAAACCAAAACAAACAAACAAAAATCCCTCTCAAGTATAACTACACTGGTACGCTCATTATGATAAGAGCTGCCATATTCCCAGAACCATGGAGAGGATAAAAAATGCATCTTTATATTTGTTTCACAATTCAACCCCACTGAAATTATTTTTATTCATCACATACTAAAGAACTGGCCATTACCTATTTATTAATAATAATAGATAGCTGTAGCACTTGCTCGGGTGCATTGCATATCTATAATTTTGCAACAGTATTGCAAGGTAGGTATTATAGTCTCACCATCTTTGATCCAAGTGCTTGGGACACAATGTGGTGGTGAGTTATCTTTCATCACTCAGAAAAAGAGCAACCTGCAAGGGTGGAGGAGCTACAAGATAGCAAAATCCTGGAGCAGAGCCACCATTCCTTCTCTGACCAACTACCCCAGGACTGTTACGTGAAAAAGATAAATATGCTCTACTTTGTTTATGCCATTGTGGTTTCATGCTTCTTTGACATATGGGTCAATCATCCACAGTCCAGGTAACGTAGATCCTGTACAAAATTGCAATCTATGTTACTTAGAAAAGAGGGAAATTCTTAATTCAAGCAAAGAAAATAGACACTGGTAGAATTGTTGGGGTAACTGCTGGGAAGACAAAGAAAAGGAGGAAAAACATAAAACTCCCAGTTTAGTTAATTACCATAAGATCTAAGAAAGAATATAAAGTAGATCTAAGAAGTCAGAGAATTCAGGGAAGAACAGAGCTAGCCATTCAATCCTGAACCTGCTACATAATGCAAAATGTAGCTTGGACGTGAAAGAATTTTTTCAGGGAGTAGGACAATTCCAGACACATGGTAGGCCCAAAGTAAATAAGTAAATATTTGTAAAATTTAATGGGCATTTCAGCTTTGTAATCAAAATATTATTAGTTTAGTATTAATCATCTAGACCAGTGGTCAGTAAAATTTTTCTTTAAGGGTATAATAATAATAATAATAATAATAATAATAATAATAATATAAATATTTTATATTTTGTGGCCAAGGAGAAACATCAAGTATATTATGTAGTTGAAATGTAAAAACCATTCTTAGCTTGAACCTCAGACCAGATTTGGTCTGAAGGCTGTTTGTCTACCCCTGATTTAGACCAATGAGGCAACAGCGTAATAAGGAGTCTGACTCAGTAAAAAATCTGAAGTCTAAAATATTAAAAATAAATATGTACTAAATCAACCTTTGATGGGTCCCTATCTATTGGAGGCCCAAATTCCTTCCTGCGCCCTTTCACAGGGTGACCCCAGGCTGCCTTGCTGATCTCACCTATACATCAATCAGACTGCTCATTACTGTCTAATCACATGTACCATTAAGCCCATGCACATTTGCTCATTCTCCTTTCTTTACCCTCTCCTGCCTTGTTTTCATATATAATATACTTGAACGTTAAATCCAGGTAACATATTACCTCTTATATACGAGATCTGACAATTAAGTTCACGAACTTGTTGCAATGATGTTGCTAACCTCTTTTGATATCAGAGGGATTATTCATTATGAATTTGTACCAAATGCACAAACAGATAACCAAGTTTACTATTTGGAAGTGCTGAAAAGGCTGTGTGGGTGACCTGGGGGTGGGTGGTTAACTCACTTGGTTAGAGCATGGTGACAATAAGACAAAGGTTGCCGGTTAGATCCCCACCCGGACCACTGTGAGCTGCACCCTCTTTAAATAATAATAATAATAATAACAACAACAACAATAATAATAGTAATGATTAATAAATAAATAAATGTATACACATAATACCTTTAAAAAAAAAGTTAGAGGACCTGAACTTTTCGCCAACAACTCATGGCTCTGGCATCACGACAATGCACCAGCTCACATAGGTAGCATTGTCTGTGAGGGAGTTTTTTGCCAGTAAACAAATAACTGTATTGGAACACCCTCCCTACTCACCTGATCTGGCCCCCAGTGACTTCTTTCTTTACCCAAAGATAAAGGAAATATTGAAAGAAAGACATTTTGATGACAGTCAGGACATCAAGGGTAATACGATGACAGCTCTGATGGCCATTCCAGCAAAAGAGTTCCAAAGCTGTTTTGAAGGGTGGACAAAGCACTGGGGTCAGTGCATCACTTCCCAAGGGGAGTACTTCAAAGGTGACCATAGTGATATTCAGCAATCAGGTATGTAGCACTTTTTCTAGGATCAGTTCACAAACTTAATTGTCCGACCTCGTATATAGCCTTTTCGAGACCCTACCCCTACCTTGTGCTGTAATCAAGATCACGCCTTCTGTGCCCTGATACTACTTTTTTGTTCATGCCTCTACTATATACTTTCCATGTGTACAAGATATGGTAATTTACATATCTTTCCATCTTCCACATTATAAGCAGGGACTAGGTTTTCCTTCAGCACCTTGGACAGTGCACACCCCACAGAAGGACTCATTAAAAATAATACTGTTTATTGAACATCTCTCTTGTGCCCGGTACTGTGCTCTTAGATTCATTACGTTGTTTAATTCTAACAACTCCCATGCAAGATAAGCTTTAACCTCCTCATTTCACAGATGAAAAGCCCAGAAAAGTTAAACAAATGACTCATGGCTTCCTAGCCAGTAAAGTGACCAAACTTGAACTCAAACCCACTTCTGATGGACCCCGACGCCCATGCTCTTGACCTGTTCGGTTGCTCCATTGATTGGTGAATAAGCAAATTAAATGTGTAACTTGAATGAGGCTAGTAGCATTTCCTACTGGAGCATTTCCAGGATGTTTTATCTATTTTTTTTTTTAAGTGAGAATGATCTGTAGTTAATATGATAAGTATTCAGAGGTGGAGGGAACCTAAGAGATCAACCGGTCCAGCTCCCTTGTTTTCCAGATAACAAAGCAGTAGCCATGAGAAAGCACTTATTTTTAATCCAAGGTCATACAACTTAAGTTCTGACCTCTTACTGTCTAGTATAGGACTTTCTAGGTCATCTCTTGCCATTTCCACCATGTTCACGAGGCTGTAACCTATAGTCAATTGCATTCCATATTATTGAACTGGCAGACTTAATGTTAATTTTGCAATAAGTGTTGAAAATAGGGCCTTTAAAATAGTTAACATTGGGTTTTGTTTTTTCGCTTGCATAGAAATTAATAAAATAAACAAAATTTCATTTGGCTTCAGTTGGGAATATCTTATAGTGGGTTTGATGGCCCTTTTCAAGATGCCTCTAACCCTTTGCCACTAGGCTTACTCTTAACATAGGACTTACGACAATGGATTTGTCTTTGGCTGCTTATTTATCTGTCTCTCTCCCCAGACCCTGAACTCCTCAAGAATGTAGACCACATGTGCATCCCCATTATGTAGCTCCGTTTTTGTCACTGAGTTGGAGAAGATCTGTGGAGATTTATTGACTTACTGAATTAAAGGTGGACCTAGGAGATGTGGCCAAAGGAAATCAGTAGGGTGACTGATCTCATCGCCCCGTGCGCGTGCGTGTGTGTGTGTGTGTGTGTGTATTTGGAACTTACTTAAGTCATCACTATTGCATAATTTATTGTTCTACAAAGTTGTTTTCTTGAAAAGTTGTTAGAAAATGCCTGTGAGTGAGACTTTAGTAGTTGTTTCCTAAGCCTGAAAATATTAGGAGAATCCAGGTGGTCGAATTCAGTGTAATCAGTGTTTCTCAGGGAACACTGTGCATAGATGAATGCAGGCTGATTATACAGTAAATATTTAATTTTAGATTCTGATTATTTCATATTGACATTTCAGAGCAGTAAATATTTTTATGCTACATTCAGCTTACACCATGAAAATATCTCCCTCAATGGCAGAGTCTACACATGTAATTGTATAATTTAATACTTTCATTTAAAACATTTCAACTTTTAGAAATCTTTTAAATTTTGAGAAAGCAATGTCTTATCTAAGAAGACTCAACTTTAGACTCTATGAACCATAGACTCATTAGTCTTTCACTAAGAAAATGAAAGGCTCACTTTTCTAAAAATGACTATTTTGATTTGGGTATTTTCCTTTCTGCAGAGCCAGTCAAACCCCATGGAAAGTCATGAAAGAGTTAAAATGTAAACCTTCATGGAGAGACATTAAGTAGATAGTTTTGCCTTTGTTGGAAAAGGGTGTTGTTAACCTCTTTACTGTTGCTAACATTTACTGTTGCGAACAGGAAAAACACTAGAGGGTTATTGAGGAAATGCTTGTTGAGTGATAAGCAGGCAGGTTTTCGGAGAAAACCAGCTCAGAATATTGAAAATTGTGTGCATGTTGGGGGTAGGGGACGTGTTTAAAGCCATCTGGTCTCCTCAACTTGTAAGTAATTCTATCTCGAGTATTCATGAGTATTTTATATGAGGCATTTGCAGAACTCTTTCCCCTTATAAGTCCAGCACATCTCCTAATTTCTAGCACTTCTAAAAGACCCAAGATGAAACATTTTGAGATATTACAATGGCCATTTTATTGATGAACAAATTGATGGTCAGAGAGGCTGGGTGAGTGACCCAAATGACACAACTAGAAAGAGTTAATGAGAAACTCTTTTTCTTCACTCTGAGCTTTCTTTAGGAGCTCCATTAGCGTTTCTTCTATCTTTTCTTATACTACTCCCAGAGAGGTGAGATGACCTTCCAAATTGGTAAGTAGGTGAAAGGAACTCAGCATGCGCTATTCATGTTCGCTTTTCCTCCTTATCTCTTGGGAGCTAGTAGTCCTGTAGAAGACATGAGTTCTCCTCAGTTCCATCATGCTGTCAGTCTTACCTTCCAGGACTCAGCCTAATTCTGGGATTCCATCAATAGGACAACTTGGCTAATAAAGTCACATCCTATATCCTGTCTTCAAGCATTAATATAGTTGATACTTTGGCCTCCATCGTTATTCTTTTATTGCTTAATATGCTCAGAAGTCAGCACGAAAGAGGGATGTTATTTATTTTGCCCTCCCCTTGAAGACTCCAAAAGTAACTAACAGAGAATCAGAATTCAAAGCTCAGGCTGTAAAATCACTACTGTAGGGGTAGTGACAGTAACAAACACCACAAAAATCCATAGGCTCCCCTGTGTTTTCCAGACTTTCTTACAGTTAGTTCAGGGCCTGGTTACAAGTTCTGACGAATGGCCTATGGGAAAAATCATAGGTGTCATTCCTGAGTAGCAACAGTAAAAAGCTGATGTATCCTTTCATTGCACAACATGCTGAGATGGTGGCTTCACCATCTCCCTGTAAGAAGTAAGAAGCCCAGAGAGCCTGGACCTCCATGTGACCACACGAAGCAGCGTGTGTTCCCTAATCACATCCGGGTTCATATGAGTAAGAACAACAAGTCTTTGATATGTCAATCCCCGCCCCCATCCAGATATTGGGGAGTTACTTTGTTTCAACAGTATAGCATAGTCATGCCTTACAAGGATATGACTGAGGAAATAAGGGCCACTGTAGATGCGAGATATGGACAAGATACATGCAAGGCAAAAACCGAAAGAGCACAGAAAATAAGGAAGCTGTGTACAGGCGTGGTCAAACAACACTGTCAGCCCAATCACTCCTTCATAGAGGTGTCCCCAATGCATTAGATTACCTGTCTTACTCCCCAACTAAACCCTAATCTCTGAGGACAAGGATGATACCACAGCCATCTCTCTGTCCTCAGTGCCCAGCACCGTCCCTGGGGCCTCTCAGATGATAGCACATGGCTATTGAGCAGAAGTGGAATGAAGCATTGGTAATGAACGCCAGAGCTTCAGTGGAGTTATTGTGCCTTTGTATTATTTGTAATTATCATTAGCATAAATTATACATCTATTCAGCATAAATATATACATATATTTATGTTTAAGTTAACTATTTAGTAAACTGAATATAGTTCATTACATAATAACCGGCCTTTTATTTTAAACAGGCATTTATGTTTCGGAGGTCAGGTCCATCAAGGCAATTAATTCAGATGGCCCAAGTGAAGGAGAGAAATAAAAGCCTTATGTTTGGAAGATGATTAATATAACTATCCAAAGTCTAAAGAAGAGCTAGGGAGAAATTTGGAGCTGGAAGGGACAAACAGCCAAGCCAGTGGCAGAGCATCACCCAGAGGTGGGGAATATGGCTTTAGAAAATGTAAGAACCAAGGGCTAAGGACCAAAGGCTAAGGACTGAGGCCAGAGCTTCCCGGGTGGAACAGAGCATTTAACGGGGGGAGTGGTGTTTGCTGTGTTGGGAGACAAGCCAGCAAACAGCAGCATAGCCCAGGAAGCCATTGTCATAGCATGGAGAAGTAGTATAGACGGGTGATGAAGGAGAAGCAGAGCTGCTGTCCCCATGCTGAGGACCACCCACGGGCAGAGAGGGGAGCCTGCTGCCGTGAGCAGACAGCAGGGCCCTTTCCATTCGGGAGAGAAGACCTTCTGTTTGCAACATGTAAGCCAGACTCAGGGTTCTTGGATAGTCTGGGAGCAGATGGGGGTGATGGAGCCTCCAGAGAATAATGCCAGATTTCAATCCAGTCTGGAGGAGAGGCTACAGCTGGCTTTAATTGAAACTGAACAACTAAAAAGATAATGACAGTTCTTATATGCCAAGGACATGGAGCAAGTCACTCCTATTACGTTTCTAAGGCACAATCCTAGGCTCAAGGGTGGATCATAAAGCAACATTTGGCAAGGACTTTGCTCTCAGGAATCTAACCAGTTAGCCTGGAAAAGAAGAGGTATCCAGTGAACTATAACTATTGGCACAGTGATCCTTGACCCCCAAGGGGAAAATCCAGTCCTCATCTGGGTAGCCTTGATTATTAATGATATGTCCCCAAACTACATTTCTTGTATTTTCTACTAGGGGCCTTTCTCTTGCCAACCCCAAGTTCTGGTGAAAACTAGTGACGTTTTTATTGACCTCAAAATGTGCCATGTCTTTTAGTGGACTTGAATTGGTGCTCCCTTTGCTTGGAAATCCTTTGTTAGCTAAGACATTCCTACTCAATCTACAAGATGTAAGTGTAATTCGTCTTCCCTGATACTTTTCTGATTCTCTCAGGGGAAACTGAGAGAGGGGGCGGGGGCTGGGAAGGGAAAAGAGAGAGAGAATACTAATATTGTTGAACTCGTATTATATTTAATATGAGTTCGGTAATACTTCCCGAAGTTCACATGTTGAAGCCTTAGTCCCCAGTGTGACTATTTGGAGACAGACTACAAGGAAATAAACTTAAATGAAGTCATAAGAGAGGGCCCTGTAATGATAGGGTTGTAGCCTTTTCAGAAGAAACACCAGAGAGCTCACTCATTCTCTCCCTGCCGTGTGAGGACACAGCCAAGGTGGCCATTTGCAAGCCAGGAAGAGGGCTCTTCCCAGGATCCACATTAATATTGGACTTCAAGCCTCCAGAACTGTGAGCGGAAAAAAAAAAAAATGCCTGTTGTTTCAGTCGCCCCGTCTGTGGTATTTTGTTATGGTAGCCTGAGCTAAGAGAGTCAGTATGTCTTTTCCTACCTTATGTTCTTCCGTCACCCTAACTACCGGACTAGTAGGCATCATTTTCCCCCTTCACAAAAAGGAGGCCAGAGCCCTGAGAGGTGAAATAACGTGCGTGCTTATAGGCACACAGGGGAGTGAAGATTTGAACGTGAGCCTGTGTGGTTAGGAGGCCTGTGCTCTTTCTGTCGCATGTCCCTGCACCTCAGGCCTTCCCCTCGACTGCCACAGGCGTGACGTACCTGGCACACCCCTGGGTGACAGCAGTCTTCATACCACATGGCAATGAGCTGTTCTCCCTTCGGTGCAATAAAATTACTCGTAAAAGGTAGAATTGCTAACCTGAGAGAATCTGAACAACCAAACTGATAGATAATTAAAATTAATAAGAGGTATTCATATGTCAACTGTTACAGAAACCAGAGGCATGGGGAAATCCTTTGGGCTGGGAAGGATATGCTTTCAGCCCAAAAAGAAATACGTTTGAGTGTTCATTCTTTGCCAGGTACTGTTATTCACTGGGAGAAAAGAAGAATAGGGGATCATGTTGGCCCTCAAGGAACACAGAGCTGAGTAGAAATAAAACATTAAATATTACTTTTCTGTTCTCATATGTCATTTGATTAGGGTCTGGCTGACTGTGTAGGAGTCAGCCTTGGCTACACATTAGAATCATCTAGGAAACTTTAGAAAACACTGCTACCTGGGTCCCACTTCCAGAGACTTTTATTTAATTGGTCTGGGGTGTGGTCTGGCTCTCAGGAGTCTTATAAAGCTCCCCAAGGGATTCTAATGCACAGCCCAGGTTGAAAGTCAGTGGGCTAGGAACCTAGAAGGAGGAGGGAGATTCTAGGTTTAATAGAAAGAAGGAGAGAGAGAGAGAGAGAGAGAGAGAGAGAGAGAGAGAGAGAGAGAGAGAGAGAGAGAGAGAGAGAAGGAGAGCAAGAGTAGAGCAGAGGCACATCTAAACAACGTTCACTACCATTCTGCACTCAGTGGCATTTCACAAGTGCCCGTATTGTGAGAAGCATTGTAGAGGACCTATTAATACAATTCAGAGAACATGCATTAAGAGCTAAAACAAACAACACAAAAATCAAATGCCACTGTTTATTTAGTGAATGTCTTTCAAGGGGCTGTAAGTACTAGAAAGACATTATCTTAATAGGCTCCCATCATCTCTGCTGGGTAGGGGGCAGGTTAGACTTTTATTAAATGGTGCCACATTGAAGTGCATTCTTTGCTTGGATCAGAAACTAATAGAACATAAAAGATGGGGTCCAGCTACACCATTATCATAAGGGTTATAACTGAGCATAGCAGAGGAATTCTCCTAGACATAGGACCTCAGAGAAGAGGCTGGGAAAAGAGGCCCGGAGGGTGGGCTGGAGGTCTCTTTGGAGGGAAAACAGAAGCAATAAAGCAGCAATAATATTATTCTCATGATGACTATTATCCACCCGTGTAATGCCAGGCTTCCTGCTTGTTGTTTTCCATATATCATCTCCAGTGTTCATCCTGTGAGGCAGGTATCATCCCCATTCTATAGAGGAAGAACATGGTACACGGAGAAATTAAGCAACTGCTTCCAAGTGGCCAAGTTAGGGTTAGAATCCAGGTGGGATCTGAATGAGACTCTAGAGCAGGTTCTCTTAATCTTAGGCATTCTTTTAAGAGAGGATGCATTGGGAACACAAGTGGGTGAAGATAAGGTAAAGGAAGTAAGACTCTCCTCCATGTCTTGAAATCAGAACAGGTTCTATAGGGGGTTGATAAGGACTGCTCTCGGAATGAGTAGACAAGAGATAGCTAAAGGCCTCCGTTGACTGCTGAATGGGCTGCAGACTTCAGAACAGAGGCTTTGGAAGGGGTTTCAGGTGGAAGCTCAGGGGAGGTACTTTGTCATCGTTGCCCATCCCAAGAGCACTGCTGAAAGTCTTCAGGCCAGGGTCATGGAAATGGGATGACGGAGAAAGGAGTGGTTACAGTACACCAGCCACATAATTGAGTTAAAATGTGTGTTTGATTATTGAAACGTCTTCATCTCTTGTTATGTTAATAGCACTTGTGAATTGTGTTGGGTTTGGCACACACACACACACACACACACACACACACACACACAACATCCTGTGTAGTATTCCAGGATATCATACATACTACCCTATCCGCAGAACAGAGCATCTTCAGCCTAAGCCTTTGGAATACCCCAGGAAAGAGTGCCTGGGGTAAATCCGACATCAGCCCAGTCCTTGACTTTTTTAGTTTAAGCTGCTATTTATTATGCCTTAACAACGGACTAGGCCCTGTGCTAAATGCCCTAAATACATAATCTCATTTAGACACACAGTAACCCCAGGATGTTGGTACTGTTGCCAGCTTAGACTTACTGATGAAGAAATTGAAGCTTCAAGAGGCAGATGGGCTCATTCATGGTCACACAGGTAGTTGAGTGGGAATTAGAGTCCAGCTCTTCCTGACCCTAAAGTCTACGTCCGTAGCCAGCACACTATGATGGAAATGGCAATGTGGTAAATATCATCCCTCCATGTGCATTAACAGCTTTATGGGTGATCACTTTCTGCAAATTCAGTGTGAGAAAATGGCACCCAGTGGCAGCTACAAAAGCAAATATTTCTATATAACTGGATTAAGATCTAGGACAAGAAAAAGAAGAATTCTAGGATACTCAGCAATAGCTAGTTCCCAGCTGTAGTACTATGCTTTAGCTCTGAGCCTGCATTTTTAGAGGGATGGTGTATTAGTTTGCTATAGCTGCTGTAACAAATGTCCACAAATGTAGTGGTTTAAAGCAACATAACATGACTGTCTCAGTTCTGTAGGTCAGAAGTCTGACACAAGTCTCACTGGACTAACATCCAGGTGTCAAGAAGGCTTCATTCCTTTCTGAAGGCTCCAGGGGAGAGTCCGTGTCCTCACTTTTTCCAGAAGCTAGAGGCCACCCACATTTCTTCCTTCATCTTCAAAGCCAGCAATGATGGGCTAAGTCTTCAGGGCACATCACTCCATCACTCCAGTGACCTGCTTCTGATGTCATCTCTGTCTCTGACTCATATTATGCTTCCATCTTCCATTTTTAAGGCTCTTGTGATTACATTGGACTGAGAATTATCTCCCTATTTTTAAAATTAGCAAATGATTAGCAACCTTAATTCTGTTAACCTACATTCCCCTTTGACACATCACAGGTTCCAGGGGCCATGGGCATCTTTGTGGGGACTATTATTCTGCCTGCCACAGATGTTGACAAACTATGCCAAGCCGTGAAGCCTAGGGAAGAAACAAAATGGCTGTAAACAGTGCTATAGTACAGGAAAGCTTACAATGAAAAGCAAGTCTGGGGCTTACTTTCTACCTCCTGTGTCTACTTTCTACCTCTATCTCACTTTCCAGAGGTAACTACTTTTAAACGGTTTTTGAGGGGAAGGTGTTTCTTCAGGTTACCTCCATATCTCTAAATTGAAGGCTTATCAAGTTCTTAATTGTTGTCTTTCTCTATCTGCATTAGTTTTCTGGGGCTGCCGTAACAAAGTACCATAAACTTTGGCTTAAAACAATAGAAATATATTGTCTCACATTCTGGAGGCTAGAAATCCAAAATAATTACGTTGGCAGGACTATGTTCCCTCGGAAACTTAAGAGAGAGAATCATTCCTTAACTCTTGGTGCTTCTTGTGGTTTTCAGGCAATCCTTGGTATTCCTTGGCTTTTAGCTACATAACTCCAATCTCTGCCTTCGTCATCACATGGCATTCTTCTGTGCGTCTCTGTGTCTTCAGATGCTTGTCTTCTTATAAGACACGAGTCATATTATATTAAGGGACTACCCTATGACCTCATCTTAACTAATTATACCTGCAACAACCTTACTTCCAAATCAGATCACATTCTAAGGCACTAGGTGTTAAAACTTCAACATGCTTTGTTTGGGGGGACATATTTCAACCCATAAAAGTCTCGTCTATGGATTTCTGCAGTGACCAATGAGGACATTAGGAAAAGTGGATGGAGCAACCAGGGGTATTTATTAAAAAAAAATATAAGTACAAGGAGAGGCATCTGGTCCAAGATGGCAAGAATAAAACACGGAATGATATCTTCACCCTTTTGATACTACACTGAAAATAT
Organism: Rhinolophus ferrumequinum; assembly: GCF_004115265.2. Classification (NCBI taxonomy): domain Eukaryota; kingdom Metazoa; phylum Chordata; class Mammalia; order Chiroptera; family Rhinolophidae; genus Rhinolophus; species Rhinolophus ferrumequinum. Next base: position 41,630,134 of record NC_046292.1, read on the forward strand.
GGTGAAGAAATAAAAACTAGGCCATACATAGAAATGGAACCATCAGTAGATGAGAGATTTCAAAAGGTTACTGAAAAACAGAGAATGGAGACTGATTACCGATGAATGAAGATAGTCTTCCTGCACTACTGAATTCCCAGGAGTTTTTGTAGATGTGGAGTGAGAAATAAGGATGAAAACAGGGAAATGAATTTGAAGCCTGTAGCTGGAGCAGGCAAGTTCTCAGGAAGTTCACCTGCCTTTCTTTGGAAGTATCTTGCAAAACAAGGTAGTAAACTGAGAAATAGAATGTCATGAGACCCATACAACAGAATACGTAACCCAAGAAAAGCCATGCGACAATAGCCCAATACCCTAAATACCCAGCAGACAGGCACCTACCCCTGACAGACCCCTGCTCGATCATCTCAGCAACACCTGCCAACCTACAAGCCCCATCCGCCTCCTCAGAGCCCTTATTTGCTGTGCAATGTCTCACTCTGAAACAGGAGTAGACAACCAACCAAGAATGATCCCTGAGGAACGCTGAAAACAAGCAGGAACAGATCATGATATAGCGGCACAGAAATATCCAGGAACCAGAAGAGAATTAAAAAAAAAAAAGTACTAGTTTCCTTTAAAACATTCAAGAGGATATTGTAATCATTAAAACAAAAATGTACTTAAGAAAAAACTCTTGGAAATTAAAAATGTGACTGCTGGTGAAACAAAGAAAATCCATACCAGAATAAGAAAATGAGGTTAAGAATAAAGCAAAACCTTTCTGAAGGAAAATGAGTCCAAACTTAAAATTGTTTCCCAGCTGATTAAAAGTGAGGGCAGACTTAAAACAGATACGTTCTCAGGAAGTTCACCTGCCTTTCTTTGGCAGCTATCTTGCAAAACAAGGTAGTAAACCAAGAAAGAGAATGCCATGAGACCCATACAACAGAATATGCTACCCAAGAAAGTCACAGGATGATAGATGTTAGATTAGAAGCACCCAGATTGGCTCAGGAGCCAAAGCCCAAGGCAGGAGGTCACCAGGGAAAATCAAGTAGAGGTAGAGATGGAGATGGAGATGGGATTTGAAGGATTAAATGGTATCATCCAACACTTGAGAAACGCTGGGACTTAAGCAAGGCAACTGGTTGAGTGTGAAAAAGGAGATTCCCTTTAAACTTGATGTTGAAGTCTTTCTTCTCTCAGTGATGCAAGGATTGAGACATAGGCTCTAGAGAGAAGGAGACCTAATCTCGGCACGATGCTTGGCTCTGCTTTGAACATTTACACAGTGATAATAATTCAAGTTCCATGATTTCTTTTGAAGTCTGGAATAAAACCATCAATAATTCACTGAAGACTTAGTCACGGTCCTGGGGCAGAAAACGGATGCCATCAGTTGGGGGTGTCGGGGAGAATTGTGGGTGGAAGGGTGCGCTCAGCCATGGCATTGTCTTACAAAACTGGGAGTCGAGAGAGACTGGCTAACGGGGGACAAGGAATGGATGTGAAGCGTGCTGTGAGAAGCAAAGGAGACCTGAGAAGGAACTGAGAATACATTTTGGAAGAAGTGGATTTATGAAATGGACAAAATCCTCACTGGTCACCGCAGATGTCCACAGACAATTGAGCGAAAACTATTAAAAGCTTCATAATCAGTTAATTTAGACACATAGCGGTAATCTGCAGAAAGACATTCTCTCCCCCCACCCCCAAAAAAGGTTAAAACTCGTTGCTTCTGGAGAGTTGGGACTGCAGAAGGAAGTAGACAGGAGACTGTTGCTTTTCATTAGAAGCCTTTTTGTCCTTAAGACTTTTTCAATGATGTGCATGTATTATTTTCATAAGATAAAGATGTAGTAAAATATAATTTCGGAACATTTCAAGCATTTCAAGTAAGTATCAGAAAAGTGTAACGAACCCTTGTTATACAGCTTCAACAATGAACAATTCCTGGCCAGTCTTGTTTCATCTACAGCCCTACCCATTTCCTCCCCCTCCACAGTGTTTTGATGCAAACCCTACGTACATTATTTCATTCCTAAATATTTCAATATATCTAATATATATTTTTTAAACTTAAGCATGAACGATTATCATACCTTTAAAAATTCCTTAATACCAACAAATACCCAGTAAATGCTCAGATTTCCATTGTCTCCTAAAAATTAAAAAAATTACTGTGTAAGTCATTATTTGTTTTCAAATAACCAAAAGATTCTTAAATTAAAAAAAAAATCACAAAAAAACCTTTTCATTAGTTCTATTCTGCAGAGAACAGAACTAACAAAAAGGTTTTAGCAAAATATAAGGAAGGATTTTTCAGTAAGGAAAACAGTTGGAATTTGCTGCTTTGGAAGGTCATAAATTCATCTCCCTCTAAATAAGGAAATGATGCCTGGGTGACGAGTTGACTTAGGAGGGAGGTTTTTTGTTTTTTTTTCCCCATGGTCCCTAATAACCTTACATTCGTTAACTCTAATGACATCATGAATTCATAGAGAACTCTAACACCCACAAACTATGTCTGATAAGGACCATTTAGACAGTGTACTCAGAAGTCTTGTTTTCTTTTCTCTTCCTTCTGTTCATGTATTTCACAGGTTTAACAGTTGCCCAAGCTTCTGCATTACCCTTAAAAGCCCCCAATTTCCCCCAAGAAACTGTAAATCATTTGAGGTCAGAGACCTTGTCTCTTGCATTGCTAAATCCCCAGAATAGAGCACATAGTGGAAGCTCGTTTTCCACCTGCTTCCCCCGGGAACAGAACTGAGACCCAGAGATCTGCAGGTAGGAAGGTAGGAGGCTTGCCAAGCACTGCTCTCTGAAACGATATCTGTGATCCAGGTGGTGAGTATGACTGAGCAGAAGGATGTGTTGAACTGTGATGCCTCAGCTGACCCTTCAGGGGTTGGGATCACTTCATAATTGCCCCAAATCTAGGCAAGGGGTTGGGTTCTTGTGCCCCACCCCCATCAACCGGTCATTGAACACAAGCTACCTGTTACAGCAGAGGCTTAACCTTGGGCAAAACAACTCCCTCGTGCCGAGGGCAGTGCCCAAACTGGGACTCGGCTCTGAGCGTTAGTGGCCAATATTCCCAGCACCTGGGAGAACAGGAATGCCTCAACCCTAAAGTGGGGTCTGGGCAGAACACTCCTACAATACTCAGGCAGTGCTCATCTAACTGAGCTGCACAGCCAGAGCTATTGCCTGTCGCTGTCCTCGAGGCACCCTGCACTTCAGCATGATATTCTCATCCTTTGGAACATGTGACTGATTCCTTTTAACTTTTTTAGGTGTTTACATATTTTACGCCACCTTTCCTTTCCAGGTCACGATTCCTGAATTCTCTGGCTAATTTATCATCATGACACGACATGTGCTCTTCTTCTGAAACACTTATATAAACTCTTGCAAATTCACTGGGTGTAGGCAAATAGTAGTGATAAAAGTCAAAGAAAGAAGCACTTGCTCACATTTTGAAGCCCCCGTCCAAAAGTCAGTCAGCCTCTCTGTGAAATCTAACTGCACTCACATGGGCATAGCTAATGTCTGTAAACGGTGACATTTGCAGACTAGAGGCAATCATCTTGTAATGAGTTGTCTCTCTCAGTAGGCTGCGATTTCCTCAAGTCTGAGCTTGTTCACTTGCATTCCCAGAGCCTAGCACAGCTCCTGGCACATGATAGATGTCCAATAACGGTTCTGTCAGATGAATGAATGAATAAATGAAATCAGTCAATCAATCAATCAGTCAAAATTTGGGATCTTTCTTATGCCATGAATTCAGTTCTTTCTACTGTTTTCCTGACATTTCATAATTGCCGCTAATGTGATTCACAAGCAGAACTGGGAAATAAACACCCGGATAATAAGCCTGCCTTGTGCCTTTCACCACATCAGCACAATAGAGTCATGTTTTAAACAAAAAATGGTGGTGGTGGCGGAGGGGGGGTGCAATTGCTGCTAAAGCTCTAGTACAATTAATTTTAATTAGCATTGCTCATTGTAAGAAATGATAAGGTATCAGCCATTGTAATTGCCAGTGTTGACAATTAGTTAAACTCATTAACATCTCAAGACCTACTCTAATACAGACTTACTGAATTTGAAAGATTTGGAGGAAAGGTAGGGAGGAGGTGTTTGTAAATTCCTTCAGTTTTTTATTGGCTTCGCAAACATATCCTGTGAATGATCATTGCCCAGTGTCCTTAGGTTGCTGAAGAGGGATACCTAAGAACTCTAGCCTCTTCTACCCGAGAGATTCTTCTAAAAATGCAAGTTGCAGTGTGTCACTCAAATACCTCCAGGATTCCCCCACTGACCACAGGAAAGTTCTCAGTCTTCTCAGTATTGGATTCAGAGCTCTTAGATTTCTAGCTCCATCTCTTTCCTAGCTCCATCCCTTTTCCAGCTCCATCTCTTAAATGCTCCTCCATTCTCCTTGTGCTCCTCTCCCAATGAATTTACATATAGGCGATTCCTCTTAACCACTTGGCTCTCTGGTGCCTTTGTGACTGCATAGAGGTCTCCTTGTCTTAAATACTTTACACCATTTTTTTTTTTTTTTTTGCCTGACAAACTTCTACACTTTTTAAGACCCAACTCAAATGATTTACGTCTTCAGGAAAAACAAGTTACTCCTCTGTGCTCCCTATGGATTTTGTGTGTGTGTGGGGGGGGGAAGGGAGCTCCATGTATCACTTACCACATATATTATATTCACTCAATTATCCCTCTGTGTTTCCAACAAGCCTATGTCTTCTGGGGGTTCTTAATGTATAGCACAGTGCCTGGCAAATGGCAGACCTGCAACAACTATCTGTTGAATGAGCAAATCAAACGGTAGACAGAGGGATAAGTGACTGACAAGGTAATGAGTGAGTTACCAGAGGGTAAGCGGTGAAGGGGGTGGGAGATGAGGGTAAAGGGGATCAAATATACGGTGATGGAAGGAGAACTGACTCTGGGTGGTGAACACACGATGTGATTTATGGATAATGTATTACAGAATTGTACACCTGAAATCTATGTAACTTTACTAACAATTGTCACCCCAATAAACTTTAATAAAAAAAAAACTGAAGAGAAACAAAATAATCTAACATTGGATATTTCCAAAGGGAGCCATGGGTAATTTGTTATTTTCATGTTATAAAATGTGCTTGATTTATGTTTGTACTAGGGAAAAAAAGATAAACTTTAAAACTATGAAAAAAGAAAAGGTAATAAGTGAATAAATGAACACATTCATTAGCACATGGATCCCTCAGCACAGATGTCCAGAGAGTCTGACCAGGAGCACTATTTCTTTGGCACTTAAAGCTTCACTTCCTTCTTCCTAAATTCAGAAGGGAATGAAAAGAATATGGTATCTTCAAAATTCTGATTTAGTGTCTACATTAGTTTATGATCTAAATTAGATTCACTAACTATAACAACGTCAACAACAAAAATTGACATCCATCAAGTACTTTCTATGTTCTTGGCACTAAGTTCTTTAGTTGTAATAACTCGTTATGATTTCACAACATATTTTTGAAACAAGAGCTATTATTAGTATCCCTACTTCACGGTTAAGCAACTGAGCCAAAAAGAAGTTTAGAAACTTGCCCTAGATCACCTAACTAGAAGGTGGCTCTTTCTCAAGGTTTACTTTTTCAGGCCCCAATATACAGAAGACTCATGACACCGAGCTGGTGAAAACCCGTTTTGCGACTAACCTTGATGTCCCCAGATTACTCAGGCTCAATCAAGAAGCCTTAGGGTGGGGTGTTGAGATGATGATGATGCAAAACAAAATGGAGAGATGATGTTTCATAGAAGCGATCCTAATTCTGAAATAGCAAAGTGGAGGACCATGAGTAAAAGTTATAAGGAAACATTCTAGTATAAAATGCAAAGATGATATTTTAATAGTATCACTGCCCCCTTTCTACCATTTTTCTGCTCTCCCACCCTCCGGAACTTCTCCTTCCTTTTCTAATTTCGTTGGCGGGATAACCAGTCACTCAGTTTTCCACTTAATTTGACTTCTCGCTCTCCCTGTCTCTTAGGTACAATTGGTTATTTGGATCTTCACTCTGTCCCACAGTCATTACCTGAGTTCAGATCTTCCTTATCTCTCAATTGGGTTCCTGACTGCGGTGCAATATCCTTCATTAGCATTCCTAGCTCCCATCATGGTATTTTCTTAAATAAAATGCTACTACCATTACTACTACTACTAATAATAATTCTAATACAAAAAATAATAACCGTGGCACAATCATTGTATGTGTCTCATTCTCTCAGATCAGAGAACAAACTCCTTCCCTTGAAATATAAATCTGTCCCCAACCTAGCCACTGCCTATTTCACTTTCCTTATCTCCAACTACTTCATCCGTCTCATCTTCTGTTGCACATGCCCTGATATTTATAACTCTATCCTGTTGCTCATACAAAGGTAAATATGTATGTATGTATGTATGTATGTATGTATGTATGTGTGTATATATATATATATACACACACACACACACACATATATGAATGGATTTTGGCATAATTCAAAAGGTATAGCTCCTCCTGGAAGCTATTTCCTGGAGGAAATCCTAGCCCTCAACTTGGAAAAAATCATTCAAATTCTCACGTTTTCTTCTAATATTTCTATCTACTTCTATGTTAGCACTTATAAAATGACTTTACTTTCTTTATTATATATTTTATTTTACATTGGTCTGAGCTTCTTGAGGATGTGGACCATGCTTTAGTCAATTATCAAAATTAAGATACTGCTTGGCTTATAGAAGACTTTTAATAAAAACATTTTAATTAATAATCGTTTTAAAAAGTCAGACAATTCCTTATAAAATCCAGATTTCTGGCTTCTTCTGAAAAATTGGAAGCTATCTCAAGACTGGCCCTAACCTCCTACACTACAGAAAATATTGCTTCAGGGCTAAGCACTCTCCAGTTCGCTGCAGGCCTCACCAACCCCTCCTGTTTCACTCCCCGCTGACTTCACTCACATAGGTTACCTGCCTGGCTCTTCTAGCCTTTTGTTTTGTGAAACAAATTGCAGCACCAATTGGAGATGGGAGTTGAACTCAATTTTAGTTATGGTTTATTCCAACCTTGAGGTGCTATGATTCTGAATACCATTCTCAAACAAAAAGCAATGCCAATCAGCAAAGAAACCTGGAGAACTCCAGTTTTGAGTTTCTTTCTAACGCAGAATAATTCAAGATGTCATCATTACCTACTTGGTCTTTTGAAAAAGTCGGTTAAAACACAAGTTTATAGGAACTCAGTGTAGTGAAAGAGCCAATTCAAGAAAGTAATGTAGACCCTAATCCTGTATGTAATTTTGTATGTATTTGACAAAGGAAGCAGAATTTGAAAAGTAGGAGAATTCTAATAGTCTCTAATTGCAGTATGCAAATATTCCAATAGATCTATTAAGTTCATTAAACTTATTATTTTACAAGGTGATGTGACTCTAAAATGCCGCAATTCCTTAGAAAAGTCCTTTTCCTTTCTTTTTATTTTTTAAAATGTAATCATTAAGTAGAATTTCTAGAGTCCAGATTAAGGGTCTGGGAACTAGCCCTGATTTGTTGAAAGCCCTGATTTGACGTGGGCTGGACTTGGTGATTGGGCTCTAATAGGCAATCTTGCTATAATGTTTCTTTTCCCACTGAGTTTCAGAGCAGAATTGACTGATCTGCTCAGTTGAACCACCTTCTTCCTCCAACACAACTCCATGTACACACCTTCTGAAGAGTATGTATGCTCAGTACAAAAGGGTGACTTTTTCCTCTATAGTCAAAGATGTGGGTGATTTGGGAAAGGGAAATCTGAGCTCTTCACTGTGGTGTTTTTTGAAATAGTACCACATTATAAGAGGAGAGTGGTCACAAGAAGTGGCCTATCATCTTTATCTTACCCATAGTACTTTGCACAGTGTTTTGCTCATAGTAGTATTCAATGAATCTATTGAATAAATGACTGCTCTAAGACCCAGATAAACTAGTCTTCCTTTCCAAGCAGGTAAGTGGCTTGCCTTCTGGTCACATCTCAGAATATTTGATGGTAAAAATGTAAGAATAACTATCTATACACTTCAAAATCAGATTAAATAATACTAGGGAAACGTGTATGATCTACAATCCATAGAAAAGATGAGATTTCATAGTTGCCACCCAACATCCACACACAACTGGAGTCTCCTTTTCCCTACGCTCTTGTAAGATGTGATTTTTAACTCTTCATAGAATGTTTCACTCTTTGCCCAACATTGGAACTATCTGTGAACATATATGTCTGTCCAAATAGGTTATGAACTCCTGAAGAACAAAGAATATGTTTGATTCAATCTCTTGGCTCCATGTCTAACTTAGTGTTTTGCATGTAGTGGAAGCTCATTGGGTATTTGATAAAATTGTTTGAATCTATACTCCAGAGAAATGAACTACAATCATGCAAAGAGAATCCCTTTCATTCATTTCAAAACTAGACAGACTAATATATGTAATATATATATAATACCGTGTTTCACTGAAAATAAGACCTAGAGGGACCATCAGCTCTAATGCGTCTTTTGGAGCAAAAATTAATATAAGACCCGGTCTTATTTTACTATGAGACCAGATCTTATATAATATAAGACCCAGTCTTATATTATTTTTTGCTCCAAAAGACAGATTAGAGCTGATTGTCCAGCTAGGTCTTATTTTCGGGGAAACACGGTATATATATATATATATATATATATATATATATATATATATATATATTAGATAGCCTAATATATGTATGTTATATATTAAAGATGTGTGATATATTATATATTAAAAATTATATATTATATATTATACACACACACACACACACACACAAATACGAGGTCTGACAATTATGTTCGTGAACTTGTTGCCACGATGTTGCTAACCTTTTTTCTATATTAGAGGAATTATTCATTATGAATTTGTACCAACTGGACAAACAGTTAACCAAATTTACCATTTGGAAGTGCTGAAAAGTCTGTGTAAAAAAGTTAGACGACCTGAACTTTTCGCCAACAATTCATGGCTCTTGCATCACAATGCACCAGATTACACCACATTGTCTTTGAGGGAGTTTTTAGCCAGTAAACAAGTAACTGTATTGGAACACCCTCCCTACTCACCTGATCTGAACTCCAATGACTTCTTTCTTTACCCGAAGAGAAAGGAAATATTGAAAGGAAGACATTTTGATGACAGTCAGGACATCAAGGGTAATACGACGACAACTCTGATGGCCATTCCAGAAAAAGAGTTTCCAAATTGCTTTGAAGGGTGGACTAGGCACTGGCATCAGTGCATAGATTCCCAAGGGGAGTACTTCGAAGGTGACCATAGTGATATTCAGCAATGAGGTATGGAGCACTTTTACTAGGATGAGTTCACGAACTTAATTGTCACACCTTCACATATTTTCAAATCTTAAAAAAGATACCATCTTGTTTTCAAGAGATGATATTATTACCTCATTTTATAAAAATAACTCTGCTTAACATACGAATCAGGAAGTTACTATTGCTACTAGTATTTCTCCAAGGGGAAATGAGAATACCCACCAAAGTGAGGACTACCTACAACAATAAATACCTTGTTATTTTATCCCAAATAGCTAAAGACTCGAGGCCTTGGACTTGTCTCTACTGATGCCTTGATTAACTCATGGAGATATGGAATGGTGTTATTCCAAGGGACTGTTAAAATCAAGTTTGTAACACACATCTTTTGGGAATTATGTAGCAAATCACATTTTAAAAAATTAATAATGATGTACCCAAGTTTCCAAATTATTTGATTTTTAATTTTTTAAAATAAATGGAAGGGGAGCTGACTCTGGGTGGTGAACACACAGTGTGATTTATGGATGATGTGATACAGAATTGCACACCTGAAATCTATGTAATTTTACTAACAATTGTCACCCCAATAAATTTAAAAAATAAAATTAAAAAAAAATAAATTAGACAGGACAAGATTCAAGGTTATCTTAAAATGTCAATCTCACTCATGTGCTTTGTGATGTGCTTACTTGAGCAGCAGGAATGGCGCTGAGCTATAACTAGTACATGGGTAATTGTGCACAACCCTGGGGCTGCCCATGGGAGTGTGTGAATATCATTTGTCATTTGTTTTATGAAGGAAAAACATTTTGAAAACCATTTTTCTAGCCCAGCACATTCATTTTACAGATGCAGACACTAAGACTGTGAGATTTCACAGCATAATTTAGTGGCTGACATAAGATTTGAATTCAGGTCCTCTAAGGTATAGTGCAGTACACTTTCTACTCTACCACAATGAAAAGTGGATATTTTTATAGCATCTAACTGGAACAGACACTGCCTCTTGTTATTTTAGGAGTTCACATTTTTTTCATTGCACTGAAGCATGCTCTCTTTCGATCAGATTAAAGCTGACAGAGATGAAACAGTTTTGGGCAGACATCCTTGGGTTGGCTCCAGGGCCTCTAATCTGCATTTCATCATGATACAAGCACATGTTTCCATCATTGGTACACCCGCCTGCATCAGCCGGGATGTTAATCACATGCTAACCCAATTTTCTCTGTGAATTTATTACTTACTCTTCATTTAAGTTCATGAAACCTAACACAGCCCCAAATAAGCATAATGACCTTAACAAGAAGCTCTTGGCTCAAGAGCCATGCCTACTAGGCAACAGAGCCCAAAGCTGAAGCTTTAGGAGCAGAGCGGGTGTGTGTATGTGTGTGTCTGTGTGTGTGTGTGTAGGGAGAGGGCGGGGGTATCAGTCTTACCATAATACCTTGGGGACTTTCTACAAAAGATGATTATAATGAAAATTTTTGTTAGATTACATAGCAGTGGTTGAAATGTATGAGCAAGTCATGATTTAGTAATAAAATACAATTCTTGTTTTAACTTGATACAGCTCAATCGTACCAAATTGATCTATGATTTCCAAAATTAGAGGTGTGGCCACATGTCTAGGTCAGGACAGAGCGGAAGATGTTAGAGTGCATGGAGGGTGAATGGAAGCTATAATGGGAAGGCATTTTGGAAGCACAGTCCAAATGCAAATTGGTTGTTAGAGAAACTATTCAGATCCATCTGGTGGCTGCATGTGATGAATGCTAGAACTCTCATCAATGGATATTCACTTTGGCAATGGCAAAGAAAAATAAAATAGAACCAGGCAGGACACCAGAGTGTGGATGTTGGATTCAAACCCTCTTGCAAATGTGCAGCAAACACTCACCCCATGTTTTAGCTAGTAGTCATGGAAGAAGAGGAGTTTTTTTTTAATTAAAAAATTAGTAAGAAGGTGTATCAGAGACATGATAACTACATTATATCACTGAGGGGGGAAATGTCTCTTTGCTTGCTGAATTTCCAGATTGTCTGTCTACATTGATTTATTCATTCATTCCACCTACATCTGTTCCCGAGCACCTGTTATATGCAAAGCACATTACCAGGCACCCAACATACAAGAATGGGAGAACTGCATTCCAGCTCTCATGGAATGCTCAGTCTAGTGGGGGAAGTAGACCCTAAACAAATACAGAAAATTATACAGATAAGGACCAAGCTATACTTATCAGAAGTCATGCACTTACTACCTGCCAGCTACTGTTTTAAGTACTGTACATGTATTCTCTTATTTAATTTTCACAAGTACCCTATTAAGTAAGTATAATTATTTCTCCCATTTTCCAATGGGCAAGTAAAGCACAGCTCAGATAGGTTAAATAACTTACCTAACGTTACATAGCTAGTAAATGGCAGAGCCGAGATACGAACCCAGAATTTCCGGCTCTAGAACCTAAGCTCTTAACTGCTATGATAGACTCCCTTTTGAACTACAAAGATAGTGTGAAACAGAGGGGAAAGCCACTCCAGGTACAGTGTGGGTGTAAGGGTATTAAGGTGATAACAGTGCTGGTGATAAAAGGGGGAAGGCTTTGATCTGGGTCTTGAAGAAGACAGTCTGAGCAAGTACAGCATGGGACAACCAGGAAGGGGAGGTGGCTTAAGCCAATCACTGGAGCTTGAAATGGAATCATATATTTGTTCCTGGAACTCCAGGAAGCTCCACATGGCTGAAACATAGATTTCAGGATGTTAGTAACTGAGGATGAGTTAGGGGCAAAGGGGATCAGATCATGCATAAGGGTTTTGTGTGCACATCTCAAGAATTCCAAGTGTATAGTCAGGACAAGGGAAAGCCACTATATAGCGTACTAAGCAAGACAGTCCACATTACATGTGCCTTTACACAGAAATACTCAACCATAAAAGTAGACTTGTGATTTAGGAGGTGGGGGGAATAAAAAAGGAGAACAGTTAAAAGACTTCAAAAATAGTCTAGGATTGTGTGTGTGTGTTTGTATGTGTGTGTTTGTATGTGTGTGTGTTGTGGGGAGTGGGGGTCGGAGATAAAAATGGACGATGTAATGCTAGCTGGGAAGGAATGAACAAAGAAGAGGATTAAGTTTTAGGATACCTACCAAACTTCCATTCCACTTCGCTTTGAATTCTTAAGCTCTGATGGAGTCCAGGATAATTTTTTTTTTTTTTTTTTTTTTTTTTGTAGACTGGAAAAAAAAGCAATTCTGAAGAAACTGACATGGTTTCATGGGACTCTTTCTTTCCCTACAGGCCACCTTGAATGGAATGTAGTGATCAGTTGTGTTTGCCTTGATTACCTTGTACCTAGAATATACTTTGTGATCAATAGTTAAAATAAATAGTATGCAGGCTTAAAATGCAATTGGGTCATTATAGTAATGGTTATTTCTTAGGGAAAAAAAAGAAAAAAATCCCTGCAAAATGTTATCTACACACCCAACCATAGTTCTATACAGTTGAGTTAGGAATGACTCAAGTCTCCCATTTTTTTGTGATTGAAGTATTCAATCAGATAACACCAGGATGAAAATAATGAAGCCTAAAGAGGATGTATTTCATCAAGTAGAAAATAATTTTAAAGGTATTCATAAAGATGTGAAAATGACTGTGAAAAAATACTGACTTCCTGCCAAAGAAAGGATTATTTCAGTTCACAAGGAAGAGAGAAAGAAAGAGAGAAAAAAAGAAAGAAAGAAAGAAATGAGACACCTGTTAGCACGTTAATGGTAATATGAATTCTGTTTTTAGCCTGGAAATTATGCATAAACAAAAATATAAATATAATGTTTTTCACAGCTGTGGAAGGGAAAAAAACATATGTTGAGAAATTGGAGATGACTATTATCCATTATTCAAAATTTCCACAGCCACTGAGTGAATTCAGTGTCGGAATTAGAAATGTACAATGCTTTTTAATTAATTTAATTTACACTGTTGGCTGATGAAATGCCACAAATAACCACAACATTGAAAATTCTTCCCCTTTCCCATTAAAACCTTTCCGCTGTTCACAGGGGCCACATGGCTGCTCATTTCCTGTCTTCCCCTGAAGAAAACTAAAGCAGGGTTTGTGGGGTTGAAAGAAAAGCCATGAGCCAGAGTCAGGTGTGCCAAGACCACCACAAGTACTTCCCCCAGATTCAGATGCGGTCTCCTAGCAAGACCTACAACCAGCTCATGAATCAGAAATACCATCTGGGCTCCTCTGAGATGAGAGGATATGTACTAAGAAATCAGAATCAGTTGAATAAGTATTTCTGCAAGACTTTTCTATGTACCTAGAAGGTGTGATAGGTGTGATGATATCAGAGGTGTGACTTATTATTCTACATGACCTTAGACACATTACTTCCCTTTTTTGATATTATTAGTTTTTGCCATCTGTAGAACGCAGGGTTGGAATGGAATGGCTGTTCTGAGATTCTCTCTGGCTCTAAGACCTTGCTGATTCTTTAATTTTGGCTCACAGCCCTCAAGCACACCTAAGCTGATTAACTAAATTAATAACAGAAGTGATAAAAATAGAAATAGCAAGAGGAGAATATTCTGTGTACTGAGCACTTATGATCACTGCACACTGTACTCTGTCCCCGTATTAACTATCACACTCTCTATCCATCGATCTTCAAAGCAATCCAGTGGTCCAGATTCCATCGCACAGAAGAAGAAATCAGTGTTCAGAGAAGCTGAAACAGTTAAGAGGTGGTCAACAGTCAAGATGAAACAATCCAGGTCTTGCTGTCTTTGGTACCTCAGCTATTAACCATGGCCCCAGCCTGCCAATAAGAACAGGGAAATATCCCTGGGTGCGTGCGTGCGTGTGTGTGTGTGTGTGTGTTTAAATCATTTTATGTTTTGAATCCTGTGAAGGCAGTGCCGTATAAGAAAAAGATCACAAGGCTCGGGATCAGAGAGACCTGAGTATTCATCTGAACATTGCCGCATGGTCCTTGTGTGGTGTGGGGCCCTCCAGGCCTGTGTGCTCCTCTGTTGGGGGGGTATCAGTATTTACCCAATCGGGTTGAATGTAGGCAGAGATAAGCTAACAGTAAGTGCTTGGCACAATGCCTGCCCCGGGGTACATAGACATGACCTGTTTTCCTTCCTCTCACCCTCCTCCTTTCCTGTGGCCTCATGTTTCTCAGGCTCTTTCCAGTCTACTGTTTGTTCTCTTAATGAGTGTGGTTTGCCTACAGAGATTTCAGACACTTAAAGGTCCTCATTTGTGCACAGTGGGGAGGGCCCCCTCCCGTAGCGGAAGCACTCTCTTGCACCCGTCCCTTGCACTGATTCCAGGCCAGGCATCCAGGCGTGTGATTAGCACACGCCATCTCCCTCGAACTGAGAATAAGTGTGAGGCAGGCATCTGCAGGTTGCAGTCCTTCATTAGCTTGTCTGCTCACACTGACGTTACAATTTTCTAGTCAGCTTCTCACCCACCCAGCCTTCCCTCCATGCTTCAGTCCGGACCTGCAGCCACGTTGTCTTCCCATTCAGCTTCCTTGAGGAACTCCATCTGGTCAGATATGGCCAGTGGCATCCTGTCACGCCACACGCAAAGGATGACTTCACTGAAGGCAAGGGAATGGTTGAGGGATTCACCCGAATCCTGCCAGTTGGAGACCACATCCTATAATCAGTGCAGTTTCCTGGAGCTGAAAAATCTATCATCTTTGGACATATACTTTTCTTCAGAACAGAGAAGCAAATTATAAAAAAAACAAAAACAAAAACAAAAACAAAACACTGAACTTGGATTCAGAAGGAAAGGTGGATCAAGTGGATAAGAATCCACTACGTGTCAGACTCCTAACTGTCATAAAGAAACTCAGTAGTTAACACTTAGTATGCACCAAGGACTTACTATTCTAGTGTTTTAAAAATATTGACTCATTTAACGCTCACCACAACCCTATGAGATAGATATGATTAACTTCTGAGCAAGTTAATCATACAACTGAAGAAACTGAGCACAGAGAGGTTAAGTAATCTGCTCAAGGCCACACAGCTGTTAAGTGACAGAAGTAGGATTTGAGCCCAAGAAATCTGGGTTCTGTGTCCAGGCTCTTAGCCATTACACCGTGTTCCCTCTTGTGTAGGGAGAGCAGGGATATTTCTTAGGAAATGTGATTAGGACCCGTAGCAGGTCACTTCCGCAGAAGTGAGTGGGTATCCTAGAGAGTAGCCCCAAGCCATGAGCATTCAGCATGCTGGGGACAACTACCAGTGTGACGTATAGAAGGAAGAAGAGAATGTTGATTCATCTGGCCAGTTGGTGAAGGAAGCAGACTGTTAAGATATGTTCTTCTGTGTTATCGTAGTATCATCATTATTCCTATTACACAGAAGAATAAACCAAATGCAGAGTAGATCAATAACTTGTCAACGGCAGTACTTTAAGCCAGGACTATATGATCCCTTAACCCACCCTCCTCTGGAGGTTCCCAATAGCATGCACGCTCCCCAAACCAGATCATTCTTTAGAACCAACGCTGCCTTCCTAAGACACACGCACTGCCATCCTTTCTCCTCAGCATTGTCTCAAAAGAACAGGCATAACATCCAGAAGCTGGGAGCAATTCACACTCTGTGCAGAGCCCAGAGCAGTGCGTATGCCAGACACGGAACACATGACGAGTTCTGGTGAATCGAGTGGGGTGTGCACTCAGCTCCATGACAGAGCCTGAAAAGCTGCAGCCTCGAGAATGGAAAGGAACTCCAAAGAGGCGGGGGGCATACTTGGCTTCTTCTAGCAGCCCAAGAATGGCCAACACTTGGCATGTGTGTTACCCCTTCCCTCCCCTG
The DNA here is from genome assembly GCF_004115265.2 of Rhinolophus ferrumequinum. Lineage (NCBI taxonomy): Eukaryota > Metazoa > Chordata > Mammalia > Chiroptera > Rhinolophidae > Rhinolophus > Rhinolophus ferrumequinum. The sequence goes on from NC_046292.1 coordinate 41,646,358, forward strand.
TACCCTTAGAAGGCTCGCCCAAACCACGGTGACGCCTGCATGACTTGAGCAGAGCGCCCTTCCGAGCTTCTGAACATAGTACGCCCGGCAGCAACTGCCCATTGACTGGACTAGTCCCATGCCTAGCACGTGACGGCGAAACCAATTTTCCATCGCTGAGTAACCTGAGAAGGGGTCCCAGTAGGTTCACACCTTCCCATGACCGATGAGATGTAATCAGTAACACGTTTGCCACCTTCTGCACGGTCGCTTCATCTGTGCCTTTCCCACCGAGGGAACTCGAGAGCTCACGTGGGACTCCTGGGCAAGAAAGGGTCCTCTAGCAGGTGAAAGGGCAGAGCAACAGGCCTGAAAGCCGGTCCGTTATTGATAGATGGATGCATAATGATGGGTTTGAGGGTACTCTGAGTAGAAATAGCCTTAGGCCCGTGGGACTCAGCCCACCTGAGTCATCCTTCCCCGCCCAGGAATCTCTCCACCTGAGAGCAACAGTAATCCCTCTCACTGGAGGGCAGACTGTCAGAGGCATCGTCTCAATGCACTCGTGTGAGTATGTCACTCCTATCCTCGAAAGCCTCCAATGGCTCCCCCTGGCCTACGGAACGAAAGCTCCTCCATCTGCCGCGCATATTACAACCTCAGTGGTCCTAGTCTCAGCACAGGCTTGCCAGAAAATCCAACGCATTCGAATTCCAGTTAGCTAGCCTACTTGCAGCAACCCCAGTGCTCTGTTTGACCATGAGCAAGTTCCTTCAATTCTCTGTGCTTCGCTCACTTCACTCCCAACAGCAGCCGGCACTCATACATGTCAGCAATTACGTGTTTTTTTGGTTGTGTGTTGTTATTATTACTTTTGACATGTCTGTTGTATGTCTCTGAATGCATGTCTGTTTCACAGCATTATGCTCTTTATCTGTGCTGGTCTGCTTCTGTCTCTGGGTGTCTCTCTTAAATTCTCAAACCCCATACCCCAAGTCCAGAAAGAGTATGTTTCCCTTCCTGAAGAAGACTTCGCATGTGTGGGGCAGAGCCCTCTCCCAGGCTGGCTCGGTTCATAAAAAGCTTTTCTCACACACACAGGAATTTTCTGCATCCAGAGAACAGTAATAGGACTGGAAAGCATGTGTTTGAAAGAGCTGGGTCGCCCCAATGCCCACCCCACCCCAAGCCTTTGTCCCAGGCTTCTCTTATCTTAACCTGTGTTGCTACATGCAGGTATGTGGTGCCCCCAGTTAGCTGATTGTGGCTACACTTTTGGGGGGCGGGGAGGAGCAAAGCCACTTGGCCTTTCTCTTCCTACTGCTCTCACGGTTCAGTGAGGAAGCTGCTGATTGGCCTTTTCTGATTTCCAGCCTGTGAGAGTTTGTTAAATTGACAGGTGATTGAAGCAAACGCCCCTGTGGGCTGCCTCCTCTTTCAGCCAGTAGCATTTCATAGTCAAGAAAACAAAACAGAAAAACCGAAATGGTTTTCAATTCCAATGTTGCTTTAGTCCTGCTCTCTGCCTGTTTCTGTGGTGGCTTTTTTTCCTCTAACCCTGTCAAAACGAAAGCGGACGATGAGCTAGGACAGGAAATCCAGGAGAATATTTGTAGTTATCTGTCGGAGACAAGGGCACCTGAGATACATGGGCAAGCAGTGTGCCCGTGCTGCCGCCTTATTCTTGGTTTAAAACGGAGGATCATCCCAGTAATTCCCCCCACCCCTTTTCACTGCACTGTCCATATTCTCTGAAGAAGAGCTGCTGCAGATCAGGTGCGGGGAACAGAAAGAAAAGGATGGAGAAAGGCAGGGAAAGGAGAGCAGGATGGAGGCACGGAGGAAGTCCACCCCGGAAGCCCACACCCTTGGTTACTAGGAGAGCTGTGCCGGGAGCAGAAAGCTGCTCTTACCGCCTCTGTTGTCATCTCCTTCCTGGAGAACACCTTCTAACGTTGGCATGCTCCCTGCCTCAAACCGAGAGTGAAGCGCTAAAATTAGAGTTCGGTAATTTTATTAAAGATCAGGGGCTTCAGGGGAAAGAGTCATGTTCCAAACTACAGCCTTCTGTCACCTGCCTGAGAGTCTATTCTCTCCCTTTCTCTGTCCTCCTATCACAGATCTTTCTGCCATGCAGCCCCCTGGAGAGTGTGTTCCAGCCTCCCCGCCGGTCAAGGAAGGGGAGAGCCGCCGAGCCAGGCTGCCCTGCTTTCCCCAATTCTCTCATAGCCCCTCTCCCTAGAATTCTGAAGGGTAAGCATTCCTCCCTCCCCAGGGCCTGGTACAGTGTCAACCACACAGGGGGAACTCATTAAGTGTGGGAGGAACCCACCCAATGACGATGAATGGCAGCAGACGGCCCAGGCACACAACACAGTACAGTCACCCAAGTAACTGACGCAGAGTAGAAAGTGCTGGGTGCTGTCGAAGAGAGAGACAGAAGCTCAGTGCCAGGAGACACGTCACAGAACTGTCATCTAGTGCAAGGGCCGTGGCCTTAGGAAAACCAGAGTGGTACACTTCTTCTCCCCATCCGTTTCCAGCCATGAACTCGCTTCGGTTGCCTCGTTTTGAGAAAGGAGCTAATGCTCTAATATTACTTACTGAGAACTATCACTCCTTATTTTCTTGCCCCTCTGTTAAACAATACTAAGTACCAACAACATGATTCCTTGCTCCAGGAATACTTGCCCCTGGAAGAAAAGAATGAGAAGTAAAGTAGCTTATCAAGGCTAACAGCGTGCTCGTCAAGACTCACTCTAAGATGCTTACTTGCTGAGCCCACCACACCGAAGCTATTATGTCATAAACGCTACTCAGGCCCAACCTGTTCCCCGTTTTACGATCCTGTTCCCTGCCTTACAATCATCCACTCAGGCCCGAAAAGCCTATCAATACCTGCCCCACTCTGCCCCTTCCGAGGTACTAACACGACGGTCATGGTGATCCGCTCCGTAGCGCAGCAGGTAACTTAGCTTTGCTTAATCCATAGGTGTTTTTGGTGGTCTTTTGGGGATCTGATAGCTGACCCTACTTCAGAGACTGTTTGCAAGGACTGTATTAGATAAGGGAAGAATTTAGCTCCGTGTCTGGCACTTGGTAAATATACTTTAAATAATGTGAATTATTATTATCGTGATGATCCGAGAAAGGACATATTAAATGTAGCTGAGGAAATTCATTTATCCATTCTTTCACCAGTCCGCCATGGAAGCTGTATGCCAGGCCGTGTCCTAGCCCTTGGAGATGCAGAGATTAGCAGGAACTGACTTTGAGGTGCTTGTGACTTAGAGGAGAAAAGAGCTGGGTGACGTCAAAGGTGTAACAGAGTGTGTCCAGCCGAAGGTGACAAGATGCACAAAGCAATACTGCAGCACATGGAAAGGGGTCCCCACATCACCTTGGAGGTGATGACAGTAGGCTCTAGGGCTGGAGGAGACAGTGCTCAGTGGCCTGAATGCTGGAGGTGGGCCAGTCGGGAGTAGGGCCTAGGGAAAGCCTGTAAGTGAGAGGGAGCAGGGTGGGCGGGGCCAAAGGGCATGGGGGTCATACCTGGGATGCACTGGAACACAACCTGGTCCACATGATGGGAATTGGGGGTGAGGCTGAAGACAGGGACATTTGCATGTCAAGCAGGACTTTGTATGAAAATGGAGGCTCTTCAGCCTTACTGTGAGGAAAGAGAACCATTATTATCACGGCGGCCAGGCACCGTTCTAAACACTTTCTATACTTGTTATATATCTTGACCTCATTTAATCCTCCTGACAACCTTAGCTTCTATTTTTGCCATCCTCATTTTACTGATGAGGAAAACTGAGTCACAGAAAAGTGAAGTAGCTTTCTCAAGATTACACAGCTCCAAAGTGACAGAGGCAGGATTTGAACCCAGGCCATCTGGCTGCCATGTTCATGCTCTTAGTCACTACCCTCAACTACCTCTGATGGGATCAAGCTTCTGCCTGAGAATGATCACTCTGGCAGCAAAGGGCTAAGCAATCCCAGGGGCTAACACTGGACGCACAGGAAGACATGGAATAGGGATCTTATCCAAAGGAGTTCTCCAAAGGTTTTAAAGAGTGACATGACAAGTTGAGTGCGAATTTATGAAAATCCCTCTAAGGCAGCCACAGGCATGAATGATGGAGAGAAAAAATATGGAGCCAGAGAGACCCACAAGTTAAAGGCCACTGCAATGGCCCCAGCCCCAGCCATCAAAAATTCAACCTCAGAACCCAGAAGAGGAAGCGTACAGCTTCTCACCATTCCCAAATATTTACTACTCACATCTCAGCCTCAACTGAACCTGAGGGACTGGAAGTTCAGGCCAGCACATCGGCGCTCTTATTTTCAAGACATGGCAGGCAGGCCTAACTGTTCCATCGAGAAGTTTCCTAACCATAATTGATGTGTTGAACCTCAGCAGCTGTTTACACAACTTTGCAGACACCCACAGGAATAGCAGCCAGGGAGTGCTGCTAAGTGACGGCGTGCATTCGACGACGGCAGCCTGTGTGTCACCTGTTCTTTCACATCTTATTACCTGGCTATTAGACAGCACATCTGTAATCCGCTGCAATCACAGGCAGTCCAGGCGGGGATGGTGCCATGACTGTGATGAATGGGGTTCTGTCTGCATCACCGGGGGCCCTGGAATATTCCACAAATGGCTGCTGGTTCCCGAGGCCACTTTCATGACGCATAGCTAGAGAAATCTGTCTGTGCTTTTCCAGAGACAGTCAAAATCTCTCTCCCTCTCTCTATCTCTATCTCCCCCCACTCCCTCTCTGCCTCCCTCTTATGGAGGATGGTTGGAAAAATTCTGCTGAATTACTCCATTTTGCTCTTGAGTATCACCTTTCCATAACATCTAAGTTTACCATAGCCCTGCAAGTAAGTAAATAAGGATCAGCTCTCTTTCATTTTCCAGGCTGGGGGTGGGAGACAGATCTAGTAGAGAGTGCGCTTCATGTGCTATGTACCAGAAGTCACCCCTCCAGTCCTTAGCGGAGGCACTTGTAAAATCTTTTTGATCAGGGGTTTTCTTTCTTGTGACCTATTGAAGACACTTTGGAAAATCCTAACCTACAAGTGGTGGTCTGAACTCTCAACTGACAGTGGCATGATATAAATAGATTGTTTTAGAACAGATATGGGTGTGCCTTCTCGTCTGCATTAAAACAGAAGTCTGTTTAGCTTAATTTGATTCACTCCCCAACTTAGGTAGCTTATAAAATATAGTATTGGACAAAGAATCTTTTAAAAGGGACACCCCCTGAGAGGTCGTGATCGGTGGTTGGGATATAAGGGGGCGGTAAGAATTTCAATGGCACCATATTGGAAAAGTGCTCTGCAATTTGTTTCTCTTCCCGATGGGCAAAATCAATTTTCCAGATGAACCAAAATCAAGTAGTTGCACATCCTAGCTGAAGGAGAAAACCCTTCCCACCATAGCAAAAGGCAGGATCAGGATGAGGACATGGGACACTAGACCTAAAACAGAGAACCCCAGTCATTTTCTAGGGCAAGAAACAAAGCAGATTATTGGTACTTTGCAGAACTTCTGAGAGTGGGGCACTGTCACCTCAGAAATATGATTGGTAGACACTTGTATTTACTATGAGGACTGCATGCCATCAGTATTGGCTTGCAGAGAAATAACTCCACAAATAGGAATGAAGGCCCAGATGTATGAAAGGTACATCCCAGCCAGGTCAGCAGTGGGACGAGAGCACATGAGAAGGTCCGCAGACACCCGACTTCACATGTCAGGAATTGCAGCCTGGACCATAGGTCTTGGCCACCCCTGGCTGGAGGCCCACAGTTTCTTAGAAGAAAGGATTAGAGCTTTACATCAGAGTTGGCCTGACCGGCCATCTGGTCCAGTGGTTGCACCATCTTGGGAGTCTACTTGCAGGTTTAAATCCTAGAATCACCAATCACCATTACTTGAATACTTAATGTCTTCCTGCCTCTACTCTCACATCTGCAAAATCAGATCCGTAATACTACTCCCTTCCTGTGGTATAGAGTTAAATGAGATGGCACATTTAAAACAGCTAGCATCATGCAAGATAGAGTAAACGCTCCAGCAATGTTATTAGTCTGTCTTTCATTTTTTGTTGTAACTATTTATGCTTATGTCAACATTCTTTGTGAGTCATACAGCATTTTCATTGCAGAGATCGGTTTTAATGAAGTATCTAATGCATAACTTCTCCTTGTTTTGTTACAGATACAGATCTGTTATGGGGAACTTCAGTTTTAGCACTTCCAATGGCCAAAACTAAGTATGCAGGCCCCCTTATAAATGTAGTCTTGATGAGGTTTGGTTCTGACCAGGTGTGTGGCAATGGGTCCTGTATTAAAGGCTATTTGGATACAGAATGGGCACAGACCAGATCTGGCACGAGAGGCAGATGGCTGTGTGTGCTTCTCTGCCATACATCTGTAGTATCTGCTGCTTGGAGGCAGCCACTCCATGGATCTCCGAGCTCGCAGGGTGTCACCCATGGGCCATCAGTGATGGACCTCAAGTAGTCTGCCCCTGCTGCCCACCGTACTCTCTCTACACTAAGATGGAGAAGCAATGGGCAGGACTTCGGCCATGGCTGTCCAGGCAGGGGTAGGGAGTTGAAGATATCGATAAGGGTGGGTGGACACTGGGAAGGGCAGAACCAGGAAGCCACATGAGTGACAGAGAAGAACAGATAAAAGCCTTGCCTCCACGCCTTCCTCCCCAAAACTCCTGATGTCCAGGAGCCCATCTCTTAGTGGACCTCAGGGAGACAGAGAAAGGAATACTGGTGGTCTGGGGACAGGTATCTGATTAACTGGATGCTTGTATTCTTCCTGCCTCTGCAAACATAACCAGGAGGTCACCATCAGGGAAAGCAACAACTGCCGTTATTTTCTAAATGTTTTATGTAAGGGCCTTATGAAAAAGGCACGATTATTATTGCCACTTCTTAAAATAGAGGCATAGCAAGGTTCAATGACTTATACAAAGTAACCCAGTTGGCAGCATGGGAGCCAGATACAAGCCTGGGTCTGAATGGCCATCACTGCCCCGGTCTGATCCACTGCACTGTATTACTGGCGCAGCTGGCAACCAGCCACCACATTCTGATTCCCAAGCAACCTCAGCATCTCCTAGGAGTGAGTCAGCATCCTGGGGTTCACAGAGATACTCGTCAGGAGGCTGAAGTGGTCAGGGCAGGGCAGGCGGTGGCTTCCCTTAACTCAGCCTTTCACACAACCCAGAAAAAAAGCAAGCAAGAGGCTCAGGGGCATTAAATGACTTGAACTGTCAGGTTACTGTCACATCTATGACATAGCAAAAAGGAACCTGCCACCAGAGAGCTGCCAGCTCCAAAGCCCTGGGCTCCCGAGCAGGGCCCTCAAATCTCTCACCAAGGGGGTAAGATGAAGAAAATCAGGGGATGTGTCCAAACTATATGTGCAGGCCTGTGAGTCGGGACCAAGAGGGAACTAGAACTCTTCCATTCCCTCCACTTCAAACCCAAAACACTTGACTGTAAACCATAGGATACAAGGAGGAGGAGTTTTGAAAGGAGATGTGAAGTCGTGTTAACCCAAGATCAATGAAAGGGCCTGCAGATTTCAGGCGGGGGTGGAGAACTTTGAGTATTGATCCTTCTGCCTCTCTCATGAGGTGTTGAACCCCTTGAGAACAAGAACTGGGCTTTCTTCCTTCTGATTTTCAGGATCAAAGTAAGCTGCCAATACAGTTTGGTAGATGGATGAACAGATGGATGCATAGGTGGTGGATGGACGGATAAATAAAAGAGGCAATAAACAATTATTTCACACCCATTAGGAGGGCTATTAAAAAAAAGAAAGAAAAAGGAAACAACATGTGTTGGTGAGGATGTGGAGAAATGATAACTCTTATGTATTGCTGGTGGAAATGTAAACTGGTATAGCCTTTGTGGGAAATGGTATAGTGGTTGCTCAAAACACTAAACACAGAATTACTATATGATCCAGCAATTCCAGTATATACCCCAAAGAACTGAGAGCAGGGACTTGAGCACATATTTGTATACCATGTCCATAGCAGCATTATTCACAATGGCTAAAAGGTGAAGCAACCCAAATGTCTGACAGATGAACGGATAAACCACATCTGGCATAAGTATAGAATGGAATATGATTTGGCGTTAAAAGGTAAGAAAATGATGACACATGCTCCAACATGGATGAACCCTGAAGACGTTACGCTGCGTTAAATAACCAGTCACAAAACGACACATACCGTGTAATCCCTCGTATACGTGGTACCTAGCACCGGTCAAATTCACAGAGACAGAAGGTGGAATGCTGGTTTCCTGGGGCTGGAGCAAGGGGGTGGGGTGTGGGAGCTACTGCTTGGCAGTGGTTTCAGTTGGGGAAGATGGAAAAGTTCTGGAGACAGGTGATGTTGATGACACACAACGATGTAAACGTACTTAATAACACAGAACCATATACTTAAAAATGGTTAAAATGATAAATTGTATGTCATATATAATTTACCATCATAGAAAAATGGAAAAAAAAATCAATGACTAGATGGAGGAATATCATAAGTACACTTCTCCAAGGTTTTCTTTTTTTTTAATTTCTATCCCTCTTGTTTACTTAGATGGAGATGTGTGTATGTTTTAAAATTATCTTTGCTTCTTTATAGTAACATGGGCCTGGACAAGGAACTGACGGCGTTCCAGCGCCTTGAGCCTCTGCGACCTCACGTTATTTTAGGATCAGGGCATTAGTGGGGAAGTGCGTTCTAGAGTCAGAATGCTACAGTCGAGTCCTTTCCAAGGAACCAGGCACAAACGCAGAATAAATACACACATAATAAACCAATACGGGGAAGAAGAGCAGCATCAGAGCTAGAATGTCTGGCTGAAAACCCCAATACAATGACTGTGGGGTACTGTATAAAGCATGTCATCTCTCTTGAGCGTCGGTGGTCTCAGCTGTGAGATGTAGGGTGGGGGCAAGTGTGGTGGAGGAAAAGGGTACACTGTAAAGCGCTGTGCTCCTAGAAGGCAATTCCTTTAGTGACAGCAGCTCAGTCTAGAGCTAGGCGAGGCAGGGTAGGAATGGATTGCTCAGTGTGGCCTCAGCTGGTTGGAGGCTCATCAGCATTGAGACCGAATGCTATGATTTATGATGTGAATGGCACCCCTGGAGACAGCCCTCTCGATTATCAGAAAAAAATAAATCCTAAAGCCCTCTATCTACTTATGTTCCCTTGCCGTTAAATCTTGAGAAAATAAACTCTCTGTGCAGCAAGGTTTACTGATTCCTAAGGACACTTGCTGGCTTTAAAAATCCATCGCACAAGGTGCACAAGGGTTCCCGTTTCTCCACATCATCGCCAGCACTTGTTGTTGGTTGATTACTGGTGCAGCCACTATGGAAAACAGTATGGAGGTATCTCAAAAATCTGAAAATGGAACTACCTTATGATCCAGCAATTCCACTCCTAGGCATCTATCTGGAAAAATCCAAAACTCTAATTGGAAAAAAAATGTATGCACCCCTATGTTTATTGCAGCACGATACACGATAGCCAAGACATGGAAACAACCAAAATGCCAGGGATAAGGGGGAAGGCGAGGGGATTAGAAAGCACAGTCGGTAACCACAAGATGGCCATGGGGACATGAAAGTCAATTTGGGGAAAGTGATCAATAATGTTGTAAAGATTTTGTAGGGTATCCGATGGATACTTGTCCCATTAGGGAGACCACCTTGGGGATGATGTAGACGGCTGATCACTGCACTGTACAGCTGAAGCTGAACAATAATGAATGACGACTATAATTGTATATATGTATATATATTTACAAGAAGCGTTGTAGAGCATTAGGAATAGAGACAGTAGAAATGTAAAGGCTGTGTGCGATGTCAGAGGGGTCCTGGATGGGGGGTGGGGGGTATCACTGTGTGAGGGATATAAATGATAAATGTCTATTACATTGTTTTGTACACCTGAAACTAATTTTAAAAATGTTAAAAAAAAAAATCCATCAGTACCTGTGTGTCGGGTTGGCCCCGTGCAGGGCAACAGAAGAGGTTGGGGTCAGCCCTTGGAAGATGGTGAGAAATGAGGCTGACTCCTGATCTAGGACAAAGGACAGTTAGAAAGCAGGTGGTGAGGCTGCCTCATGGTCCACAGACCAGAGAGAGGAGGAACTGGACCTGAGTCAATGCAATTTCAATCATGACATGACAGATCTCTGTGGGCCACGGACAGACACTTCATGTATGTGTGAGCTGTGTAGAAGGGCCTGTACTTGGTTTAATGCTCTGTAGTTGCCATCTTGAAATCTGTGATAATTTTTGAAGCAAGGGGCCCCAATTTTCCTTTTGCAATAGGCCTTGCAAATTATGTAGCTAGTTCTGCAGAGAGGACATTAAGAATATGTGCCTAGGTTCTCCACTATGTTCTAGTCTTGTCAAGGAGACAAGAACTATATAGGGAGAACTTGGACTGAGGAAGAAAAAGGGGAGAGAGAAAAGAAGTTAAGGAAATGAACAATTGAACTCAAATGGTATTTTTTCTATGAGGCTGCCCAAGACCACCCTATTTAAAATTGCAACCTGCACCCACCAACCTGTTTCCCGATCCCCATGTCTCAGCTCTATTTCAACATTTTTCAATAGTATTTACTATCTGCTAACATACCACTTGCTTTAATTGTTCGGTGTGTTTATTATTTATTGTCTGTCATGCCCTCTTAGAACATATGGCCCAAGAAGGGCAGGGATTTTCAGCTGTTTTGTTCATTCTCACATCCAATGTGCCTAACGTCACCTGACATGCTACAGGCCCTCAGTGGATTTCCCATAGATGAAAAACTGAATCAAGCCCCTAAAAGTCCTGAGACCTGTGCTGGGCCAGTTACGTAGTTTATTTCATCTAACTCTTACAAGGACCTTACCAGATCGGGTCATCTGTTTACATGTGTAGGACACAACTTGGGACCTTGGGGCACAAATATAAATAAATCGGGATCTGCCATCAAATTAGATATTAGCTATTTAGAGACACTCCTTTACAATGAAGAACCTGAGGCTCAGAGAGGTTGATTCATTTGCCAAGTGTTAATACAAAGAAAATCCACACCTTTCTGGAAATGGAATAGAGTCTAAAGAAGAAGAAAAGCAAAAACAGAAGCAGCAGCAGAAGCAGAAGAAAAGAAGCAGAAGCAGGAAGAGGAGGAGGAGAAGGACAAGAAGAAGAAAGAGTAAAGAAGAGGAAGTGGGGAGATGGCAGATGGAGGGGTCAGAAACCATGCCCTGAGTTCTCAGTGGTTTGCTTTGGGAAGAGGAAGCTCAAGGAAGGGAACAGCAAGGGAGGGGCCCAGAAATTATCTGGGAAATTAGCAGGAAATGTGAGTCTTTCCTTGAGACTCAGCCCCACATCTGTAGGCAATAAAAACCCACTAACTCAGCCATGACCTTCATTCATTTAATCCCCTGACAACACAGAACATATACCTGCTTCACTTTTCTAAGCCAGGAAGCTGTGCTTTAATGTAAAGAGTTCCAAACTTGGACTCAGGAGCCTGGATCAAAGTTCTGTCCTTGCCACTCCAGTATCCTTGGGCAAGTAAGTCAACTCACTACTCTGAACTCTGACATTCAAATGGGGGTGCACATTCATGACAAGTATCACATCGCGATGGTGCATGCAAACACTGCACAATCATATGAGCAGCCCATGGGGCATAGCCGGAGAAAGCATTTAATCCAGGGCCAAAAGTAGCTCCCCTCCTCCCCATCTCATCCTGAGCTATGTAGCCATAGGCAAATATATCAACCTATCTGAGCCTTGATTTCTTTGCTTGTAATCCCAAAACCCTAAGCAAAGATAAGAGATAACCAATATGCAGAAGAAAAAGGCTAGCGTGTGGATTTAATTTATAACCCCAACCCTATTAGCACAAGATTTTATCCAACTCTGCAAATTTCCTCACAATCAGCCTGAACTTGCAGAGGGTCGAATCTTACAACCAAAGCACGTAATCGGTTACACATTTTATCATAAAATCTTTTGCTTTGGAAAGTTGCAAAACGTGCCTGATCTTAAATACCAACTTTGCTTAACTCTTGCTGACTCTTTTTGCTCGGGGACTGTGTCAGATCATTGAGGCAGGGTGGAAAGTGAAGGGTCCACAGGGGGACCTGGTATGCTTTCCCAATTCAATTGAAAGAGGCAGTTCAGTTCTCTGTATATGAAAAATAGTCAAATTACTGCAAATTTCTAGTCAATTCCAAATGTCACCAGCTACCAGTAAACAACAAAAAGTCAGCTACACTCAGGACTGAATCATTTGAAACATAATTATAATAAATGATTTAAAGGAGCTCTTTTAATTACCACTACGTATCAAAGTCTCAGGAAGGCATTCCAGAAGAATTGTTTTCTATCGTAACTGCATAAATTTAAATGCCATTAATTTCATATCTGTCATTCACTTTTCTTCTACTACATTGATCTCTATATCAGGAAATTCAATGCCTCCTATTTCATTTGGGGATTTCATGGATTTGACTCAAGAAGAGCTTTGTTGTTGTTCCTTCTGTTCCCAAATGCCATTTCCACCCCACAGCATAATTTGATAGATCAAGTGAAGGCTAAAATAAAGGGGAAGAAGTGAGACCAGGTCAGGAAAATGGAAAGACCACTGGCCTTGTCATTAAAAGACTAAGTTTTAACTCCTGGCTCTGCCACTAATTTGCTGTGTGACTTTGGACAAGACCCTCAACCCTGGGAATAAGAATAATTCCAGCCCCTGTTTATCACATTGGAATTTTTTAGGGTTAAATAAAAAATAAGAAAGGACTTTATAAACCATTCATTCATTTAGCTAGTCAGTCAATCACATAATAATAATTTAATGCGCACTGACTACATGCTAGCCTGTATGCCAGCAGATAGGACAGAAAACAAGATAAAATACCTCTCTAATAAGAAACTTGCTGTGGAGAGAAGGAGACAAAAGAGTGAATGCACCTATCTGGACTAGATGTGCTCCTTTTCCAGTTCTGCTCAGGTTCTTTCCCTTTTAGTTAGAAAATTCCTGATTTCAGAGTCTCTATGGAGAATGAAGCAACTGCTTGGTTTCGTCCAAAATAATCAGTCTTACGTCTTAAACCTTTGTTCACACGACTCACTGCTTATATGGTTCATTTTTTGGCCACTTGTTTAGAATTTTAAATATTCATAGACATACTCATAAATTTTCTTCCTGTCGGGAAAAAAAAATGTGGCTTCTTAATAACTGGCATTTCCAGTGTATTTTAAAGGTACTGTCTGGGCCCAGGATTAATGTACTTCTAGGAGAATGAAATCAACGGGATGTGGAGAAGTGATGGCCTTTTTGATTTTCAAATAAACATTTCTCAGAGGGACCTTCCAAGTCCTCAGGGGATTGCATGGCAATACATTCAAATGCCACCCATCTGCACAAATATCAATATCTAAGTTTAAAAAACAAAGACCTACATTTTTCAAAGTGGGCCATCAGAATAGTGCATTAGAGCCTCCTGGCATCGATTGCTATATGTTGCTTATAAAAATGGTTCTTGGCCTACCTTGAAGACTGAGATGAAAGGATTCACACAGAACAAATGTATATTTCAGCGCTGGAGCTACTTTCCTCCCCACTCCAAAGATAAAGTTAAGATTGGTGTTGAGGTGCCAGAGAATAAGGGCCAAACACAAAGAGGCAGGACTGAGTGACGATGTGAAAGACCCCAAATCAAATTCCCATTTTGACCAAAGTCCTGGTGAAGAGAGATGTTACCCCCAGGGGGTTTTGCTTCCTGAGTATCTGGATCATTGTCAGGGAGGAAACAGCAAATGCTCAGAAATCTCAGCGGAAAATGGACTGAATTTGGAATCAGAATTTCTGGTCTGAGTCCAGGCTCAGACACTCCATCAGCAGGTGAACTCAGACTAATTCCTTGCCCTCTTTGAGGATCAGTTTTGTGAACTGTAACGTGGAGGTGATAATATATATGCTAAGATTTCTTAACGCTTTATGACCCTCTTATTATTATTTGTAAGAAGACAAAATGACTAATCCAGGTGTGGTGTGATGGATTAGTATTCTAAATTTCTTTAATAGGGGCCTCTAATTCTCCCTTCACTATTTCTCCATCCTTCCCTCCCTCTCTCAATCCCTCCTTCTGCCTTCCTTCCTTCTTTTCTCTCTTTAACTTATATTTATTGAGGCTATTATTTATTTATTTGCCAGAGACAATTATATCAGTCAGGGTTCCAGCACGAAACAAATAGGTCATTCAAACGAAGTAACTGAGGGGAGCTGAATGAGGAGACTATATAACGCTGTGGACAGCGTTAGGGGAACCTGCAGAGATGGTGAAGCACTCCAGGCTAACAACACTCGGGAACCCTGACCACCCTTAGGCCTGAGGAGCCAAGCGAAAGAAGTGTTTTCCAGATCCAGGAAAGAACTGTAGGTGTAGCTGTAGCTATAGGACAGGGCTTTTCGATGGGAGCTGTGGCCTCAGGTTGAGGAAACTGCGGCCTTGGTAGGGAGGGAGACAGGAGACGACCGGCCCTGACGCATCATCTTCTAACTGGTTTCCTGCTGGTGCTTTCCACTGGCCAAATCCAAACCAGAAGCCAGAAGGCAAGGGGCCCACTGATGCAGCCCACTGAGTTCGGCAGCACAGGCCGCGTGGACCAGGATGGAGACCAGATATGAAGAAGCAAACAGACGATTCGGGATTGGAGTTTGACGTGATTTAGAAGATGGGATCTCCAGCCTCTTGGCCTGTGTTTGATTGAATCCTTGTGCCCCCACTGTGGTACATGGGATGGGCCGTTACTCCTTCCATGTCTCAATTTCCTCATCTGTTAAATGGTTATAATAAAAGTATCTACCCATAGGTTATTGGGAGAGTTAAAGGAGTGAATAGTCATAACCACTTAGAGCGGTGTCTGGCACGTCCCATGTGCTATACGGAGTATTAGCTTGCGCACATGGGATACAATGGTGAACAAAAGAGATGAGTGAGTGAAAGGCCCTTTGACTATCCTAAATTCCAACTCACACTGGACCACCCAGGTGATGCTTTCTTTTCTTTTTTCTTCTTCTCAGACATGGCCCTGTGATGTGACTGTTTTGAGAAGGTGAGATAATGGGGAAAGAAGAGCAGGGAAGACGAATATTGTCATTCCGTTATATTCTCTCACATAGTCCTGCTGCAATGCTTGTCTTCACAACACCAGGACCCGTGACCCAGGTTTCTTTCAGTTACAAACGTCTACCTCCCTCCCTGATAATTCAGAACCAGAGCAGAGGAGCAGGTCACCCTAAGGAACTGGCCGAAAGGCCCCCTCAGTCCCAGGTCCCATGTTCTAATTTTGAATATCCCGGTTCTTCCAATAACACAGGAGGGACTGATTACCTCAGAGCCTTGCCTTGGGAAGAGACACACTAAAGGCTGCAGAGTGTAAGAAAGGAGCCCTGGATTAGGAGTCCAAAGCACTGTATTCAAATCCTAGCTCTTTCCGGTTTGAGCTATGTGACCCTGACCAAATGACACTTCCTTTCTTAACGGTCAGTCCCTTCGATAGAAAACAGGGACTCGAGTTCTGCAAATTATTTTGAATGTGAGAAGGGGAAAAAGTCAAAGGTAGTCATAATAGTAAAATGAGCCACGGACCAGAAGTTTAAAAACCGGTGCTATAGGTTCAATGCTTGTATTGACCACCAACGTGATTATGGACAAGTCAATCTTAGTTTTCTCATACAGGGGAAATATCTACCTGGCTTAGAGCTCGGTAGGGCTAGCTGGGAAAGTGCTTTGTAAATTACTAGATAGATTTAACAACATAGCATTACTGCCCTGCTCTGACCTCCGCTGCTAATCACACTAATTGACAGCCAGCGTTCACTCATCCACTCCCCGCCCCCACACACGTACACCTATAACCTAACAGCCTACTTACTGACCACACACAGCCAGGAGAGTGGGATACACGCCAGGAACTCCCATCTTTGCTGCCTGTGGCTTCAGCCCACACCCTGGCAACAGTGAATGCATTTCTTTCATTATTTATACTTAAGAAACTCCACGTAATCGTTCAAGTTCAAAATTTGAATAGATTGCCAGGCAGCTTGTTGAATTATTTATTTTAATTGGTTTATTTCTGTACTGGGTAATTTCTTCCATGTGCTTCTAGTATATCAATAATGAGAGGCAATTATTGATTTTTCTAAAGCCATTAGGTTCAATGAATTGTTCAATTAGTGTTACGATTTCAAATAGAGAAAGATGCAAGATTACCACTCTTGGTGGTTAGAAACAAATTTCTAAAAGGAGGATAATGCCCTGATTTGTAACATGCACAGGTGAATGGTAGAGGCAGGCCCCCAACGCGCATGCATGGGGAAGCTTGCCTCACCATGGTTCGGGTTTTACAGCGCTGTCTCCTGAGCGCAATGCTGTAGGGGACTTTTAGCTAACACTGATTTGTGATACTTTTTGCTCATTGATATTGTCAAGTGATTGTAAGTCCAGATGGATAATAAACACACAATGACTTTAAAAGATAAGTATTAATAAACAAAGTCATGTCTACCTCTAGTCTTAAGTCTTTGAAGGCTGTCCATTTTGTATATTTTAGGCAAATTCAGACGATACCCTTGTGAAACTGACAAGCATTTCCTTGACATTATACCCTTTCTGGTGCTGTCTTCACAACCTGGAATGCTCTCATATCTCCTTCTGTTAGTATCCTATTCACACGTTGGGGAGGCAGGGGAGTGTAATACAGAGCTTCCCAAACTTCAGTTATCTGTGCACCAATTTATTTTTTTTTAGTTTTATTTTTTTCAATTATAGTTGACATTCAATATTATTTTATATTAGTTTCAGGTATATAGTATAGTGGTTAGATATATAATTTATGAAGTGATTTCCCCAATTAGTCTAGTACCCACCTGGCACCATATATAGTTATTATAATATTATTGACTATATTCCCTATGCAGTATTCTATATCCCTGCGACCACCTCATAACACCACTTTGTACTTCCCAATCCCTCCAACTTTTTCACCTACTGTGATTCGCCAAAAATAAGACCTAGCCAGACAATCAGCTCTAATGCGTCTTTTGGAGCAAAAATTAATATAAGACCCGGTATTATATTATATTATATTATATATATTATATTATATTATATTATATAGACCCAATCTTATTTTACTATAATGGGTCTTATATTAATTTTTGCTCCAAAAGATGCATTAGAACAAAGGAAGCATTAGAACTGAATGTCCGGCTAGGTTTTATTTTGGGGGAAACACGGTAGCCTCCAAATCCTCCTCCTATCTGGTAATCATCAGTTTGTTCTCTGTACCTATGAGTCTGTTCCTGTTTCATTTGTTTATTTTATTCTTTAGATTCCACATATAAGTGAGAGCATATGGTATTCGTCTTTCTTTGTCTGACTTATTCACTTAGCATACTACCCTCTAGGTCCATCTATGTTGTCGCAAATGGTAAGATTTCATTTTTTTTTTTTTTTTTTTTGGCTGAGCAACATTCCATTGTATAAATGTACCATATCTTCTTTATCTAATCATCTATTGATGGACACTTAGGTTGCTTCCATATCTTTGGTATTGTAAATAGTGCTATAATGAACATAAGGGTGCATATATCTTTTTGAATTAGTGTTTTGTATTTCAGATACATTTCCAGAAGTGGAATTGCTGGGTCAAAAGGTAGTTCTATTTTTCATTTTTTGGAGGAACCTCCAAACCATTTTCCATAGTGGCTGACCAATTTGCATTCCCATCAATAGTGCATGAGGGTTCCCTTTTCTCCACATACTTGCCAAGACTTATTTTTTGTTTTTTGGGTTTTGTTGTGATTTATTGATGATGGCCGTTCTGAGAGGTGTGAGGTGATATCTCACTGTGGTTTTAATTTGCATTTCTCTGATGATTATTGATGTTGAGCACCTCTTCATATGTCTACTGGCCATCTGTATGTCCTCTTTGGAGAAATGCCTATTCAGGTCCTCCATCCATTTTTCAATTGGATTGTTTGTTTTTGTTGTTGTTGAGTTATATGAGTTCTTTATAAACTTTGGATATTAATCCCTTATCAGCTATATCATTGGCAAATATCTTCTCCCATTCAGTAGGTTGTCATTTCATTTTGTTGATGGTTTCCTTTGCTGTATGCACCAATTTCTTACATCCATAATCCAACTGTGTTATCACTTACTTAGCTGTTTTCTAAAGGATACACTCTCTTAAATATCTACTCCAGCATCATTCTACGTATTTACACCAAGAAAATCATGGGTTTAAGATTCTAGTCATATTCTAGGTACCCATTAAAACAGGTATGTAACTATTAAAATAAACCATGGACCTCATATAAGCAATCTCACATACTACTGGGGATTCCCAGATGATATTTTAGGAAATATTGGGGTAGTAAATAATATTTCAGGCTGTCCATAGGCTTGGGTTTAAACTGCAGCAAGTTACTTGTCATGTGTCCTTGGGCAAACATGGTAGACTTCAGTTTTATCACATGAAGATTAGAATGGTACTTTTGGTAGAGTTTTGCTGTGAAAATTAAATAAGATAACACAGGTAAAGTGCCTACCACTCGCGGACCATTATTATGTCTAGTTTGGCAAACATTGATGGAGAGTTGTGACATAATAATGAGTAAGGGTTCTGGGGTCAGACTGCTTGGGTTCAAATCCTGGGTACTGAGTAATCATGGGAAAATCACTAAACTGCTCAGTGGCTCAGATCCTCACAGAACTGACAGGAGGTTAAGGAAGTTGATGGAAGTATAGTACTTAGAGGAGTGCTTATAAACAGTAAGCACATCATAGATATCAGCAATTATGATTATCTTTGCTATGTTCCACACACCAGGCTACGGGTTAGGGACGTAGAAACCTGACAGAGAAGTTAAACACCTTCACTTTTTATGTGCACTTACATGTATGCAAATATGTCAGTATAGACAAAGTACAGAAATTGAGTAGAGGAGAAAGCCATTTACTATGTATTAGGCAGGGCGGAGGGAATAAAGGAGGGCTGCATGAAGGAGGTGACATCAGGCATGGTTTTAAAGATTGAGATGGGGTATGAAAGGATGAAATTGATTCATCGAGACCAATTTAGTCGACACTTTCTCTAGAATGCCTTCCCTGATCCTATAGGCACAGTGAAGTCTAATTTCCTATTATGTAAGGGGCAAAGACGAGTGTTGGACATTGATTTTTGAAGGTTGAGGGATGGCCCATGGTAAGCGCTTGATAGAAGTTTATGAAAAGTATGAAGTCACTTCTCATCTCCAGCTTCATTTCCTTATTTATAAAATACGTATTATTCTTTCTGTTCCCTCTCTGCTAGTCCATTATTGCACAGAAAAAATACTAATTAACAGCAATAAAAACTAACATATATTGAGTGTTTCCTATATGCTATACTCTTTATATACTTCATTTTATCCTCACAACAATCCTACGAAACGGGCACTATTATTATTCTCACATTATAGGTAAGTAAGCTGAGACTTAGAAAGCTTAGGTAACTCTTCCAAAAGCAACCACTAGCCTAAAATACAGCGGACTTGTCCCAAGGATGTGTACACAACCACGATGCCATGCTGCCTCTCAAAATGTCTAAGTTTAAATTCTGTTTTGTGAGAAAGTGATGTCAATTCTCCGAATGGGACCATTTACTGAATAAAGCACCGTCATTTCTCAGATAAGTGGGGGAAGGGGTGACAGCAGGCTGCTTCTGGGACCTGGCAGAGGCTCGTTTTTTGAGCAAATCCACATGGTATGCAAATAGTTTACAGCAACACAGACCCGGTTCCCAGAATGAATCACTCTCGCTTCCGCTACCTATTGAGAAATACGGTGGTGATGGTTCAGTCCAGCACGAGCTCAGCTGGACAAGGCTAATTAGGACTGAAGAGAGACCCAGGACCTCCGCTGAACTCCTTGGCAATCAGAAAATTATGAAGTTGACATACATGTATAATCTGTAATAAGATAAAGTGAAGGCAAATGGATTCTAATCTCTGTCAACTTCCCTGTGTTATGGCTTCCATCGAGTAATATGTATCAGATCTCTACAGAAGAGCTAATCCTCCAGGAGGCCCACGGGGGTGAAGGTTCAACCACCTGGGGCAGGTTGGAAAGGGAGAAAAATAAGTTAGACAACAGATATAGTATACAGTAACCTGTGTTCATTTCAGTTGTGTTCGATGGCCCTCAGATGACAGCCACTTAAAATAGGAGGACGTTTCTGTGGGCTCCTCAGACCACAAAGGGGGCATTTCACAGATTCAGAACATTAACCTGAGAAGGACACTGGAGCTTTATCTTCTCCACCTCTCTTCCTGTACAGACAGAAACAAAGGTCCAGGGAGAGGGCCTTTGTTTCTAAAAAAGATGGCGTAGTATTTTAGAAAGAATGTTCACAATGAATCTAGGGGAAACAGTTTTCTGTCAACATGTGGTATCAATAAGAGAGAGGAGAGTGAAAAACCAGTCAAGTTACCCTAAAACTGGCTAGCATCAGCAAGATATAACAGGAGAGGGCCAGCAGCTCGGGCTGAACTCCACATATTCTCCTTGTGCTAATGGCGTGATAAGGGAGGTACCTGCCTGATACGGGCATGGGACAGAAGGCCTGTGGGACTGCCCTGAGGGCAGGAACCCACTTCCGGGTAAAAATGTAAGTGTAGACTTATATACTGGAGACATTCTTGGGCTCCCCCCAGGCCCGTTGCCCCTCCTCCAGCACGGACAGTGACAACGATTACCCACGTGATGAGTTACACAGCAAAAGGAGAAGGATGGGGCTCCCGGGACGTATGTGTGGGAATGACCAAACAGAGAAGTGGGATGCCCAGGAAGGCCTCCCTGAGGAAGGATATGAAGGCTGCCGTCTGAGGAGTGATGGGATTTAAACAAGGATGGTGGGATGGGAAGCCACACCGACCCAGGATGATACTTGGGGCAGAGAGAACCACAGGTGTGAAGATGTGGAAGCAAGGGGAGCGTCAATGTCTGGCAAGTATGCTGAGGAGAGAGGTAATACCCAAAGGATGCGCTAGCTCTGCCCTTGCAGTGTGTGCCCCTGTATATGTGAGGACGTGTGTGTACACTTGTTGGTGTACACATCAGTTACTATGACATAGAAACAATCCATTCCATTTTGTGGACTCATTGTTCACAACTGCTCCTTTAGTTGTTCCCATGCTGTCCTGAGCTACCAGAGGTATAATACACAGGTGTTATTAAGAAAGGGTACCTGGAATGAGGTCCTCTACTGACTATCCCTGTGTACTACCCAGGTATCACTCCTGAAGAAAGTGCTTGAGCAGGGCCTGCAGGTGTTAGGCTGAACCATGTCTGACTCGGAGAATAGGCAAAACCATTGGGCAACACCGGGAGCTGTTGTCAGACCACTAGAATAATAGTGGGTGGATGTGTACCCTAGAGCCTAACAGTACCTCTGCTGACCAGGGAGCCACCTCCCAGAGTGTTCTGTAATCTCAGAGTCTCCTCTGAAAATGGAGGTTTTAGGAATTTTCCTTTGTACCTCACAAGACTACCCTGAAGATCAAGGGAGACCGTTTGTTATCCAGCATATCCTGTTCATTTAATCCCCTACATGTATTGGTGATCTAAGAACTGGAACTATTTTACATACATGACACTTAAGGATCAGAAAGTTCACTCTGGCTAACGTCACAGAGGAAGCTGAAAGGAAACTGTGACACTGAGAATCTGGATCCTACTGTTTCCCCGAAAATAAGATCTAGCCGGACAATCAGCTCTAATGTGTCTTTTGGAGCAAAACTTAATATACGACCCGGTATTATATTGTATTATATTAATTATATTATATTACATTACATTACATTATATTATATTATATAAGACCCAGTCTTATATTATAGTAAAATAAGACCACGTCTTATATTAATGTTTGCTCCAAAAGATGCATTAGAGCTGATTGTCCGGCTAGACCTTATCTTTGGGGAAACACGGTATGTCCTATATACCTCAGCATCTTGCTCCATGGTCTCTCCTCATGAGGGGTGTGCGTCCTCTGACTGCAGAAGAGTCAATTAGGTGCTCATAGAACTCCTGGATGACGATTCGTCACTGGCAGGTGCATGGCGTGCTCTGAGGGCACTGTCTATCTGAGTGTGCAGCTCTGAGCACAGAGCAAACCACTGCTGATGACATGCTTCCTGCCCAGTGGGAACAACAGCTAAATGGTACGCAGGCCTGTCATCCAAAGACCATTAGTTCCACCCACAATTTTATTTCTCACTTTCAAGGACAAAAGCAAAGGTTGGAAAGTTTTGCACTTTACAGGACACTGTATGTCTCTAAAGAGCACGAATCTCACTTCTCTGAAAAGATCCAATGTTTGCTCTAGCAATGTGGAATCTCAAATCGGAAATCTCAGTCTGAGAATACACTGGGCCATTTACTAATTGGCAATGACCTTGAGCTGGCTTAATCTCAATATAGTAATTTGTAGTTTGGGAATAGTAATGCCTACTTCTCAGGATTTTTGTGGGGGAATACTTACAAAAAGGACCTGGGGGAGACATTTGGAGGTAAGGGTATGCACCCAGTAAAATGCAGCTTTGGCTCTCTACTTCCAAGGAAATGGTGTATCTACTAGAACGTGTCCTTTCCACCTATCACAGGACCTGCCACAGGGGAAAGTACTTTCCAATGTTTGCTGAAAGTCTAATTAAATGAGTTTGAATACAGAAATGTGAAATTTTCTTTTGCTTAATACTTTACATATGATTTTTAGCAAAAAAAAAAAAAAAAAGTATACTATTTATTCCTGTGAGGGTTGTAAACCCATGATCAGAAATCAATTGGATTGTTGTTATTTTCTTATTTATTTTTCCATGAGCTGGAGCTTAGATTATCCTGGGGCCATTTGAAGGGAAGAAACCCACAGAAACTCTGACTTGCATCTCCACCCTCACCTACCAACCAGATATGATGTTTAAAGTAAGTCTTCTTCCCTGGGATTGCATGTAAATTTTTGACACATATGTAAAAGTAACAAAAATGACAATGAATGATAAAACAAACACCCATGACCCACCACCAATAATGGATAATTATTAACATTTTTGTCACAGTTGCTTTAAGTCTTTCTCTAGTAAACAAATAAAACAATTCACATAAAATTAAAGTTTTCTCTAGCCTTCTCACTGCCAGTCTCATTTCTTCTTCCCTCTTCAGTGGCCACTACTTTTATGAATTACGTATTTTTTCCAGTCTATTTTTTTGCATATTTTCTGCATGGACACTATCGTGTTGTTTTAGGTCTGTGTGGGTTTTTAGAAAAGATGTCCATGAGGGATATCATACTGTACATATGCTCAATATCACGCTGCGCATTTTTTTCACTTAAATTATGTGTTTCAAATCTCACCATTAGTTTTAGCTCTTTAAGTACCCCATTATATACTTTATAGTCATCCATTCCTCAAATAACGGGCATACAAATGATTTACATTTTTTATTATAAATAGAATTGCAATGAATTTTCTGATACATGTTTCTTTGTGCACATGTCTATAATATTCTCTAGAGTGTGTGCATGTGTGTATAAATATACACATTCCGACAGCCAAATTGTTCTTTGCAAGTGTATAATCAATGTATATTTCTTGAGCAAATCATGATAATTTTCCTTTCTTTATTCCTTCACCAACACTTGATTTTGTCACACCTTTAAACGTTTGCTAGCCTGATAGATGAAAAACTGTCTTTCTCATTATTATTTCAATTTGAAATTCCCCAGATTATTAAGGTTGGGAATATTGGGCATTTTAGATTTCTCTTATGTGAATTGCCTGTACATTTCCTTTCCCTTATTTTCTTTCTTTCTTTCTTTCTTTCTTTCTTTCTTTCTTTCTTTCTTTCTTTCTTTCTTTCTTTCTTTCTTTCTTTCTTTCTTTCTTTCTTTCTTTCTTTCTTTCTTCCTTCCTTCCTTCCTTCCTTCCTTCCTTCCTTCCTTCCTTCCTTCCTTCCTTCCTTCCTCCTTTCTTTCTTTCTTTCTTTCTTTCTTTCTTTCTTTCTTTCTTTCTTTCTTTCTTTCTTTCTTTCTTTCTTTTTTTCTTTTACTTACTGATTCAGTATTTCTCTGGATACTTGTCCTTTGTTATAAGTGTGTAAGTGATGAAATTATCTTTGAATCTGTGAGTAATCTCATAACCTGCATCTTTTGTTACACACCATTTTGTTTGTTGTTCCTCTTTTTTGTTATACATTCATTTTAAATTTTGAAGTAGTAAAATTTACCAATTTGTCCTTTATATATTATACTTCGTCGTATTTACGAATTTTCCTATAACCCATTTTAAGAGAATTTAAGTATTCTTCCATGAGCTTATGTAATGATTTTAAGTTTCGTTTCTGACGTTTAGGTTCTTCTACGGTTCTAAACCGTACATTTACTTCCCTTCTTTCCCTTCCCTTCTTTAGTCAAAAATGAGTTATGCTTTACCTCACTCTGATTAGAGCTGTCTTCCCTCTTTGTATCATGAAACCTACTCTACCTGAGGGTTCCTTAGAGAAAAGGTTTTGTCTTAATTCATGTATTTATCCTCAGCTCCTAATGTAGTCCTTGGAACAGAATAGATGCTTGAGAGAGAAGTGTATTCGCACAGCCTTAGCTGCAATGATGGGACTAGAGTGCTAAACTCATGAGAATACATTGTATTCTGAGCTAGACAAGACAGCACTGAAATGACTTCGTGCTAAAAGGATGGAGGACCATGGAGAGTGTCCATAGAAGGGTGAGCAATAAGTATGAAGAGGGCTCGTGGAAATTCTGCCGTGGAAAGAAAGACAAATGACTTCATGATGCCTTGTTTACAATCTTGATACATGTAATTTACTCAACAAAAAAAAAACTATTGTGTGTCCACTACTTGTCAGGCCCTGTTCTAACTCATGTACAAATATGTGAACCCTGAGAGGAGCATAGCCCTCCTTTAAAGGTCTTGGATATGGAGTGGTTGCCCAAGTTTGCTCTGACAGGAAGTGGCCGAGTCAGGATGTAAATCTGGCTCTGCATGACATCAAAGCCCCGGGTGCTGCACACTAGACCTTGGCGCAGAGCCTCCACATGGAGAGGCAGGGGGATGTCGTCCCTAAGACCATGCAGACGAGGCCAGACTAACACGGCTTCCTTCCTGCGTCTCCCACTTACAAGCCATGAGACCTTGGGCATGTCACTTAATTGCTCTGTGTCACCATTTTCCTTATTCTTAAAATGAGAAGGCTTTATTATTATCGGCCTTACAGAGTTTTTATGAATGTTAAACAAGTACATATATGTAAAACATTGAGAACAGTTCTGACATGTATGTTAGGTTCTCATTACTGTGATTATTTAATGGGATACCATGTTGTGCTGACTAAACTTACTCTCAGTACTGCTGGAGGGTAGATCTAAACCCATGGGCAGAAGTTACCGAAATTCAGATTTAAATCTGCTAGAAGGAAGACATTTCACATAACTAGAGTAGCGGGGGCACCTTCCCAGAATTATGAGCCCTGACCACCTTACACAGATGTTTTAAGTTGCATTTGAAAGACGAGTGGGTAGAAAGCTGGACTAGATGAGCTCCTGTGAGAATCCTTGGAGTGCTAGGATTCTACGAGTCCATGGTAATACCTACCCGAGTTCCAGGCCAGTGACATCATTTGGCATGCTAATGAATGGAAATATTTTCATGCAGGCTGGCCGGTGCAAGCCATGCGTACGATAAAAAGGGCAAATCTTTTCATGTGAAATTGTGCATGAACAGAGACTCATTGCCCACAAAAAAACGCATTTTGGGAAAAAGGCTTTCAACAAAGCAGGGTAAGAATACACCGCGAGCTTTTCTGATTTAATCGTTTGCAGGAGAAACTCAGGCTGATGTTGCAGAAGCCACTGGTCTTGTAATAGACTGTACTTTCCTCTCTGGAATCAGGTGTGTACATGATTAAAGCACCTTGGCCATGGGATGGAGTGGAAGGGACGGGAGGGGATTGTTATCTCGGGTGTATCTTCTCTGCGACACAGTGAGGTTCGCACTTAATATGCCATTTTCTATGCTACCTGATAACCATGAAACTAAGGCTCAGAGAAATTCAGAGACATACTCAGACTCACACAGCTAGAAGCAACGAAGCTAGGAGTTCAACTATGTTTACTGCAGACCAGCGGTCAGAGCTGGTTCTCCATGGGTCATGACGAGCCTGCGAGACTTTGAAAAAAAATAGAATTAATTGATAACATTTAAAAGTTGGGTATGTCATACAAAGTCAATCTAGATTTCCAGGTTCTTTTGAAAAGTGGGAAGACCTGGCATTACCGAGTCCACCGTCAAGCATGAAAACAATCAGGTCTTGCTGAGAAACCACTGCCCCTTTCAGCTAAGGCATGCACTTTCCGTTTCCACAGTCGTCTCCATTCTATATAGTATCACATACTAATTTTAGCGGCCTGTGGACCCATGCACCCGTTCGAGTAATGATCCCTATTCTATATACTATGCTATACAAATACAGGGCAAGACATAGACGAGGGTGGGAGAAAGCAGTACAGGGAAAAGGAGTGAAGAAGGGGATACAATCGGGAGGGGAGGAGGAAGATGAAGAAGTGCACAACCCAGAAGAGGACTGGAAGTGCCATGACCAGAGACATTATCCTGCCTCTGATCCTGCTCAATGGACGAGGAAAGCCTTCCAGCTTTGCAGTAGCTCAGTACTCATGCTGGTCTGAATGCTCTTATTTCAGGAAAGGTTGCAAACTCGGGTCGGGAAAAAAATTAATATATGTGTCATTTCAAACGACTCTTTGGTCAGACAGAAGTCTTTCAGGTTAAGGAAATAAGGACAGAACATCTCGTTAGTGCACTGAGCACGCCTGCCTCACTGCCCTACCTGATTCTTTCCCTCTCTTCTTCATTGCCAAATCATCCTCTTCATCTGTAAAAGGGGTCTTTTCCTGGGATATTCAAAAGTCCTCAGTGAAAACATCTTTGAGATTGATCATCCCGAAGACGTCTACCACACGTCCCTTTTTGTGTTTCCATCACATTCCTTTCTTATCTAGTCTCTCAAAAATGTCTTTCCTTCTGCTCATTTTCTATCCATTCAATACCTGTTCTCCCAAAGAGCCTGGAAATATCACATTGGTGAGCATTGGATGCTTTTCTTGAAGATGTTTTGATGCCATACTTGTAATTTCTAACACACCACCTTTGTTTGCAACGCTGACATCACGGGAGACCTTCTCTCATTTCTCTCCTACCTACTTATGTGGGTCAGTAAACCTCTCTGAAATCCAGGCCTGTCCTCTGGGTACAGGCTACCTCACATCATGGTCACAAGGGTTAAATGAAATACTAAGCATGAAAAGATCTAGCCCAATCTCTAGCACATGACAATTGAAATGAAATCTCTACCTGTGACTAGCATGTTACCCTAGGCAAGTCTGAGCTTCCATTTCTTGAATTAGGAAACAGAGGGGGTTGGACTAGATCTGTAAGATGTCTTGTAGCCAAGTGTTTTATGTTTACTGAGCTGCAGGGAGTCTTGAATTGCCTCTCATACCATCTGTGAGAGGCTTGGACACAGATTTCACGCCCTTTTACCTTTGTATCCACAGTGCCTGGCACAACCCCGCAGCTCAATAAAATATCTGATTTCATAACTGACTCAGCAACTCTAGCCACACAAACTCCTGTCATTTAGTGATGTCAGAGGCATTAGGATATAGGGCTTAACAACGTGATCATTTTGCTAGTTCCACCCCAGGCTCTGGAAACTGCCCCCCACCCGGACCTCAAGCTGCTGCTTCAGGGACAGCCGAACCATTGTGACTAATGTATCCCCTGAGCTAACCTCTCAGCCTCAGATAATTGGATAGAGGTGAACACCCTGGATTGGCCCTATGGCAGCCAATCCAAAGGCTGACCAGCCCAACTGCCAGGGAGATAGTGGGTGGGAGACGGTGAGAGAGAGGAAGGAGAGAGGGCATCGGAGAGGTGATCTGGGACAATGTGATTGTTAGTTTTATGTGTCAACTAGACTGGGCTATGGGATGTCAAGATATTTGGTCAAACATTATTCTGTGTATTTGGGGATGAGTTTAACATCTAAATCAATAAACTGAGAAAAGCAGATTGCCCTCCCTAATGTGGGTGGCCTCATCCAATCAACTGAAGGACTGAATAGAACAAAGAGGGAATTCCTCCCATCTTACTGCCTAGAGCCGGGATACCAGTTTTGTCCTGCCTTGGGACTGGAACTGAAACATCAGCTTTTCCTAGATTTCCAGTATGCCAACTGCAGATCTTGAGAATTAGTAGCCACAATCACACCAGTCAATTCCTTATAATAAATCAATTTAGATAGATTGATAAATAGATAGATGGATACACACACACACACACACACACATACACACACACACTGTGTTTCCCCGAAAATAAGACCTAGCTGGACCATCAGCTCTAATGCGTCTTTTGGAGCAAAAATTAATATAAGACCCTGTCTTATATTATATAAGGTCTTTTCTTATTAAAATAAGACTGGGTCTTATATTAATTTTTGCTCCAAAAGTTGCATTAGGGCTGATGGTCCAGCTAGGTCTCATTTTTGGGGAAATACAGTGTGTGTGTATATATATACATATATATATATATATATATATATATATATATATATATATATATATATATATATATATATTCCTTCTATCCATCCATCCATCCATCCACATATTTTATTGGGGTTCTGTTTCTCTGGAGAACCCTAATACAGGCAATCAGATTCCTTGTTGGGGATCTGAACTAGAAACTGTGAAAGGCATGATGTAGTTAGAAGCAGGAGATAAAAGCGAAAGAAACCAGAGAAAGGTGAGGAGGAGGCAGAACCATGAAGAGGAGTCATAACTTATAGGGGTTGCAGTAAGCCCAAGTTCAAGGGGACAGCAGGTGCTGAACTGTTGATGAGTCGGGAAGGGGCCATCAGAGGGCTCCTGAGCAGCGGATGAAAAGGGATGGCCCCTTCTCAGCCACCCATCCTGATTGCTCTCTGGTTCCAGCCCTTACCATACATCTGCTTTGACTCTTCTTACATGAGCGAGATTTGATGACTTTTAACTAGAAGAGGCTGACCATATCAGAGGCTTAAAGTCTGTTGCAAAAGATTAGGGTGAGGAAGGAAGAGCAAAGAGAGAATGGAGAAAGGGGGCGGGGGAGAAAAGCATGGGGGGGAAGATAAAAAGGAATGAGAAGGGCAGGGAAAGGGGTAGTTAGATCTGATAGAGAAGAGATTCAGGCTGAGGGCCAGTCACTCTCAGGTTTTCTAGCTGTCCTCAACCGCTACAATCAAGATAAGAGGAGTCTCCTTTCCATTTCTTGTTCTTAATAAACAAATAAATAAGACAAACCTGCCTATTTCTTCCCCGGAGAATCAAATGTGATCAGTTCTGGCCATAAAGCCCCCTGGAGAAATTCACGGTGTTCAGGAAACATTAAGGGGCTGAAAGAGAGATGGTTTCTAAATCTCAGAGGAAGAAGCTTCGCAATGAAGTCTTGGACCTAATCATTTTATCCCTTCCCTCTGCCTGGTCACACTGCCAATTCCCTCAGCAGTAGCAATCACTCACAAAGAAAGAATCTCAGAGCCCAGACACAGTTTCAAACCCACAATCAAATAAAAGCATGAGTTCTCCGCTCAGATAATTTCTCGTAAACACTATCAATTTCAGACTTCCAAATGGGGAGTATATTTTTATTCATTTTAAGTTATCCTCTCTTTCATTTTCTTGGAAAGTGGGACAATTGGGCAACCCGAGGGGTTTGATTTTCTGGGCTTATTTATAGTTTTCAACACATATATACTTGTCAAGACATACACTGTGCTTGATGTTGAGACAAAGGAAGCACCATTCCTCTGTGCCCCAAATGGGATATTCAAAGGCATGGAGTGTGGGGACATCCTTGCGTTCAAGCTATAATAACAGATTAAAGGCAGAATTGGCTCAGGTTTTCACTGGGAGAGAGCATTAGCAAATGAATGAATTATTCTCTGTTTACAAAATAAACGAGCTTTCTATTGCCTGGGCTAGCAGTCTTCTTCCACCACAAACCATTAATAAATGAAACTCTCTTTGGATTTTACAGGCATTATTTGTCATCACTGTCCCACCGATGGGCAAATTGGTGTTGTGGAGAGCTAGGTTCCGAGCCATAGGGCCAGAGATTCTGACCCTGAGCTCTAGCACTTTCTAAACCTGTGGTCTCTAGGAAGTTTATTTAGCCTACTTGAGCTTCCCTTTTAACATCTGATAAACTGAAGGAATGTAATGTAATGTATACAGTTCTCGTAAGGGATAAATAAAGTCTTCAGTGCAAAGTGAGTGGCACCACACTCGACACTTGGTAGGCATTCAATAAATCTTCCTTCTTCCAAAAAAGAAGGAAACTTTGTAATTGAAACAACTAGAGAACCAGGAATAGCCCTGCCCTAGGCAACATAATATTTCACCACTGCAACTGGATTACAAGCAAAAGGGCAATTCATGAAATTGCTGACCTGTGTTCCTGGGGCCAGAACAGCATGTTGCTTTTATAAAGAGAATGGGAGGTGATCCCTTGCAGCAGCTGTGGTCTGCCTGAGTCAGCAGCCAGTTCACCTGGAGTCTTGGGCCTTCTCCTGCCCATGGCCAAGAATTACAGGTCTTAGGCAACCTGACATTTAAAACAGCAGACACAGAGAAAGCCCTCAGTCTTGCTCTGTGCAAACATGGCTGACGACCTCATTTCCAGGAATCTAATTCCCTCTGGACTGATGGGTGGAAATCAATATGTTGCTCTTAACTTCAGCTGATCCCTCTGGACACGGCTCCTGACCTGGTAACAAGTGCTAGGCTCCTAGCACTGGATGTGGCGGGCCCATGTCAGGAAGCAGCAGGGAGAGAACAGTTCCTGGGTCCACTGTTCATAATCTCAGTCTTCTCATCTGTAAAATGAGTACAACAGGGCCTACATCCTAGAAAAGTTAGGATTTTTCAAATAAGGTAGGTAGTAGGGGTCTGGGATTTGGGAGACCATTTATCGACCTCCCTTTCCATTATGTTTATCCACATCCTTCCTCATTGTTGTCCAGTTTACAGAATAATTGAATAGCTAATTATCACATCAACTCCCAACACTGTGAAGAAGATAAAATTACTACTCTTCCTTCATATTTTTAGTGATAGATAGAAAAGGACATGCAGTTAAGTTCTGGGCCATTCTCCAGTGGCACTTAGTAGGTAGCAGAGCTGAACCTTGGTCTTCCAATTCTACAAGGAAGATTCTTTCACTTCCAATTGGAGAAGTGAGACTAGTAAATGCATCCACAAAGTAGAGCCCTGGACCGGCACTGTGTAATCTTAGAGCTAGAACCACCCTTAGAGAGGCCAATGTTTACATTTTAAAGGTGGAAAAAAGAGGCCCAGAGCGTGAAACGACTTACCCTGGGTGACATCACCGTCTGAGGCCAAGCTACTGGAACTCAAGTGTCCCTCCCGACTCCTATGCCACGTGTGTGGGTCTCGAACTCAAACTGCAGACAGACCAGGGGTGTGTGCACTGATTCGGGGCCCCGGCCCTATCTGGTGCTCTCCTGTCATTACCCTCCCCCCCGCCCCCCCCCCCCCCCCCAGCCCCCTGCCCCCCCACCACACACAGCTGCTACACACGTGGGCATGATCTGCCTGGCCCTGCACACATTTGAATCTGCAATCTCTACAGAAAGCTACTTCTAATATGAATAAACAAGTTTTAAAAGCACCAGAATATAGTAGAATATATCTACTTTTTTTCTAGTTAGATTTTTATCAATTGAATTTTACGGATGAAGAAATTGAGACTCAGAGAAGTTTTGCAAGAGACCCAAGGTCTCCCAGCTCATGAGGGCCGAGCAGGGGCTCAGCCCTGGTGCATCTGGTCGGGGCACTTTCCCCTTCCCCAGAACTGTAGCTCACAGTGGCCGAAGCTGAGCTGCAAGACACCACACGCACCACACTGAGTGCCTCCACTTTTCATTCACATTTCTCAGGGTAGAGTCACTCTAGGAAAGGTTGCCGAAAATTAGTTCCCTGAATGACCCTCTCAAAACAAGCTAACAAACACCAAAACGAAGCCATTTCTCAAAATTACATGGAGGTTTAGAGTAAATCTTGATATCTAGTAGAGCAAGTCAGTGCTTTTTCTTTCCCATCTCCTCCTGTTTCAAAAACACTTGGCTATTCTTGGCCCTTTACTCTTCCACACGAATTTTAGGTTCGACTTGTCAACTTCCCTGTAAAACTCTGTTGGGTTTGGAGTGAAATAGCCTTGAATCTCTAGATTAACTTGGGGAGAACTGGTATCTTTATGGCACTGAGTTTTCCTACTTAGGAATAGGGTTTATATTCTCCATTTATTCAGGCTTTCTTTGATGCTTTTCAATAAAGGTGTATGTATTTCTTCTGTAAACGTCTCACACAGGGAATTCTTTCAACAAAAATTTATTCAGCATGTGGTATGTGCAAGGCCCAAATTGGCCCACCCCATGTGAATAAAGTTTTTTAAAATTTTTCCAAACATGAACCACGTTTGTTACTCTTATACCAGGTATACACGCGACTCGTGAATCTTCCGTTTGTATTTCTAACATTTTAACTTTAAACTTCCAGCATTTCTTGCTACTGACAACGTACAGGAGGGAGAGATTCCAGGACGCATGGAGGTATCCTCTGTCAGAACGCCTCCTCCCTGTTAGGGGTGGGTGTGTTGGTTCAACTTCTCTGGGAATGCATAAGCCATTTAAGTCCCAAAGACTCTCCAAACCTCACTGTACGTCTTCCATCACCAGGCTGCCACATACAGAGCTGTGATCCCGAATATCGGCAGTACTACATTCTGTTAATTAGTCATTTTTCTTTCTTAAATGCAAGCATCTGATTAGTGATTAGATCACAAGGCCTTACTTAAAGCAATTAGTAGTAAATACTTCAGCTTTGTTCAACAAGGTGGGATCTAGAAGGCTTCATCACGTGGGAAAGAACAAAGACACTTCAAAAAGAATACGCTGGTTGTTCCTGTACTTACTCTACAACTGGCACCTAATCTGTAAAACAGCAGTGGGGTTTTGGAAATAAATGTTTTTTTTAGGGAGAATGCACAATGCTTGCCTGAAAACAGGGTCATCTCCCAATTCCTTTTATGTGTTCAGCAAATATGTACTAAAGGCTGACTGTGTATCAACTCCAGGCTAGCTGTTGAGCCACAAAGATAGTCCTGGTTCTTTGCCTGCATGCTCATGGAGTCTAGCGAGGAATACAGACAGGTTGGCCTGCAACTAATAATTGTGATGATAAGGAAAAGCATAGAGAAGGTACGCAAGATACAGGAATTAGGGGAGGGAGGTGTGGTCAGGCAAGGATCCTGAAAGGGGTGATTGCTAACTTGAGAAAGTAAAGGAAGGTTAGCATGTCTAGAGAAGCAATAAGAAAATGAGGGTAGCAACTGGCAAGACACATGAGATGGGAGACACAGACATTGGTAGGCCATGCCAGGAACAGTAAGCCATGATCAGGAATTCAGACTTGATCCCAAGGGCAGTCCTGGGGGGGTTTCTAATCAGGGAATGGACATGATCAGATTTGTTCTTCGGAGAGGGATCATTAAGGTTACAGACTGAGATCAGCGTGGGGAAGTGGGGAGTTCACTTAAGAGGCCACTTCACCAGTCCAGGCCGAAGATGAGGGTTAACGGCTTCTACTAGGGTAATGGCACTAGGCACAGAGGAAAAAGTTGAAACTCAAAAAGGACAAGTGATTTGTGCTCTCCTACGCCTACTGAGTGGTAAAGCGCGATCTTGAAACAAGTTCAATCAAGTCCAGAGCCCGACATCTTTTTACTGTACCCAGTTTCCCGACCTAATGTGTAAAAGACAAAGTTAGTCTTGGGGGTTAAGGAAGGATGCTGAGTGGAGTGGAATATGGCCTGCAAGGAGAACATACTAGGAAGGGAAAGACCCATTTCCAATAGCACATGAAGGAGGAAGTAGGGAAAGTAAGAGAAGAGAATTACTATTTCTTGGTGACTTTAGAAGGTGGCCTACAGCCATGTTTCTCAAACTTTCAAGTGCACAAGCACTCCCTGGAGATTCTTGTTAAAACGCAGATGGTGATTCAGTAGGCCTGGGGTGGGGCCTGAGATTCTGCGTTCCTAACAAGCTCCCAGGCAAAGACAGTGCTGCTGGTCCAGGGACACACTTGGAGTGGTAATGGGAGAGGAATGTTTAACAGCCCAAGGCTGAAGTCAGACCAGGC
Organism: Rhinolophus ferrumequinum; assembly: GCF_004115265.2. NCBI lineage: Eukaryota > Metazoa > Chordata > Mammalia > Chiroptera > Rhinolophidae > Rhinolophus > Rhinolophus ferrumequinum. Next base: position 41,680,808 of record NC_046292.1, read on the forward strand.
ACTGAATCCTGGTGTCGGTACTTATTAGCAGGGTGACCTTAAGGAATGTATTCATTTCCTAGGGCTGCTGTTAACAAAATATCAAAACTGGGTAGGTTCAAACAACAGAGAGCTATTGTTTCACAGACCTGGAGGTTAGACATTGGAAATCAAGGCATTGGCGGGGCCACGTTCTCTCCGACGTTTCTAGGGGAGAAGAACTTCTAGCTTCTGGTATTTGCTGGCAATCTCGGTGTTCCTTGGCTTGTAGAAGCATCACTCCAGTCACCTGCCTGCCTTCTCCCTCTGTGCCTTCACACTGTCTTTCTTCTGTACACTTCTGTCTCTCTATCTAAATTTTCCCTTTTCATGAGGACACCAGTCATGCTGGAGTAGGGCCCACCCACCCTAATGACCCTTTGAACTTGATTATCTCTGTAAAACCCTATCTGCAAATAAAGTCACATTCTAAGGTACTGGTGATTCGGACTTCGACGTGCCTTTTTTGAAGGGACACAATTCAACCCATAAAAGTCACGTTATGTTACCTCTCTGAGCCTCGGTTTCTTTATCTGTCTATAGGGATAATAATTCATACTTTACAGAGTTAAATTAAATGGACTAATAAAGGTCAAGTGCCAGCACACAATAAGGGCTCCAACTATTATAGTTAAGGATTACTAGGCACCTAAGATACGTCTCACTTAACCATCACAATTGCCTGCCCTGTGATGCAGGCATCAGAAGAGATGGAGACCCAATGAGAATAGGACCCTTGCATGGCGTCACACTATTATTACGATTTAAAATCCACTAGCCTCCAAAGCCCCGGACGTTTATTCCCCCTCCAAGGGGCTTGACTGGGGGCCCTGACAGTTGAGGCGGAGTTAAAAACTCTCTCCTACAAAGGCAACAGCAGAGAAAGGTGATGATGATTTTTATTTAATCATGTAGGGACACGTACCGAATACAGATTCAGGTTTCAAAGTGCCCAGAATCACAGATGAAGTGTTGAGAAAGCACAGGGACTGGAGGGGGAGGAGGGAAAGGGCAGGTGATATTGATATATGAAGTCCAGTGCATTCTTCACGTTCCCCAGGCTTTGTCATCCTTTTTCATGTTTCAAGGCTGCCTCGGCATTTTTTTTTTTTTTTTAATAGGCCATAGCAATTCACAGTCCAAATTTCAAAGCTAAAAATACCTCCATTCCATCCTGGAAAATAATTTTTTTTCTCTTTGAAAAACAAAACACCTGAGTGTTTTCCAGCCAACAAGAGAGAGGAATGTGTAGGCTGTAATGAGTAATTGAACCTACTTTTGTCTGTTTGCAATAAACATTTGCAAAACACATTATCCTTTTGACATTTCCTTTAGGATTGCTCATACTCTATTTTCTGCAAAATGCCTTCCCTCCTAACTGGGTTCCTGTGATTACCTCTTTGGAAGGAGACCATCTCAGCCCTTCAGGGCCATGATCAGTTTTAAACAGTTGATTCCTAATTTTTGTTGATGTTACTGTTATATTCAGCTATCTCTTGGCAGGGAAGGAACAATGCCAGCTTAAGCTATGGAAAGATATGGATAGCCTGATATCTAGTCAGAAACATGATAGTGATGGAGATGCAGGTGGCAGATTGATAATATTCCTTCCTTCTTATCAATTCTATGGTCATTGCATGGCCCAGGAGTGGTAAGGGAGCTAGCCACACTGCCTGGGTTCTGATCCTGGTTCTGTCATCTTCAAGCTGTGTGGCCTTGGGGAAATTGCTTAAACATTGTGCCTCAGATTCCTTATCAGTAAAACTGGGATAATAATAGTACCTAGTTCATAGAATTGTTCTGAGGATGAAGAAGTTAATTTATATAAAGAGCTTCAGTATGTGCACATTCTAGTACGCACTCAGTAAGTGGTAGTTAGGATTGTGGTTGTGATCATTCGGCATGATGAATGATAGCCTTGAAGTCAGAAGACATGCCACTTACTATGGAATAGCCTTGGCTTTGCCTGCAAAATGAACCCCTGCAATGTCCACATCATGCAAATTATTATAAGGCAGAGTAACAAGAGTGTATTTTTTTTGTTTTCTAATTTTAATGGGTGCTTTTTTGCAGGGGAGTTAAATAACCAGATTAGCAATTCTTTGGGGAAGAGACTGGGCACAGGTGATGCTAAGAAACCAGGTAGGTGAGACATAACAGTGGCCTTGGCCCCTCCTCTCCCCCGTCAATGGAGATGGAGCAAAATGCACCCAACATGTAAATTGCAGGCAACTCCACAGGACTCAGTCACAGAGTGGGGAACATGAAGGACAATTCCTGGGTTTCAGACCAAATGGATGGAAGAGAAGAACACATTGAAACGTATACAGGTGTCTGTGTGTACTCCAGAGCAAAAAGCAGAGCGAACGAAAAAAGAGGAAAGAATTAGAAATACCTGTGTGGAAAAGAAGAGGACAGGAAGGAAGATTTGGGAAGAACCTAAACTCTCCATGGGGTGTTAAAGAATTGCATAGAATTGCACTGTGTGTTCACCATCCAGAGGCAATATACACAGCTGATGTATTATAGGAATGTACACTTGAAACCTATATAATGTGACCAATCCATGTCACCCCAATACATTTAACAAAGATTTAAAGAAAGAATTGCATCGCAGACTGAGGGATCAGCACAATTAAGGTGTGGTAGAAGAGGGCACTGTCACATATAAGGGACACTGTGCTTGTCGCTTACGCAAGGGCACAACGCTGGTGCTTAGTCACACGGTGTGGGTGTGGCCTTCCCACCAAAATGTATGGTCATGGCCTACAGCACAAAAAAGGCTTCATGTGTATCCCCAGGTACAGTGCATCTATCACCCCAGTCCCATGTGTCTAAAAGAGTTCTTGGTAAGTACTTGAATGTAGACAGTTGTTGAGTAAACATAAAGCATCTATTCACTATCAGCATTTTTTGAGGGCCTGTGCTAGGCTTTGGGACTATTATAGAAGATGAATGACATATGGCCCAGGCCCTAAGGACACGCGTCTTCCCTACCCACCTTTCCTTTCCCCTTTTCCTTCCCCTCCCTTTTCACCCCTTCTCCTCTTTTCCTCTCCCCCCACTTCTTTCTGTCTCAACTTTTATCTGCCTGCCTGCCTGTCTCTCTCACATACATATGCATGGTCACAAACATGCACACACACACACGCACGCACGCACGCACGCACGCACACACGAACGCACTCGCACACGCTCCCCATACTGCACCATAAAGGGGATTCAGCAGCCAGGAGTCCAATATTGAATCTTTCTGTAGACGGAGCCTAAGTCTGCTTAACATGTCTCCCATCCTCAGACTGACAGGCTAACCAGGGCATGTCCTCCTCATGGTGATGGATGGTAAAGCGCAAGACGGCAAGCCCAGCTCTATGAACCAGTTTGAAGCCTCTGCCTGCACATCTACTTACATCCCTTTGGCCAAACAGGGCAAGCACAAGACAGAACCTTAAGCCAAGGCGCAGGCACACACAATCTGCCTCCAGCAGCAGAAGCCGCAAAATTACTTGGCAGATGGGATCCATGTAAGACTGCTATCGTTTTACCTTGGACAAGTCTTTTCCATTCTCCAGATGCCCTGGATGCTCTTTAAAATCCTGGATCAGATCTGTGTCCCAATATATGAAATCCAGCCCTCCGGTAGCATGCACAATGATTTTAGGTGGCGCAAGAAATTTAGTGAATTCTTCAACATGGTATTAACTAATATTTAGCACATGAATTGATGATGATTCACTTTGGAATGCACTTTCCACACTGCCAGCTCCGTGAAGGAGACAGTCTGAGTTCATGCCTTTCACCAGCCAGGACCCTTGCTGATTTCCCATTTTCCCAATGAGCTACCAGGCCACAGTGTGAAGTTCTAATTTCAAAAGATTGCTTTGTTTTCATTTTATTTCTTTTGAATACATTGTATTTGTAGCAAGTGATGCTAGATTTTATTTAGTTACATAGTTTTTTTAAAAACATGTATGTAAGTTAACATGTAAGCTTATTTAAAGAAAATATCAAGTCAATGATTGGTGACATGCAGATAGCAAAAAAATCATGGCTGCGGGGCTTGACTACCAAAGTCTGGAACATTCTGGATATGATCATCTTTACGGTTGTGGGATCCTGAGATTCCGCCAACTTTATTGCTCCAGCTGTGGTCTTTCCTTCTACCTCAAGGCTTTCCCAGAGGAAGATGAGCAGCAAGCGGATTGCCTTTCTCTTCTGAAGGACCTTTCGTTCCTCCCTCCCAGCTGCCAGCATGACTACCCAGCCAGATGTATTTGATTGACATGCTCATCCCCACACAACAGGCCAGAGTCAGTCACCCTGGGGCTGTCCCTGCCCTTGGCATTCCGACACATGGGCCCACATTCCAAATGTCATGTCGTATCTCTTCACGGCATCGAAAGCCCCTTGAGAGCAGGAAACCCTAACAGATGGCTGAAATGCCTTCAACAAGACTCCCCCAGACAGCCTGGGAGAGGCACAGAGCCCTGTCGGTGGTAATGGGTTGTAACATATGCTCAGCAAATACCGCCAAAGGGAGGAGGGATTCCTGCACCCTCAGAGTCCACAGAACGCTGGTTCAAATGCTCGGGATCAGCTGCCTCACACAGAGTGCCATTTGCCTTTGAAAACCTTTTATATCCTTGACCATGGACTTTTCATGGTCCTAAGAGGTAGTGATGGAAAACTTTCTATTTCCATTGACTAGTTCATTAAAAAGCACATAAGTGGAAACAGGCCAGTTTTTCCTAATAGTAGACTGTCACTTTCTCTGATGTTGGAACTCCTAACTTAGATTTTGTGGAGCCATAAAAAGCCCATGGCTGGACTGAAAGAGGCCTGTGGACCTTCCTAAGAAACTTTGTGCGTGCGTGTGTGTGTGTGTGTGTGTGTGTGTGTGTGTGTGTATACATAGGGACCTCTCTGGAGAAAGGGTTTAAAACTTTAGTTCATATTCTCAAAAGCAACCGTGTCTCGTTAGAAGCCACAGCTCTAGCAGTGCTCCTTCCAGAGACTGCATAGGGAAGGAAAATGTCAAAACTAAATTAAACTAAACTAAATGAAGAACTAAACTAAATTAAACTAAATTGAGAGGCAATGTAAGGTAACAATGTTTCCCCCTAATAGTAACATTAAGAAAAACATTTGCCATTTGCCATCACCATAATTTCGAAAAGGTTATTTCAGTGTAGCAGGACATGGGGGAAAAAAAAAAAAGGAAGGCCATAAACTCAGATTAAAAACATAAATTTAGCTTTATTAAAAAATCACTACGTTGTCCATTTTCACTTTCATTTCACTAATGACCAGTACCCATCTGTGGACAAGGATTTGAAAACCACTGTTCTCAGAGAGGAAATTCCTACCCAGCCTGCAAATCTTTGGGAAACTACAATCTTCTCTGGGACTTCCCAGAACTGAGTCCATGGCTCCCACCTCTGTTCCTGGACCACCCCTACAGAAACCCTGTATCTTTGATCCAACTACGCTGTGACACCAGGTACTAATACCCCAAGGCAAGGATGGTGGATTCAATTTAGCTAGCAATTCATTCCAAGAACTACTGATTGTGCCCCTGGTGTGGGCCAGACCCTGAGCTAGGCATCAGACAGGCATATGTGAAACTCACTATCCATTCCCTTAAGGCGTTCATATTATAGTTAAAGAGACAATAAGAAACGGTGTAAGCGGGCACCATTGCCCACTCCATTTCCCTTTTCCTCGCTGCCAAACGAGCAAAGGAAATGATGAATGATGCTACACAGTCTATACTACATAATCCATACTTCTATTCAATGGGGGAAACCCAAGTGGGACTGAATGATTGAATTCTCCTCCCCAAAGAAATGTAAAATCCCTCTTCCTTTTGGAAGAGTGTGGCAGAGAATACCGAATGAAGGGTGTAGAAAGAAGGCACTTAACATACAGCCAGGAAGTTTGCAGACCTCACAATAGGGAGTCAAACCTCTTTAGCTATTCGATGGTTAGACTCAGTTCTTAAAGTACATTTTAAAAAATTGCCTATGCAAAGGCTGGGACTTCATGGACTCTAGAACTAAGAGCCCAGAGGAAGAAACCAATGCCAGAGCATATACTGGAAAGAAACAGCATGAGTCAAGGGAGAGACAGACAGCAGAATCTGGAGGAGAGATGCAGACTGCACCAAAACAGAAACGGTTCTCCTGATTACAAAATCCAAATAAGGGGAAACTGGGAGCTGATTTTAGAATCCATTGGACAGTAGGCAGAGTTGTAGACAACATTAGGAATGCTTTCATTCTTTGGTTGTTGTTACTTGTTTATTTTGCTCTTTAGACTCCACATGTAAGTGAGATCGTATGATATTTGTCTTTCTCAGTCTGACTTATTTCACTCAGCATAATACTTTCCAGGTCCATCCATGTTGTCACAAATGGTAAGATTTCATTCTTTTTTATGGCCGAGTAATATTCCCTTGTATATATGTACCACCTCTTCTTGATCCAATTGTCTATTGATGAGCACTTAGGTTGCTTCCATATCTTGGCTATTGTAAATAGCGTTGCAGTGAACATAGGACTGCATATATCTTTTCAAAATAGTATTCTGGATTTCTGTGGATAAATACCCAGAACTGGAATTGCTGGGTACTTCTATTTTTAGTACTTTGAGGACCCTCCAAAATGTTTTCATATTGGTGACTGCACCAATTCGCAATCCCACCAACAGTGCATGAGGGTTCCCTTTTCTCCACATTCTCACCAACACCTGTTTATTGATTTATTGATGATAGCCATTCTGATAGAAGTGACATGATATCTCATGGTGGATTTCATGTGCATTTCCCTGATGACTAGTGACATTGAGCGTCTTTCCATATGTCGATTGGCCATCTGCATGTCCTCTTTGGGGAAATGTCTATTCAGGTCCTCTGCCCATTTTTTAATTGAACTGGTAGATTTTTTTTAGTGTTAAGAAAGGTTTTCATTCCTGATAGCACGTTTGTTGTTCATTTAATTTCTTTCTTGTTTCCGTGAAGTCCTGAGTTACGGGAACCACTCTGGCTAGTTTTACATAGAGAATCTGAATTGGGTGGATGTTGCCAGATAACTACAACTAGCAGTGATCAATCACGTAAGTACATAGGTCAGTAATGGCAGCTACTCTTAGGTAAGTTCCAAGGGCTATCACACATGCTCTCTCTACACATGCGACAGTGATATTGCCCTTTCAGTTGAGAAGCCAAGACACAGGAAGTTTCACCACCTTGACCAAATCCATAAAGCCTGCCAAGGGTATCTGGGACTTCACTGACTTGGGTACTAAGAGCTCAGAGGAAGCAACTAGTCCTCCAGTGCTGGGAAACAACCCGTTTCAGAGTCAGAGGGGCCAGGCCTCTTGGTCTCGGCTGCCGCTCTGTAGTCCACACCTACATTTTTGAGACATCAAGATTAAATGCAATTCTCCACAACTTATAAGTACCGAAGCTAATAGAAGATTCATAAAGATGATCCAATGGTTGGAAAATGTCTCTTATGTCTCTTGTAAAGTTGAACTGTGATTAGTCTAAAGAGGAGATAAATTACAAACTTGGAAAAACCTAAGTGAATTTTAGAACGGGTCAGATTTCAAAGGGAATTCATAATTTATGCTGCCAAACTCGATGAGGTACACAGGGATGTAATGATTTTTGCACAACAAATTAGTAACAGAGCAGGGATCAGAGCTCAGTTCTCCAACATCCTCACCCAATGCTCACACCAAACACAAGGCAGACAGAGGATGCTACACCAACAAATAAAGGGGACTGTGAACTGTGAAGAAGAAATTTTCATCAGAGAGAAAGACAGAATCTTGGTGTTGTTGTTGTTGTTGTTTTCAGAGAGTCCAGATTTTTAAGGACAATACATTTTGTTGTCAAGGGAGGACATGGGGATATATTCCCTGGGTAAATAAATAAATGAGATTTTTTTAGCTGTAGTCTTAGGCAGAGGACCAGAATAGACCCCCAAACTGGTCCATTTTATTTCCTGAAGCAAAAGCTGTGACTCCAACATTTCAAGCCTAGAGGACAACTTTAATACTATTCCCAAGTTCAAAGGTTTTACTTTCTTATTTGCTGCTTCTAAAGCCCCAAGCCTTTGAGCTATGGTTTTGTAAGAAGAAGACTCAGGCCTCTGGAGAGTGTGAAAGCAGATTGCATTTCCACTCAGATGACAGCCTCATGTGAAAGCATATTCAGGGCTAACTCAATTTTCTCTTAAACCCACTACAGTCAGGCTTTCATTCTCTCGCCTGTATCAAAGCAGCTTTTGTCAAGGTCGCCAGTGACCTCCATGCTGCTGAATCCAACGGTCAGTTTTCCGTCCTTACTGACTGTCAGCACCCTGCAGCACACACGGCTGCTCACCCTCCTCCCTGAAGCCCCTTCTTTACTTCACTTCCAGGATGCCACTTTCCTTGGTTTTCCTTCTCCTCATCTCCTCAAGTTGTAAACATCAGCGTTGCCCAGGTATCATCTTTGAACACTTTTCCTCTTTACCTTGACACATTCCTTAGGTGATGTCAGCCAGTTTTATGGCTTATACATCACCTGTCATCTATTGGGTGACATCTTCCAAATTTGTTCAACTCATCTACCTTCAAAATGCAGTCTATCCACTTTCCACCACCTCTGACCCTACCGATATCATCTCTTACCCGGATTACGGCAATCATTACCTGATTGCGCTCCCGGTGTTCACCCTTGCCCCCCTGTTATTGATATTTCCCCCAGCAGCCAGAGTCATCTTTTCAAAACATAAGACAGGAAGAAATTGCTCCTTTATTCCTCTGCCCATCCACCTCCCATGTAAACACGAAAGTCTCCATGAAACCTCTCCTCTCCTATTTAGCACTCTGTTTCTAGCTCAACCCACTGAGGACACAGTGCTATGCCATCTTGCTCACACATGCCAAGCACACGGCCCTCCAGGCTTTCACACGGCCCATTTCCTCTGCCTGCAAGTCTCTTTCTCCCAAATACATGCATACTTGCTCCTTCACTTCCTTCAGGTTTCTGATCAAAAGTCATCTTGCTAATAGGGCCTTGACAGCTGTCTGTTATACGTCAGTTACCCTCCCTCCTCTACTCTCACAACGTCCCTTATCGCTATAGCAGGTATCACGATTGTACAAACCATCAATTTACTCTTCTGTTTTATGGAGTTTCATAATAACTGAAATTTTGCTTATTGTTTTCACTGCTCTCCTTCTACCACCTCAAATGGTTTGTGGCACATAGTAGCTACTCAATAAATAGTTACACAATGACAAAAAACAAATTAACAAATTCTGTGCAAGATCTACAGTCAAATTCAAAGAGCAGTACACAGAAAGCTACCAGGGAGAAAGGAGGCCTCCTTCACCCCCACACTTGGCTGCTCTAGAATCAAAGATGTCTCGCTTCCTCCATCAACACAATAGGATCCCTGAAGGATTCAATTCCTTATAAAAATATTAAAAATAAATCATATCGTATGCAATAAAGCATAGTGGTTAACGGTTGAGATGCTAGATCCAGGCTGTGTGTATTCAAATAACTACTCTATTTCTTACTTACTATGTGTCCTGGGAGAAGTAACATAATTTCTCTGTGTCTCAGATTCCTCCACTGCAAAATGGTGATAATGTTAGTTCCTATTTCATGAAGTTGCTATGAATATTAAAGATGACATATTACATTTAAGATACTTGGAAAAGGACCTGGTACATATCAAGTAATTAAGTGTTAGCTCATGTTAGTACATTAAGAACCTGTGCAAGTAACACTCTTTTTTGTTCCCCAAAAAGCTTTGTATAGGAGGATCTACATATATAGCACATATTCACATACACATATGTGTGTGTGGGGTGTATATATACGTTTGTTATATATTTGTGTATATATATGTGTGTGTATATATATATATACACATACATACATGTATATATAGTTAGACAGATAAATGTGTATGTGTGTGTATATGCATATGTTTACTTAAATTCCATATTGGCTTTCTTTGTTCCTGTGTCCAGTCTCTTGTGTCCCACATAAACTCATAAACAGGGCTCAGCACTTCTCTTTCTTGCTAAACATAATCCATTCACCAAATATAAATGAACAATATAGATTTTATTTAACATTTCATAAGGGTCTTGGAAGAGAGGGCTTATATCACATATCCCACCAAAATCATTTTAGAAGATCTTTTTATCCAGAAAAGGAGGGCCATGGGTGAGTGCCTAGAGCCTGGATTATAATTCTCTTCTCTGTGATTTTTTTTTTTTTTTTTTGTCAAAGTGAAGAATCACTCAACATGGATAAGAATAGAGATGAAAGAAATATAAGCTCCTAAAGGTTCTTGTTTTGGGGTGTTTTAGAAAGGCCTTTCCCTTGGTGTTGGGGTGTCTTAGGAAGGCCTTTCACGGGGTGAAATCCTAACTAGCCTCGATGTGCTGCCTAAGTGGCACATCATGGCCTCTCGCTTCCTCAGTCCCAGCAAAGCTGACCCTTTGCGCCTCCTTGACAACTCTGCATCCTTGTACACGTGTTCACCTGTCACCATAGCCACAACATGTATTATAGTCACTGATCTCCAATTACGAGTTCCACTCCCTCACAGACAATCAGCTTCATAAGGGAAGTATCGTATGATGTCCAGTATACTCTCAGTGCTCCACAAATTTGGTTCAATACAAAAACAAGTGGAAACTGTAAGCAGGTTCAAATTTCAACTCTGATCTAAATCCCTCCTTAACATAGACAAGTCTTGGTATACTAATCTGTACAGTAGACATGGTAATCCCCTCACTGACCTCACAGGCTTGTCCAGGTAATTAAATGAGATAATAGATACAGAAAGGCTTTGTCAAGGCAAATTGTTATACAATTTTCAAGCGTTATTGTTAAGGAATGTCATACTCCATTTAATTTTGGATAAACCAAAAATTAATCCAGGAACTGTTTTTTAAATGCCATCTAACATATGTTGAGTAATACAATAATTTAAATAGAAAAAGAGCTGAATGCATTCATTCGGAAATGCAAGGAACTTTTTAACCTGAGAGAAGGAATTCCTATTGGCATTTGTAGTACGTAGTGTAGAAGGAGGCATACATAAAATTCATGACGGGAAAGGCTAGGATCTAATAGGATGGATAAAATGAAGTAGGATAGGAAAAGTAAGCTGTGAGAGGACAGGAGGGAAGGAGAGGGCCGTAAGGACACTGGGGAGACACAGGGACAGCAAAGCAGGTGGGGAACGCTTATTGTCTAATACACACTGAGGAGATTACAAATCCCCTCCCCAGAATTCTATTTGCTCTGCATTGTTGTCCGCATTTAGTATTGTCGGATTTAAAACAATTTTTAGCCATTCCAGTAGGTATTCTCACTGTGGTTTTAATTCACAATTCCCTGATAATGCTGGGCATATGAATTGTGTCCCCAGAAAAGACATGTTGAAGTCCTAACTCCTAGTACCTGTGAATATGACCACATTTGGTAACAGGGTCTGTGCAGATGTAATCAAGATTAGGTCCAACTGGATCATGGTGGGCCAGGAATCGAATGGCGGATGTCCTTGTATACAGGAACACACAGAGAGGAGAACTCTGTGTGAACACAGAGGCAGAGCCTGAAGTGATATATCTACAAACCTCGGAAAAACAAAGACCGCCAGCAACTACCAGAAGCTAGAAGAGAGGCAGGGAATAGATCCTCCCCTGGAGCCCTCAGAAGTAAAGCCCCACTGACAGCTGGATTTCAAACTTCTAGCCCATTGAACTATGAGAGAATAAATTTCTGGTGTGTAAAGTCGCCCAGTTTATGGTACCCAGTAATTGTATGGAAATACAGTTAGTAGCCCAGAGAACTAACACGGCATCTTTTCATGTACTGAACTGGTCAACTACACATCTTCTTTGAAGCAAATGTTCAAATCTGCCTATTTTAAAACTGCATTGTTTATTTTCTTGTTACTAAGTTATACATCCACACATATCCACACCAGTCATTTGTCTGATATGTACTTTATGGATAGTTTTTCCCAATCTGGTGGATTGTTTTTTTATTTTCTTGACTGTGTCTTTCAAGAGCAAATACTTTAAGTTTAGGTGAAAAAATATCCATCTACTTTTCCTCTTATGTCTCATCTTTTGATGTTATAAAAAATGCTTATCTACTCCAAGGTTATGAATATTTGCTTATATATCTTCTTTTAGAAGTTTCATAGTTTCAGCCTCTCTATTTGTGTCTATTATCCATTTCAAGTGAATTTAATGTATGGTATAAGGATTTAGTACTTTTCTCTCCACATGAGTGAGTATTCAGTTATTCTGCCACTATTTGGCAAAAAGACGGTATTTTACCCCATTGAATGCTTTTTGCAACATTGTTGAAAATCAGTTGAACATGTATGGGTGGGTCTATTTCTGGAATCTCTGTTTTGTTCCACTGAATGATATGCTATATCAATTCTATTCTGTGTTGATTACTGTAGTTTACAAATCTTGAAATAAAGTATTATAAGTCCTCCAACATTGTTCATCTTTTCCAAGTTGTTCTGGCTATTCTAGGGTTTTTGCATTTTCACATAAATTTTAAAATAGGCTCATCAATAAATTTTTGGGGGGTGGAGGTAAGAAGCCTGTTGTGATTTTCATTGAAAAAAAGTGGATCAGTGGTACAAGATAAACTTGAGAGACAGGTACGAAGGCACCAATTCACATGTCCCTTGCAGGCCAAAGTTAAGGGTATTTTAAGTGCCATGGAAACCCATCATGGAGATTTTATTGTTTGTTTTGTTTTGTTTTGTTTTGTAAGCAGAGGAGTATGATAAAATATGAGTTCTGGTTTTTCAAATCATTCCATCTCCTTTATGAAAACTCTTAAGAGTATTACAATTGTAAAGGCCTGTTGATAAAATTTAAATTGAATTTGACTAATATTTATTTAGTAGATACTATATGTCATGTGTTTGGGGAACAAAAATCAATTATATTTTTCCCTGATTGTCAGAATCTCAAAATCTTGTCGAGAAGTCAGACATATGGCAAGTAACTGTGGCTGTTTATTTACCATCACTGAGCAGAGAATAGGAAAATCTTCAGCAGGTTAAAAATTAATGCAAAGTTTGAAAACTTTCTACCCAGAGACACTTTCCCCATCACACCTTCCCTCTCTAGTGTTCCTCTGGAGACTGTGTACCATTCCTCATCAAGAGGAGAGGCCTTGGACCACCAAACACATTTCCTACTTTTCTCACCTGACAGTTCTGATTTCTCCACCTTGCTTGCTAATGATTAATCCTGAGACAGGGGAACAAGGTTTTAAGTTATAAGAGAAAAAAGTCACACCTACTGTGTTTCCCCAAAAATAAGACAGGGTCTTATGTTAATTTTCAGGGGATGCCTTATTTTTTCATGTTCAACAATCTACATTTATTCAACTACAGTCACGTCATCTTATGGAACATCGTCATAATGTACTAATGAGTCCATCTGGCTGATGATCTTAACTGGGGCTTATTTTCGGGGTAGGGCTTATTTTCAGGGAAACAGTAATTAAATAAATTTTAGGCTTTAGGAATGGGCACAGCGTGATAAGCCTCTGGAGGTCATGGTGGGAGATCACGGCTCCAAACTGAGTATCTTAATACAAGAACCAAAACTGGAGCCATTTAGGCTTCTGAACATCTGGAATTTCCATCTTTAAATATGCGAGCTCTGACAATTAAGTTTGCAAACTTGTTGCAATGATGTTTCTAACCTTTTTTGATATTAGAGGGATTATTCATTATGAATTTGTACCAAGTGGACAACCAGTTAACCAAGTTTACTATTTGGAAGTGCTGGAAAGGCTGCGTGCAAAAGTTAGACGACGTGAACTTTTCGCAGACAATTCAGGGCTCTTGCATCACAACAATGCACCAGCTCACATGGCACTGTCTGTGAGGGAGGTTTTAGCCAGTAAACAAATAATTGTATTGGAACAACCCTCCCTACTCACCTGATCTGGCCCCCAGTGACTTCTTTCTTTACCCGAAGATAAAGGAAGACATTTGGATGACATTCAGGACATCAAGGGTAATACGACGACAGCTCTGATGGCCATTCCAGAACAAGTGTTCCAAAATTGCTTCGAAGGGTGGACTAGGTGCTGGCATCAGTGCATAGCTTCCCAAAGGGAGCACTTCGAAGGTGACCATAGTGATATTCAACAATGAGGCATGCAGCACTTTTTCTAGGATGAGTTCATGAACTTAATTGACTGACTGTGTGTGTGTGTGTGTGTGTGTGTGTGTGTGTGTGTGTGTAGTGTGAATTGTAGGGCCAGTTATATTCTTCATGCATTTTTAACATGTTGATCTGGTGTGCCATTCTTAACTGTACACAGCATAGGCATTAAATGAAATACAAAGTTATGACAAAGAGAAGGCAAAAATGGAAAAGCAAGAAAAATAATTGAAACAGATTATGAGAGAATTTGACAAACACTCATCAGACTAAAACTGATTACTAAGTAGCACAGTCCTGTCAGAGAGGGGTATTGTCTTAGGAACTCTTCACTGTGTTCGAAACTTGGTCAACAATTGTTATATACAGACTTCTTCACTAATTCACATTCAAATAGATGTGGTTTTCTACCTTGTACTATATTTAATATATGTTCACTGCTTAAAAAAATAGAAAAATTTGAAAAGTGGAAAGTACAACAAGGAAAAAAATCCATATTTTAAAAGGTATAAAAAAATCTGTCCCAAATTTTAAAAAGTAGAAAAAGGGAAAAAAATTACCATATTCTCACTACCAGCCACTTTAAACCTTCTGCATTGTCTCTTTCTAATTTTTTATTCTATGCATGTTTTCTATTTTTGGGATCACACTATATATATAGTTTTGCTTCCTAATTATTTTTCAAATTTCCTTATTATACATCTCATACTACTGGGTTGTTGTTATAGTTGAATCATTTTCTATCATATAGATATAACCGTTCTTTGTGGTTGAGATTAAAGCAAGGTGCTTCATTTAGGCTACTCCCATTTAAACTATAGGAAGAATCCAATATTATAGCCAATGGAATGAGAGTAGATGAGAGAACAACTTTCAGAAAACCCATCTCCACTTCACTGGGGTGTGAAACAAACCTAAAAAGAGGTATGATTTGATGATAGCTCTTTTATGCCTGGCATTCTGCTCAAATATCTACTTACTGGATCTCTTTTAAACCTCAAAAATACCTACAAAGTGAGGACACTGCCACTTTACAGACAGAGAAATTGAGGCTCCTAGAAAATAAGCATTTTACCTAAATCATACTGTTGCGTAAATAGCAGAGATGAGATTTGAACACAGGCCTATATGATTCCCAAGCTTTTTCGCAGATCCTAAGATGGAATAATTATCGAGCTGGGTCTTTGCACTTGGTTGAAAGAATTGAGAAGGAAAAAGTGCAGTCTGTGACTTAGTGCTAATTAAACTGGGCAAACTGTTTATATTTTAAATAACGGATAATTTGGTCCTTTGTCAATAGTAAAACTTATTTGGATCGTAACCTTTCTAGGGCAGATTTATGATTCAAATGTCTTCAGGACACAATTTTCTTTATTATGTCCAGATAGAAAATCTTGGGAAGTTTGTATATACAATAGGTCCAGAACAGAAAGCAACTAACTTTTAATATACTTTCAATATTCTAGGAGATTGAAAAATATTAACTCACTAATTCTACACACTGCACAGCAGTTATAATTAAACCTATTTTACAGATGAGAAAACATTCTGCAACGTTAATTTAATTCATATGTCCCATAATGTAGACTTGTACTACCTTGAACGTTATTAATCTCACTCTTAGTCAAATAGTATTTAGCATAATTATTTGCCTTTTCAGGTAGACTCCTTTTCTTCCAACTAGAAGGCAACAGGTTTGAAGGCAGAGGATGCATCTTAAAACCAGAGAATAAAATCGGATTCATTAAGTTCCAATCAAACTTATTGCACTGGGCCTATATTTTATAGATGAAGAACATGAAAGAGAAGACATGTAACTTGGCCGAAGAGACGCAGCTGTATAAATCTCTGCAGAGCTGGACTTTCAAACCTGTGGCTTAAATCTCGACCCACTGTTTCCTGTTATACTTTGGTGATTCATGGTTTCCCATGTGACCCAGGGTGTGTAGATCCGTGCAAACACACGGCGTACATGCTTGCAGGACCAAACTGGCTAATTTCCCTAGAGATTATGTCCCCACCTTTGCCAAGAGAATGCCAGAACCCAAAGTGCTCAATCAGCATTTATAGCTTCTGACACCACCGCTTTCTCTCTTGCCCAACATTAGTAAGTGAGCAATTAAAAAAAAAAAAACAGTAGGAGAAGAGTTAAAGACAGAAAAGTTATTATCTTGGGTGTTTTTTAACTTTTCTAGGGAAGAAGGTCATGCTTTGGAGCTCTATGCATTAAACAACTAATGTCACACGGCTACTCAACATCAGCAGCTCAAGATTTCTTAGTGACAGTGGTAATTGGGTGTATGTAGCTAGAAGTCATTACAATAAATAGATGGATTTTAGTGCGAAGCTTGCACACCACCATCTGGGATGAGTTTAGAGACAATGTAGGCGCAGGTGAAGTTCTGTGGATGACCAAAGAAAACCATTTTGCGTGAATGGTTGTCAACAACCAGTATTCCATAAGTCAGTCTGTGCATCATCTAGATATTCTAGCGGCCACTTCGACAATTTTTGAATTTCGCGAAAGCTTTTCTGCAAAGGTAGCGTTAATTGTTCACAAGGTATTTTGTTTTTAAATATTCATTTGCTGAATGTCCATCTATATCAGACACTGTATTAATATAGATACTATTAATTGCTAATATTAATAAGGACTTATTATGGGCCAAGCCCTGTGCTCTGTGCTGTCAGTGCTTCATTTTAATTTAATTCTCAACATAGTTCTATGAATACTATTATTATCACTAACTTACAGATGTGGAGATGGAGGCTTACCAAAACTAACTTACCCAAGGTTACACAGCTAGTAAGAAATAATAAAAGGTAATATGTTTTGAGTTATTTCTATGTGCTTGACATTGCTTGACATTATTTATCTAATCCTTTTAACAACACTACGAGGTAGGTATTATTATTATGACCATTTTATAGATGAAGAAACTGAACCCCTGGGGAATGCTATAAGTGCTAGAGGGAGGCTCTTCAAACCCAGGCAGCCTGACTCTCGAATCTGGGCTCTTGAACACTGTTACACTGCAATGCTTCTCCAAAAGGTGACCCTGGTGCTTGGACATAGCTCAGGCCGAGGACAAAATTCCCATCTTAATCACTAGTGCACGGCTGGATTCCGGGAAAACATTATGGAGAAAATACCATTACTGCTTTGTTTTGTTTTTCAATAACTAATCCTCTATGATAGCATTAAAAAAAAATGAAATACTTAGAGATAAATCTAAATAATGTAATTTTGTATGCCACTACCAGAAAAAGAATTGATGAGAAAATTTACAAAAGACCCAAACAAATGGAAAGATAAACTATATTAGTAAATTGGAAAGCTCAACATTATTAACAAATCAATTATCCCCAAATTAATCTCTAGAGTCAATGTGATTTCAATCAAAATTCTAGTGGGCACACTTTAAAAGAAATTGACAGGCTAATTATAAAATTAAATGAAAATGTAAAGAACTAGAATGGCTAACACAATTCTGAAAAAGAACAAAGTTGGGAGACTTAGACTATGTGATTTTAAGACTTCGTATAAAGCTGCAGTAATCAAGACAGGGTGGTATTGCTGTAAGGATAGACAAATACAGCAATGGTACAGAATAGAGAGTCTAAATATAGGCCTGCACATATATAGTCAATTTTTTGACAAGGTGCAATGGTAATTTAATGGAGAAAGGATAATCTTTTCAATAAATAGTGCCAGAACAATTAGATGCCTATAGGCAAAGAAAAAAACAAACAAACAAACACTCAAACCATGTAGAAAACATGAATTACAGGCTTACATTAAAAACTGAAATTGTAAAACTTCTAGAAGAAAACATAGGAGAAAAATCTTTGTAATCTTGGGTTAGGAAAAAATTCTGATATAAGACCCCAAAAGCATAAACCATAAATAAAAAAGTGAAAAACTGAACTTCATCAAAATTAAAACAAAACAGAAACAAATAAACAAACAAAAACCCCATAACTTCAGCTTTTCAAAAAATATGTATATAACTGTGAAGTACAGAAAAGACAAACCACGGACTGGGAGAAAATATTTGTAAAACATGTCTCTGGTAAAGGACCTGTATCCAGAACACATAGACTTCTTACAACTCAATAATAAAACAATTTTAAAAATGGGAAAAGACTGAAATAGACACTTATCAAAGAAGAGATATGAACGGCAAATAAGCACATGAAAAAATGTTCAGCATCATTTATCATTAGGGAAATAAAAATTAAACCATAATTAGGTACCAATAGGCATCTACTAGAATGGCTAAGTTAATGCCAACAACAAAACCCTGATAATAATAACCAAGTGATGGAGAGAACAGAGAGCAGGTGGAATTGTCCTATGTTTCTGGTGGGAAGCAAATGTTACAGTCACTTTGGAAAACAGTTAAGCAGTTTTTTATAAAGCTAAATATATACTTAAATGATGATCCATCCAGCCTGCCCCCTCGGTATTTAACCAAGGAAAATGGAAGTATATGTCCCCACAAATACTTGTACATGAATATTTATAGTAGCTTTGTTCATAAAAGCCCCAAACTAGAAACAACACGTGCTTATCACCTGGGAGATGGATAAAAAAATTGGGAACGTTCCTACACTGGAATACCACTCAGCAATAAAAATTAGTAAAGCACTATGTGTAACAACACGAATACTTTCAAAAGCATTTACCTGGTGAAAGGAACCAGACACATAAGGCTACACACTGCGTGATTCCATTTCTATGACACTACAAAAGGCAAAACTCTAGGGACGAACATCAGATCAGTGGTTGCCAGAGATCAGAGGTGGGAGAGTACTCACTACAAAGGAGGATGAAGGAACTTTTTCAGGTAATAGAAAGAGTCTACATGTTGATTTTGGTGCTAGTTAGATAACTGTACCCATTTATTATAACCATTCAAACTTTACATCTCATATGGGCAAAATGCTTTCTGTATGTAAATTATATGCTAAGAAACCTGACTTAAAACTAAGACAGAAAAAAGAATCATCTGGAGAGCTTGTCGAAACAGATGGTTGGGCTTCACCCCTAGAGTTTCTGATTCTGTCTGAAGTCTGGGGAGTGGGAAGCAGGCAAGACCTTGCATTTCTAACAAATCCCCAGGTGAGGTTGAGGCTGCCAATTGGGGACCCTACTTTGAGAACCACTGTCCTAACTAATATGGAGGGTGGAGAACATGGAACTGGAATAGGCTCTCTCGCTGTGGGCTATTTGCCCCTTGTAACCACATCAGTCTCCAAGGTTGGTCACTTGGGCCTTCTTCAGGCAATGATGCCGCCAGATGTAGTCGCCCGGGGGACTCTGCCTTAGCTCCATGAAGCCCTCTAAGCCTGTGGCCCAGGGGAGTGCCATCACCTCATTGTTATTGCCTAGCGGATCCCTTGCCATGAGAACAGCCCACCAGAGAGCTGGTATCTGGCTCCTTCCGTGATTCCTTCTGCTCTTGTCTCCAATTATGAAGGAAAGGCTCCATATGTCACCCCACCACCATGTCTCTCCCCTCGATTTCCCACTGCTGCTTAAGAGAGCAGCTCGTTGCTTCTGGGGGTGGACTTTGAAATCAGGCAGATCTAGTTTGAATGTTAGCGCTGCCACTTTCTGTGTGTACCTTGGGACAACCTACTTTATCTTCTCTGAGCCTGATTTTCCTAACTGAAAAGAGGATGACAAATTTTACCTCACAGTGTTCACGCAGATGTGTTGTAAGCATGTGTAATCAGATGCTGATTGAGACTCTTCCTTTTGCCTCAGAACTGGCAGGGAGAACCCAAAGCTGAGACAAAAGAATCCATATCTAAAGACTGCCATCAACAAGTGAGGCCAGTCATTCCCCTTAGGGCTTATTATAAAACAGCAACACTGACGTTGCCATCCCCCGTACCCCAGCCATGACCAATTTCTCTGCTCCTTCACTTACAACAAAGAAAGCAAAACAAAAATCCTAGAGAGTCCTGAGAAAGAAGTCACTAGAGGCCTTGGAAGGGTGAAGAGTTTGGTGCAAAAACTTTTCCTTCACCCCTTGAGCCACCACCCACTGAGGCAGACAGAGAACGCGCCCAGAAGCTCCTTCACAGAGACTGTGGTACCTGCCTGCAAGGGAGAAGATGCACATTCACTGTTTAGGTATCTAATTATGCAGCAGACCTGCTGAGCTGCTTCTTGTGCCCACGTTAGAAGAGGAAAAAGAAAATTGGGGAGAAATAGTGGGGAGAAAGAGGGAGGGGCCCTGAATCAGCCATTACTCCCATGATTTAATGTGGTGAGGATGAGTGATTCCCTGTGAGTCCACGTCACAGAAGTTGGATAGGCCCCAGCTGTCGTGACTGTTGACCAAGCGGATTTCTCACCAGGCAAGGGGTCCCAATGGCAAGAAGCTTTGTGCAGCCTGCCAGGGTGCTCAGGGACAGAGGTCAAACAATGTTGAGTCTACTGCATTGGGGCCACTCAAGAACCCCACATATATACCCTAAGATAGGTCCGCATTTGTACATGTACATTACAGGAGGTGCTGTGGACTGCTCCCCATGGAAGCAGCAGCAACCAACCAATAGGGAAGGACTATTATCAAGAACAGGTCAAAAAGCAATGTTTGTCCCTCCAGCTCCCAACATCAGAAGAGATAATATTGGAATGGGAAGGAGAAGTATCTCAGAGCCAGCCCCAAACACCATTCTCCAGCGTTGCCCCTAAGCCATGGTTCGGGCAGCACAGGGGGAGGGACACACAGGAAAATCCAGTATGTGACTGGAGTTGCCCATTGGATGAAACATTTAATGCCAGAAAATGATTGGAAGGTTATAAATTCTCCCAAGATACCATTAACGAATGAGAAAAGGAGAGCTTACGAGTATGTTGCAAGCAGTGAGTGGGGGTGAGTGGGGGGTGGGTGTGGGGGAATCAGCTATATACATCAGTGAGGTAGGATTTCTCAGTAAACTGGTTATATATCTATATAAAGCACCTTGTACACTATGCTACACACACTCACATATGCTCACACACATATGTTCGTGTGTGTATTTGTAGTACGTAGATATGCTACTAGGAAAATAACAATATTAATGACAATAGCAATTGAAGTATGACATTTTTATACTATATAGTCATGATCAGCATTCATTTGCACTTGCAAAGTCTTGTGAGAAAGAGATTAATTAGGCAATATTACCCTCAAGTAGCTTATAGCCTATTAGAGATGTTCAAACCTATAGAAAACACACAGAGAAATATGATACAAAGTGTCTAGTACAAAAGAAAGGTCTCTCTTTTTTTGTACTAAATTTCCTGGGAATTGTGGAATGCCACTATGCCACAGGCCCTGCGATGGAACGTGCCCTATACTGTTTCCCACAGCAGCCCTTTCAGATGTGTAGGTATTACAATCTGTTTACATGTACCTTCCACTCCTCTTGCTACTCCTCCTTCTATTTTAACTAGCTATCATTGCTTGAGTTCCTACCGGCTACCAGGTTTGATGCCTCTTTATGCAAATGTGTAAGGATATGACTATTTCACTGGTGTGAAGTGAAAAGTGCGTATAGATTTTATAATGAGATAGACTGGAGTTCAAATCCTGGGTCTGCTCCTTACCATGTGAGCTTGGACAGGTTGTTTAACCTCTCTGACCCTCAGTTTTCTTATAATAACTTCTACTATAGAGGGTCTGATGAGAAATCAGTGAGACAATGTATGCAAAGCACCTACCGCAATGCCTAGCACGTAATTTGTTTTCGACAAACACTTGTGCCTTACCTCTTGTACATCCAAAGGGAAGCAGTTTGTTGCGCACGTGAGCCCTGGGCTCCCAACCCTCATCTTCCCCTCCCCATCGAATGTCTGGGGATGCTCAGACGTCCAACTTAGAATGTGGCTTTCAAGACTCTCTCATCAATCACTCCAGGCTTGACGACTCTCTCAATCTCCGAGCACATTTACTTCTTAATCAACTTCCTCTTGTCAGGATTCACCTTTATTTCTTCCAAGTGCTACTCTCTCTCCTCTGCAAGGGAATTTATGCTCACTTCCAGCATTCATCTCCCAGCCTCTCCTGTTAGCAGTCACCGAGGCAAAGGATTAATTTTTTAAAGGAATGTCTACTTTTCCTTGTCAATAAATTACACCGGGCAAGTCTCTGAGGTCCTGCCAAACTCTCCTTTGAAGACTTATTGGACGTGTAGTTGAAAAACACGATATTTATCGCTGTCCCTACTGTTGTCTTCCCCTCTAGTCTCATCTTGGTGTTCCCTTATCAATTTGGTTTAGTCTCTTAAAATTACTCTAATCTCACCAGGCTTTGTGGATAGCTTGGACAATGTGCAGGTTCCTATTATTCTCAAAGACTTTCCTTTTTATTTTCCCTTGTTCTTGTCAGACACATTTATTTATTTTTATGCCAGCCATTTTTATTGCTGAATGGAAGGCAGGCATTCCAGGAATACATCCCTATTATCTTTGAGGACCTTCTCTTTCAATTTGTCCTTTTTTATTATCTCTTTACAGCTCTTCTTCCACCGGGCAGATCCTAACACTCTAGTTGATGAAGTTTTTTAGACTCCAAAGCAGTGAAAATAAAGTTAGGATGTCTTTTTCTACAAGCTGTCAAAGAGCAAACGGTCATCAGTCAATTTCATTAACTCCTGGGGCAACTGGCCCTCCCACACGGAGGCATTACCCCTGCTGTAAGTTTCCTTAGACACCTAGGCCTAGCCAACAACTCTTTTCTCTCGGCTCTTGTGAAACCTCCTTCATGTTTTCCTTATAATTCCTTTCGCATTACACTGAAATTTTTTAATGCATCTGTCTCCTCCAATAACTCAATACTTGTCTAGACTGCCGAGGTTTTTTTTTTCTTCTTTTTTTAACTTATGTACTCCTACCGTCCAGTACAGTGCCTTGCATGTATTAGGTGCTCAATGAATAGTTTTAAACAATTGACTACTTTGAAAACAACATGTGGCTAACGGGCTAATATTCCAGTTTTGGAATTTCCCAGCTGAACCATTAACCTCGTAATCTTCAATTTCATCATCTGTAAAATGCGTATGAATCCCACTGTTTGACAGGGTTTTAAAGACCACAAATGTAATCTCACTTGATAGATAAGAAACCTAAGTCTCCGAGTGGGGCATGGTGTTGTCTGTTATCTACAGTTGGCTTTTTGGCTCTCAATCTGAACTGTTATTTAATCAGAATTTGCTGATGAATTCATCACGAAACTTTAGTGATCCCAGTGTAATGTCTGAGCCAGAGCCCTAAGGAACAAAATAGGGTACACATCCTCAAGTAGGTAGAAAAATTAAATGAACGGGAAATTACTGAGGTAAGTTTTTTTTTATAATGTAGTGAGGTCCTCAGAGGAAGATGTCATAGGAACGGTGAACCAAAGGGTGAGCATGGAAATGAAAAGAAGGCCATGAAGGAGAGACAAGTGGGCCTTGAGTGGCAATGCCAGTAGATATAATGGGCCATGATTTACTCCAGTCTTGTGCTGATATTGGCACTGAAAAATTTGCAAAGAATCAGCCTCACCAGTCCTTTGGCCAACATTGTCCAATATTGCAGAGATGCAGTGAGTTCGAAGAGGGAGCCAGTGTAGAATAGTGGCTGAGCTATATTGGACTTCACAGTTAGGCCTGTGTATACTTGGGCAAGTTTCAAAGCCTTGGCTTCCTTTTCTATAAAACAACGCTAGTAAAACCACCTTCTAGAGTTGTCATGAGGATTACATGAGGTAACGACTGCAAATCGCTAGGCATATGGTAAGACTGCTTAGCCCCAAAAGGAGGTGGCCTCTGAAATGAGTCCTCCAACCTTCAGATCTCAGTGTTCTGATAAGCTTTGGATACCCTGGTAAGATTAGAGCACAGCTTAAATTTTGGAGCTAGACTGGAGTCCTGACAACCCTCACTGACTTTGTTGTATAGCACTGGATCCTCCTTGAACCGTACACCAAACCTCTGGTCTGTATCCCACATGCAAGATGGGTCCCCTTGGACTGGCTGCATCCTAGTTCCTCTCATCCCCAGGAACCTTCAATTGCTACTACTGGTTGCTCCTGTTACAGTCCAGCTTTTCATCACCATCAGCAGAGGGGGAGGAAATCAGATCTACCTAGGAAAGCAGGGGACGGATCCTCATTGTCAGCACGGCAAAGTTCAGACTCCTGAGCATGGGCACGAGGCCCATCATGGCTCCCGTCTGCCTCTCCTGCACCAGATACTCCAACACATCCTTTGGTTTCTGTATTCACGTATGTTAGGCCACCTCATGATTTGTGACAGTGCCATGTCCTTTCAGACCTCTTTACTTGACTACATGCTCTTTTCTCTTCTTGGGATGCTCTACATTTTCACCAGGCAAAAACACTAATTCATTTCACAAGCCCCAGCTTTGGCACTACTTCCTCTTCAATGCCTTCCCTGACCCCTTTGGGCAGACCAGGGTACTCCTTGCTCTATGCCTCCACGGTATCTACACATACACATCTTGTATGATACCACATTAGGTTACGATTTTGATCTCTAGCGTGTCACTTCCCAATCTCCTCTCCCCTCCCAGATCACAAGCCCTTGGAGAGCCAGTGACTGTGCTTTATTTATCACTGTATCGCGAGCATACAACACAATGTCTGTCTCCTAGTAGATGCTCAAAAATATGCATTGCTTTGATGAGTAAAATTAGTTTTCATGGCACAATTCTAAACCTGGTTTCCTCCCTTCATTACTCATAGCTATAGATATATGAATTATGGCAGGAAGTACTCGAGCAGAAATCAGGATCTTAGGGTGCCACGGTCACTTGACCTAAATAACGGTCCTCTTGGGAAGATCACACCATTTGCTGGAGCGTGTGTCGCTGGGATGTAACCGTCCATCCATCCAGTTAGCTGAATCAACCCTCATGGTCAGCGGAATGACCCATGCCATAGTTCGACTCTCTCCCATCCATCAGAGTTATTGATTAAGGTAGCACTGTTAGCACAGTAATATAAGATACCACTGGCATAAATGGTCCCCTGGTCAAATAGGGTGGGAAATGCAACATGTTTTATTGCCCTCTAGGACTCACAAACCTCATTTATCACATCAAAGGTTATGAAAAGTTTTCAAGTAAAGACATCTGTTTAATTTGTGTAACCCCACGTCTTCCAAATTTATTTGACCATTAGAACTCATTTTCCTTGTTACACCAATTTACATCCAAGGGAGCTAGTGTTCCCTCAAAAATGCTCTGGGAAATGCTAGATTAAGGAATTTCCCTGGATGTAGAGGAAGCATCTTCAAGGAGAGGGGATTTCTAGACAAAAAAAGCATAGAAATGGATACCTAAGTAGGGGATAGGTCATAGGAGAATATTAAATACCAAAGAAGTATAATTATTATAAATTTCTGCTATGTTTTCCTGATTTTTAGAACTCTGACATTGCAGTCCTAAACAAACACCCTGAATGGCTTTTCCCCTTACACAGAGTCTGAATGACTTTTTATTTTCCTTACACTCTATTAAATATAATCACGCATGAAACATAATGCTTGGATATATATGATATACATATGTTTTTCAACACATGACACAGTAAGAGGAATGCTGGTTTCATATTCAGAATATAAATTTATATCCAAATCCTTCCTTATCACATATAGCTGTAAACCTGGAAATATAATTTGCCATTTCAAATCTTCAGTTTCTTAGTCAGAGTAATGGGGAAAATGATCCATGCCCTTCCCAAGGCACAGAAATATTATGAGAATCCAATATCATAACATATAAAGTGCTTTAATACCACAAAGCTAAATAAAATAAGGTATGTTCATATATCTATATGGGCACACAGGTAGAAGACAGATAGATTCAGCATTCAAACCCGAATAGCTTGCCCTCACAGTTCTAGCTCTTAACCATTGTGCTGTAGGGCCTCCTGCTCTGTGGAAAAGTGACAGGCCGGAGATGTGATGATGGTGATACCCATCTCATTGTCAAAGAAAACAAAGCAGAGAGCTGAGGTGACTTGCTCAAAATCACACAGCGAGTTAAGGGCAAACCCAAGTGGAGAGTGGGGGTACATGCCTTCTGGCCTGTGGGGAGCTTTTCACTGTATCCAGCTGCCTGCTTTGTCAGATAGCCTCAGGCATTTTGTCTCCTGTGCTTGTTCTGCCAAACCAGCCTTCTCAGAAGTCTCAAGGTGCAGAGGAGAGGGGTGGAAGCCCCTCCAGCTCCCCCCACCAATATGCTGATTCAGCTCGTATTAGTCTTGTTAAAGGAAGTTGGCCATTCCACGTCATGGCACATTACGTTCATGCAGTTTCACCTTTCTCTGCTGCAAAAATGAGGCAACTAATTCATGTTAGCAGCTTTTCCCTTCCTGCCTAAACCGTGTCCTCTGATGATGATAATGCAGGGAGATGGGAAATGTTTTAATGTGAACAGTCCTTCACTGTGGGTTAGCATACATCCAAAGCAGCATTTCTTCCATGTCTGGGCTCACTTTCAAGACTGTCTGTGTGGATTAGAGAACAGTATGGTTTTGCAACTGTACATAAGGTAACTTATGTTCCCCCGTCATCCTTGGGTCTGACAGAAAAGGTAAATTTAACTTCAGGGGAAGGTATTACATATGCCTCTACACATTCATGCACATAATGGAACGTTTATTTTTGTCAGTTGAAGAAGCTCCTCTCAGAAGGTCACCAGCTGTCATCCAAGAAAATATTCAATGTAATGTAATGGGTAAGATGCCTAAATTCAAATCATGGATCTAGCATTCCTAGCTGTGTGACTTTGGGCCAGTTACATAATCTCTCTGTGAATGAGTTTCTCTGACTGCAAAATGAGGATACATTTTTACCATAAGGTTTTGTGAGGATGAGATGAGATTTAATGAATGGAAAGTCCTTCATTCAGGGAAGCAAGTTAAGGAGAGAAGTTATTAGAGCAGGTGCGGATGGATTTCCTCAGGACTCAGACCCCACAGCTGGGAATGGCTTCCTTTTTTCTAGAGAAGCCTGGCTGTCATCACAGCATCTTCCTAGAGCTTCCTAGGCCTCCCCAGTTCTTTCTACTGTTATTCTTCTCAAAACCTTCAATGGCTCTATATCGCCTAAAATCAAAACTGCTCATCTGGCCTTCAAATCACTTTGAGGTCATGGGTCATAGCCTTGGGTCTTTTGGGAAGATTAAGCTTGTTGTCAAGTAGACAACAGATGAGAACCCCGGTCAGCAAACTACTGTCCATAGATCAAATCTGGCCGGCTATCTGTTTAGTCTGAAAACTAAGAATGTTTTCTAAATTTTTAATTAATTAGTTAATTAAAAATTATTTTTATTATTTTTAATTGAGGTATAATTGACATAATATTATATTAGTTTCAGGTATACAACATAATGATTCAATATTTGTATATATTACAAAACGATAATCCCAATAACTCTAGCTATCATCTGTCACCACACACTGTTACACATTATTTTTGTGTAATGAGAACTTTTAAGATTTACTCTCTTAGTAACTTTCAAATATGCAGTATCATATTGTCATCTATTGTCACCGAACAGTATTTCATGACAATGTGGAAATTATATGAAATTCAAATTTTAGAGTTCATAAATACATTTTTATCAGATCACAGCTACATTCATTTGTTTACTTATTTTTTGTAGCCACTTTTTCTACAAGGGCAGAATCGAGTATTTATAACAGAGACTATATGACCTGTAAAGCCTAAAATATATACAGTAAGTCCTCACTTAATGTTATTGATATGTTCTGTGACTTCAAACAAAATGATGTATAATGAAACCAATTTTACCATAGGCTAATTGACATAAACAAGAGTTCAGTTCCTACAACACCTCATCAATATTATAATGAAATAAAGTGGAAAGAAACAACATTATTTGAGGACCTCTGTACTATCTGGTCTTTTACAGAAAATGTTTGCTGGTCCCTGGATAGGAGAGTAATTGAACAGTAGACAGGAGGCAGATTGCAATGCTAATAACGCCAGTCTAAAAACTTCAATCCATTGTACATTTATGATCTGCCAAGCATTTTATTTCTATGGTCACGTTTAATGCTCAGGACAACCCTGTACTAGCATCTAAGTAACTTGGCCAAGGTTCCGTAGGGATGACGAGGCAGAGGCATAATCTGAGCACAGAATTTGTGTGTTTAATCATTATGCATGCTGCCTTTAACAGTCAACATGAAAGCTGATGAGGAATGGAAGAAAGGGGGGAATTCGAGAGGTATGTTGGAGATAAAACCAGCAGGACTCAGGCCTTTTGAATGGGAAGGCTCAGGATAAAGTCGGAGAAGAAAAATGTCCTAAAGTCTAGGTATCCAGGACCAGTTGGAGCTCATTGCTTGCAAGGGTCCAAGTCGGAGCATTCTTAGCTAACACTGAGCTTCACATGGACTCTTCAAGAGAATACTCTGTCATCGCTCTTGATCTGGTAATTGTGCCACTTGGGCTCCCAAGCACTAAAATTAAATCTGGAAATTTGTCATCTACCTTCCCCATGCAATGGTAACACAGAAGGTTTGAGCTCCAACAGTCAAAATGAATTACTCAGCGAGTTCATTTGTCACCAGAAGGTAATTGGGATTTAAGCTACAGTCTCAGGAAGAAATATATCACATCGCATGATTACTTGCATTAATGGCAACGTATGTCTAATTTTCATCTCCACCCCAACCCCTTTTCCTCAGATCCAGTGATCTGCTAGCAGTATTTAGCTCTTTTCCTGCTGCCCACCTGAAATATCAGGCACCCGCTGAGACAAGAACCACCCTGAAAGAAGGACAATGCCCTAGCTCTGACCTGCTGGTTTTAGGGATTTTTACAAATTCATTTATTCATTCATTTATTCATCCGTAGCAAACCATTTCCTGGGAACCTGTTCCATGCCAGACCCAAAACTGGTTCCAGAGGTGCAAAGGAAAATAAATCATACTCCTACAGATAAAGTGGTTATTCTAGCCTATGGTTTTAAAAAGGATCACGAGATCCCACATATATCATCAAAACAC
Organism: Rhinolophus ferrumequinum; assembly: GCF_004115265.2. Lineage (NCBI taxonomy): Eukaryota > Metazoa > Chordata > Mammalia > Chiroptera > Rhinolophidae > Rhinolophus > Rhinolophus ferrumequinum. The sequence continues at coordinate 41,710,111 of NC_046292.1, forward strand.
AACCCCCATTCACTGTCACTAAGACATGGCATTGCTGTGTTCCTTTTCTAATATGTCTGACTATGCTGTTATTTTTGATGGGTAAATCTATAAGAAAATATCACACTGGACCATATAGGTCATGGAGAGAGCAGGAAGACCTGCATTTATTCCTGGCTCTGATATGAATTGTTGCGTGACCCTGGGCAAGTTACTTGTCTTATCTGGACCTTTGATAGCTCATCTGTAAGACGATATGTTAGCCATAGTTACGTATAGAAAATAAAGGTGGGGATGCTTGGTTGAATTGGGAGGGACAGGAAGGGGGGCTGGCGCCTCAGAGCCTTCCTTTTTCTCTTATCCCTTCCCTGTCACAAAGGAACCCGTGAAATAGTTCAGTGTCATGAAAGAAATGGATAATAGTTATATTTGGAACGTACTTTCAGAGGAGATCGGAGAAAGCCGTGCACAGCTTTGTCCTCCTCCTGTGTACTAAGCCTACGTGCAACGCAGGACAAAGCACCTGCATCAATCAGAGATGAGCCTGGTGTCTGGCATGCCCAGGAGAAAGTCCTCTTCCTCCTCAGAATGGGCGTCAGGGGGACATCATTCAAGAGCATTTCTCGCTTGCCACAAGTGGAGCTATTGTGCTATACACCTTTCTGGTTCAGACGATGATCTGAGGCGGTTCCTTGAATTCACTCCTGACCAAGCTGGAGACATGGGTTTTTGGCAGAAACCAATGTGCAAAAAAAAGGGTTCCAAACCTAACATTTGAAAACTCACTGAAAGCCATACCCATCTCTCAGGAGGAGTCTCCAACTCTGAGCACAGCTTTCTCTGCCTTGGATCTAAGAGTAAGAGATTAGACAGGACAGGTGGGTGAGGCCTTGGTTTATTTTCTTATTATCCTTTTGGAAGAAAGACCAATAGGAAGATGTCTCTACTGCTACAACAAGCCCTTCTATAATGCTGGGTGTCAGTTTCCTGTCGGAGATGGGTTTCCCTGGAGGAAGATGCAGAGACACAATTAGGGTACAAATTTTAAATAGAGATCAACAGCTGAAAGAGAGGGGGAGAGCAGGACTAGGTAAAGGGAGAAGCTGAACTGTGAGGCGGGCCCAGCAGAGCCTGTCCACCCTGGCGGAGAGCTCTCGAGTGAATATTACCTGTCAAGGTTGTCCTGAATCGGGCCTAAATGGCCTGACCTCTATATGCCTGCGTTCTTGCCTCTCCCAGTCACCAGATGGGAGCTGCCAGAAAGAGCATGACCTGGACAAGGTGGTCTCTGCAGCTGAAGCAAGGCCTAAAGATGCTGACAGTTGGAGGCTTCCTGCTGGGCCGGGCAGCACATCCTTCCTTGAAGGAATGTCTAAGACTTCTCCCCTCTTCTTCCCTCTTTCCCCCTCGACCACAAGACCCAGCACGAAATTGATGGCACAGATGGATGACTGAGCAGAGTTGAGAAGAGGTACTCTTTACAAATGTGCTGCACGATTCCTTGTAAGTGGTAATGAACTGCACCCATACACCTCAAGAACAAAGGACAGTGATAGTTGCCATAGCCTAGAGAGGACTGCAGCAATGGCTACAACCATAGGAGAAAGCTGCTCGGTAGGGACGGTGGCCTTAGGCAGAGGGACACAGAAACTACCCACCTGCAGCCTAGGAAGGCGATAGCTGGGGAAATACGGTTCTGCCCTATCCCTCCTACCCTCCTTTTCCCTGCTTGTGCCTGGCAGTGCAGGAACCCAACCAGAAGCCAGAGGATAAGCACTGCCAGTGATGCAGTCTCCCTGGTAAGAACCCTGTGAAAGGGAAGACCGCAGACATGCAGGGGCAGGCAAACAACAAACACCCCGCAGCACTCTCTGGTACCAGATCGAGGACTTAAACTGTTGTTAATCTATTAGGTGGGTACAAAAGTAATCGCGGTTTTTACTATTATTTTTAACCTTTTAAGCCGTAGTGACTTTTGCACCAACCAAATACAAAGGTCAGGATCACTGAGATCGAGTCTGAGCAAAATTAAGAGCCCACAGTGAAATCCTGTGACGTCTTCATTACACATTTTAGTGCATTAGACTTGGTCCCTGGACCAGGACTAGATCTTGAAAAAGGCTACAGAAAGAAAGTCTTTATGAGTCTCCCATTTGGCTTGGCTCTATTTTCCCTTGAGATGATTCCTCTATCCATATCTTCATGAGTCTTGAGACTCAAAGGCCAGAGACCTCCTTGTTTTTTCCTTTAGCTTAGTGTTTTTCACACTTTGTATTACAATTTATTGGTAGGCTATGAAATCAAGTTGTCGTGGCCTACTTAAAAAAAAATGGTATAGTACAGATTCTATCAGAGTGCACTGCATTTTAAAAAAAATAAGGTAATTATTGTTCTATGAAACTTTGATTTGGTCACATGTACTTATACTGAGTCAAAAATATAAAATATATTTCTTATGTGGGTCCAAGTAGAAAGCCTGAAACCATTATCCTCGTCCATTTGAAGTCACAGAAAATTATGAAGAAACACGTGTTACAGATACCCCCATCACATGTGTACAACGGATCAGGAATGGGGTTGCAGGAATGAAGAGCAGAGGTGGTGTGAGATTCAAGGTTGGGTGGGGAGTAAAGCTGGCATAGAACTTCATCTTAGAGTCACAACATATTCAAATTGTCCGAAAGACTACCTCAAAATTCCTTCTTTCCCTCTTTGGTTCTTCCCACACTAGTCTACTTCTAGCAACCATCATATCTACCCCAAACATGGCCTGAACGCCTCATTCTAAGCTCAGCCAAGTACTCGGGGGCTGAGATGGAGCTCTGGCCTCGTGCAGAGGGAGGAATCAGATCCAGAGAGAAGCACTCTGGGGGATGCCTATGGGTCCGAGTCATCAGAACTGTTGCCCATATTTGCAGATGTCTGATTTTCCTTTCCCAAAACAGAGGTGCAAGAGCTCACACAAGTAGTTGCCAGCTTCTATTTCCTAAACAGCACTCTTACGTCTGACTCTCCCATGACAACTGTATTAACAATTCAGCAGCCTTGGGTGCAGAGGTTAGAACTGCATGCATTTAATTGCCTTGGATGATTAAGAGTTAAC